>NC_053041.3:583254700-583854700 GCF_002575655.3 Aegilops tauschii subsp. strangulata
TTCGTGTACAAAACGGACAATCTCTTTCGAAGTATCAGGGTTTCATACGGAAACTCGTCTGTTATACAAAGGGATTTCATTTTTTTGAACTTATTTGAACTCCATAGTTTTTATGTGTTCAAAATGCACCATTCAAAGCCACATCATCAATTTTCAACCCTTTCTGACTTCATTTATTATTTTCCATGCATTTACTAATTTTTTGAGCCATAAGACCCTGAAATTCAAAAGCACTACAAATGAACTCTGGAAAGGTTGTAAGTTCGCATGGTATCATCATTTCACCCACATAGAATGTGCAAGAAAGTAGAGAGGGTTACGGCAAAAACTGGATGCACTTCGTGTACAAAACGGACAATCTCTTTCGAAGTATCAGGGTTTCATACGGAAACTCGTCTGTTATACAAAGGGATTTCATTTTTTTGAACTTATTTGAACTCCGTAGTTTTTATGTGTTCAAAATGCACCATTCAAAGCCACATCATCAATTTTCAACCCTTTCTGACTTCATTTATTATTTTCCATGCATTTACTGATTTTTTTGAGCTATAAGACCCTGAAATTGAAAAGCACTACAAATGAACTCTGAAAAGGTTGAAACTTGGCATGGTATCATCATTTCACCCACATAGAATGTGCAAGAAAGTAGAGAGGGTTACGGCAAAAAATGGATGCACTTCGTGTACAAAACGGACAATCTCTTTCTTAGTATCAGGGTTTCATACGGAAACTCGTTTGTTATACAAAGGGATTTCATTTTTTTGAACTTATTTGAACTCCATTGTTTTTCTGTGTTCAAAATGCACCATTCAAAGCCACATCATCAATTTTCAACCCATTCTGACTTCATTTGTTATTTTCCATGCATTTACTGATTTTTTTGAGCTACAGGACCCTGAAATTGAAAAGCACTACAAATGAACTCTGAAAAGGTTGAAAGTTGGCATGGTATCATCATTTCACCCACATAGTATGTGCAAGAAACTAGAGAGGGTTACGGCAAAAAATGGATGCACTTCGTGTACAAAACGGACAATCTCTTTCTTAGTATCAGGGGTTTCATACGGAAACTCGTCTGTTATACAAAGGGATTTCATTTTTTTGAACTTATTTGAACTCCATTGTTTTTCTGTGTTCAAAATGCACCATTCAAAGCCACATCATCAATTTTCAACCCATTCTGACTTCATTTGTTATTTTCCATGCATGTACTGATTTTTTTGAGCTACAGGACCCTGAAATTGAAAATCACTACAAATGAACTCTGAAAAGGTTGAAAGTTGGCATGGTATCATCATTTCACCCACATAGCATGTGCAAGAAACTAGAGAGGGTTACACAAAAACTGGATGCACTTCGTGTACAAAACGGACAATCTCTTTCGAAGTATCAGGGTTTCATACGGAAACTCGTCTGTTATACAAAGGGATTTCATAGTTTTTTTGAACTTATTTGGACTCCATAGTTTTTTTGTGTTCAAAATGCACCATTTAAAGTCACATCATCAATTTTCAACCCTTTCTGACTTCATTTGTTATTTTCCATGCACTTACTGATTTTTTTGAGCCATAAGACCCTTAAATTGAAAATCACTACAAATGAACTCTGAAAAGGTTGAAAGTTGGCATGGTATCATCATTTCACCCACATAGCATGTGCAAGAAACTAGAGAGGGTTACACAAAAACTGGATGCACTTCGTGTACAAAACGGACAATCTCTTTCGAAGTATCAGGGTTTCATACGGAAACTCGTCTGTTATACAAAGGGCTTTCATAGTTTTTTTGAACTTATTTGGACTCCATAGTTTTTTTGTGTTCAAAATGCACCATTTAAAGTCACATCATCAATTTTCAACCCTTTCTGACTTCATTTGTTATTTTCCATGCATTTACTGATTTTTTTGAGCTATAAGACCCTTAAATTGAAAAGCACTACAAATGAACTTTGAAAAGGTTGAAAGTTGGCATGGTATCATCATTTCACCCACATAGAATGTGCAAGAAAGTAGAGAGGGTTACGGCAAAAACTGGATGCACTTCGTGTACAAAACGGACAATCTCTTTCGAAGTATCAGGGTTTCATACGGAAACTCGTCTGTTATACAAAGGGATTTCATTTTTTTGAACTTATTTGAACTCCATAGTTTTTATGTGTTCAAAATGCACCATTCAAAGCCACATCATCAATTTTCAACCCTTTCTGACTTCATTTATTATTTTCCATGCATTTACTAATTTTTTGAGCCATAAGACCCTGAAATTCAAAAGCACTACAAATGAACTCTGGAAAGGTTGTAAGTTCGCATGGTATCATCATTTCACCCACATAGAATGTGCAAGAAAGTAGAGAGGGTTACGGCAAAAACTGGATGCACTTCGTGTACAAAACGGACAATCTCTTTCGAAGTATCAGGGTTTCATACGGAAACTCGTCTGTTATACAAAGGGATTTCATTTTTTTGAACTTATTTGAACTCCGTAGTTTTTATGTGTTCAAAATGCACCATTCAAAGCCACATCATCAATTTTCAACCCTTTCTGACTTCATTTATTATTTTCCATGCATTTACTGATTTTTTTGAGCTATAAGACCCTGAAATTGAAAAGCACTACAAATGAACTCTGAAAAGGTTGAAACTTGGCATGGTATCATCATTTCACCCACATAGAATGTGCAAGAAAGTAGAGAGTGTTACGGCAAAAAATGGATGCACTTCGTGTACAAAACGGACAATCTCTTTCTTAGTATCAGGGTTTCATACGGAAACTCGTTTGTTATACAAAGGGATTTCATTTTTTTGAACTTATTTGAACTCCATTGTTTTTCTGTGTTCAAAATGCACCATTCAAAGCCACATCATCAATTTTCAACCCATTCTGACTTCATTTGTTATTTTCCATGCATTTACTGATTTTTTTGAGCTACAGGACCCTGAAATTGAAAAGCACTACAAATGAACTCTGAAAAGGTTGAAAGTTGGCATGGTATCATCATTTCACCCACATAGTATGTGCAAGAAACTAGAGAGGGTTACACAAAAACTGGATGCACTTCGTGTACAAAACGGACAATCTCTTTCGAAGTATCAGGGTTTCATACGGAAACTCGTCTGTTATACAAAGGGATTTCATAGTTTTTTTGAACTTATTTGGACTCCATAGTTTTTTTTTGTTGAAAATGCACCATTTAAAGTCACATCATCAATTTTCAACCCTTTCTGACTTCATTTGTTATTTTCCATGCATTTACTGATTTTTTGAGCTATAAGACCCTTAAATTGAAAAGCACTACAAATGAACTCTGAAAAGGTTGAAAGTTGGCATGGTATCATCATTTCACCCACATAGAATGTGCAAGAAAGTAGAGAGGGTTACGGCAAAAACTGGATGCACTTCGTGTACAAAACGGACAATCTCTTTCGAAGTATCAGGGTTTCATACGGAAACTCGTCTGTTATGCAAAGGGATTTCATTTTTTTGAACTTATTTGAACTCCGTAGTTTTTATGTGTTCAAAATGCACCATTCAAAGCCACATCATCAATTTTCAACCCTTTCTGACTTCATTTATTATTTTCCATGCATTTACTGATTTTTTTGAGCTATAAGACCCTGAAATTGAAAAGCACTACAAATGAACTCTGAAAAGGTTGAAACTTGGCATGGTATCATCATTTCACCCACATAGAATGTGCAAGAAAGTAGAGAGGGTTACGGCAAAAAATGGATGCACTTCGTGTACAAAACGGACAATCTCTTTCTTAGTATCAGGGTTTCATACGGAAACTCGTCTGTTATACAAAGGGATTTCATTTTTTTGAACTTATTTGAACTCCATTGTTTTTCTGTGTTCAAAATGCACCATTCAAAGCCACATCATCAATTTTCAACCCATTCTGACTTCATTTGTTATTTTCCATGCATTTACTGATTTTTTTGAGCTACAGGACCCTGAAATTGAAAATCACTACAAATGAACTCTGAAAAGGTTGAAAGTTGGCATGGTATCATCATTTCACCCACATAGCATGTGCAAGAAACTAGAGAGGGTTACACAAAAACTGGATGCACTTCGTGTACAAAATGGACAATCTCTTTCGAAGTATCAGGGTTTCATACGGAAACTCGTCTGTTATACAAAGGGATTTCATAGTTTTTTTGAACTTATTTGGACTCCATAGTTTTTTTGTGTTCAAAATGCACCATTTAAAGTCACATCATCAATTTTCAACCCATTCTGACTTCATTTGTTATTTTCCATGCATTTACTGATTTTTTTGAGCCATAAGACCCTTAAATTGAAAATCACTACAAATGAACTCTGAAAAGGTTGAAAGTTGGCATGGTATCATCATTTCACCCACATAGCATGTGCAAGAAACTAGAGAGGGTTACACAAAAACTGGATGCACTTCGTGTACAAAACGGACAATCTCTTTCGAAGTATCAGGGTTTCATACGGAAACTCGTCTGTTATACAAAGGGCTTTCATAGTTTTTTTGAACTTATTTGGACTCCATAGTTTTTTTGTGTTCAAAATGCACCATTTAAAGTCACATCATCAATTTTCAACCCTTTCTGACTTCATTTGTTATTTTCCATGCATTTACTGATTTTTTTGAGCTATAAGACCCTTAAATTGAAAAGCACTACAAATGAACTTTGAAAAGGTTGAAAGTTGGCATGGTATCATCATTTCACCCACATAGAATGTGCAAGAAAGTAGAGAGGGTTACGGCAAAAACTGGATGCACTTCGTGTACAAAACGGACAATCTCTTTCGAAGTATCAGGGTTTCATACGGAAACTCGTCTGTTATACAAAGGGATTTCATTTTTTTGAACTTATTTGAACTCCATAGTTTTTATGTGTTCAAAATGCACCATTCAAAGCCACATCATCAATTTTCAACCCTTTCTGACTTCATTTATTATTTTCCATGCATTTACTAATTTTTTGAGCCATAAGACCCTGAAATTCAAAAGCACTACAAATGAACTCTGAAAAGGTTGAAAGTTCGCATGGTATCATCATTTCACCCACATATAATGTGCAAGAAAGTAGAGAGGGTTACGGCAAAAACTGGATGCACTTCGTGTACAAAACGGACAATCTCTTTCGAAGTATCAGGGTTTCATACGGAAACTCGTCTGTTATACAAAGGGATTTCATTTTTTTTGAACTTATTTGAACTCCATAGTTTTTCTGTGTTCAAAATGCACCATTCAAAGCCGCATCATCAATTTTCAACCCATTCTGACTTCATTTGTTATTTTCCATGCATTTACTGATTTTTTTGAGCTACAAGACCCTGATATTGAAAAGCACTACAAATGAACTCTGAAAAGGTTGAAAGTTGGCATGGTATCATCATTTCACCCACATAGCATGTGCAAGAAACTAGAGAGGGTTACACAAAAACTGGATGCACTTCGTGTACAAAACGGACAATCTCTTTCGAAGTATCAGGGTTTCATACGGAAACTCGTCTGTTATACAAAGCGATATCATAGTTTTTTTGAACTTATTTGGACTCCATAGTTTTTCTGTGTTGAAAATGCACCATTTAAAGACACATCATCAATTTTCAACCCTTTCTGACTTCATTTGTTATTTTCCATGCATGTACTGATTTTTTTGAGCTATAAGACCCTTAAATTGAAAAGCACTACAAATAAACTCTGAAAAGGTTGAAAGTTGGCATGGTATCATCATTTCACCCACATAGAATGTGCAAGAAAGTAGAGAGGGTTACGGCAAAAACTGGATGCACTTCGTGTACAAAACGGACAATCTCTTTCGAAGTATCAGGGTTTCATACGGAAACTCGTTTGTTATACAAAGGGATTTCATTTTTTTGAACTTATTTGAACTCCATTGTTTTTCTGTGTTCAAAATGCACCATTCAAAGCCACATCATCAATTTTCAACCCATTCTGACTTCATTTGTTATTTTCCATGCATTTACTGATTTTTTTGAGCTACAGGACCCTGAAATTGAAAAGCACTACAAATGAACTCTGAAAAGGTTGAAAGTTGGCATGGTATCATCATTTCACCCACATAGCATGTGCAAGAAACTAGAGAGGGTTACACAAAAACTGGATGCACTTCGTGTACAAAACGGACAATCTCTTTCGAAGTATCAAGATTTCATACGGAAACTCGTCTGTTATACAAAGGGATTTCATAGTTTTTTTGAACTTATTTGGACTCGATAGTTTTTTTGTGTTGAAAATGCACCATTTAAAGTCACATAATCAATTTTCAACCCTTTCTGACTTCATTTGTTATTTTCCATGCATTTACTGATTTTTTTGAGCTATAAGACCCTTAAATTGAAAAGCACTACAAATGAACTCTGAAAAGGTTGAAAGTTGGCATGGTATCATCATTTCACCCACATAGAATGTGCAAGAAAGTAGAGAGGGTTACGGCAAAAACTGGATGCACTTCGTGTACAAAACGGACAATCTCTTTCGAAGTATCAGGGTTTCATACGGAAACTCGTCTGTTATACAAAGGGATTTCATTTTTTTGAACTTATTTGAACACCGTAGTTTTTATGTGTTCAAAATGCACCATTCAAAGCCACATCATAAATTTTCAACCCTTTCTGACTTCATTTATTATTTTCCATGCATTTACTGATTTTTTTGAGCTATAAGACCCTGAAATTGAAAAGCACTACAAATGAACACTGAAAAGGTTGAAACTTGGCATGGTATCATCATTTCACCCACATAGAATGTGCAAGAAAGTAGAGAGGGTTATGGCAAAAAATGGATGCACTTCGTGAACAAAACGGACAATCTCTTTCGAAGTATCAGGGTTTCATACGGAAACTCGTCTGTTATACAAAGGGATTTCATTTTTTTGAACTTATTTGAACTCCATTGTTTTTCTGTGTTCAAAATGCACCATTCAAAGCCACATCATCAATTTTCAACCCATTCTGACTTCATTTGTTATTTTCCATGCATTTACTGATTCTTTTGAGCTACAGGACCCTGAAATTGAAAAGCACTACAAATGAACTCTGAAAAGGTTGAAAGTTGGCATGGTATCATCATTTCACCCACATAGCATGTGCAAGAAACTAGAGAGGGTTACACAAAAACTGGATGCACTTCGTGTACAAAACGGACAATCTCTTTCGAAGTATCAGGGTTTCATACGGAAACTCGTCTGTTATACAAAGGGATTTCATAGTTTTTTTGAACTTATTTGGACTCCATAGTTTTTTTGTGTTCAAAATGCACCATTTAAAGTCACATCATCAATTTTCAACCCATTCTGACTTCATTTGTTATTTTCCATGCATTTACTGATTCTTTTGAGCTACAGGACCCTGAAATTGAAAAGCACTACTAATGAACTCTGAAAAGGTTGAAAGTTGGCAATGTATCATCATTTCACCCACATAGCATGTGCAAGAAACTAGAGAGGGTTACACAAAAACTGGATGCACTTCGTGTACAAAACGGACAATCTCTTTCGAAGTATCAGGGTTTCATACGGAAACTCGTCTGTTATACAAAGGGATTTCATAATTTTTTTGAACTTATTTGGACTCCATAGTTTTTTTGTGTTCAAAATGCACCATTTAAAGTCACATCATCAATTTTCAACCCTTTCTGACTTCATTTGTTATTTTCCATGCATTTACTGATATTTTTGAGCCATAAGACCCTTAAATTGAAAAGCACTACAAATGAACTATGAAAAGGTTGAAAGTTGGCATGGTATCATCATTTCACCCACATAGCATGTGCAAGAAAGTAGAGAGGGTTACGGCAAAAACTGGATGCACTTCGTGTACAAAACGGACAATCTCTTTCGAAGTATCAGGGTTTCATACGGAAACTCGTCTGTTATACAAAGGGATTTCATTTATTTGAACTTATTTGAACTCCATAGTTTTTATGTGTTCAAAATGCACCATTCAAAGCCACATCATCAATTTTCAACCCTTTCTGACTTCATTTATTATTTTCCATGCATTTACTGATTTTTTGAGCCATAAGACCCTGAAATTCAAAAGCACTACAAATGAACTCTGAAAAGGTTGAAAGTTCGCATGGTATCATCATTTCACCCACATAGAATGTGCAAGAAAGTAGAGAGGGTTACGGCAAAAACTGGATGCACTTCGTGTACAAAACGGACAATCTCTTTCGAAGTATCAGGGTTTCATACGGAAACTCGTCTGTTATACAAAGGGATTTCATTTTTTTGAACTTATTTGAACTCCATAGTTTTACTGTGTTCAAAATGCACCATTCAAAGCCGCATCATCAATTTTCAACCCATTCTGACTTCATTTGTTATTTTCCATGCATTTACTGATTTTTTTGAGCTACAACACCCTGAAATTGAAAAGCACTACAAATGAACTCTGAAAAGGTTGAAAGTTGGCATGGTATCATCATTTCACCCACATAGAATGTGCAAGAAAGTAGAGAGGGTTACGGCAAAAAATGGATGCACTTCGTGTACAAAACGGACAATCTCTTTCGAAGTATCATGGTTTCATACGGAAACTCGTCTGTTATACAAAGGGATTTCATAGTTTTTTTGAACTTATTTGGACTCCATAGTTGTTTTGTGTTCAAAATGCACCATTTAAAGTCACATCATCAATTTTCAACCGTTTCTCACTTCATTTGTTATTTTCCATGCATTTACTGATTCTTTTGAGCTACAGGACCCTGAAATTGAAAAGCACTACAAATGAACTCTGAAAAGGTTGAAAGTTGGCATGGTATCATCATTTCACCCACATAGCATGTGCAAGAAACTAGAGAGGGTTACACAAAAACTGGATGCACTTCGTGTACAAAACGGACAATCTCTTTCGGAGTATCAGGGTTTCATACGGAAACTCGTCTGTTATACAAAGGGATTTCATAGTTTTTTTTAACTTATTTGGACTCCATAGTTTTTTTGTGTTCAAAATGCACCATTTAAAGTCACATCATCAATTTTCAACCCTTTCTGACTTCATTTGTTATTTTCCATGCATTTACTGATTTTTTTGAGCCATAAGACCCTTAAATTGAAAAGCACTACAAATGAACTCTGAAAAGGTTGAAACTTGGCATGGTATCATCATTTCACCCACATAGCATGTGCAAGAAACTAGAGAGGGTTACACAAAAACTGGATGCACTTCGTGTACAAAACGAACAATCTCTTTCGAAGTATCAGGGTTTCATACGGAAACTCGTCTGTTATACAAAGGGATTTCATAGTTTTTTTGAACTTATTTGGACTCCATAGTTTTTTTGTGTTCAAAATGCACCATTTAAAGTCACATCATCAATTTTCAACCCTTTCTGACTTCATTTGTTATTTTCCATGCATTTACTGATTTTTTTGAGCTATAAGACCCTTAAATTGAAAAGCACTACAAATGAACTTTGAAAAGGTTGAAAGCTGGCATGGTATCATCATTTCACCCACATAGAATGTGCAAGAAAGTAGAGAGGGTTACGGCAAAAACTGGATGCACTTCGTGTACAAAACGGACAATCTCTTTCGAAGTATCAGGGTTTCATACGGAAACTCGTCTGTTATACAAAGGGATTTCATTTTTTTGAACTTATTTGAACTCCATAGTTTTTATGTGTTCAAAATGCACCATTCAAAGCCACATCATCAATTTTCAACCCTTTCTGACTTCATTTATTATTTTCCATGCATTTACTGATTTTTTGAGCCATAAGACCCTGAAATTCAAAAGCACTACAAATGAACTCTGAAAAGGTTGAAAGTTCGCATGGTATCATCATTTCACCCACATAGAATGTGCAGGAAAGTAGAGAGGGTTACGGCAAAAACTGGATGCACTTCGTGTACAAAACGGACAATCTCTTTGGAAGTATCAGGGTTTCATACGGAAACTCGTCTGTTATACAAAGGGATTTCATTTTTTTGAACTTATTTGAACTCCATAGTTTTACTGTGTTCAAAATGCACCATTCAAAGCCGCATCATCAATTTTCAACCCATTCTGACTTCATTTGTTATTTTCCATGCATTTACTGATTTTTTTGAGCTACAAGACCCTGAAATTGAAAAGCACTACAAATGAACTCTGAAAATGTTGAAAGTTGGCATGGTATCATCATTTCACCCACATAGAATGTGCAAGAAAGTAGAGAGGGTTACGGCAAAAAATGGATGCACTTCGTGTACAAAACGGACAATCTCTTTCGAAGTATCAGGGTTTCATACGGAAACTCGTCTGTTATACAAAGGGATTTCATTTTTTTGAACTTATTTGAACTCCATAGTTTTTCTGTGTTCAAAATGCACCATTCAAAGCCGCATCGTCAATTTTCAACCCATTCTGACTTCATTTGTTATTTTCCATGCATTTACAGATTTTTTTGAGCTACAAGACCCTGAAATTGAAAAGCACTACAAATGAACTCTGAAAAGGTTGAAAGTTGGCATGGTATCATCATTTCACCCACATAGAATGTGCAAGAAAGTAGAGAGGGTTACGGCAAAAACTGGATGCACTTCGTGTACAAAACGGACAATCTCTTTCGAAGTATCAAGATTTCATACGGAAACTCGTCTGTTATACAAAGGGATTTCGTAGTTTTTTTTGAACTTATTTGGACTCGATAGTTTTTTTGTGTTGAAAATGCACCATTTAAAGTCACATCATCAATTTTC
Organism: Aegilops tauschii subsp. strangulata; assembly: GCF_002575655.3. Taxonomy (NCBI): domain Eukaryota; kingdom Viridiplantae; phylum Streptophyta; class Magnoliopsida; order Poales; family Poaceae; genus Aegilops; species Aegilops tauschii. Next base: position 583,265,390 of record NC_053041.3, read on the forward strand.
AACCCTTTCTGACTTCATTTGTTATTTTCCATGCATTTACTGATTTTTTTGAGCTATAAGACCCTTAAATTGAAAAGCACTACAAATGAACTCTGAAAAGGTTGAAAGTTCGCATGGTATCATCATTTCACCCACATAGAATGTGCAAGAAAGTAGAGAGGGTTACGGCAAAAACTGGATGCACTTTGTGTACAAAACGGACAATCTCTTTCGAAGTATCAGGGTTTCATACGGAAACTCGTCAGTTATACAAAGGGATTTCATTTTTTTGAACTTATTTGAACTCCATAGTTTTTCTGTGTCCAAAATGCACCATTCAAAGCCACATCATCAATTTTCAACCCTTTCTGACTTCATTTGTTATTCTCCATGCATTTACTGATTTTTTTGAGCTATAAGACCCTTAAATTGAAAAGCACTACAAATGAACTCTGAAAAGGTTGAAAGTTGGCATGGTATCATCATTTCACCCACATAGCATGTGCAAGAAACTAGAGAGGGTTACACAAAAACTGGATGCACTTCGTGTACAAAACGGACAATCTCTTTCGAAGTATCAGGGTTTCATACGGAAACTCGTCTGTTATACAAAGGGATTTCATAGTTTTTTTGAACTTATTTGGACTCCATAGTTTTTTTGTGTTCAAAATGCACCATTTAAAGTCACATCATCAATTTTCAACCCTTTCTGACTTCATTTGTTATTTTCCATGCATTTACTGATTTTTTTGAGCCATAAGACCCTTAAATTGAAAAGCACTACAAATGAACTCTGAAAAGGTTGAAAGTTGGCATGGTATCATCATTTCACCCACATAGCATGTGCAAGAAACTAGAGAGGGTTACACAAAAACTGGATGCACTTCGTGTACAAAACGGACAATCTCTTTCGAAGTATCAGGGTTTCATACGGAAACTCGTGTGTTATACAAAGGGATTTCATAGTTTTTTTGAACTTATTTGGACTCCATAGTTTTTTTGTGTTCAAAATGCACCATTTAAAGTCACATCATCAATTTTCAACCCTTTCTGACTTCATTTGTTATTTTCCATGCATTTACTGATTTTTTTGAGCTATAAGACCCTTAAATTAAAAAGCACTACAAATGAACTCTGAAAAGGTTGAAAGTTGGCATGGTATCATCATTTCACCCACATAGAATGTGCAAGAAAGTAGAGAGGGTTACGGCAAAAACTGGATGCACTTCGTGTACAAAACGGACAATCTCTTTCGAAGTATCAGGGTTTCATACGGAAACTCGTCTGTTATACAAAGGGATTTCATTTTTTTGAACTTATTTGAACTCCATAGTTTTTCTGTGTTCAAAATGCACCATTCAAAGCCACCTCATCAACTTTCAACCCTTTCTTACTTCATTTGTTATTTTCCATGCATTTACTGATTTTTTTGAGCTACAAGACCCTGAAATTGAAAAGCACTACAAATGAACTCTGAAAAGGTTGAAAGTTGGCATGGTATCATCATTTCACCCACATAGCATGTGCAAGAAACTAGAGAGGGTTAACCCAAAAACTGGATGCACTTCGTGTACAAAACGGACAATCACTTTCGAAGTATCAGGGTTTCATACGGAAACTCGTCTGTTATACAAAGGGATTTCATAGTTTTTTTGAACTTATTTGGACTCCATAGTTTTTTTGTGTTGAAAATGCACCATTTAAAGTCACATCATCAATTTTCAACCCTTTCTGACTTCATTTGTTATTTTCCATGCATTTACTGATTCTTTTGAGCTATAAGACCCTTAAATTGAAAAGCACTACAAATGAACTCTGAAAAGGTTGAAAGTTGGCATGGTATCATCATTTCACCCACATAGAATGTGCAAGAAAATAGAGAGGGTTACGGCAAAAACTGGATGCACTTCGTGTACAAAACGGACAATCACTTTCGATGAATCAGGGTTTCATACGGAAACTCCTCTTTTATAGAAAGGGATTTCATTTTTTTGAACTTATTTGAACTCCATAGTTTTTCTGTGTTCAAAATGCACCATTCAAAGCCACATCATCAATTTTCAACCCTTTCTTACTTCATTTGTTATTTTCCATGCATTTACTGATTTTTTTGAGCTACAAGACCCTGAAATTGAAAAGCACTACAAATGAACTCTGAAAAGGTTGAAAGTTGGCATGGTATCATCATTTCACCCACATAGCATGTGCAAGAAACTAGAGAGGGTTACACAAAAACTGGATGCACTTCGTGTACAAAACGGACAATCTCTTTCGAAGTATCAGGGTTTCATACGGAAACTCGTCTGTTATACAAAGGGATTTCATAGTTTTTTTGAACTTATTTGGGATCCATAGTTTTTTTGTGTTCAAAATGCACCATTTGAAGTCACATCATCAATTATCAACCCTTTCTGACTTCATTTGTTATTTTCCATGCATTTACTGATTTTTTTGAGCTATAAGACCCTTAAATTGAAAAGCACTACAAATGAACTCTGAAAAGGTTGAAAGTTGGCATGGTATCATCATTTCACCCACATAGAATGTGCAAGAAAGTAGAGAGGGTTACGGCAAAAACTGGATGCACTTCGTGTACAAAACGGACAATCTCTTTCGAAGTATCAGGGTTTCATACGGAAACTCGTCTGTTATACAAAGGGATTTCATTTTTTTGAACTTATTTGAACTCCATAGTTTTTCTGTGTTCAAAATGCATCATTCAAAGCCAAATCATCATTTTTCAACCCTTTCTTACTTCATTTGTTATTTTCCATGCATTTACTGATTTTTTTGAGCTATAAGACCCTGAAATTGAAAAGCACTACAAATAAACTCTGAAAAGGTTGAAAGTGGGCCTGGTATCATCATTTCACCCACATAGCATGCGCAAGAAAGTAGAGAGGGTTACGGAAAAACCTGGTTGCACTTCGTGTACAAAACGGACAATCTCTTTCGAAGTATCAGGGTTTCATACGGAAACTCGTCTGTTACAAAGCGATTTTATTTTTTTGAACTTATTTAAACTCCATAGTTTTTCTGTGTTCAAAATGCACCATTCAAAGCCACATCATCAATTTTCAACCCTTTCTGACTTCATTTGTAATTTTCCATGCATTTACTGATTCTTTTGAGCTATAAGACCCTGAAATTGAAAAGCACTACAAATGAACTCTGAAAAGGTTGAAAGTTGGGTTGATATCATCATTTCACCCACATAGCATGTGCAAGAAAGTAGAGAGGGTTACGGAAAAACTGGATGCACTTCGCGTACAAAACGGACAATCTCTTTCGAAGTATCAGGGTTTCATATGGAAACTCGTCTGTTACAAAGGGATTTCATTTTTTTGAACTTATTTGAACCCCATAGTTTTTCTGTGTTCAGAATGCACCATTCAAAGCCACATCATCAATTTTCAACCCTTCCTGACTTCATTTGTTATTTTCCATGCATTTACTGATTTTTTGAGCTATAAGACCCTGAAATTGAAAGGCACTACAAATGAACTCCGAAAAGGTTGAAAGTTGGCATGGTATCATCATTTCACCCACATAGCATGTGCAAGAAAACTAGAGAGGGTTACGCAAAAACTGGATGCACTTCGTGTACAAAACGGACAATCTCTTTCGAAGTATCAGGGTTTCATACGGAAACTCTTCTGTTATACAAAGGGATTTCGTAGTTTTTTTGAACTTATTTGGGATCCATAGTTTTTTTGTGTTCAAAATGCACCATTTGAAGTCACATCATCAATTATCAACCCTTTCTGACTTCATTTGTTATTTTCCATGCATTTACTGATTTTTTTGAGCTATAAGTCCCTTAAATTGAAAAGCACTACAAATGAACTCTGAAAAGGTTGAAAGTTGGCATGGTATCATCATTTCACCCACATAGAATGTGCAAGAAAGTAGAGAGGGTTACGGCAAAAACTGGATGCACTTCGTGTACAAAACGGACAATCTCTTTCGAAGTATCAGGGTTTCATACGGAAACTCGTCTGTTATACAAAGGGATTTCATTTTTTTGAACTTATTTGAACTCCATAGTTTTTCTATGTTCAAAATGCATCATTCAAAGCCAAATCATCATTTTTCAACCCTTTCTTACTTCATTTGTTATTTTCCATGCATTTACTGATTTTTTTGAGCTATAAGACCCTGAAATTGAAAAGCACTACAAATGAACTCTGAAAAGGTTGAAAGTTAGCATGGTATCATCATTTCACCCACATAGCATGTGCAAGAAAGTAGAGAGGGTTACGGCCAAAACTGGATGCACTTCGTGTACAAAACTAAATAGAAGAAAATAAATAATGCAGAAAAGAAAAAATATACAAAAAATTCTCCATAGTTTTTCTGTGTTCAAAATGCACCATTCAAAGCCACATCATCAATTTTCAAACCTTTATGACTTCATTTCTTATGAGGGCTTCGGACGAGAAAGCAAAAATATTCACAAAGAAACTAAATACAGCAAAAAAACTACTCAGAAATAAATTGAAGAAAATAAATAAAATAGAAAAGACAAAAACTATATAAAAATTTACTCAAAAATAAATAGAAGAAAAAAATAATGCAGAAAAGAAAAAACTATATAAAAAAATTGTTGGGGCTCTGCCAAGTGGGCCTGCCAGTCCTAGGATGTGCAAATTCAGATCCAGGAGGGCCAGCAGGCTCACAGGGCAGCGCGCATTAGGCCCAGAAGCCTGCTATATAGAGATGTTCGAAGGAGCAGCCGTGACTGGGTTTATAAACCAGTGCGGCTGCCATTCGCTCGGCGAGGTGGGACTAAACATTGTGCATTGGATGTGGCAGCGCAAACCTTTAGTACCGGTTGGTGGCTCCAACTGGTACTAAAGGGGGGGGTCTTTAGTATCGGTTGGAGCCACCAACCGGTACTAAAGGGGCCGTTTCCCGCCGCTTGGCCTGGCCAAAATAGGCCTTTAGTACCGGTTGGTGGCTCCAACCGGTACTAAAGGCACTACCTATATATATGGCACTTACGAAAATTTCAGTTTCATCGACCACCACTTCTTCTTTTCGATCCAACTGCTTCGCACGACATCGCCGCCGCCGCGTCGTCGTCCATCGCGCGCCACCCTCGCCGCCCCCGCCGCGCGCCGTCGCCCCCGCCGCCCGTCGTCACCGTCCCCTTCGTCGTCGTCTCCGTCGCGCGTCGCCGGCGCCCGTCATCGTCGTCTCCGTCGCGTCACCGCACCCGTCGCGCGCGCCGTACGTCCCCGGCCCTCCGCGCGCCCGTCGTCGCGCCGTCCCCGTCGCGTTGCCGTCTCGCGCCGCCGCCCATACGCCGTCGCCCCCCGCTCGTACACACACACACACACATACACACACACACACAGACACACACACACACACACATTTTTAGGTATATATATGAGATTTGAACTAGTTGAATTAATATAACTAATTTATTTTTAGTATGAAAATTAACAGAACAAGTTTATTTTTAGTAAGAAAATTTAGGTATATGAGATTATTTGAACTAGTTGAATTAATATAATTAGTTTATTTTTAGTAAATGCTTAGTTGAACTAGTTGAATTAGTAGAACTAGTTTATTTTTAGTAAGAAAATTTAGGTATATTACAATATATAGCTACTTTATATATTTTAGTAAGAAAATTAATTAATCGAACTAGTTTATTTTTAGTATTCTTAGTTGAATTATTTGAATTAATAGAACTAAATTATTTTTAGTAAATTCTTAGTTGAATTATTTGAATTAATATAACTAGTTTATTTTTAGTAAATGCTTAGTTGAACTAGTTCAATTAGTAGAACTAGTTTATTTTTAGTAAGATAATTTAGGTATATTACTATATATAGCTACTTTATATATTTTAGTAAGAAAATTAATTAATAGAACTAGTTTATTTTTAGTAAGAAAATTTAGATATCTGAGATTTGATGATCTAATTAAAATATTACTATATAGAACTAGCTACTTTATTTTAGTAAGAAAATTAATAGAACAAGTTTATTTTTAGTAAATGCTTAGTTCAATTAGTTGAGTTAATAGAAGTAGTTGAATTAGTTGAATTAATAGAACTAGTAAGTGTTTGATGTTTCACCTATATGAATAGAGGAAATGTCGTGTGACGACGAAAAAGATTTCATTATGTGCTTTTTTCAATTAGTTGTTAATGATTTTAATGTTAATGCTTTTTTCTGTTAGTTGTTAATGACTTTATATAGAACTAGCTAGATGTTAATGTTAATGCTTTTTTCTGTTTTTTGTTAATGATTTTTTCTGTTTTTAGTTTTTTTAGTTTTTTATATATACTTTTAGTTTATATAAATGTTAGATTAATGTAAAATGTTATATGAATTAGATAGAAATATATGTTAGATATTAATGTCAAATGTTAGATGAATATGAGAATTAGCTAGATGCTAATTAATGTTAGATAGTAAGTGTTTAATGCTTCACCTATATGAATATAGGAAATATCGTCTGACGACGAAAACGATTTCATTATGTGTGAATACTGTGAAGACCAGCGCGGCCTGTGCGACAGAAATTTCCTTGTCGATGATAGGCGCTTCAGCATCAAGCTGGATGAGACCTTCGAAGTGGATACAGTAAGTCACAAAGACAAGTCTTTTTTTGTAATTAAGCATGACTTATATATGCTTCAATTGCTTCAACTTATAATTTTAAATTTTCACTGTTCTACTAGCGCATCCCCTGCCATGCAAGAATTTTTGTCTTGGATAAGATAGGTTTCAGTGGTATGGAAACTATGGAGGTAAAGAGAGTTTACCTGAAGACCGAGCATGGTTATACTTTCAACGTCAAATTATACAATGCAGACACATACACCTATTTTGAATGCAAAACTTGGCAAGCACTATGCAAGGCTTATGCATTTGAGCCTGATATGGTTATCACCTTTGATATTCGTCCGGAAGATGATATTGAAGGTAATAGAGACATCTGGGTCGATGTGCAGACGCCTCCAGTTCTACCATTATGTGAGTTTCTCAACCATATTTATGTCTTCGATATTGTTTATTCAAAAATAGTTGACAACTAATTTCTATTGACAGCTTATTTCCATTCTAGCAAAAATGTCCGGCGTTTGGTAGACATGACCTACTACTATCCCGGGGCTGAACTAAACTGCGAGGAGATATGTCATTATGTTTCATGGCTTGAGGATCTTCATACTGTCAAGACAAATTTTCTTCCTTCACTTAGAAATGTGAGTACTCAAAACATGCGACCAATAGTGATCGTATTGAACTACAGTCACATCTATTTAGGAAAGATGGTAAGATTTTTACTATTTGTCCTCAGTGCATCTTTTGCATACATTATTTTTGAAGCTAAAATTTCATTGCTAAGTATATTAATTACTATACGATGTTCTTTAACAGGGACTCCCGATGACAGTTGTGCCTCAGTGGATCGAGACTAAAGGTCACATGTCAATGGTTAGCTTACGGCAAAGATATCCTACATTGCACACGAGTGCATTTAGGATTTCCAATAGCGATGAATGCTTAATAGTGAAAGATTGGAGCAAAATTGTTAACGATCGCAGAGAAGTACTAGGGGGCAGCAATGAGAAGTGCAACCCACGATTAGGAGACAGGTTCATCTGCATGCTCCAGTATGATGAATCAGGAGAGCTATACATGTTATATGCTATTTTACCTGAGAGAGAGCAGCAGGAGTGATTTAGCTAGTTCATGCTCTTAGTACTTGTCCTCATGTCCGTGTTCTTCGTCCTGAACTTAATCTCAAAGGGTGATTTGCTTTCGTGGTGTTATGAACGCTTATAATATCATGACCATGTTGAACTCGATGATATCTTTGCTTCTGGTACAAGTGAATGTTTTTTCTTTAAGCTAGTGTTGGTGGTGATTAGATAGCGGTAATGACTATGATGATTAAATAGTGGTAATGACGACTATGATTATTTTTAGCTAGCTAGTATACTGTTGTTGATGATTGCTACCTCTTGAGCACTGCGTTGGATTTCCCCGAAGAGGAAAGGATGATGCAGCAAAGTAGCGTAAGTATTTCCCTCAGTTTTTGAGAACCAAGGTATCAATCCAGTAGGAGGCTACGCGCGAGTCCCTCTTACCTACACAAAGCAAATAGCTCCTCGCAACCAACGCGAATAGGGGTTGTCAATCCCTTCACGGTCACTTACGAGAGTGAGATCTGATAGATATGATAGATAATATTTTTGGTATTTTTGGTATAAAGATGCAAAGTAAAATAAAAAGCAAAGTAAAAAGCAAAGCAATAATAAAGTGATGAAGATTAATATGATGAGAATAGACCCAGGGGCCATAGGTTTCACTAGTGGCTTCTCTCAAGAGCATAAGTATTTTACGGTGGGTGAACGAATTACTGTTGAGCAATTGACAGAATTGAGCATAGTTATGAGAGTGTCTAGGTATGATCATGTATATAGGCATCACGTCCGAGACAAGTAGACCGACTCCTGCCTGCATCTACTACTATTACTCCACTCATCGACCGCTATCCAGCATGCATCTAGAGTATCAAGTTAATAAAAACAGAGTAACGCCTTAAGAAAGATGACATGATGTAGAGGGATAAATTCATGCAATATGATAAAAAGCCCATCTTGTTATCGTCGATGGCAACAATACAATACGTGCCTTGCTGCCCCTTCTGTCACTGGGAAAGGACACCGCAAGATTGAACCCAAAGCTAAGCACTTCTCCCATTGCAAGAAAAACCAATCTAGTAGGCCAAACCAAACTGATAATTCGAAGAGACTTGCAAAGATAACCAATCATACATAAAAGAATTCAGAGAAGATTCAAATATTGCTCATAGATAATCTTGATCATAAACCCACAATTCATCGGTCTCAACAAACACACCGCAAAAAGAAGATTACATTGAATAGATCTCCACGAGAGAGGGGGAGAACATTATATTGAGATCCAAAAAGAGAGAAGAATCCATCTAGCTACTAACCATGGACCCGAAGGTCTGAGGTAAACTACTCACACTTCATCGGAGGGGCTATGCTGATGATGTAGAAGCCCTCCGTGGTAGATTCCCCTTCCGGCGGAGCTCCGGAACAGGCCCCAAGATGGGATCTCGCGGGTACAGAAGGTTGCGGTGGTGGAATTAGGTTTTTGGCTCCGTATCTGATCGTTTGGGGGTACGTAGGTATATGTAGGAGGAAGGAGTACGTTGGTGGAGCAACAGGGGGCCCACGAGGGTGGAGGGCGCGCCCTGGGGGGTGGGCGCCCCCCTACCTCGTGGCCTCCTCTTTTGTTTCTTGACGTAGGGTCCAAGTCTCCTGGACCATAATCTTCCTAAAAATCACGTTCCCGAAGGTTTCATTCCGTTTGGACTCCGTTTGATATTCCTTTTCTGCGAAACTCTGAAATAGGCAAAAAACAACAATTCTGGGCTGGGCCTCCGGTTAATAGGTTAGTCCCAAAAATAATATATAAGTGGAAAATAAAGCCCAATATAGTCCAAAACAGTAGATAATATAGCATGGAGCAATCAAAAATTATAGATACGTTGGAGATGTATCAGGCATCCCCAAGCTTAATTCCTGCTCGTCGTCGAGTAGGTAAATGATAAAAAAATAATTTTTGATGCGGAGTGCTACTTGGCATAATTTAAATGTAATTCTTCTTAATTGTGGTATGAATATTCTGATCCGAAAGATTCAAGACAAAAGTTGAATATGACATAAAAATAATAATACTTCAAGCATATTAACAAAGCAATTATGTCTTCTCAAAATAACATGCCGAAAGAAAGTTATCCCTACAAAATCATATAGTCTGGCTATGCTCTATCTTCACCACACAAAGTATTTAAATCATGCACAACCCCGATGACAAGCCAAGCAATTGTTTCATACTTTTGACATTCTCAAACTTTTTCAATCTTCACGCAATACATGAGCGTGAGCCATGGATATAGCACTATATGTGGAATAGAATGGTGGTTGTGGAGAAGACAAAAAGGGAGAAGATAGTCTCACATCAACTAGGCGTATCAACGGGCCATGGAGATGCCCATTAATAGATATCAATGTGAGTGAGTAGGTCTTTCCATGCAACGGATGCACTAGAGCTATAAGTATATGAAAGCTCAACAAAAGAAACTAAGTGGGTGTGCATCCAACTCGCTTGCTCACGAAGACCTAGGGCATTTTGAGGAAGCCCATCATTGGAATATACAAGCCAAGTTCTATAATGAAAAATTCCCACTAGTATATGAAAGTGACGCAATGAGAGACTCTCTATCATGAAGATCATGGTGCTACTTCGAAGCACAAGTGTGGTAAAAGGATAGTAACATTGTCCCTTCTCTCTTTTTCTCTCATTTTTTTATTTTTTTTATGTGGTCCTTTTCTCTTTTTTTTTAGTCCGGAGTCTCATCCCGACTTATGGGGGAATCATAGTCTCCATCATCCTTTTCCTCACTTGGGACAATGCTCTAAAAATGATGATCATCACACTTTTATTTTCTTACAACTCAATAATTACAACTCGATACTTAGAACAAAATATGACTATATGAATGCCTCCGGCGGTGTACCGGGATATGCAATGAATCAAGAGTGACATGTATGAAAGAATTATGAACGGTGGCTTTGCCACAAATACAATGTCAACTACATGATCATGCAAAGCAATATGACAGTGATGGAGCTTGTCATGATAAATGATACGGTGGAAAGTTGCATGGCAATATATCTCGCAATGGATATGGAAATGCCATGATAGGTAGGTATGGTGGCTGTTTTGAGGAAGGTATATGGTGGGTGTATGATACCGGCAAAAAGTGCGCGGTATTAGAGAGGCTAGGAATGGTGGAAGGAAGAAAGTGCGTATAATCCATGGACTCAACATTAGTCATGAAGAACTCATATACTTATTGCAAAAATCTACAAGTTATCAAAGCAAAGTATTACGCACATGCTCCTAGGGGGATAGATTGGTAGGAAAAGACCATCGCTCGTCCCCGACCGCCACTCATAAGGAAGACAATCAATAAATAAATCATGCTCCGACTTCATCACATAACGGTTCACCATACGTGCATGCTATGGGAATCACAAACTTTAACACACGTATTTCTCAAATTCACAACTACTCAACTAGCATGACTCTAATATCACCATCTTTATATCTTAAAAAAATTATCAAGCATCAAACGTTTCTTAGCATTCAACACACTCATAAGAAAGTTTTTACTAATCTTGAATACCAAGCATATTAGGATTATTTAAGCAAATTACCATGCTATTTAAGACTCTCAAAATAATCTAAGTGAAGCATGAGAGATCAATAGTTTCTATAAAACAAATCCACCACCGTGCTCTGAAAGATATAAGTGAATCACTAGAGCAAAACTATACACTACAAGAAATATGTCAACTAGTGACCTTCTGTCAGTGACCCTGGAAGAAATGGTCATAGATCTATGACCATTTCAGACCAATTGGTCAAAAGCTGTTCGGGGGGCTCCAAACCCTAAACCATTGCGACCATTTTGGTCAGAAAGGTCGTAATTTCCTTACACGAAATGGTCATAAAGCAAACAGCGCTAGTCCGCTGCCTTATTTCTAGTTGTTAACGACCAATATAGATGGTCATAGCCTTGTAAATTGTGGTGGGTTGCGATGACTAGGCGCCATCTCATCAGTTTTGCCTATGTGTCATGTCCATGTGGCAGTTTTTGCCCTAGGTTGTGAAGCAACCTATATTTCTGTCATTCCGAAAATTCCCAAACAAATCTCATAAATTCTTTGGGTCATATCTTCGTCAAATATGTAAAAATCCTTCCTTGCCTAGTTCAAAAATAATTCAAAAATATTCATTTTCCTATTCTGTTCACAACAGCACTTTATGAAGGAAGTGCTATTTATATATTCTTGATTGCCCTCGGAATTCTTGGGCACTCTTTCCTATCCAAATCATTGCCGCATGACAAAATTCAGCTCCATTTGCCTAGCAAATCTTTCTCGGGAAATTTCCAAAGTTTTTGTCCACCTAGAAGCATTGTGAAGGAAGTACCTTTTTTATATATCCAAATGACATGAAATTTATACAGTTCCTTCATATGCCCAAATTATGACCCTCCTCCAAATTGCAGCTCAGTCAAATCATCTATGTGAGCCCAGGTTCAATTTATATTTTATGGCCAGATTGGCACGTTGCAAAGCAAGTGTTATCTAGACCCCTCCTATTACCCTCAAACTCTTTGGGCACTCTTCCATACCCAAATCATTGCCACATGATAATATTCAGCTCCATTTTCTTAGTAAATCTTTCTCAGGAAATTTCCAAAGTTTCTACCTCGAGAGAAGCTTTGTGAAGTAAGTACTAGCTAGGCTTACCCAAACGATCTGAAAATCTACCAAGGCATGACCATACCTATGTAACTTACATACACCAAATTTGAGCTCATTTCATACATCCAATTTCTCTCACTAGTTTTCCCAAGTTTCTGTCCATAGAAGAGCATTGTGAAGGAAGTACCACTTTGGCATGTCCAAATGGTATCAATTTTCTACGGTGCTTTCCAATGCCCAAATAACAATCCTCCACCAAATTTCAGCTCAATCCATTCATTATTTTGAGCCCAGCTTCAACATTCATATTTCTGTCCAATGTGGTACTTTGCAAAGCAAGTACCACCTAGGATCCTCCTTTTGATCTGAAAATTTGCTATGACATTCTTCTTAGTAGATGATCATCCTCAGCCAAAACTCACGCCCATTGGCCATGTGCACTTCCCGTACTGCCAATCAAACAGTTGGCTGCTAATTCATCTTTGAGCATAGGTCGGTCTCCTCGTGAGATTCTTCTGTTGTAATTTTCTTCCTAGCACCTACCTGGGGAGTGCCCAACCCACTAGACATGCCTAGGACTCCCAGAACGCATGTCAACGCCAAGGTCACGCGGTGACCACGCACCAGGCATGCGAGTTCACACGCTTTGGAGTTGGGGCCCTGGGCCACCATCCAAACCTCGACGTATTGCCACGAAACCATGTATTTATGCTTAAATAGGTACTTATGTAACTAGAAATGACTTTTGGAAAAAATAAAGAGCAAATAATAAGGCAACTGCAGTTCAAATTTGACCCGCTTCCTCCTGAATCGGCGGGAATTTGTCTTTTTCACCAGAGGTGGATCAAAACTTTTGACACCCAACCATTTTGTCAATTGTGCATTAAATATGGCCTAGTATTTTAAAAAATGATTTGGTCCAATTTTGCAACAAATATATGGTAGGTCCTTCACAAAAAGAACTCAATTCGGGCACTCGGAAAATGGAAAATGAATGTTCCGTGCAAAGGAAATGAAAACTCCCTTAGGCAACATTGGTTGGAATTCCAAGATGCACCCTTATGCACAATATGAGATCATTTGAACAAACTATGCCATGAATGTGGCCATAAGATTGATCATTTGGCTTGAAAACCCTGAATCTTCACGCGTGATAGCTTATTTCTGAGAACACTTTTTTAAAATAATTGTCGTATTACAAGTTTATTATTTTTCCTGGAAACTTGGTCACATATAATGACACAATGCGAAGGTTTTACAATTTTTTTAATTTTTTTGAATTTTTTATGCCCGTTTCAAAATGCGGTCAAAACGGCGGGCATGACCGTTCCTAACTAGTGGTTCAATCTTGGAATTTTTTTGGTGTTTCTATGATTAAATAGATACTTATGTACCTAGAAATGATTTTTGGAAAAAATAAAGAGCAAACTATGAGGCAACTGCAGTTCAAATTTGACCCGCTTCCTTCTGAATCGGCAGGAATTTGTCTTTTTCACCAAGGGTGGATCAAAAATTTTGACACCCAACCATTTTGTCAATTGTGAATAAAATATGGCCTAGTATTTTGGAAAAATGATTTGGTCCAATTTTGCAACAAATATATGGTAGGTCCTTCACAAAAAGAACTCAATTCGGGCACTCGGAAAATGGAAAATGAATTTTCCGTGCAAAGGAAATGAAAACTCCCTTAGGCAACATTGGCTGGAATTCCAAGATGAACCCTTGTGCACAATATGAGATCATTTGAACAAACTATGCCATGAATGTGGCCATAAGATTGATCATTTGGCTTGAAAACCCTGAATCTTCACGCGTGATAGCTCATTTCTGAGAACACTTTTTTAAAATAATCGCTGTATTACAAGTTTATTATTTTTCCTCGAAACTTGGTCACATATAATGACACAATGCGAAGGTTTTCCAATTTTTTGATTTTTTTTTGAATTTTTTATGCCCGTTTCAAAATGCGGTCAAAACGGCGGCCATGACCGTTCCTATCTAGTGGTTGAATCTTGGAACTTTTTTGTTGTTTTTGTGATTAAATAGATACTTATTTACCTAGAAATGATTTTTGGAAAAAATAAAGAGCAAACTATGAGGTAGCTACAGTTCAAATTTGACACGCTTCCTTCTGAATTGGCGGGAATTTGTCTTTTTCACCAGAGGTGGATCAAATATTTTCACAACCAACCGTTTGGTCAATTATACATTAAATATGGACTAATATTTTAGAAAAATGATTTAGTGCCATTTTGCAACAAATGTATGGTAGTTCCTTCACAAAACAACACATTTTGGTCACTCAGAAAATGGAAAATGGTTCTTTTGAGCAAAGAAAATGAAAACCTCCCAAATCAACATTGTTTGTCATCCCTAAATACACACATGTACACAATATTGGTTTATTTGAACTAACTATAAGAGTTTAAATGTTTGCCCGAATAAGAGCGTACAAAATATAAGAGAAAAAACAAAAAAAGCTTAATTCCGATTGGTGGAATCTGTTGTGGCATGGATCAGTGACGTGGCAAACATCCATCCAGCCCACCGCAGAAAACATCCGTCCATCGATCCATTCATCCAGCCTCTCTCCCTCTTGCCCGAACCCTAGAGCTCCGCTCCTCCCTGCCGCCGCCACCTCTACCTCCCTCTCCCCGATCCACCACCCATGGCGCCAGCCAGAGCAGCCACCGGCGATGGCGGCGGCGAGGCTAGAGGCCGCCGGATCCGGGATCAGGGCGGCGCATAGCCCCTCCTCCCGTGAGATCCGGGACGCAGCCGCCCATCTGGATCGAGTAGCTCCTCTGCCCGCTGCACCGTCTCCCCATCTAGATCGAGCAGTTCCACCGAGCTCTCCTCTGGCTGCTGCACTGTCTCCATCGACCGGATTTGGTGCTCCTCGCGCGACCCACCCACCAGCACGCGGCTAACCCTAGCCGCCGCCGCGGATGCCGTCTCTTCCCCGACGTCCTTGGCGAGGTTCGTCTTGTCCCCATCCCCTCCTCCTCCTCCTCTGCCTTTCCCTTCCCTCTCCGTCACCTTGCGGCCTCTGTGTCTCACAGGGAATGAATAGGAGCTCCGGCCAAGGCCATGGACGCCACCAACAGAAGCTCTGCCGCGGATCTTGCGACCTCGTCGACTGGATCCAGCCGGCCCCCGCCGCTGCGCCAAGATCCTCCCCTCCCTCCCAGAGAGGGCCTCTCTCCCACACGCTCTACATCCGCTACGGCCGTCGCAGCTTCCACCTCCAGAAGAGCACCTGCTCCTCATGCGGTTGCCCGGCCGCCTGCATCCGCAATTGTAAGCTCCGTTCCATGTTCTTGATGTGCAATGGTGAAGAAATAGAGAGATCGTCTATACTATTCATCTTCAGAACTTATCATGTTGCTGTACTGGCAAGAGTTCAGTTAGGATCTATGTGTGTTCAGTTTACTTCATATATCTTTGTGAAAAAGTGCTGCTGTATTGGCAAAGGTTTAGTTATAATCTATGTCTGTTCAATTCATACATGCTTGTGCAAAATGCTGTACTGGCCAGAATTTAGTGCACTACCCCAGCTGAAGGGGCCGGCCTGGGCAGCTACTGTTGGCTCCTTCCGGTGCTTGGCATTGTTGCTTTTATTATTGTTGCTTGCTGAGTGTATAGAGATGCTGATGCTTGATTGTTTGTTCATTATGCAGACCACAAAATTGAGATGAATTACCGCGCGATGGGTAGCAGCAAGGTGCGGTAGTGGTTGTGCAGAACACGCTACAGGGATTGGCGGCACGGCGCATGGACCTGCTCGAGAGTCTATAGCCCAAGGTCAGGAAGTACATCGAGGCACTCAGAGAGATCCAGGTATAACTACAGGGGTTCCACTATGCGCTACGAGGAGATTCGTGGCAGCATGGATCATTAGTTGTTCCTAAATGTGATTTCTGTGGTTCTCTGACGCATTATTAAAATTAAAGGATAAGAAGTAACCCCCCTCATTTGAATGATTCATAACAACAGAAACCGCGATTCATTTTCCTTTGCAACCACCCCCCTCATTCTCTGATCCATCCTGTAAATCTTACTAATACTCCATGCTATGTGCGACTGCCATTTTGAGCTTTCTATAATCAGTGAATATAGCAGTTCTCCTGTTGTTTCAAATAAATAAATCATGCAAGTGGTAGTATAAAAAGACCTGCTTGCATAAACCTTGCAGATCTAAATTCATTATCCACACTATAATATTTCCTTCAGTTTACAGTCTGTTTACTTTGTATTCTGATTATATTAGATTTTAGTTGGTTTCAGAATGTCTGTTTCATGGTCTTTTCTGATAATGGAAGAACTTATATTAATCTGATGCTTTATATATGTCCCTAGATGTCCTTATGCAATACCTGATATGATAACATGTACTTATGCAATACCTGATATCATGCTCGTGCCTCACCTCTTCCTCTACTCTCTTGTTCTCTCTCTCTCCCCCCTGACCCCTGACCCCTTCTTGTCTTGTCTATGCAGGTTGGCCACGCCGGCAAGCGACCAGGGCGACGCCTGGAGAGGAGAGGAGGGCCTTCTCCTCACAGTGTAGTCACCGGCCTTGTCCTGCTCGAGGAGGAGGAGTAAGAGGGGCGCACCCAGCCACCACAGTCGCCGCCGTCAAGGGCTTCTTCCACCTGGACCTCGAAATCCACGGCGCCGTCGTCCAGCAACCCAACTCCCCTCCGTCCCCTCTCCCCTCCTTGTTTCATTCGATCTAGCAGCCATGGATTTGGGTTCCTCAAGGATGCCTAATTACTTTACTTTGTATGGATCCAATAATTTTGTTTGCTGCAGAATAACACCACCCTAGTTTGTCTACAATTTTGTTTACGGTGATGCCCCTGCACAGGATGTGCAGCAAGCCTTCCAATCTGCTTGTTTCGTTTCTGTTAGTGTGTGTATGTGCAAAATGATAGGTGCCTACCTTGTATCTTTCTTTCTAGATAGCATTCTAGTGTGGTAACGTATGAATTACAGTTGCCTGTTCATGATTCTATACAAACTCTGAAAATTGGTACTTCAGTCAAATGTGCTTCCTTTCTGAACAATTGTTTCTACTTGTCCATCCTGGAAACCGATTGCATGCTATCGTAGATGGGTCTGGGAGTGCAGCGCTGCCGTTGTGTTACTACTGCTGTGGTTTATGTTGACTGAAAATGGGCTGCTTTGTTTCAGAGGAGCGCCGCTGATCTGATTCTGCGGGATTTGCAAAATAACCCTGAGATGTGGCTGCAAGTGGTGCACATCCTGTAGAACTCCCAGAACCTCAACACCGAGTTCTTTGCCCTTCAAGTAAGCTTCTGCTCCAGAATGTTTTAATTTTAGTAGTTTACAAGGTTGTTCCCAACTGAATGAAGGTTGATTGATGCCGTGGCTACAGCTGATCTTTGATTAGACCATGCATGTTTTGCATTCAGTACTGCCAGCACTCGCCATTAATTACAATCTATTGTGGTTCACCGGTTATATTAAGAAATGGCGCTGCTAATATTTTTCTTGTCGAACTCGTAACCGGTTTTAAGCGGTTAAAATGCCCAGTTGCTTCGTATCCTATTGGGCGATCTTTGTTTGTGTTTCCCTATTTATTTCGTAGTCGACCAGTTCTGTCCTTGCCAAACATGTATGTTCTGCACCAAGGAAACATTATATCCTGTTTTGTGTAATGGCAATTGACAAACAAATACACATCAGAGCTAATACTAATGATATTATTGTTCATACCATTGCTCTTCAGCATACGTGCCATTGATACTTGAGCATAAATTAGCTGTTTGCTTGATCAAAAGCTTTTGTGCATGAATCTGTTCGTTAATTTGTATTCTTACAACTGAGATACAACATGATACTATGTGCATAAATCTGTTTGCATTTCTTGATGTCATTTCTGGTACCAAATTGCAATCATATGACATGTCTCATTCTGAAAATGAATATTGCAATCAAATTGCACAGAGCACAGTACAGTCTTTGCCTTCTGTTATACTAATAATTGTTGTTTACTTCTAATTCCTTTTCCACTATACAATTGTATAGGTGCAGTCCCACTCAGAAGGGAGGCACACATACAGCATGACCTCTGCCACGGTGGCTAGATGTTGTACGGCAGTACAGGTGTGTGTCCCGATTTACATGCTCACCGTTGTACATGTTGCTTTCTGTTTGGAGTCTATGATGTAAGTGATACTGAGATGCTGCTGTTTGGAGTCAGTCCTTAATGTGTGGATGGTTGTGTTGTTTTGCAGCCAAGGTACTGCTACTACTATAGTGCTGCTGCTGTTGTTCCTTTCAGGTACTACTACTGCTACTGTTGTTGTTTCTTTCAGTATTGTTGCTGCTGTTGCTTCTCAGTATGGTTGCTGCTGTTGCTTCTCAATAATGGTGCTGCTGTTGCTTCTACGTTCAAGTCAAAACTGATGCTGTTGTTGCTTCTTAGTACTGTTGTTGTTTCCCTACTATTGTTCCAGTCAACTGCTGCTTCCCTCCTGCTGTTTCAAATTGCTGCTACTACTGTTTAAGTCAAAACTTAGAGCCCCTGTAGCTTTTCTCAACCCCTAAATTGTTGCTGCTGTTTCAAATTGCTCAATTATTTGAATTGTTGCTGCTGCTATCTCATTTTAACTAGCTGGAGGACAAAAAGCATGGTACTAGCTGAACTTGTGTCTTCATTCTAATCTAAATAACTGTCATTTTTTATGGTCTCTTGGTATATTGGTTCCAGTTTTTCTAATTCTTCTCTGCTGATTTTTTAACGCTAATTCTTTTCTGTTGATACATGTAACAGGGCAACCGTGGAAGGCATATCACCGTTCTGACAGGAGCAAGTGCCGTTTACGATCGCTATCGAAAGAGCTCCATGCTGCAGAACATAGCTCGTAACCGTACAGATGTGGAGCTTGTAACCGTGATTGCCATACTTTTAGAGCTTGTAGCTAGTTATTACACTTGTAGAGCTTCTGGTAGAGCTTGTATATGTTGGAGCTTGGTTACGGCGCGTAAAGCTTGGTTACATGTAGAGCTTGTAGATCTTGTAAAGTACTCTATATGTTAGAGTTTATTGCCTGTTATTTGTACAGCAAGAGCCCTGTATTGAATCTGAAGTATTACGTGTGTTTTTTGTTTGTGCCAATTTAAATACTAGTTATTTATTTACTGTTAAATTGAAATATGAAGAATATGACCTTGCTAGGTGGGACCCACTTACCAGAACCTGACAACTGGGACCCATTTGACTAGTGGAAAAAAACTGAAGCTGTTGAGGCAAAAAGGCCATTGCCCAAAAATTAAAAAGCCTGAATAGTTGGGCCTGGCCCATATAGGTGACCGAAATTAATAAGAAAAAAAATATAAAAGGCTGAATTATTGGGCTTGGCCCATGTAGACGGTCGAAATGGACCGGGCTGATTCTAATTTATGACCTTTTAAATTGGTCGTAATTCTGCCACGTCAGCTTGCCACGGTGGATCTGACGTGGTGTGGTCGGATTGCTAGCGACCAAAATAATTGGTCGTTAAATCTATGACCTTTTTTTGGTCATAAACGTCTACGACCATGCAGAAGAAAGGTCGCTATAGTCAGTTAATGACGGCCAGCTTTTTACCTTATGTTTTTGGTCACAAAAAGGTCACAAATTGAAAACAGTGACCATTCAGTGACCAATAGTGGTGGTCACAAGTTGACATATTTCTTGTAGTGATATAACTCAAAAGATAGAAGTGAAGCACATAGATTATTCTATCAAATTCCATATCATGTATGGCTCTCTCAAAAGGTGTGTACAGCAAGGATGATTGTGGTAAACTAAAAAGAAAAGACTCAAATCATACAAGACGCTCCAAATAAAACACATATCATGTGGTGAATAAAAATATAGCTCCAAGTAAAGTTACCGATGGAAGTAGACGAAAGAGGGGATGCCTTCCGGGGCATCCCCAAGCTTTGAAATTTTTGTGTCCTTAGATTCTCTTGGGGGTTCCATCGGCATCCCCAAGCTTAGGCTCTTTCCACTCCTTGTTCCATAATCCATCAAAAAATTTCACCCAAAACTTGAAAACTTCACAACACAAAACTCAACAGAAATCTCGTGAGCTCCGTTAGCGAAAGAAAACAAAAGACCACTTCAAGGTACTGTAATGAACTCATTCTTTATTTATATTGGTGTTAAACCTACTGTATTCCAACTTCTCTATGGTTTATAAACTATTTAACTAGCCATAGATTCATCAAAATAAGCAAACAACACCCGAAAAACAGAATCTGTCGAAAATAGAACAGTCTGTAGTAATCTGTAACTAACGCAAACTTCTGGAACTCCAAAAAATCAGCCAAAATAGGAAGGCCTAGGCAATTTGTTTATTGATAAGCAAGAAGCAAAAAGCAAAAAAATAACTATCACCCAAGAAGATCCTATAGGTTTAACACGTTCTGGTGATTTTTAACAATTGTTTTCGTGAACAGAAAGTTTCTGGAAATTACAGCAAGATCAAATAACTATCACCCAAGAAGATCCTATAGGTTTAACTTGGCACAAAAACTAATTAAAACATAAAAAAACATCCAACCAGAGGCTAGATCAAATATTTATTCCTAAACAGAAGCAAAAAGCAAAAAAATAAAAATAAAATTGGGTTGCCTCCCAACAAGCGCTATCGTTTAATGCCACTAGCTAGGCATAGATAATTTTAATGATGCTCGCATGAGAGACAAGAATTGAAGCACAAATAGAGCATCATGAAACATGTGACAAACACATGTAAGTCTTACATACTTCCTATGCATAGGCATCTTATAGGCAAACAAATTATCAAGACAAGCAAATACTAGCATATGCAAGGAAGAAGTGAGAAATAATAGAAATCTCAACATAACGATAGGT
Organism: Aegilops tauschii subsp. strangulata; assembly: GCF_002575655.3. Taxonomy (NCBI): domain Eukaryota; kingdom Viridiplantae; phylum Streptophyta; class Magnoliopsida; order Poales; family Poaceae; genus Aegilops; species Aegilops tauschii. Next base: position 583,286,599 of record NC_053041.3, read on the forward strand.
AATTTAGTAACATGGAAATTTCTCCAACCATATTTTCCTCTCTCATAATAATTACATGTGAGATCATATTCAAATTCAACAATACAACTATCACATAAAATTTTCTCTACATGATCCACATGCATGCGAAGTTGACACTCTTCCAAAATAGTGGGATTTATATTAACTAAAGTCATGACCTCTCCAAACCCACTTTTATCAAAAATTTCATAAGATTGAATATTATCCAAATATGTGGGATCTAAAGTTGACACTCTTCCAAACCCACTTTCAGTATTATTGCAAACAATATTATCAATCTCATATTCATCATGGTGAGTTTCAAGATCATAAGAAGAATCACCCCAATCATGATCATTGCAACAAGTAGTAGACATAGCAAAACTAGCATCCCCAAGCTTAGGGTTTTGCATATTATTAGCACAATTGACATCAAGAGAATTTATAGTAAAATCACTGAAATCATGCTTTTCATCGAGGGAACTATCAAGCATGGGTGCAATAGCAACGATCTCATTTTTAACATAAGGAACTATAGCAAATCCGTCTTCATATATAAATATTGGCATCATGGCCACAAGAATAGCAAGAATCATGGTCATCAAGGGATATTTCAACCAAATCATCGGAATAATCATTATCTATAGATTCATGCATATCATTATTTTCTTCCAAAGCAACAGTCATTCTTTCAATAAATTCTTGGACATAGACATTATGGGCAAAGTTTACACTGCAATATTTGAGTATGACGGAATTTTCAGATTTTTTGAGAGTAAAATCATACTTTTCAATCAACGAAGCAACTTCATGAGCACCCTTAAAAATGACAAATTCTTCAATTTGTTCGATATCATAGTCATTGAACTCACATAGGTAGGGAAGGTGTTTTTTAGGGTTCTTAGAGCAACAAGTAAAATCACAAATTTCACAAAGATTCCAAGCATAGCATTGCAAACTATTTATATGAAACCATAAGAGCTTCCCTTTTTCAGACAAACGATGACACACAAAATGAGCATGCTCATCTAAAGATTTCCCATCAACTAGGCTAGTTGGGGTTTCAGCACGAGCGCATAAGGATCGAAGATGATCCAAGTAGAACACTTTAAGTGGATCCATATCAATAGATTTTCAGCAAGCGAAGATGCAAGCATATAGAAGGCACAAGGAGACACAAACAAAGATACATACGGGAAGAAGGCGAACGAAAAAGAGAGGGTGAATAAAACGGCAAGGGTGAAGTGGGGGAGATGAAAACGAGAGGCAAATGGCAAATAATGTAATGCGAGAGATAAGGGATTGTGATGGGTACTTGGTATGTTGACTTTTGCGTAGACCTCCCCGGCAACGGCGCTAGAAATTCTTCTTGCTACCTCTTGAGCACTGCGTTGGATTTCCCCAAAGAGGAAAGGATGATGCAGCAAAGTAGCGTAAGTATTTCCCTCAGTTTTTGAGAACCAAGGTATCAATCAAGTAGGAGGCTACGCGCGAGTCCCTCGTACCTACACAAAGCAAATAGCTCCTCGCAACCAACGCGAATAGGGGTTGTCAATCCCTTCAGGTCAGTTACCAGAGTGAGATCTGATAGATAATATTTTTGGTATTTTTGGTATAAAGATGCAAAGTAAAATAAAAAGCAAAGCAATAATAAAGTGATGAAGATTAATATGATGAGAATAGACCGAGGGGCCATAGGTTTCACTAGTGGCTTCTCTCAAGAGCATAAGTATTTTACGGTGGGTGAACGAATTACTGTTGAGAAATTGACAGAATTGAGCATTGTTATGAGAGTATCAGGGTATGATCATGTATATAGGCATCACGTCCGAGACAAGTAGACCGACTCCTGCCTGCATCTACTACTATTACTCCACTCATCGACCGCTATCCAGCATGCATCTAGAGTATTAAGTTAATAAAAACAGAGTAACGCCTTAAGCAAGATGACATGATGTAGAGGGATAAATTCATGCAATATGATAAAAACCCCATCTTGTTATCCTCGATGGCAACAATACAATACGTGCCTTGCTGCCCGTTCTGTCACTGGGAAAGGACACCACAAGATTGAACCCAATGCTAAGCACTTCTCCCATTGCAAGAAACACCAATGTAGTAGGCCAAACGAAACTGATAATTCGAAGAGACTTGCAAAGATAACCAATCATACATAAAAGAATTCAGAGAAGATTCAAATATTTCTCATAGACAATCTTGATCATAAACACAAAATTCATCGGTCTCAACAAACACACCGCAAAAAGAAGATTACATCGAATAGATCTCCACGAGAGAGGGGGAGAACATTGTATTGAGATCCAAAAAGAGAGAAAAAGCCATCTAGCTACTATCTATGGACCCGAAGGTCTGAGGTAAACTACTCACACTTCATCGGAGGGGCTATGGTGATGATGTAGAAGCCCTCCATGGTGGATTCCCCTTCCGGCGGAACTTCGGAACAGGCCCCAAGATGGGATCTCGTGGGTACAGAAGGTTGCGGCGGTGGAATTAGGTTTTTGGCTCCGTATCTGATCGTTTGGGGGTACGTAGGTATATATAGGAGGAGGGAGTACGTCGGTGGAGCAACAGGGGGCCCACGAGGGTGGAGGGCGCGCCCTGGGGGGGTGGGCGCCCCCCTACCTCGTGGCCTCCTCTTTTGTTTCTTGACGTAGGGTCCAAGTCTCCTGGATCATAATCTTCCTAAAAATCACGTTCCCGATGGTTTCATTCCGTTTGGACTCCGTTTGATATTCCTTTTCTGCGGAACTCTGAAATAGGCAAAAAACAACAATTCTGGGCTGGGCTTCCGGTTAATAGGTTAGTCCCAAAAATAATATAAATGTGGAAAATAAAGCCCAATATAGTCCAAAACAGTAGATAATATAGCATGGAGCAATAAAAAATTATAGATACGTTGGAGACATATCAATGATATGATGCAAGAGTTTTTATATTAATATGATGATGATGATGATGATGATGATGATGAGTTATTATATCATTTATGAAAGAAACCGCAGATTAGTTTCAACTGGATGGATCCTAGCTAAGTGATCAAGTATATATATGCCATATCCATATTATACTGGATCACTTAATTATAGGTGATCAAGTATAATATGGATATGGCATATAATACTTCATCACTTAGCTAGGATCCACATGCATCCAGTCAAAACTAATCTGCGGTACTTTCACCTAATGATTTAACAACTAAAATAATCACTGAATTAAATTGAAAACACAAAATTAAAGGAAAAGTAAAAAATAATACCAAAACACCCCCAAACATTTAGTACCGGTTGGTGTTACCAACCGGTACTAATGTCCTGCACGCACCCGGGCCTGGCTCGTGCCACGTGGTGGCCCTTTAGCGCCGGTTCGTGCATAACCGGTACTAAAGGGGGCGACCTTTAGTCCCCACTCTTTAGTGCCGGTTGCGGAACCGGCACTAAAGGCCCTTACGAACCGGTGCTAAAGACACGTTTTCTAGTAGTGGTCATGCACTTCCTTGCCTGCGAAGATGTAGCTGGTGGGTCCCAGCATTCAGGGGGCGAATCATTTTTTTGCCCGGGCGCACTTCCTAGCATGCGAAGATGTAGCTGGTAGGTCCCAGCAGTCAAGGGGAAATGTTTTTTTCACGAAATATAGTTGCCCGTCCGGTGGGTCCCTGCTGTCAGGTGTAGGAATAATTATTTTGCGCATAATAAGGAGGCACTTCCTTGCGGCCGCCGTGGATCCAGCTGTCAGCCTCTCCACATACAGTACTCTTCTGATGGAAGTCGTTCCTTGACCACATTGACCACACCGCGCCGAGAGCACCAGGGCGGTGAACGATGGCGAGCGGCGAGGCCTAGGAAGGGTACAACGTGGAGCCGGGGAAGACGCGACAGTGGAAGCCCGTGCGGAGAGGAGTACGAGGGTTCACTGGTTCGGCTGCGGTGTGAGGCTACCGTCGCCGCAGGGCCTGGCCAGCGGTGGGAGTAGTAGGGGCGGTGAGGCCTCCGTGGCATCGCAGCCGGCCACGGGAGGCAGGAGCACGAGGCACGACCGGCGCTGCTTTGGGCAGCTGGAGCAAGAAGACCAGAGGTTGAAGAAGCACTACGGCAGTTGGATGGACATCGTACGGTCCTTGGAGCTAGAATCGTTCATATTGACTAAGTTGACAAAGCCCTCCGTCCCTATCAACTTAGTTGGCCCACAAGTCAGCCTCCCACTATTGTGGGTCCCAGCTAGCAGGGGGTATTCATTTTGTGCGTAATAAGGAGGCACTTCCTTGCATGCGAAGATATAGCTGGTGGGTCCGACCTGACAGCGGTGGGAACCTTTTCGCGAAATATAGAGGCCCTTCCGGTGGGTCCCAGCTGTCAGGTGGAGGAATCATTATTTTGCGTGTAATAAGGAGGCATTTCCTTGTGTGCGACCATGGACCTAGCTGTCAGCCTCTCCACGCACAGTCTACTTCCAATGGTGTCGTTCATTGACCATGTTGACCGCTCCGCGCCAAGCGCATCCAAGGTGGTGGACGACGGCGAGGCCCCGGAAAGCAATGAGCCGGAGATGGGAAGACGTGGGAGTAGAGTCGCAGACGGAGAGGTGTACGAGGGTTAATTGGTTCTGGTGCGGTGTGGTTCGGCAGTCAGTGGAGAAGAATAGGAGGTGTGGAGGGGTGGAGGGATGGCCTGGCCAACGGTGGAGTAGCGCTTCACAGCGAAGCGTGCTAAGCAGAGCTGCTAGCAACAGGAGGCGGGAGCAGGTGGTCCCGGCGGCGTTGGAGGAAGAAGACGAGAGATTGAAGATGGATGCCTGTCGTTGGATGTAAATCCAACGACTAACGATGTCAGAATCATTTGTTGACTAAGTTAACAACGACTTGCATTGGCTTCGACCTATTGGCCCACATTTCAGCCTCCAAAAATGTGGCACGTATTCAACCCATTTTTCAGAATTTACAGTCTTTTTTCGGTGTAGAATTTACAGTCCATTTGATCTCTTTTTTTGAATTACAGTCCATTAGCTGGGCTGGGTGAACAAATAATGTAGCGTCCATGAGGCCCATTTATGTTTTTCTGAAAAAATTAAACGCCATTTGCACTTTCTCAAAATACACGATTTTGCTGGGCTTATTCTAATTATAATGTTGGGGTGGGCGCAACAATGTTATCAAAAAATGAACAGGGGCTGAGCATTTTGTTATATATATATATATATTTAAATAATAAGTGATTTATTATTACATTGGTCCTTAAATCTTACCAAGCTTTTGTACACAATCACCAGGATTTTCATTGCCAAAAAAATCCAGGATTTTATTGTTTAGAAATTATTTTTATAAGTTAATAAGATGTGGGATATTGTTTTCTTACATATGTAAGTATCTGTTAAATATATGATTACAATAACAATAATATATAATAACATATAAAATACTTCAAATATCTATAATATAGTTAGAAGGGAAACATAAGTTGGACCAGGCGTTCCTATTCTTATATAAAAAAATAGAACAGACCTCTGCGTTTTCTTCAAAAAAATAATATAAATTGGGCTGCCGATGTTTTAGGAAAAATAAAACCTCGGATGGGAGGTCCATAGGCCGGTCGATACATGAAGGCCCTCAAGAAAATACAAACAGGTCTATGGACCTCCCATCCGAGGTCGTGGGCTGCGCATGTTAAAAAAGAAAGCCTAGACGGGGCAGCCCAAAACCCAGCTGATACTTGCTGCCCCAGTGATAATAAATGATACCTGCCAGCTCCCCGGCTTCGTTGTGAATTTATCTCCTATAGTAACTACGTTGAAGCACCTAAAAAAATGTAACTATTTTGACAAACCCATGGGCTCCAACATCAGTATAGCATTAGGAGTAAGTATTTTTTTCAATGAGGCACTTGCTTGCGTACGGCCATAGACCTGGTGGGTCCCGACTGTCCGCCTCTCCACGTACTGTCCTCTCCAGATTCCTCTCGTTTGTTCAGCATGTTCACAACGGCAGATAGTGGCATCGCGGTGAGCGCACAAAGGCGCAGGAGGAGATCCGACCACCCGAGGAAGTGCCTTATTAGTAACGAAGCAACTAAACTAGCCTAGTGGCCGAGTGACACTACCCGACGGCTGTTCCGCCCGGGTTTGATTCCACCTGTGCAGAGAAAATATCTCCAAATTTTTTGCCTCTGCCTTTATTGACATGTGGGTCCCAATTGTCATCTACGCACACCACGTCCAACACTTGCTGAAACTTCGTCCCTCGTTTTCTCTGTTTTTCGCACACTCGACATTGTGTGGGCATTTTGAAAATAGCATATCTTTTTGACTGTGCATCATATGAAGATGTGCTATGCATGAATGTTGATCAGCATGATGTTAACTGGCTGGTAGTTCCAGTTTCGACCATGAATAAAAATTCCAACATGATGTTAACACTGTTTGAAAAGGCCGTGTTAATATAAATGCTCTGCCTTTGAAAGTTGCAGTTTCTTATCTGAAACTGAACTTGGAGTTTCTTTTCTGAAACTGAAACATGCAGTTTCTTCTCTGGGAATCACATTGTCTGCACTTTTATACTCCTATGAAACTAGACTTTTTTAAGTGCTCAAAATAGATCTCTAGAATTCATAAAATACTTCATATGCTCAATACTGCAAATCTGAAATTCAAAAGACATTCATATCTGAAAGTACTCTCAAAATACACAACACAAAACACAATTCACAACCTGCAAATACTAACAACCCTAAGATCCTCCTGACAATTCACAACCTGCCCGACTATTGGTCTATGGGGGGGGCAATCCCTCCTATTCCTTGGCGGCAGACAGCCGCCCCGTGAGACGATGTGAACGACGAGGGACAGGATGGCGGGGAAGCGTCATCGGGCCAACTGTTTTTCTCCTCTTGCAGTTGGGTTCGATCGACGAAGACTCCACCGCCTCGCTCTGGCACGACGCCCTCACAAACGGCACCCTGTAGATGCTCGATCCTTCAATCTCTGGTGGATGCTCCATCTGGGATCGATACTCCCACCACCGCTCCCTCACGATTGGATTCGGTGAATCTGTTTGCTCCATGGCCCAGAGGAGAAGCTCTATGTACTCCCGCATGACTCCCTCCGGGAGTATCGCCGCCTTTTCGCTCTGTTGCAGACATTTGGCCATGGATGTCGCCGTCCCCGCTAGTTGGTCCTTGTTGTCAAACCAAGACTGTATCTCCAACATCCTAGCTAGCTTCACAGGGTCCCCGTCTGCGATCCTCACGTATCGGTTGTACTCCTCCATCGATCTACTTCTCCACAGCACCTTCACTCGCCGTCGGTGGTTTTTTAATGGAAGAGGAGAGGAGCAGCGCTGGTTTGGGTTTAGTACGGGAGAGGAGCGACACTGGTTTTGGATTGGAACAGGAGAGGAGGGGCGTTGGTTTTGAAATGGAAGAGGAGAGGAGCGGCGCTGGATTTAGATTGGAACAGGAGAGGAGCGTCGGTGGTTTAAGAGGAGAAGAGCGGAAGAGCGGCGCTGGTCTTGGAAGTATTTTTTTGTTTTGCGTATTTTGGGTCAAAGTTTGACCACGTACTGTATTTGACAAGCAAAATGTGAATGCATGTCACCAAAAATTGTATCGTTTGGTTCGTATCTGAATGTACTTTCAAATTATATTATTTTTGCAACGTATAACATATATTTTATTTGCGAAAATCATGGTCAATTATGACCCAGAATAAAAGGGAGACTAGTTAATGTGGGGTCGCTTTCTTAATTGAAGGGTAGATTGATTTTGATTTTGATCCAGTCACAGCGCGCCGACCCTCTCGTCCAATCCTAAATCGCTGCCGCGCGCTCCTCTCCCTCTTCTCCATTGCAAAACCACCTCCTCTCATCTCCATTCCAAAACCACCGTCTCGCCTCTCCCTCTTCTCCATTGCAAAACCACCTCCTCTCTCCTCGGACGAGGATCCCCTGACGTAGCCCATCCTACCATGGAGACACTGACACATGGGTCCCACCAAGCGCGGGGCCCACCTGTTAGCGACCGAAAGGCAGGGGAACCTCTCCTCTCCATCATCTCCATTCCAAAACCACCGTCTCGCCTCTCCCTCTTCTCTATTGCAAGACCACCGTCTCTCCTCCCATCTTCCAAAGCTAGCACCGGACCACTCAGAAGGACATCTATGAAGGGGATGCAACAGCAAATCAGGCAGATCGCCGGTGGCGACCAAGCAAAGTTAGCCAGGTTGAAGGAGATCCTTACTTGGTTTGACAATGAGTGGGAGATTTCGAGGACGGTGAGGTCCATGTGGCAATGTATGCGAAAGAGCGAGACGACGGCGATGTACTCCTCGGCGGCAGTCACGCCGCAGACCTTCGAGTTCATTGAGTATCTCCTCTGGGCGATGGAGCAGACAGATTCGCCCGTGGCGAAAGTCAGGCGGAGGTGGTGGGCGTATAGGTCGAAGGTCGAGCACCCAGAGGATAACGAATCGATCGAGTACGGTGTGCCGTTCGTGAGGGTGCAGAGCCAGCCAGAGCCACAGGAGTATTCGTTCTCCCACCGCAAGACGAGGCCGGATGGCGCGACGTCGCTTCCCCGCTGTTCTCCACGGTTCACTCGACACTCGCCTCGTTTCAACGGCGTCGGTAGGGTTTAAGGTAAGCTTCACACTAACCTAATCTTCCATCTGCTCATGCTTACAATCAGTATGACAACTAATAAAAATCATGCTTACAATCAGTCTCCGAGTACTACGCCAATCACCCTAAAATAGCTCTGGACCTTTGGGTCAAAGTTGTGACATTGTGTACAAATAAAGAAAAATAGATTGGTGCTTCTTTCAGAAAATAGTACACCCCTAGAAAACTGCCAATATAAGCTACTAGTATTTTTTAAGTCTAAGCTACTACTCCCTCCGTTCCGAAATATAAGTCTTTCCAGAGATTCCACCAAGTGACTACATACGGAGCAAAATGAGTGAATCTACACTCTAAAATATGTCTACATACATCCGTATGTTGCATTCCATTTGAAATGTCTAAAAAGACTTATATTTAGGAACAGAGGGAGTAGTATTTGGTTAGAGGATTTGCTGCCGAGAAAGATCTGTCCACAGTGAGCGCCACACATCCCACTGAAGGTGGTGGATGCCAATGCTTAGATGGAGCAGGGTTGGTGTCGGTAATTTTTACTTGGCACGTCGCACTCTGCATATATGTCCATTCCATCCGTACATTTGTGCAGTTCCACCAAAATGCAGCTGAATAACCCTATTTGCACAGATAATGAAAAGGCGTGATTACATTATAGTGGCACTAGTTGATGAAACATACACTAATAAACAGAAGAAAATATTACATCATACTGGAAATCGACCCAAGTCTCCCTGATACACCTTCTGCCAATGATGAACATCAGTGTACAGCGGTAGTACAAGGAGGGGCCTTGAGACATTCAAATCTCTATTTTTGTGCAGATCAACTAAAATTAAGCACCCCAGTTTGCAGAAACGCTTAAACATTAACAATGGGATTAGTTGATGAAACATACATTAACAAAGAGAAGCACTTTCTTTATCTACATTGGAAATGAAATGATAGAGAGGACACTCGCTCTATTTTAACTGTATTATTACTTCATTTTATCAGTGACACTAGGGTCGAGCAGGTGGCAAACGAGGTGTACCGTGCGTTGATGTCTACTATGCAACCTTCTTCTTGTAGACGTTGTTGGGCCTCCAAGTGCAGAGGTTTGTAGGACAGTAGAAAATTTCCCTCAAGTGGATGACCTAAGGTTTATCAATCCGTGGGAGGCATAGGATGAAGATGGTCTCTCTCAAGCAACCCTGCAACCAAATAACAAAGAGTCTCTTGTGTCCCCAACACACCGAATACAATGGTAAATTGTATAGGTGCACTAGTTCAGCGAAGAGATGGTGATACAAGTGCAATATGGATGGTAGATATAGGTTTTTGTAATCTGAAAATATAAAAACAGCAAGGTAACAAGCGAAAAAGTGAGCGTAAACGGTATTGCAATGCTTGGAAACAAGGCCTAGGGTTCATACTTTCACTAGTGCAAGTTCTCTCAACAATAATAACATAATTGGACCATATAACTATCCCTCAACATGCAACAAAGAGTCACTCCAAAGTCACTAATAGCGGAGAACAAACGAAGAGATTATGGTAGGGTACGAAACCACCTCAAAGTTATTCTTTCCAATCAATCTATTGGGCTATTCCTATAAGTGTCACAAACAGCCCTAGAGTTCGTACTAGAATAACACCTTAAGACACAAATCAACCAAAACCCTAATGTCACCTAGATACTCCAATGTCACCTCAAGTATCCGTGGGTATGATTTTAGGATACGCATCACAAAATCTCAAATTCATCTATTCAACCAACACATAGAACCTCAAAGAGTGCCCCAAAGTTTCTACCGGAGAATCAAGACGAAAACGTGTGCCAACCCCTATGCATAAGTTCATGGGCGGAACCCGCAAGTTGATCACCAAAACATACATCAAGTGAGTCACGTGATATCCCATTTTCACCACAGATACGCACGGCAAGACATACATCAAGTGTTCTCAAATCATTAAAGACTCAATCCGATAAGATTACTTAAAAGGGAAAACTCAATCCATTACAAGAGAGTAGAGGGGGAGAAGCAACATAAGATCCAACTATAATAGCAAAGCTCGCGATACATCAAGATTATGCCAATCAAGAACACGAGAGAGAGAGATCAAACACATAGCTACTGGTACATACCCTCAGCCCCGAGGGTGAACTACTCCCTCCTCGTCATGGAGAGCACCGGGATGATGAAGGTGGCCACCGGTGAGGGTTCCCCCCTGCGGCAGGGTGCCGGAACAGGGTCCCGATTGTCTTTTGGTGGCTACAGAGGCTTGCGGCGGCGGAACTCCAGATCTATTCTGTTCCCCGATGGTTTTAGTGTATATTGGTATATATAGAAGGAAGAAATACGCCAGGGGAGCCACGAGGGGCCCACGAGGGTCGAGGGCGCCCCTAGGGGGTGGGCGCGCCCCCTACCTCATGCCTTCCTCGTTGCTTTCTTGACGTGGACTCCAAGTCTCCCGGGTTGCTTTCTTTCCAAAAATAACTTCTCCAGAAGGTTTCATTCCGTTTCGACTCCGTTTGATATTCCTTTTTCTTCGAAACACTGAAACAAGGGAAAAAACGACAATTCTGGGCTGGGCCTCCGGTTAGTAGGTTAGTCCCAAAAGTAATATAAAAGTGGAAAATAAAGCCCAATATGGTCCAAAACAGTAGATAATATAGCATGGAGCAATCAAAAATTATAGATATGTTGGAGACGTATCAGGCATCCCCAAGCTTAATTCCTGCTCGTCCTCGAGTAGGTAAATGATAAAAAAGGATTTTTGATGCGGAGTGCTACTTGGCATAATTTCAATGTAATTCTTCTTAATTGTGGTATGAATATTCAGATCCGGAAGATTCAAGACAAAAGTTCATATTGACATAAAAGTGATAATACTTCAAGCATACTAACAAAGCAATCATGTCTTCTTAAAATAACATGGCCAAAGAAAGTTATCCCTACAAAATCATATAGTCTGGCTATGCTCTATCTTCACCACACAAAGTATTTAAATCATGCACAACCCTGATGACAAGCCAAGCAATTGTTTCATACTTTTGACATTCTCAAACTTTTTCAATCTTCACGCAATACATGAGCGTGAGCCATGGACATAGCACTATATGTGGAATAGAATGGTGGTTGTGGAGAAGACAAAAGGAGAAGATAGTCTCACATCAACTAAGCGTATCAACGGGCTGTGGAGATGCCCATCAATAGATATCAATGTGAGTGAGTAGGGTTTGCCATGCCATGGATGCACTAGAGCTATAAGTATATGAAAGCTCAACAAAAGAAACTAAGTGGGCGTGCATCCAACTCGCTTGCTCACGAAGACCTAGGGCATTTTGAGGAAGCAACAGTTCCGCCGCCTGGTGGGAGATCACTGTAGCCACTCCGCGTCTCGTCTGGTTAATGGCATGCGGGGCCCAATGGGAGGACCGGTCGCCTGCTGGAAGCCGGCATCCCTTGGGTCCGACTGGTCTAGCCTCTGCCATCTTCCGGGCTCTCGCTGGCCGGTAGGGCCCGCCGCCTGCGGGCCGTACCGGTCGTCGTGGGAGCAGGGTCCCGTCTGCCAGCTATGACGTCAAGGGTGGAGTGGCAACAGTGCCGCGCCGGACGGAGATCTCCATTGGTACGGCGCACTGTGGCCACGCCCGGCCCTGGATTCGGGGTGGGGGGAGGATGGGCTACACTGTAGCCTCACTCTGTCTTGTCATCTTAATGGGGGCGCAGACTTGGAGGGCGCCCTGGGCCGGCTGCTAGGAGCCGGCCTCTCTGGGAGCCGCCAGCCAGGAGTCAGCTCATCTGGATGCCACCTCCCGGGGCTCGGCTACCTTCCGGCAGTCGACCATTCGGCCAGCCGGCCACAAGAAGGCGGCGCTTCATCTCGGCGTCTTGAGGGGCGCAGCCAGCCCCGATGTCTTGAAAGGTCCAGGGACTCGGGTTAGGCTACCCATGGCCCATTACTCTGACAGTAGTCCCCGAAGTTGGTGAGGCACCGTGGTGGAAGAGCCAAGGAGCCTCAACAGTTTCTTTCCAGGTGCTCCGAACCGAAGCTTCGTCTGTCTCCTGACAAGCCGCCTGGAAGGAGTCGGCTTCGACCAGACGGATTGGTCTGAGAATTTCAAACGCCGCGGCGGGAACCAGGTGGCGTGCTAGCTAAGCTTCCCGGCCCACCGCCTGGCACGGGCACGCCACATGGCGTCACCCAGCCGGGCCAGCCTGCCAGCCCACGCGCGGGATGGGACACGACAGCAGGCTGGGCCGCCACCACAGAGCCTCGGCGCGCGAGCGGATCCGCTGCGGCCGAGGCGGGCGGTTGGGCTCCCCCGTGGAGTTACTGCGCGCAGTAACTCGCGCGAGAGACGGGGGAACGTGGGGTCGTGGGAACAGTTAATCCCACGATCCCACGCCCGCCCCCTCGGCTTCATGGCCCGTAGGCTATAAGTAGGGGGAGGAGGTGGAGTGGCGAAGCATGTGTGCCCCTCCACCCTTCCTCGTTCTCGTCTCCTCCTTGCTCTTTCTTCCTCCTCTCACCGCCGCGCCCCCGGGCCTCGCCGGAGCGTCGCAGCTGCCCGTCTCCGTCGAGCTTTTCTTCCTCATGCCCTTCCCGACTCCCCAGTTCTCCCACCGCGCCATTGGCATCTCCAAGCTCTCATGGCGCGCGAGCGGGGAGGGGACTAGGATGGATCAAACGTCCATGAGGACCACATCACATTTCTTCGTGATACGCGGTGCCTTCCCAATGAGAGGTACGTGAAGGTGCGCTTGCCGCTCGTGGGGTAGATCTCGACGGTGCTGGGGGAGAACGAGCGGGTCGTCTTCCGCCCACACTTCATACGGAGCTTCGGCTTGCCGGCGAGTGGCTTCCTCCGCTCCTTCCTCGACTTCTATCTTCTCCAACCGCATCACCTCACTCCCAACACGGTGATGCTCCTGGACACCTTCGTCACCATGTGCGAAGGTTATCTCGGCATCCTCCCCACCATCGAGTTGTGGGGAGAATTCTTCTACAACAAGCTGGGCACCTCCGTCCGAGGGGTGGCTGCCCAGTGCGGCACCTTCGTTGCGGTGCGCCGGCCGGGAACGACGAACGTCTTCCCCATGATCAAGCTGCCGCAGTCGGTGAAGATGTGGCAACAGTCTTACTTCTATGTGGAGAACATGGACCCGACGATCGACTTCCTCAACCTGCCGGCTTATGAAGCCGGCCCGCCGGCTGAACCTCGGGCCAGCTGGGGCTACCAGCCGAAGCTCGTGTCACCAGACAGTGCCACCGCCATCCAAAGGCTCCGGGAGCTGACCGGCAGCGAAGGTCTCGTGGCGACCGACCTGCTGGTGGCCTTCGTCGTGCGCCGGGTCCTCCCATTTCAAGGCCGGCCTCACCTGATCTGCCGGATGAGCGGGCACCACGACCCGTGCCGGCTGAGCACCAAGGAGATGCCGGCCGACGAGGTGGCAAACTTGGTGAACGAGATCTCTGGCTTCAAGCTGGACGGGTCTTGGAGCTTCGGCAAGCCGCCATAGTCCGGAGCGGACCCGACGCCTGGTGTAAGTTCTTTGACCTCTTTCCTTCTTCGATTCTTGTCTTGGCCCGGCTGGTGGTCTTGACCAGTCGGCCTCTTGTCTTTTTGAAATAGATCTATATGTCCGCGGTGACAGCAGCCATCGTGGGGCCAGGCGGCCCCATCCACCGGACCGGGAGGTGAGCGACATGGACGACCCCGACTTGGGGGCGGCAGCCTTGGAGGACACCGCAACAGGCAGTGCCGGCGAACCAAGCGGCGCCGGGGAGGGCGGCATCGAGACCTGGCCCGACAATGATGACGAGGAGGAGGAAACGCGCCCCGCGCGGGGCGCTGGCAGGGTGGACGCGGGCCCCTCCATCGAGCCGACTGCCCGAGGCGGCGCGTGAATGCGCAAGCAGGGAGCCGCCCTGTTCGGCAGCGCGCCGAAGAAGGCCAAGAATCCGGCCGCCTCGGCCAGGCGGAAGGAGGCCGCCGCGAAGGCGGCCAAGTATCAGAAGCTCCCGAAGACGCCTCCCATGGTGTCGTCGTGAGTGTCTTACTCTGTACTTTCCTATCTAGTTGATTCCTCTCTGATCTTCCTTTGCTTTATTTACTTGAATCAGGGCTCCACTCTCTCTTGAGAAGTTGGCCGCTGCCTCCGTCATTGGGTCGGCGGAGACCTCCGCCACCACCCAGCGAATCGACCCGGCAGCCGACCTCCGGGAGGCGCAGGAGCGAAACGCGCGGGAGGCGCGCATGGAGCAGGAAGCCGCCCGCGTGGCGAAGGTGGAGGCGGAGATGGCGGAGGCTGCCGCCCTGGAGAAGCTGGCGGAAGCCGAGGCCACCGCTGCGGTGAAGGAGCGAGAGCGGGCCGAAGAATCCGTGCGTCGCCAGTCGCCGTTGTCAGTCCCCATGAGCTCCGCGCCGCCACCGCCTGAGTTCGTGGCGCCGACTGGGAGAGCCAGCGACGAACACCCGACCATGGAGAGGGAGGGCGGCGACGTCGTCGTGCCGGATGTGATTGTGGCTCCGCCGGCGCCGTCTGAGGAGTCGTGGGACAAGCAGGAGGCGGACCCGCCGGCGCCGCAAGCCGGACGCGAGGTGGCGGGCCCGACTCCCAGAGTCTGCGCGCCATCGCGCCGCCGGATGACGAAGGCGCCTCCGCGCCGCGCCCGTTGGAAGTCGGCGCCGCGAGCTCTTCGATCCCCGATGCCGAGGCGTCCAGCGTCGCGCCTGCTGATCGGGCGCGAGGAGGCGGGATGGGCCCCTTGAACCAAGCGATCTTGGACGTCCAGGCCAAGCTTCGCGTAGAGGCCGAAGCCCTCAATCACTGCAACAAGGCCTTCCTGGACAAGCGAGAGGCCATCCGGGTATGTTTTTTGCTTCTTATTTCTGATTCCCGTGCTTCTCTGTGGGGGCGCGCCAGCGCACCCACTGGGTGTAGTCCCCGAGTTTCGGGCCGGCTGCTGAGCAGGTGGCTTGGAACTTTAACTGGCTAGCTCCAAGTACTAGCATTATCTGATATCTTCAACGCAGGATTATCACAACCTTCGTGCGCACGTCTTCAACTCAAAAGTCCAGGAGCTGACTCAACGGGCCGCCGACTTGTCGGAGAGCCAGAGTAAGTTTTTATCTTTCCTTCATGCGGGGGCGCGCTGGCGCACCCGCGGGCTGTAGTCCCTGAGATTCGGGCCGACTGCTGAGTAGTCGGGCCGGATCTCCCCGGCGACTATACTTCTTCTCTGTTGGCTTGCTAACACTTTCTTCTTGTTCTTCTTTTTGCAGAGGCCAACGCCGCCCTGCAGCAGCAGTTGGGTGAAGCCAACACCGCGTTGCGTGCCAAGGAGACGGAGTGCAGCAAGCTGGCCGAAGAGAGCGACCGACTGGTCGCGCAGCTGGCGGAGCAGGCGGAGCTTCTCAAGAAGGCTTAGAAGGAGGCGGGGGACAAGGAGGTCGGCCTCCCTGCTGAGTTCGAGACCCAGCGCTCCGCCTGGTCCGACAAGGAGGCGATGCTGACTGCCGGCTTCGGCGAGATTGAGGACATGGTTGACGGTGAGCTTCTCCCTTTGCTCTTTCTTTAGGCTACCGACTTCTGATCCAGCCGGCCTCTTGTTCCTGATTTGGCTGCTTTTGCCTTCTGTTTGAGCAGACTTCTTCCCCAGCCACTCCGTCGCTGCCAATCAGGCCATCGAGGCCAGCCGCGAAGGGCGGAGGGCAGAGGGTGCGCACATTGCTGCCGACACTCCCATGACCCTTAGCGAGCAGCTCCTCAGCATCCAGGCCCGCCTTCTGCCGGCTCATCGGATGTTGCGTCGTCTTCAGCGCGTCGGCGCTCGGGCGATCGCCACCCTGTGGCCAGACGTGTCGGCTCCATGCACACCCAGCCGGACTGCCGACTGGCTGGAGGTGGCGGCCGGCCGTCTTGAGGCCTGGAAGGGCTCCTCGGCCCAGGCTGGAGCTCACCGGGCCTTGGAGTTTGTCAAGGCGTGGTACCGTGGGCTGAACTTCGCCCAGTTGACCACGTTTCGCCAGGAGGCCCAGGAGGAGCTGGTGGCGGTGGAGGGTGATCTTATCAAGCAGCGGCGGCCATCCCCGAGTACACTGACACCAACATCTTCATCCCAGAGCTGGCGGAGAATGGTGCCGAGGTGCAGCCAGGATGGTTCGGGCTGAACCCAGGGGATGGTGAAGACTCGGCCGAGGTGATCGACTCCGGCGACGACGGAGAAGACGAGGAAGGCGAGGAGAGTGAAGGGGGCGCGCCAGGAGTCGGAGCGGGCGGCCAGCCTCAGCTCGACCGTGCCTCCAGCAACGACCCGCGCCCGAGCGAGCCGACTGCCGCTGGGGGTGATCAAGCGGAGACTGACCAGCCGGCCGCTCCATCAGTCGGCGCCGCCGACTCCACCGTCCTGCCGAACCCGACTGCCGCTCCCTAAGCCGTCAACTTATCTTTTGTTTTACCTGCTTATTAGTTCTCAACAAACTTGTTAATTTCTCACAATTCCACCCGCGGGGTGTACTTCAAACTTCTGTTGGTGTGTAAATATGCTTTGCCGAATTCTATCTTTCCTTGCTTTTTACTCCTTGGCTTTTTTCCTTTGCCGCCTTCCCAAGGTGCTGTCTTGCCAGCCAAACAGCCGCTCTGCATGCTGTGGCCGGGTCAAGCACTTAGCCACTTGGGAAGGCAAGTACTTAGCCGACTAGAGCGTTTTAGCAAGTAGGGTAGAAGCCGGCTGGCCGGCTGCTCAGCAGTCGGTCGACGAAGCTGGGAGACGGCTTGAACTATGTGCATGCCTTGGGTCCTTAGCCATTTTTCATGTAGACACCCTTTCCACTTTTAACTCCTGCCCACCGGTCAGTCCCTCTGCGAGCTGCGGCTTCTGGTAGGAGAAAGCTTAAGTGCCAACACATTACTTGTCCGGCTGCAGGAAGCATTACATAGTACAAGGCGGCGAGTCCCCGGGTCGACTGGTCGAACCCGGTGCCAGGCGGACTAACAAGTAATAACTTACTGATAGGCATAAATTTATCATATAGAAAAGAGGGCAGTCCCCGAGCTCTTCTCGGGGGACCCGGAGTCTTCGTACTTAATACAAAAGTTGGCGTGGTACATATTGCATCAACTATAAAACCTTCGAAGGAGGTTTGCATTCCATGGCCGCTCCGTCTCCTTGCCGGAGTCATCTCTCTTGCAAGCTCGAGGCTTCTGAGCGTCAATCAGGTAGTAGGAGTCATTGCCGAGCACTTTGCTGATGATGAAGGGGCCTTCCCAAGGTGCCGAAAGCTTGTGCTGGCCGGCTGTTCGCTGGATCAGCCGGAACACAAGGTCTCCCTCTTGAAAGGATCTTGGCTTGACCTTCCGATTGTAGTATCGGCGTAGGCTCTGCTGGTAGATGGCGGACCGGCTGAGTGCCAACAGCCGGCCCTCTTCCAGCAGATCAACACCGTCTTCTCGTGCTTCTCTTGCCTCCTCTTCAGTGTACATGGTGACTCGAGGGGAGTCAAATTCTATGTCCGTTGGGATGACGACTTTGGCACCGTAGACGAGGAAAAAAGGTGTGAAGCCGGTTGACTTGTTCGGGGTTGTACGCAGGCTCCAGAGGACGGCCGGCAGCTCGTCGAGCCAGCAGCCGGCCGAACGCTCCAGGGGCTCGACTAGTCGGGGCTTGATGCCGGACAAGATGAGGCCGTTTGCTCTCTCCAACTGGCCGTTTGACTGCGGGTGGGCAACGGACACTAAGTCCACTCGGATACCCTGTGTCGTGCAGAAACGGGCCAAGGCGCCTTTGGCAAAATTCGTGCCATTGTCGGTGATGACGCTGTGCGGTATGCCGTACTGAATGGTGATGTCAGAGATGAAAGTCACAGCAGTCGGCCCATTCAACTTCTTGATTGGTTTTGCTTCTATCCACTTGGTGAACTTGCCCACTGCTACAAGCAGATGAGTCAAGCCATTGCGTGCGGTCTTGAATGGTCCCACCATGTCCAAGCCCCAGACGGCAAAGGGCCAAGCAATGGGGATAGTCTTGAGCGCAGAAGCCGGCAGATGTGGCTTGGAGCGGAACTTCTGACACCCTTTACACTTCTGAACCAAGTCTTTGGCATCTTCTAGAGCAATCGGCCAGAAAAAACTATGGCGGAAGGCTTTGGCAACGAGTGCTCTTGAGGCCGCGTGGTGGCCACACTCGCCCTGATGAATATCTTTGAGGATTGCTTGGCCTTGCTCCGGCTCTACGCAGCCCTGGTACACACCAGTGACGTTGCGCCTCACAAGTTCTCTGTTGACGATGGTGTATGCTGCTGCCCGACGTTGTATTTGCCGAGCCGAGATCTCATCGGCCGGCAGCTCTTTATTTACCAGAAAGCTGAGGATGGGCTGAGCCCATGAGGGTGCTGCGATCTCTTCGACTGCTAGGACTGCTACTTGCACAAGAGCGGTTGGGCCGGTTGGAGTTGGCTGCCGCTTGCTGAGTTGATGGAGTCCCCGGGCCGGCTGCTGTAGTCCCCGGGCCGGGTTTTGCAGTCCCCAGGCCGGGTGCGGCTGCTGCAGTCCCCGGGTCACCTGCCGAATTCCCTGTGCCGATTGCTGTGGTCCTCAAGTTGGATCCGACTGCTTCAGGAGGAGCCGGCACAAAGATGGAATCTGACTCTGGTGATGTCTTGACAGACGGCTTGAGGAGGCATTGTAGGGCGACGCCGGCTGGTATTGCTTGTCGGGTGGAGCCGATTCGTGCCAAGTCATCTGCTTGCTCATTGTCATTTCTTGGTATATGGAGGAACTCACACCCTTCAAAGTATCCACTGAGTTGTTGTACGAGGAAACGGTAACTCGCCATGTTTGCATCCTTGGCGTCCCAGTCGGCTGACGACTGCTGGACCACCAAGTCGGAATCACCATAGCACAGGATCCGGCGAATGCCGAGTTCCTTGGCAAGCCGGAGACCGTGTATGAGTGCTTCATATTCAGCTACATTGTTGGAGGTGGCAAAGTGAATCTGCAGCGCATATCCGAGCTTGTCGCCTTTGGGAGAGGTGAGGACGATGCCGACTCCCAAACCAGTGCGCATCTTGGAACCATCGAAGTGCATTCGCCAATGGGTGGAGTCGGGCGCTGGCGGCAGGTACTGGGTCTCGGCCCAGTCGACGAGGAAGTCGACCAGTGCTTGTGACTTGATGGCGGCGCGAGGCTGGTAGTAGATGGTGTAGGGGGCCAAATCAATGGCCCATTTGGCCACTGTGCCTGAGGCATCTCGGCTTACAATGATCTCGGCCAGTGGAGTTGTGCAGACAACAGTGATTGGGTGCTCTTGGAAGTTTGGCTTTAGCTTCTTGGCGGCAAAGTGTACACCGTAGCACATCTTCTGGTAATGAGGGTAGTTTTGCTTGGAGGTGGACAATAATTCACTCAGGTAATACACCGGCCTCTGGACTGGCAGTGCCTTACCGTCTTCTTTGCGCTCCACAACGATGACTGTGCTGACCACCCGGCTGGTGGCGGCGATGTAGAGAAGCATGGGCTCCTTAGGAGTCAGAGCCGCCGGGACAGGCGGAGTGGTCAACATCTTCTTGAGCTGGAGAAAAGCTTCATCCGCCTTGTCGTTCCACTCGAAAAAAGTGGTCTTCTTCATGAGTTGGTAGAGGGGAAGAGCCTTCTCGCCCAGCCGACTGATGAAACGGCTGATGGATGCCAAGCAGCCAGTGAATTTTTGTACATCTAGCAGTTGGGTGGGTACCTCCATCCTCTCAATGGCCTTGATCTTCACAGGGTTGCACTCGATGCCGCGCTCTGAGACCAGAACGCCAAGGAGCTGGCTGGCTGGTACTCCAAAGACACATTTCTCTGGGTTGAGCTTGATTTGAAAATGGCGCAAGTTTTCAAAAGATTCTTTGAGGTCCTCAAGCAAGGTGCTTTGCTTCTCCGTCTTCACCACAATGTCATCCATGTAAACATGGGCATTTCTGCCAAGTTGCTTGAGGAGGCACTTCTGCATGCAACGCTGAAAGGTGGCGCTGGCATTCCTCAAGCCGAACGTCATGGTCAGGTAGCAAAAGGCTCCGAACGGTGTGATGAAGGCGGTCTTCAGCCTGTCGGCCGGGTTCAGCTTGATCTGGTGATACCCTGAGTATGCATCTAGAAAGCTCAACAGCTCACATCCGGCTATTGAATCTATCACTTGATCAATTCTTGGCAAAGCAAAGGGATCTTTGGGGCAGGCTTTGTTGAGGCTGGTGTAGTCGATACACATGCGCCACTGCTTATTTTTCTTCAGCACAAGGATTGGGTTGGCTAACCATTCTGTAAAGAACACTTCCATGATGAAGCCGGCTGCTAGAAGATGGGCTATCTCTTCCCTAATAAATCTTCTCTTTTCTTCCGACAGGCAGCGCAAGGGTTGCTTAACCGGCTTGGCATCTGCTCGGATGTGAAGCTTGTGCTCGGCGAATTCCGTTGGAACACCCGGCATGTCCTTCGAAGACCATGCGAAGATGTCCCGATTCTCACGGAGGAAATCGACGAGCTCGCCTTCCTATCTGCTGTCTAGGTTCGCACCTATGACAGCGTGCCTCTCCGGGTGCTCCGGGTCCAAGGGTATCTTCTTTGTTTCCTTTGCCGGCTTGAACGAGCCCTAGGCTTCCGACTCCTTGGGGTTGGGAAACATTTCCGGCTGCTTGCCTGCCATCGCCACAACCCGGTCAAGGAGCTGCTTCTCGGCCGCAATCACAAGGGACTCGGCTAGCCGGCTGCTGTCTGCCGCACAGGCGGATGATTTCTTGTAGTCTCCGACTACGGTCAGGATTCCCTTGGTGCTTGGCATCTTCATCTTCAGGTAAGCATAGTGGGGGACCGCCATGAACTTGGCCAGAGCAGGCCGACCAAGCAAAGGATGATAAGGGCTCTCAAGGTCCACCACTTCAAACCAGACTGGTTCTCAGCGGAAATGATCTTTGTCTCTAAAGAGGACGTCTATCTGAATCTTGCCGATTGCTGAGTAGGAAAGGCCAGGAACTATGCCATGGAATACGGTCCGACTGTGCTGAAGTTGTTTCTGTTTGATTCCCAGCTTCTCCATGGTATCCCGGTACAGGATGTTGATGCTGCTACCGCCATCTACCAGGACTCGGGAGAAACGAGCAGCTCGCCTATCTGTTGCAAAGGTGGCATCCAAGACCAGGGCATAGGAACAAGGGGAAGGCATCACTTCCGAGTGGTCTGCTCTGCTCCAACTGATGGGCTTCTCAGACCAATGCATGAACTCGGGGGTCTCAGATGCTACTGCAATGACCTCTTGGTGCTGCTGCCGTCTGTTGCGCCTGTTGTCGTCTATGCTAGTGAACACGACGTAGGCTCCCTGCTCTTCAGGGTATTCATCTTGTACTGCACCGACTGGCCGATTCGCCGGCTGCTGAGGAGGAGGCGGCGGTGGGCTAGCAGGCGGAGAAGCCTGGAGGCCGTCTCCCTTGGCAATTCTGGTGAGCCAGTGACACTTCCTGGTGGTGTGATTGGACGGCTTCATGCCGCTATGGAATTTGCAGGGTGCATCTAGGGTCCGCTCATACAAGAAAGCGGGCAGCCAGTTTGGCTTGCCGCCCTTCTGACGCTAAGGTTGTGGCTGCCCTTCTGGCTGTTGATCTTCGACTGTCGCCACCCGCCGGCTTGCGAAAGCGTGCTGCGTGGCCTTGCACTTGTTGTCATTTGGCTGCTGACGCCGACTGGTATCACCGGCTGGAGTACGTGGAGCTTGGGGTGCCATCTTTCCAGACGCGTCAACTCGGATTTCTGCCTTCATGGAGGAGTTGGTGGTGGCGTACTTGTCCGCTATGACCAGCAGTTCATCGAGGGATGCCGGCTCGTCACAGAGGAGCCGGTGCTTGAGGAGGGTGCCTTCTCGACACCCGGCAGTGAAGTACTCGATGGCCTGCACCTCGTGCACGCCCTCGCAAGAGTTGCGCAGCTCGGCCCAGCGCGTGAGATAATCGCGAGTTGACTCGTTGGGGCCTTGGACGCACAAGGAGAGGTGGCGAGGTTTGGGCGGCCGCTTGTACGTGCTGGTGAAGTTGCGGACGAAAGCTTCGGTGAAGTCAACCCAACTGTTGATGCTGCGGGGCTTTAGGCTGTTCAACCATGTCCGGGCTCTGCCCTGGAGCATGAGCGGGACGTACTTCATGGCAACGCGCCTATTGCCGTTTGTGATGCTGACGGCTGTGGAGTAGTCGACCAGCCAGTCTTCCGGCTTCACGGAGCCGGTGTATTTGGGGGTGTCTCTCGGGAGCGTAAATCCTTTGGGGAAGGGCTCATCTCGGATGCGGGGGCCGAAGCAAGGCGGACCCAGCTCATCTTCTTCTTCGAGCGTGTAACGCCCTGAGACCGACGCTCCAGAAGGCTTCGATGTTCTTCGTCGTCACCGGGTGATCTATTTGTTTGTCGCTTTCATCATCGCATCATTCGCATTGCATCCGCATATTTTCTTAAACCTTGCACCCGTTGATAGTTGCCGCTTCTTCCTCGTCTCCGTTGACGTTTCTCAGACCAACCGTTCTTTTGGTGTCCGACCGTTTGAGCCTCTCTGCACAATGCACAAAACCGGAGTCTCCCTGTGCAGTGCTTCGACCCCTCCCGTGTGTCTGAAACTTCCCCGAACCCGGACCGCTCCGTCATCACCGTTTGATTCGGGCCATCCCCAAATATCTATAAAACATCTCCGTTTTCTTATTTGGACTCCCTAGCTATTTATTCGCGACCTTCCGATTAAGATCGGAGGACCAGATTAGCCCCTAACCAAAATTTGTGGTCTATATATAAGACCACCACCTACCAAATCAACCCAACCCTAACTTCTAGGAGCTTTGTCCCTGCCGCCGCCGCCGCACTCAGCTCCCACCTCGGGATCCTCCTTATCCAAAATCCACCTCGAGCACTTCACCCAACCAACCACCAAGCCGATCCAAAAATCCATCCCTGACCAACCTCACCGGCCTCTGCTCGATCCACCTCACAGCCTCGCGCCCGAGCTCCTTGAGCCCCGCCCGGAGCAGCCAAGCCGCCGGAGCTCCATTCCCTCCGTGTCCACTCCATCCCCTGCCTTGCATGCCTCCTCTCCGCACCACCTCGCCTAGCTCTGTCGTCCTCAACGTGGAGACTGACGTCACTGCAATCTCCATGGCGCTTGGCCTCGTGCAGCTTCTCCAGTCAGCGCCTCGTCTGCCTCCCCTGCATCCACGCCTCGTCGCCGGGAGCTCGTCCCCAAGTCTGGCCGCCAACGCCGCCTGGCCAAGCCATCCCGCGCTGTCGCCTCCTCTGCATCAAGCGGGAGGACGATGAGCAGTGCCTTCCCTGCACCCGAGCTCCCCCTGACCAGAGGCCGTCGTCCTAGACCGCGCCAAGTCCCTCATCTCGCTCGTCTCCGACACTAGCGCCGAACCCCGCCGCCCTCGTTTGTCCGGCGAGCTTCATCCGAGATGAGCGTCGCTGCCCCCTTCTTCTTCCCCTTTCCAGTGCTCCCCCGATCCTCTCACATCTCTCTCTCTCTGAACCAGGACGCCGCGCCGACCTCTGCTTCCCGCTCGCCCGCACGTTGACCGCATCGGCCTCCCCTGCTCGCCCGCCAGCACCATCGCCGCCCTGCTTCCCCTGCATCCCCTGCTTCGGGTCGAGCAGCGTGCCTCGGCGCTCGACCGCGCGTTGACTGCGCCCGCCTCGCGCGTGGGTCGTCGCCCGCCGGCCTGCCTCTTCCGCCGACTTGGCCATGGCCCATGGTGAGGCCACCACCAGCGCCCCCCTTTTTTTTCCTGTTCTGTTGGACCTCTACTTAGATTCGGCCCATGTCATGTTTCTTTTCTGTTCTACGAATTTGTTCAATTATCCAGAGAGTGCTGTTTTACAGAAAAACCCTTAGTTTTCATGCATATAATAACTCATGAACTATGCATCTTTTGTAAATAAGTTATATATGCAAAGTGCTTAGAATTTCATCTAGTTTCATAATATGCAACTCTCATCCATGTTTAAAATGTTTAAACGTGCTGTTTGAATTAGTTTGCTAAATGCCATGATAAAATGATTTATTTCATAACTAAATAACCGTAGCTCCAAATTTAATAAACTTTATATGTAAATGGGGTAGAAAAATGCATAGAATAACTTGGTGCACTTACTTTGCATGTTTAACAACAATAAAATATGATTTAGGGCAGAACAGTACCAAACCTAAAATATGGACATGAGGATTTTCCGGAATTGTTGTTTGTTGTTCCGGCCTCATTTAAACTTGCCTAGTTATGTAGTTTTCATATGCTTCACCTCTTGCCATGTTAATAACATTTAATATTGTTGGGTACATAAACAAGAGCGAACTAAATAACTTGAATGTGGTGTTTCGTCAATATGCAACTCGTTGCATATTGAGCTCCACATAATTTGTAGTATTTGTTTGTGCACTTTGCCATGCCATGCCTCATTAAACCGGACATGCATCATACTTGATTGTGCATCATGCCATGTTTATGTGATGGTTGTTTACTATGTTGTTTGCTTCTTTCCGGTTTGCTTCTCTCGTTGCTTCGGTTTCGTTCCGGAGTTGTGAGGATTCGTTCGACTCCGTCCGTTCATTTTCTTCATGGACTCGTTCTTCTTCCTAGCGGGATTTCAGGCAAGATGACTATCACCTTGGATCTCATTACTATCATCGCTATGCTAATTGCCTCGTTCTATCGCTATGCCGCGTTTACCTACCACTTGCTTATCAAGCCTCCCAAATTGCCATGAACCTCTAACCTTTGTCACCCTTCCTAGCAAACCGTTGTTTGGCTATGTTACCGCTTTTGCTTAGCCCCTCTTATAGCGTTGCTAGTTGCAGGTGAAGATAAAGATTGCTCCATGTTGGATTATGTTTATGTTGGGATATCACAATATCTCTTATATTATTAATGCATCTATATACTTGGTAAAGGGTGGAAGGCTCGGCCTTATGCCTGGTGTTTTGTTCCACTCTTGCCGCCCTAGTTTCCGTCATACCGGTGTTATGTTCCCGGATTTTGCGTCCCTAACATGGTTGGGTGATTTATGGGACCCCCTTGATAGTTCACCTTGAATAAAACTCCTCTAGCAAGGCCCAACCTTGGTTTTACATTTGCCTCACCTATTACCCTTTCCCTTGGGTCGGCCAACCCAAGGGTCATCTTTATTTTAGCCCCCGGGCCAGTGCTTCTCTAAGCATTGGTCCGAACTAGAGCCCCTTGCAGCGCCACCTCGGGGAAACTCGAGGGCTGGTTTTAGTTGTATGGACTGCTCATCCGGTCGTGTCCTGAGACGAGATACGTGCGGCTTCTATCAGGGTGTCGACACGCCGGGAGGCTTTGCTGGACTTGTTTTACCATTGTCGAAATGTCTTGTAACCGGCATTCCGAGACTGATCGGGTCTTCCCGGGAGAAGGAATATCCTTCCTTGACCGTGAGAGCTTATCATGGGCTAAGTTGGGACACCCCTGCAGGGTTTTGAACTTCCGAAAGCCGTGCCCGCGGTTATGTGGCAGATGGGAATTTGTTAATGTCCGGTTGTAGAGAACTTGACACTTGACTTAATTAAAATGCATCAACCGTGTGTGTAGCCGTGATGGTCTCTTTTCGGCGGAGTCCGGGAAGTGAACATGGTTCTTGTGTTATGGATGTGCGTAAGTAGTTTCAGGATCACTTCTTGATCACTTCTAGCTTCACGACCGTTGTGTTGCTTCTCTTCTCGCTCTTGTTTGCGTATGTTAGCCACCATACTTGCTTAGCCGCGGCCGCAACCTCACCACTTTACCCCTTCCATACCCTTTAAGCTTTGCTAGTCTTGATACCCATGGTAATGGGATTGCTGAGTCCTCGTGGCTCACCAGATACTACAACCACAGTTGCAGGTGTCGATGATACCAGTGCAGGTGATGCTGCCGAACTCAAGTGGAGTTCGACGAGGACTTGGTCGTTGCTATGTTTCGTTTTCGGATGACCAGTAGTGGTGCCCAGTTGGGGACGATCGGGATCTAGCAGTTGGGTTATCTTCTTTTATTTGGATTTGTCCGTAGTCGGACTATGCGTGTACTCTGAATGATGTGATTTATTTATGTATTGTATGAAGTGGCGATTGTAAGCCAACTCTCTTTATCCCATTCTTGTTCATTACATGGGATTGTGTGAAGATGACCCTTCTTGCGACAAAACCTACAATGTGGTTATGCCTCTAAGTCGTGCCTCGACACGTGAGAGATATAGCCGCATCGTGGGTGTTACAGAGCGCCAGGGACCGGTTGAGTCGGTCGATCCAGTGGCGGGCATCGTTTTCTCCGATTCCCTCTCGGCAGCCAAGGCGGTCGCCGAGTGTCGGGTGCTCAACAGGCGGCGGAGAAGCGCACCTCTCCCTGCGGGAAGGAGGAGGCGGGCAATCATCCAGTCGTCTCACTGCTCTCGGGCGGCCATCTTGGTCGCGCTCGATGGTGACGTGAGTCCGGCTGCGGCTGGCAGCCAACACCTTGTCTCTTCTGTCGCGGACGCCGCCAGTCGGCGTCCGGGAGGTCGCGCCTTGGTCTTGGCGGGGAGGAGGATCATCGTTTCGCCGGTTGGGCGCTTCAGTGCGGCATCCGGCCTCTTGCTGCTCAGATGTCGCGTCCAGGAGCTGCTGGACGCGCTCCATCATGTCGCGACGCTCGTCACCCTCGAGCTTGTCTAGCTCGTCTGCTGCCGCCTGGTGACATGTCTCCAACGTATCTATAATTTTTGATTTCTCCATGCTATATTATCTAGTGTTTTGGACAATATTGGGCTTTATTATCCACTTTTATATTACTTTTGAGACTAACCTATTAACCAGAGGCCCAGCCCAGAATTGCTGTTTTTGCCTATTTCAGTGTTTTGAAGAAAAGGAATATCAAACGGAGTCGAAACGGAATAAAACCAACTGGAGAAGTTATTTTTGGAAGGAAAGCTACCGGAAAAACTTGGAGTGCACGTCAGAGAGACGAGGAAGCCACGAGGTATGGGGGCGCGCCCACCCTCCTAGGGCGCGCCCTCCACCCTCGTGGGCCCCTCGTGGCTCCACCGACGTACTTCTTCCTCCTATATATACCCATATACCCTAAAAACTTCGGGGAATAGAATAGATCGGGAGTTCCGCCGCCGCAAGCCTCTGTAGCCACCAAAAGTCAATCGGGACCCTGTTCCGGCACCCTGCCGGAGGGGGGATCCCTCACCGGTGGCCATCTTCATCATCCCGGCACTCTCCATGACGAGGAGGGAGTAGTTCACCCTCGGGGCTGAGGGTATGTACCAGTAGCTATGTGTTTGATCTCTCTCTTGTGTTCTTGATTTGGCACGATCTTGATGTATCGCGAGCTTTGCTATTATAGTTGGATCTTATGTTTCTTCTCCCCCTCTACTCTCTTGTAATGGATTGAGTTTTCCCTTTGAAGTAATCTTATCGGATTGAGTCTTTAATGACTTGAGAACACTTGATATATGTCTTGCCGTGCGTATCTGTGGTGACAATGGGATATCACGTGATTCACTTGATGTATGTTTTGGTGATCAACTTGCGGGTTCCGCCCATGAACCTATGCATAGGGGTTGGCACACGTTTTCGTCGTGATTCTTCGGTAGAAACTTTGGGGCACTCTTTGAGGTTCTATGTGTTGGTTGAATAGATGAATCTGAGATTGTGTGATGCATATCGTATAATCATACCCACGGATACTTGAGGTGACATTGGACTATCTAGGTGACATTAGGGTTTTGGTTGATTCACTCTAGGGCTGTTTGTGAGACTTATAGGAATAGCCCAACGGATTGATTGGAAAGAATAACTTTGAGGTGGTTTCGTACCCTACCATAATCTCTTCGTTTGTTCTCCGCTATTAGTGACTTTGGAGTGACTCTTTGTTGCATCTTGAGGGATAGTTATGTGATCCAGTTATGTTATTATTGTTGAGAGAACTTGCACTAGTGAAAGTATGAACCCTAGGCCTTGTTTCCTAGCATTGCAATACAGTTTGTGCTCACTTTTATCATTAGTTACCTTGCTGTTTTTATATTTTCAGATTACAAAAACCTATATCTACCATCCATATTGCACTTGTATCACCATATCTTCGCTGAACTAGTGCACCTATACAATTTACCATTGTATTGGGTGTGTTGGGGACACAAGAGACTCTTTGTTATTTGGTTGCAGGGTTGCTTGAGAGAGACCATCTTCATCCTACGCCTCCCACGGACTGATAAACCTTAGGTCATCCACTTGAGGGAAATTTGCTACTGTTCTACAAACCTCTGTTCTTGGAGGCCCAACAACGTCTACAAGAAGAAGGTTGTGTAGTAGACATCAAGCTCTTTTCTGGCGCCGTTGCCGGGGAGGCTAGGTAAGCGGCACTCACACCCCGTCAACTAAGCTCTTTTCTGGCGTCGTTGCCGGGGAGGTGAGTGCTTGAAGGTATATCTTTAGATCTTGCAATCGAATCTTTTTGTTTCGTTTTTTATCACTAGTTTAGCTTATAAAAGAAAACTACAAAAAAAGGAATTGAGTTTGCCTCATACGCTTCATCTTTTTAATGTCTTTTGTGAAAATGATGGGAAGGAAAATTGTGCTCAAGTACTATAAGATAAATTACATAGAATGCTTGGCATAAAATATGTGAATGATGAGCATGATTGCAATTTTGTTAGTATGAATTCTTTGAATACCCATGATGCTAATGATATGCAAAGCCACAAGCTTGGGGATGCTATGTTTGATGAAGATGATATTTTTTGTCCCCCAAGTTTTGATGAGCAAATTTACTATGATAAAAGCATGCCTCCTATCTATGATGATTATTGCGATGACACGTATGCTATAAATAATAATGATAACCATGAAACTTGTCATCTTGATCTTAATTTTCAATCACATGATAGTTATTTTATTGAGTTTGCTCCCACTACTATTCATGAGAAGAACTTTGCTTGTGTGGAGAGTAATAAAATTTCTATGCAAGTAGATCATGAAAAGAATGCTTTAGGTGCTGGTTATATTGTTGAATTCATTCATGATGCTACTGAAAATTATTATGAGGGAGGAATGTATGCTTGTAGGAATTGCAATAATATCAAGTTTCCTCTCTATGTGCTTAAAGTTTTGAAGTTATGCCTGTTTTGCCTTCCTATGCTAGTTGATTATTGTTCCCATAAGTTGTTTGCTCACAAAATCCCTATGCATAGGAAGTGGGTTAGACTTAAATGTGCTAGTCATATTCTTCATGATGCCCCCTTTATGTTTCAATTCTTATCTTTTATGTGAGCATCATTGAAATCATCATGCCTAGCTAGGGGCGTTAAACGATAGCGCTTGTTGGGAGGCAACCCAATTTTATTTTAGTTTCTTGCTTTTTGTTTCTGTTTAGTAATAAATAATCCATCTAGATTCTGTTTATATGTGGTTTTATTTTTTAATTAGTGTTTGTGCCAAGTAGAACCTTTGGGAAGACTTGGGTGAAGTCTTTATGATCATGCTGTAAAAACAGAAACTTTAGCGCTCATGAGATTAGCTTCAACTTTTTACTGGAGAGTGATATTTAGTTGATTCTATTTGCAGATGATTACTAGACAAATTCCTCAGGTCCACCAATTTATTTTAGAATTGTTGGAGCTCCAGAAGTATAC
Organism: Aegilops tauschii subsp. strangulata; assembly: GCF_002575655.3. Classification (NCBI taxonomy): domain Eukaryota; kingdom Viridiplantae; phylum Streptophyta; class Magnoliopsida; order Poales; family Poaceae; genus Aegilops; species Aegilops tauschii. The sequence goes on from NC_053041.3 coordinate 583,316,890, forward strand.
GTTTGATACAGATTACTACAGACTGTTCTGTTTTTGACAGATTCTGTTTTCTATGTGTTGTGTGCTTATTTTGATGAATCTATGAGTAGTATCGGAGGGTATGAACCATAGACAAGTTGTAATACAGTAGATAATACACCAATATGAATTTAGAATGAGTTCACAACAGTACCTAAGTGGTGATTTATTTTCTTATACTAACGGAGCTTACGAGTTTTCTGTTAAGTTTTGTGTTGTGAAGTTTTCAAGTTTTGGGTAAAGATTCGATGGACTATGGAATAAGGAGTGGCAAGAGCCCAAGATTGGGGATGCCCAAGGCACCCCAAGGCAATATTCAAGGATAACCAAAAGCCTAAGCTTGGGGATGCCCCGGAAGGCATCCCCTCTTTCGTCTTCGTTCATCGGTAACTTTACTTGGAGCTATATTTTTATTCACCACATCATATGTGTTTTGCTTGGAGCGTCAATTTATTTTGTTAGTATTTGCTTGCTGTTATTTAGAATAATGTTTTGCATCTTCATTTTCAATAAAAATGTCAAGGATAGCCTTTACCATGCTTATTTTGCAAGTATACATGTTGCTGTTTCAAAACAGAAAGTTTACCGCTGTTGCAAAAATTCCCCAGAGAAGTCAGAATGTGATAAAATGATGAAACCTTTTGCATATTAAGCTCTGATAAATTTACTACAGTAGTAATTTTCTTTCATAATTTTTGGAGCTAGGGAAGTATGGATCTTGCTGCATTCTTTACAGACTGTCCAGTTTAGGCAGATTGCTGTTATGTTTGCATTGTTTGCATATGTTTGCTTCTTTAATGATTCTATTTGAGGATAGGACTATTAAATACGCAGAGGCATTTAGTATGCAATGTTGAATAACAATTTTAGTGATTTTCTACAGTAGAGTATGATAAGGTTTTTGCATTGGATTATACTAACTTATCTCACGAGTCCTTGTTGAGTTTTGTGTGGATGAAGCTTTTGAGATTTAGGGAGACCGTGATATGAGAGGAATTAAGGAGACACAAAAGCTCAAGCTTGGGGATGCCCAAGGCATCCCAAGATAATATTTCAAGAAGTCTCAAGCGTCTAAGCTTGGGGATGCCCCGGTTGGCATCCCACCTTTCTTCTTCGACGACTATCGGTTAGTATCGGTTGATCCTAAGTTTTAGCTTCTTCACATGATGTGTGCTATCCTTGAAATGTAATTTTATTTTGTTTTGCTTGCTGCTTGAATGAAATACATTAGATCTGAAATTCTTAAATGAGAGAGAGTCTTCACATAGCTACATAATTATTTAACTACTCATTGATCTTCACTTATATCTTTTTGGAGTAGTTTGTCATTTACTCGTGTGCTTCTCTTATATCCTATGAGTAAATGGTTGAATGATTTGAATGTCATAAATCTTAAATTATATATGTTTCATATGCCTTTCCCATGGGGAGTAATGCCTTCACATATAAGAAGTAGAGGTGGTAAATTTATTGAAGGTTAGCAAACATTGTATTGGTCACTTGAACAATTCATGAAAGAATATTGAAGGAAGAGAGATTTCAAATATAATACTATCTTGGACATCTTCTATGATTGTGAGCCCCATTAATTATTTTCAACCTGAGCAAATTAGTTGAAGTAGGACAAGGAAGACAACATAATGAGTTATGCTTGAGTGGTGCTTGCTATTTAGAATCCTTTGCTAGCCAAAATATCTGTACTAAGCGGGAATACTGCTTGTGCATCCAAATTCCTTGAACCAAGTTTCTTCCATGAGTGTCCACCATATCTACCTATATGCGGTATTTACCTGCCGTTCCAAGTAAATTTGCATGTGCCAAACTCTAAACCTTCAAATAATAATCTGTTTTGTATGCCTGAATTGCTCATGTAGCGACTACGGGTTACCAGTATCTTCCATGCTAGGTGGGTTATTCTCATGATGAGTGGACTCCGCTCATCATTCACGAGAAAATGGCTGGTAACTGGGATGACCAGTCCCATGATCAAAAGATCGAAATCAAATCAAAAATAATTGCAAACAAAACTCCCCCAGGATTGATGTTAGTTGGAGGCACCCGTTGTTTCGGGCAAGCCATGGATTGATGATTGTTGGTGGAGGGGAGTAAAAAAATCTTTACCTTTCTGTTTGGGAACCGCCTATAATGTATGTAGTATGGAAGATATTGGAAACTCTTGGTCGTTATGTTGACAATGAAAGCATACCTCTCAAAATTATTGTCATCTCTGTTTTTGCTTCGAGCTCTGGCACCTCTGCAAATCCCTGCTTCCCTCTGCGAAGGGCCTATCTTTTACTTTTATGCAAGAGTCAGTAGTATTCCTTCTCATTCCAACCCACTCTTTAGTTGGCAAGCATCATGTGATGGAAAGATCTAAGCATATATGGTCATTCAAATATATTTGAGGATGAATTATTATTGTTGACATTACCCTTGAGGTAAAAGGTTGGGAGGCGAAACATTAAGCCCCTATCTTTCTCTGTGTTCGATGAATACTATTTGTTCTAAAAATATGCTTTGAGTGGTAGCAATCATGGAAGACTAAATGATAGTTGAGTATGTGAAGTTTGCTGAATCAAAGCTCTCACATAGACTCTTCCTGAAAATAAGATGAATTGCAATTGTTTGATGACTGAGAACATAGTTTGTTAGTTTTCAAGAAAGTTTATGATCTATACTTTAACATGTGAATAGTTTGTTACTTGATCATGCAAAGTTTTATGATATGAGCTACTGTTATGACATATATTGATGCTAGAAAAGGTGATTGAAATTATCATTGATCAAACTTATGCACCTGCTAGCATTCACACTTCATAAATTATTTCTTTTATCTTTTACCTACTCGAGGACGAGCAGGAATTAAGCTTGGGGATGCTGATACGTCTCCAACGTATCTATAATTTTTGATTGCTCCATGCTATATTATCTACTGTTTTGGAAAATATTGGGCTTTATTATCCACTTTTATATTATTTTGGGGAGTAACCTATTAACCGGAGGCCCAGCCCAGAATTGTTGTTTTTTGCCTATATCAGTGTTTTGAAGAAAAGGAATATCAAACGGAGTCGAAACGGAATGAAACCAACTGTATAAGTTATTTTTGGAAGGAAAGCTACCGGAAAAACTTGGAGTGCACATCAGTAAAGAGACGAGGAAGCCACGAGGTAGGGGGGTGCGCCCACCCCCCTAGGGCGCGCCATCCACCCTCGTGGACCCCTCGTGGCTCCACCGACGTACTTCTTCCTCCTATATATACCCATATACCCTAAAAACTTCGGGGAACAGAATAGATCAGGAGTTCCGCCGCCGCAAGCCTCTGTAGCCACCAAAAGTCAATCGGGACCCAGTTCCGGCACCCTGCCGGAGGGGGGATCCCTCACCGGTGGCCATCTTCATCATCCCGACGCTCTACATGACAAGGAGGGAGTAGTTCACCCTCGGGGCTGAGGGTATGTACCAGTAGCTATGTGTTTGATCTCTCTCTCTTGTTCTTGATTTGGCACGATCTTGATGTATCGCGAGCTTTGCTATTATAGTTGGATATTATGTTTCTTCTCCCCCTCTACTCTCTTGTAATGGATTGAGTTTTCCCTTTGAAGTGATCTTATCGGATTGAGTCTTTAATGACTTGAGAACACTTCATGTATGTCTTGCCGTGCGTATCTGTGTTGACAATGGGATATCACGTGATTCACTTGATGTATGTTTTGGTGATCAACTTGCGGGTTCCGCCCATGAACCTATGCATAGGGGTTGGCACACGTTTTCGTCGTGATTCTCTGGTAGAAACTTTGGGGCACTCTTTGAGGTTCTATGTGTGGGTTGAATAGATGAATCTGAGATTGTGTGATGCATATCGTATAATCATACCCCCGGATACTTGAGGTGACATTGGAGTATCTAGGTGACATTAGGGTTTTGGTTGATTTCTATCTTAAGGTGTTATTCTAGTACGAACTCTAGGGCTGTTTGTGATACTTATAGGAATAGCCCAACGGATTGATTTTAAAGAATAACTTTGAGGTGGTTTCATACCCTACCATAATCACTTCATTTGTTCTCCGCTATTAGTGACTTTGGAGTGACTCTTAGTTGCATGTTGAGGGATAGTTATGTGATCCAATTATGTTATTATTGTTGAGAGAACTTGCACTAGTGAAAGTATGAACCCTAGGCCTTGTTTCCTAGCATTGCAATACTGTTTGTGCTCACTTTTATCATTAGTTACCTTGCTTTTTTTATATTTTCAGATTACAAAAACCTATATCTACCATCCATATTGCACTTGTATCACCATCTCTTCGCCGAACTAGTGCACCTATACAATTTACAATTGTATTGGGTGTGTTGGGGACACAAGAGACTCTTTGTTATTTGGTTGCAGGGTTGCTTGAGAGAGACCATCTTCATCCTACGCCTCCCACGGATTGATAAACCTTAGGTCATCCACTTGAGGGAAATTTGCTTCTGTCCTACAAACCTCTGCACTTGGAGGCCCAACAACGTCTACAAGAAGAAGGTTGTGTAGTAGACATCACCTGGGCAGCTCGTATGTTCTCCGCGGGCGTGGCGTAAATGGGACGATCCGTCCCGAACATGCTGGAAATGCTTGCGCCACGCTGTCGGATCTGGCCCGTGCGGCTGGGCCCACCAGGAGCCGGCGTGCCGCCAACTGCTCGGTCCATCTCGCGCTGGTAGGCCTCCGCAAGGCGTCTCATGCCGGCCAGCCGGTTGGCGCTCTTGACGAGCTGGAGGCGACGCGCCTCCAGTGTCGCGGCGTTGGCGTCTTCTGGAATGGGCGCGGTCAGGTCTTGCAGTGCCGCCTGTAGCGGATCCTGGCTGCCGCCACCAGAGTGCTCACCGACGATGAGCACCTCCGTGACGGTGCTGCCACCGCTGTGCTCTTGAGGGAGCGACTCGTCGTAGACCACCACGTTGGTGGGGAACGCGTCAAGCGACGCTGTGTCGGAGTCGACCAGCATCGGGTCGGTGGAGCCAACCAACTCCAAGTCCGCAGCAGGCTCGCTGGCGACGTGGAGCTGGTCGAGGAGGCTGACGAGGCGGTCCTGGGGATCGCCGTTGCCAGCGTCAGACGCAGGCTCGTCGGAGAGGCAGATCTCGCCCACAAGGTCGGCGAGGTAGCTCGCTGCGCAGGCGACCTCCGCGCCATGCAGCGCGTCGGCACAAACGCCGTCTGACGTGTCGGGCTGGCTGCGCTCACGAGGAAGGAACAGGGTTGCCGTCTAGACCAGGTCTCCGGGAGACGGTGCACCTTGCCCCACGGTGGGCGCCAAATGTCGGGGGTTGGGTGCGACATATGCCAATGGATGGCTTATCATGGTGGGAGCGAGTAGAACGTCGCCGGTGCCTGGAAGCGGGATGAGGCGTAGACATGAACGTCGTCGGACTTTACCCAGGTTCGGGGCTCTCCGTGGAGATAACACCCCTAGTCCTGCTCTGCGGGGTCTCCGCATGATCACTAAGACACTAGTGAGTACAATGGTGCTCCTCGAGCTGTATGCCAGAGGTAGGAGAAGGCCAAGCTAGCTCTTCCCCTGCTCTGTGTATGAGTCTAGTCTAAACTGGTTCAGAACCCTTTGCATGGGTGCCCTGGGGGCTTTATATAGGCCTACCCCCCAGGGGTACAATGGTAATCTGGCCGGGTGTAGGTCCCGACTGTCAGTGTCTCTGGTTGCCGGCTTCTTCGCCGACTGCTAGGGCCCGTCGACCGGTCTGGTACGGTGCCGACAGGCCGTACCCGCAATTCACGGGTCTTGTTGTGCTCCTGGTTACTATAATCGTAACGCTGATGATTCGTGCTTGGTCAGGGGAGCGTGGCTACAGTTCGGCCGCCTGGTGGGAGATCACTGTAGCCACTCCGCGTCTCGTCTGGTTAATGGCATGCGGGGCCCAAGGGAAGGACCGGCCTCCTGCTAGAAGCCGGCATCCCTTGGGTCTGACTGGTCTAGCCTCCGCCGTCTTCCGGGCTCTCGCTGGCCAGTAGGGCCCGCCGACTGCGGGCCATACCGACAGGTCGTCATGGGTGCAGGGTCCCGTCTGCCAGCAATGACGTCAAGGGCGGAGGGGCAACAGTGCCGCGCCGGACGGAGATCTCCGTCGGTACGGCGCACTGTGGCCACGCCCGGCCCTGGATTCGGGGGGGAGGGATGGGGTACACTGTAGCCTCACTCTGACTTGTCATCTTAATGGGGGCGCAGACTTGGAGGGCGCCGTGGGCCGGCAGCTAGGAGCCGGCCTCTCTGGGAGCCGCCAGCCAGGAGTTGGCCCATCTGGATACCGCCTCCCGGGGCTCGGCCGCCTTCCGGCAGTCGGCCATTCGGCCAGCCTGCCAAAAGAAGGCGGCGCTTCATCTCGGCGTCTTGAGGGGCGCAGCCAGCTCCGATGTCTTGAAAGGTCCAGGGACTCGGGTTAGGCTACCCGTGGCCCATTACTTCGACATGAAGTGCGGCACTATTCCCGGATGGCGTAACGTCGGCACGTTTTCTCGGCCGTGGTGTAGCATATGCCATGGTACCAGTTCTTTTTCTGCTGCTGTGGACGTGCAAAAACTGGCATCGTCGGATACATATCTTACGCTTGGCCTTCGACAGGAATAGCCTCGTGGCGAGCTATAGACTAGTCTTTTTTTTCAGACGCATTACACCTATCTCTCGGGACTTCTCGCACACACCATCACTGCTCCCTAGGTCGATGCCACCCACATACACTTGTACTCTGAGAAGAGGTGCATGCACGCACTCATCCTCTCTCACACACGCATCTGTAGCTACAAATTGTAGTGTTCTCAACCATCCGATTGGCTCTATCATAGGTTTCACATTGCTCCTTGGCCTTGAGATTGAGAAGTTTAAAATGCGGAGGCTAAGATGGAGGCGCGAGGTTTTGGTTAATGTGCGGGCCGCACACGGCACCAACACGACACGAGCTTCGTCTGCCTGGTGCGCATGCAATCGGGTGAGTTGTCCTAGTATAGACACAACCAGGCCCTCGTTGGTATCCGCGTCTCGACTTTGGCTGGTCATAGTGGAGAGTAGCATAGACTAGTTACTAGTCTATGTTACTAGTACCTTCATGGTGGGTAGTGTCATATAGTATATGGATAATTTGGCGACGAGCGCTCTCTATATGTACCACCTTTTTCTTTAATTACATCTTGTTAGTTTTGCTCCATGGCGCAATCCATCGATACTACTACTGTACAAATGTATACATTTTTTAAAAGGCTAGAGGGCGGGGTAGTCTAGCTTGGTCCTTTTCATGAGAGGCGAGGGCCTTTCTGATTTGACAGCTCATTACTGCTGGAAGGTGGGGCCTTGTGATTTGACTGCTCGTATAAATATGCCGACGATCTGAGGAGGAGCAAAGAACCGTGCGGTATACTCAAGTTTTCCACTGGAGTACGACGGAGGAGCACGAAACACGGCAGCCCAGTGCCATATCCTCTACTCTCTACTCTTATTATATATTACTAGCAAGAGGCATTGTTCTATTGGCGATAAAGAATGATCTAATTTGCTAGTCATATCATTTTTAGCATTGTTCTATTCATGCCTCGCAGAGAAGGTGACACGTGCGGCCAAACACCCGAAGCAAAATAAGTAACACAGGAGCAAAAGAAGAAGGAGGATTATCACCCCCAAAAAAGAAGGAAGACGCACACACAAGTCTGGGGCGCTGCTCTCACTACATGAAGGGTTGCTGTCCGCGGAGTCGTAACTGCTTCTTCATCGCCTGCACGACCTCCATCTCCTTGCGCGTCTCCTTCGCCATCTTCATCATTGTGTCCATGATGCGGGATTTCTCGACGCGAGCCATGATCATCTATTCCACGGCCACATTACGTACCTTCACAGCAGCCGGGTGCTCAATGCGGAGCTTTGCCAACTCCTCCTTCTGTTCCATGACGAGGGCCTCCAACATCTTCATCGAGGAACTACTATTCTCATGCAGCTTCTTCCAGCCGGCGTTCTGCTCCTTCAGCAGGTCGTGCTCGTGGCAGAGCTTCGCCTTGTCCTCCTGAAGTTGCAGGATTTCCCCGGTCGCCTTCTTCTCCGAGGCAATGCTCTTCTTCAGCAGCATCACCAAGCCGGCGGTCAACTCCCCCTGCTCATTGAGCTCAGCGGGCATGTCGTCGAGGCTCTCCTTCAGCAGCTCCACCAAGCCGTGGATGAACTCCTTCTGCTTATTGAGGTGCTTATTGAGCTGATTGGGCATGCCGTCGAGGGATAACGACTCCAGCGCCGCCAGCTCGGCATGTTCGCCTCCGCGTCTAGGGAGCTCCTCGGAGCCATCGCCTGCCCGTGAGAGATCTTTCGAGGTCTCTGCGTGGCGGCGAGCCCTCTCTTTTTTTCCGCAGCCTTGGTTGACGCTCCCTTGTTACGAGTAGTTCTCGACCTAGAGCTCTGCACACCGGCCATGGCAAGGACGGACGAAGAAGGAGGACTTATGAGGAGGAAGGTAGAGTAATTTTTGGTTAGGTAGTTCCCCTTTTTATAACGTAAGTACTAGCACTAGTACTAAAACCTGCATAGTGGGAACACGTTTAGGTTTGGTACGTACTGGTAGGTGTGAGCAGGCTTGCACTTAATTATAGCACTAGTACTTTCAAATGTGATGGGAACAAGGTAAAGATTAATTGATGGTTTTTAGTTTCGAGGCCCGAAACGGCTCCCGATGAGTTTAGTGGAACATAAATTTCAAGTAGACTACACTGCTCAGATGCGTAAATATTATATTACTGTCAAAAATTGGCACAAAATATGAAGGAGACCAATGGAAGTACTACAAGCAACCCATGATTTAACTACTCGCATGCGCACAGTGGAGTAGTAATGTCTTTCTTCCGCCCTCACATTCACTCAATTTGCATGCGCTGTATTAATTGACCATCAATGCAGTCAAGGACTTTACACGCGTCAAATTATCACATGGGGTGGATCTTGGTACAAAATTGCATCCGCCCGTGTACCCGCGTGTGCGTGCGAGGGAATGAGTGCATGCGTGGCGTGCGTGCACATCTTCGCTTCGTGCATGTACCGCCAGTGCGGCTCAGGGAGGATGAGTACATTCTTCTGGAACCAGCAACACGTCACTATGATCAATCCACACAAGGATGTCACGACAACGCCTCCACATGTGCCATGTGGCTTCATGAACTGTAAGAGAGACATTGTGTAGCGTGCCATTGTGTTTTGCACATACTCGAAGTACTAGTAAGGTACACGTGCATTGCACGCGTGAGATTTTGCAACCAAATTATGAATAAATACCACACTGTAGAATGTAAGCTCTAAGTCATATATGCCCGATGTAGACCTTCATTTAATTCTTATAGTTCATCTCATTCAAAATCAATTAGTTTTTATAAAAAACCTAGGGCCTCTTTGATTCGTAGGATTTCCAAAATGCGGGAATAGGAAGAACATGGGATTAGAGTGGAATGTCGTCTTGAATCCTACAGGATGGTACGAGTGTTTGATTGTGCATAGAAAAAACACAGAATTCTTTCAAAAAGGTTTGAGTGGATGGGATGTTTCCTATGAAATCTAGTGCAAATGAATCATGTGGAAAAATTCCTATGGTTTACAATCCTATGAATCAAACAACCAAGATAGGAAAAATTCCTAAGGATTAGAATCCTCCCAAATTCCTTCGAGAATCCTTTGAATCAAAGAAGCCCTTAATCTATTTTATGATTCATGGAATTGTGCGTTGTAAAGCATAAAGTAAAAAACAAATAATGGCAATTCAACTAGAAAAAAAGTTTGGGAAGTTATGATACGGAAGATTCTAGAACAAAGGAGAACCACTGTTGTTTTGAGATTTGTGCATTATGCTTAAGTTCAACCATGGAGTCTGCTAGATTGTACATGTGGCAAAATCCGGTGGGGGCTAGAAGATGGTGCGAGGGGCTGAGTGGAGGGAGACTATGAAGGAGTGCACAACTGCGAGATCAATATTTAGAGAGAGGGGGCGAGAACGTGCGCTGTTGCGCGCAGTGGCGGAGCCATGAAAAATGTCCCATGAGCTAGGTTGTACCCTCATCTTACTTGTGTGTAACATTTATGGCTTTGTTATTCATCTAAGCATGGAAAGTAGATTATCACATTTCACTGTATATTCATGCTGATCTCTTACGGGTCTTGTTCAGGAGTTAACGCTGTTCCATAGTTCAGCTAAGAGACTCGTTCTTTAGGTAACGATGTTCCATAGTTAGTTTATCAGTATGGGCGTGGATGTTCTTATTTGGACATCTTGTTTGGGCTACTGGATTTATGTTCTTAATTTCCTGGCGGGGGGTATTGGCCGGAATTAATTGAGACTTTAGCATGGGCTCATGAACGCACACCTTTAGCTAATTTAATTCGCTGGAGATAGGGGGCCAAGCATTGCTAATCCTTTACGAGGAGGGCCGATTCATCAACTTAAACCATTTTTACCAGCAATTGTCTAATGATCACATTCATATTAGCCTCAATATATAGTGATGTTAGGGGGGCAGGGCCCTTGCTGCCCCTTGTCTTCGCCATTATGCGCGCGTCTGAGAGATGAAGCAGAAGGCATGGATGATGGGAGGGGGGCATTGGATATATAATTAATGTGGGTGTATTAGCTATATATATATATATATATATATATGTAATCCTATATAGAGAGGTATAGATTGATCGATGTGGACGTGGGAAAGAGGGTGAGACCTCACTAGATATATAGATTGATCGGTTTATGTGGAAAACTATGGAAGACCTAGCTATATACACACACACATAGAGGAACATCGATCATTGCGCATGCACGTGAGAGATAAAGAATGCCCGATATGATGGACAGGGGGATGTGTGTGTGTGTGCCTTCATGGAAGACCGACCTGAAGAAAAAGATTGCATGTGTGTGATGGATAATGCCGACTGGTAGTGTGTGTGCATGCATGCACGAGAGAAAGTTAGTGGTACAATTATAAAGAGAAGACCAATGTGTGGGTGTAAAAGACTAGGTGAGGTCATAATCAATGTAAAGTTGAATTCAAATATTTGAATAAGAGATCATGATGTTTGAAACCCATGCATGCATGAATATAACGGAGATCTGCACGGTGTGGTTTGGAAACGAGCATGTTGTAATGTATACACATTGAACAAGGTCAGACTGGTTTGAATTTGAGATACCGATGGCAGACATCGTTTGGCCACATTGCATCCGTGCATGGACACACTATTCTAATTGGACATGGTGGGTGGCTTTCGCATCACATATCTATATCTATAGCCCTATATATATAGTATATTTAATATTTTTTATATAGTGTGCGGATAACTTTAACTTTGGAAGATGGTCGTTGGATGAGGCCAATCCGATGGTCCAGAGTTGGCAAATTTGAGCACTACTGGCCGTTGGATATCATCTAGATTCCACCAGATTTTGCCACATGTATAATCTAGAAGACTCTATGGTTGAACTTAAGCATAATGCAAAAACATCAAAACACAAGCACTTCTTCTTTGTTCTAGAATCTTCCGTATCAGAATTGCCCAAATGTTTTTCTACATGATTTGTTTTTACTTTATGCCTTACAACGCACAATTCCATGAATCTTAAAATAGATTAGCTTTCTTATAAAAACTAGATGATTTTGAATGAAATGAACTATAAGCATTAAACGAACATCTACATCATGCATATATGACTCAAAGCTTACATGCTATAATGTGGTATTTATTCATAATTTGGTTGCCAAATCTCATGCGTGCAATGCACGTGTACCTTACTACTCTAAATGGTGTCTCTGTGTGTGTTGTGCGTGTTAAACACATTGTACGTAGTATATCATACTATTCTAAATTGTCTTTTTTCTTTTGGGTACACGTTAAGCTTGTTCTCCCGAAATTTCAAGCCGCGCCTTGTTATGCCGAAATTTCAAGCTAGTGTCTCTGTCTATCGTGCTGCGAAACTCCTGCCTCTTCAACCCGCGGCTTGTTACCCCAAAATATTTAAGATAAATCTTTGTCTCGTTGTGCTCCGACAACTCCCTCCATCTCAACCCGTGCCCTGCTATTCCAAAATTACAACGCGCGCGAAAACTCCCACCTCCTGTGAAATCCCGACACGTGAAATGCCTGTGATACCCCTGAACCGAAAGAACCGCCTCAAATCGGTGGGGGTACTTTCATAACTTACCCCACATTCCAGACAAGCGCGTCCCTAGGCCATGGTTCCCCACTCCCATCCCATTCGCCCACCCATTCGTACACCGAGGCCGGGAAAACCCGTGAAGCCCCACACCCTCCTCCGTCCGCCACCCAGCAGGAGCCTCTTCCCCGATGACGTCGTCCACAGCAACACCTCGACGTCCCTCATCCACCGTACCGGATGAGGATCCGTCTTTGATCTGGTCGTCCCACCGGTTCAGCCACCCCATCCTCCACCTCCAAGGAGCTGCCCCGATGTTCCCCTCGTCTTTCGTGCCACCTCCATTCCCACACCGTCGTCTTCACCTGTACCACTGGAAGAGCATCATCATCACCGTTTCCTCGGATGAAGCTGCGGCCTAATCGGTGCCACCAAAGAGATTGTACACTAATCGCCGCATTTTCTTCTTGATTCGATCTCACGGTGCTGCTGGCGCTCGGTCCCGAGCCGACACGGCGCGACTCCATCCACGGCGGCGTCGTCGGCCACTTTCTCCACGGCGTCGCACCCTCGGCGGCAACGTCCACATCAGTAGGAGCTTCTGCTGCTTTAGCTCTCGCTCGCGCTGCTGCTCTGCTCTTGCTCTCGGTCCCCTGCCTGGTCTGCTCTTGCTCTTGCTCTTGCTCGCGCTGCTGCTCTCGCTCTTGCTCTTGCTTGCGATGCTGCTCCAATTTAGCTACACTTCAGTCGGCTGAATCGACTTTTGGGTTAGTCGATTTTCAGGGGGGGCTCGCCACAGTTAAGGAAGAACCAGCCGCAGCGGGGAGGGGGGCTCGCCGGAGAGGTACCCCACTATCAATCTTAGGGTTCAGGGTGGGGGCGGTGGTCGCCGGCGGTAGTTGGGCGGTGGCGTGGGGATCGCCGGAGAAAAAACTCGGCACGGGGGGGCCTAGAGGGATGGCCGGGGCGGCGGTGGACCGGTGGTGGGGAGTGTTTTTGGGGCGGGCGGGGCGGTGTACTACCGGCTGCGGGCGGCGGGGGGCGGCTGTTTGGCCGGTGGTGGCTATCGGCTCAGGGGGGTGGAGGTTGAAGATGAACAGGAGACCCTTGATTTTGTATCCAACGGCTGCAAAATTGACTGACCAGAGATGAAAAAATCTGTCGACTGACGTGTAGCCTCACCTCTAGTGCGTTCAGTTTCGAAAGTAAAATTCAGTTTCGACTGCAAAATTCAGTTTCGACAGTTAAGTTCAGTTTTGACAGTTAAATTCAGTTTCGACAGTTAAGTTCAGAGATGAGCGGCTGATGTATACATCTAGCACTTTGTGGTTATGTATTTTATGTCATCTATTGGAGATGCTATTAGAATTCCACTCAGGTTAACGTTGTCTCTCTTGTCCTGCTTCAGCCTCGGCATCGTACAACTCACCGGAGCTGCTCCAACGAACAAACCCTCCATCACAGCGGAGCAGTACCTCGGGCTCCATCTCCAGACGCCTAAGATCTTCTTCCCCTCCTCCGACAGTCAAGTCAGCCGGAGCATCCTCACCGGCCAACCCAATCACGCTGAGATCGACATGGCTTCGCCAAAGAGGTTGTACACTTGTTGCATATCTTTTTAACTCTACATGTTATATATATTGTCCACTGAGCACACGGAGTAATGGGAAATATGATTATTTTATCCTATTATATGACAAGCAGTGAGGTACCAGGCAACTTAGCTATCCGTGATGGACTCTCTTGAACGCCATCATTATTTATCTCTGCGCGTTTGAGGTGTGCATTTGTCGATGGCCCTGGGAGTTGAGCTAGTAGGGCAGTGGCCTGGGTCCAAAGTAATAGAAGTAGCACAAAAACATTTTTTTAGTGTAGGCTTTTCCTTGCTCAAGCCTGCCTACTGGAATCGCAAGTGCTTGAAAGGACAAGTGAATGAAAAACATTGGAATTGGAAAGTTTCGTATGGTACTACTTTTCATGAATTTGGTGCAAAGGAATGGAGCAAAGGAAAACTGTAGGATTTGTTCCTTTAGTGTCTCCTTGAAAAAAAACGTAGGAATTTTAATTTCCACTTGTCCTCCTTTTCAAATTCCTATTCATGAAGCACAAGACTGGGAGATAGTAGCATAATAGCATTATAACCGTACATTTTCTTGTGGTTTGACTTAATCTCACCATGCTTCTTTGCATCCTGTGATCTTCCAATTCTTGTGAACCAAACACCAAGATTGGTAGAAATCCTGTGTTTTTAAATTATCTGTTTTGCACGTGCATTCCTATCCTATTCCTGTCTATTTCCTATCCCTGCATTGTTAGAATCCTCAAATTCAAACAAGCCCTTACACAATTACTTCTGTTACAGATATGTGTCAAACAAAACCTTGTGTGGTTTGTCCTGCTCGTGCGGTGCTGTGTTCCACCCCAGCTCAGCTGCTCCAACGACGAAAGGGTTCACCACAGCAGGGATCCACTCTCCAGACTGTATTTCGCCGCCTCAGATCTTCTTCCCCGCCGTCGGCAGCCACGACAACTGCATTACCATCATCAACTGAGCAGATGACCTTGAGGACTACACGGGTCCGCAAGAGAGGTCGCACTCTTCCGTGTCTTCTTACGTTATGCATCGCTTAATATGATGACATGCTACTTTATCGTCGTGTTCACCTATTAGACTCCGAGTCAAGTCCAAACTTATGCTGAAACTTGAGTTTTTAAATGGTTGTCGGGTACATATTGGGGCAGCAATCAGTACTATCTATCTACTATCTGGTTAATCTCGGGTGTCTACTATGAGTTTCATGTTGGGTGCAAACAACCATTAAAGGAGCCATTATCTGTATTTTTTAACTAAAGCTATTATCTGCCTGCTATCATTGGTTTTGGGTCTATCCACAGTTTGCTACCATCACTCTGGATTTGTGCATGCACTCCGTACATAATCTCACTATGTTTTATTCCTATGCATGTCAGTTATTGTACACAATGGAACTGAACATGTAGAGAAAAGAGATGAGCCTTGCGTGGCAATAAAATTTCATGCAGATGTCGCTCCATGGTGGGCGCAAAGGCAGCCCCCCCTCCACCCATTTCGGATCGTAATCAAGAGGAAGATAACTGTTTTAAGGGGGATCCAGAAGCAGAAGACCACTCCTATTTACCCCATGAGGTCTTCGCTCTAACTTGGCATGCTGATGTTGGTTATATCATGCATATGGTGCCTTGCATTGCTTTATACATCAAATATGTCAACTTCTTAGTTTAGACATGCTTTGTGTGAATGCCATCTGTTTAGTTTATTCATCATTTATGTGAATTATGCAATGCCATCTTGTTTAGCCAGGCATCATATATGTGAATTTTGCAATGCCATCCTACTTAGTCAGTCATCTTATATGTGAATTATATCAGGCCATCCTTTTTTTCCATTATGTATTACATTTGTCAACAATGTTAGTACATTCAACTACTCTTCGTGTGCATCAGCCATTTGACACAGTGATGGAAAATTCTAGAGTGAAAACAAGGTCTTCAGAGCAGACTATGCTATCTGACGAAGCGCATATCTCGCTGGTTACGGATAGCTCCTCAGAGGAGGATTCAGAGACAGATGACCAGTCCTATTCCCCCCCGAGGTGTATGCTCTAATTAACTTGGCAGGGTTATGTTGCTCATATTGTGCGTATGGTGTCTTGCATTGCGATGTCATTTGGTTAGTTTAGACATGCTTTGTGTGAATGCCACCTGTTTAGTGTCTAATTACCATATATGTGAATTATGCATTACCATCTTGTTGCAAGACATTATATATGTGAATTATGCAATGCTATCTTGTTGCAAAGGCATTATATATGTGAATTATGCAATGCCATGCTGTTGAGCCAATCATCATGTATGTGAATTATATCATGGTATCATTTTTTGTATTACGTGTTCCATTTGTCGACAACGTTTGTATATTCAACTACTACTCCTATGCATCAGCCATTTGAAGCGGTGATGGAAGTATCTGGAGTGAAAACAAGGTATTCAGAGCAGACAATGCTACCTGCTGAAGAAGACATCTTGCTGGATACAGAGAGCTCCTCAGAGGAGGATTCAGAGACTGATGACCAGTCCTATTTCCCCCCTAAGGTCTATGCTCAAACTTGGCAGGGTTATATTACCCATGTCATGCATGTTGTCTTGCATTGCTTAGTTTTTACATCATATATGGATTGTCATCTGCTTACTTGCTTACTATATAAATCATATATTTGAATTATATCATGCCATCATGTGTACATACACAACATCTATCTGAATTATGGCATGGCAACCATTTAATAAAGACATCATATAGTTATATCATCTCATCCTGTTTAGTGTTTACAGTCATCATATTTTGAGTTATGTCATTCTATCCGGGAATTATATCATGCTATCATGTTTCCATAGGCGGCATGTATGTGAATTATGGCATGCCAACCTATTTAATAAACACATTATATAGATATATCATGTCATCCTGTTTACATAGTCATCATATTTTGAACTATGTCCTTCCATCTTTTTTAGTTAGCCATCATAATGTGAAATTGTATCATGCTATCCTGTTTAGTTAGCCATCATATATGTGAAATTGTGCCATGCTATCCTATTTGGTTTGACAACATAAATGTGAATTATTCCATGCCCTCTTTTATTCCCCACTATCCATTGCACCTGTCTATCATACAATGTTTGTACATTCAATTACTTTTCTTGTTTATCAACCATTTGAATTGGAGAGGGTGATGGCAGTATCTAAGGGAGTAACAACATGGTCTTCAGAAAAGATAGTGCTACCAGTTGATGCAGATAGAACCACGGTTGTACCTGCCCAAGAACCAGCCCCACCACACATAACCCAGACTCTCGCAGATTGTACCCCTAACCAGTTGGACAGAGAACCAGCTACACCCCTTCTAACCCCAACCCCAGCAGATAGTAACCCAGTTCCAGTTGACACATCACCGTCTCCACCACAGAGCACCCAAACACGAGCAGTTAGTAAGGGAACTGCAGTGCCCAAAGCACGAGGACCACCACTCCGAATCGCAACTCAACACTTAAAGGAGAAGAAGAATTGTTCTCAGGTCAGGTTCTGTAGCTATGGTTCATACTCCTTTGCTCTTGCGTCACTGTATTTACTCAGACCAACTATTTTCAAATTTGAAGGATGGAATTGAAACTCCAATGGCGCAACAGGTATGTTTTAAACGTGTTTCTTTAACTAGTTTGCTATTGTAACTTGCTCTATATTGATTTCAGTTTCAATTGAATAAACAGTTATGTTCTCATGTCATGCACATTACAAGTGTCTCTATAGATTCCCACACTTATATTCTGTCTATTCTGCTTTGTCTTGAACAAATATTATTTGAACTGTGTCTCTATCTTGATTTGGCAACAAAAACTAGAATGATATAGACTATAAAGTGACCATGGTACATAGATATATGATTGTTTCATGCTATTATCCTGTGCACTTTACTACTGAACTGATTTACCAAAATGAGTTTCATATACAACATGGTAAACTTGTGATGTGTCTGCTTGTTTCCCTTTTAGAATGGAGACAAAATATTGGAGAACAGTACCCCGTTATGCAATGGTGAAGGAAGTGATGCAGATAAGGTTCAAGATAGTGAGACATCCCTATTGGTCTCCAAGAAAGCTAATAAAAACTACCTTGACAATAGTGAGAGAACCCAGAAGTCCTGTCTTGATGTAGTGTTCGAGTTACTCGCCACTACTACTGGCACAAGCTCTTTGAACTCGCTGCCTGAATCAGTTTGTCTTCTTGAGTCTCATCTTCAAGTTGAAAGACATCGATCAGATGTGTTGCGATAGGAAGCTGAAGGATTGAGGAAGTCCCTGCTGAATTCAGATGCATACTTTCTGGTGCAACAGCAAGCGCTGGAGGATTTAAGCACCAAACAAGAGAAAGTTAGTAAGCTTGCTAAGCATCTTGCCAGCATTATGGGTACCCAGGATATTGTTTCTTGAGATCTTCTGAAGTGGTTTCAGTTCTGGACTTGTTTTGCTGCGGCGTTTATTTGCACTGGTCGCCAACTTTGACAACTAGTGTATATGATATGTTGCTTTGTTCCCTATATTTGCACTGGTGGCAAACTTTTTGATGCCCAGTGGATGTAATATGTGTAATAGCCGTGATAGCCTAGCATAAGTTGCTTGCTTATTTATTTCCTTGTTGTCTTGTTTATTTATTTGCTTGTAGTCAGTGTTGTTCTTTTTCCGCGGTTTGCTAGTGGCCGCAATAACCTTTTTTTAAAACTAGGCCACAATAACCATGGGCTACATATTTAGTGTAGTGACACTGGGCCTTTTACGGGCCGTAGAAACAATGGGCCTTCTACGGGGCGTAGAAACAATGGGCCTTCTACGGGGCTTAGAAACAATGGGCCTTCTACGGGCTGTATCATCAATGGGCCTTCTACGGGCCGTATGATCGATTGCCCAAACATGGGCCAATAACATACCGCTTTATGGCCGTAAACGGGCTAGAGTTGGAATCGTCCATTCATGGGCCGACCATAATGGGCCGTCGTTAATCGGCAGTATTTGATGACGCTATGAAGACGGCCCAACGTATTAACGGGCCACAAATGGGCCCACAAGCAGAAAATGACAGTAACGGGCCGTAAGTAACCTAATGCTAGAAATGAGCCCAAGAATAAATGGGCCCTGAGAAGGCCAAAAGATAACATGGGCTAGAAACAGCCCAACGGAATAATGGGCCGTTAATGGGTATAAAGTGATACACTGTTCATTACGGGCCAGTTTTACCATGGGCCGTTAATGGGCCGAGGGTTACTAAGGGCTTCATATGGGCCAAAATACGTCATGGGCCATACATGGGCCAAAAGTTAAAACGGGCTGGAATTATATTGTACGGCCCAGATGACGCTACTGGGACTAATTCGGATAGGCCGTAAACGGGCCCTGGGTTAGCGGGCTGTAAATGGGCTATATGCGAACAGGTCGTTAACAGGCTTGCTGTGGGCTGGCCCGCCACCTTTTCACCAAGTCAAACGGGAAGGCCTTTTCACAGGAATGGGCCTCTGTTGGGCCGTGCCACGTGTCGACATATCATAGGCACTTTGGGTCCAATGAGTGGATGACATCTGTCCCAACGGTGAGCCGACACGTGTTTCCTCCAGCCAATGATGATTTTACACGTGGAAAATCCCCATTGGTCGGGGCTGTTGACGGGTTATCGGATAGAAAACCGGACTGATAGCTTAATGGCGTTCCGTTACGGTGGATGCCACGTGTCGGTCACCCTTGACGAAAGCACTTCTGTGACGCGCGATTTATCGTCATGGAAGTGGACACTTCCGTGATGATAATTTTGGTAATGTCATGAAACACTTCTACGACAACACAGGTATGACTATCTTGATTCTGTCATAAATTTGTCATGGATGTACATGCATGACAGAAAACATGACCTACTGTGACAAAAATGTATCATCACGGAAGTGTATTTTTTTTAGTGGCAACTACGCGTTGATCAGTCAAGAAATCAAAGTCGGCTTGCATGCAAGTTAATACGTGGCCCTGCATGGTAGCTAAAACGGCATCTCTTAGTTGTTTGGATTAATTGTTGCATTTAGAGACAGAAATCAGGGCTTTGATTGGAGGAATGACCGGTCAAGTTTCTCCTTCTCCAATCTGCTTGCACCTTGGTCGCGTTGCACCTTCTAACGTGACTTATTACACCTAGACGGAGGGAGTCATACGAGATACGGTGGCACACTGACTTAGGTTGAATACAAGTTCCCAAAATTGTGTGCATGTTATAATAAGGATTCACTTAAAATAGTACGTGAGCGAACAGAGGGATCAATTGGACAGTGTTCCCGAGCAGTAGCAAGATGTGTGAGGTAAGATACACCGCTGGCGCTTTTATTTTTTCTTATTAATTTGTTTGTTTCACCCTCTGACTGGTGGGACCCAACGTACTACATGGAGAGAGGTAAGGTGACTAAGGCTGCATTATTTCTGCACCACTGTGGATAGTCTTACCACCAAAGCCACATGACACGATTATGATTTAAATCCCAATGACTTCCACACACACAAAAACACACGGCATGCTTGTCACACGAATGCAGGAATGTATATATAAAAGGTTATTTTCCTCTCATTGAACATAACGGGAGGGTTGTGTAGCTGGTTAGCCTGTTCGCTCATCAAACTTGAGGTCTCGGGTTCGATAACTACACTTGAGCATAATTCGTGCCAGGAGGATTCTTTGACTTGTCAAAATGGATGGATACGGAGCTATACGATCTCGTAGTGACCGTATAATCACCTCATCACGTATAAGCTGCAGCCTCGGCGCTTGTTTTCTAGGGTTTGCACTCTTCACACTCTCTCCAGTATATATATACACGCTGGAGCCTCAGCGCTTGTAGTTTCTCTCTTCACACTCTCTCACCCTCTCCAGATCTAAACAAGACTTCGTTGGCCTCTCTCTCTCCCCTCACTGCTGGTCTGCTTGTAGTTTCTCTCTTCACACTCTCTCACCGTCTCCAGATCTAAACAAGACTTCGTTGGCCTCTCTCTCTCCACTCACTGCTGGTCAAAGAGCCGGCAGGATCCGTCTGCCGGGAAGGGAAGGAGGCTTAACGCTGTCGCCGTTGGCGAGGGAGGGAACCCACTACCGGCGCAACTGTTCACTTTCACCCAGCGGCGGTGCGGGAGGGCCTCCGACCCCTTCTTCTTCGCCGCCGTACATAGTGTGGGTCGAACGGCCTCTGGTTGCCCACCGAACCACACCCCAAGAACCTTAAGGTATACTTTACTTATTCCACATGCATTGCTCTAGCTGCATGTAGGCTTTTTCCGCTTCTGCACTCGAATCTAGGTGTTGGATCAAACAGGAAAGTAGTGGGGAAAGTTGTATACCATGAATCTAGGACATGGTTCAAAGAGGAAAGGAATGGGGGAAAGTAGTGGGAAAAGTTGTATAACATGAATCTAGGATGTGGTTCAAAAAGGAAAGGAAGGGGGAAAGTAGTGGGGAAAGTTGTATCGCATGAATCTACGACGTGGTTCAAAGAGGACAGGAATGGGGGAAAGTAGTGGGGAAAGTTGTATAGCATAAATCTATGATGTGGTTCACAGAGGAAATGAAGTGGGGAAAGTACTAGTACAGACTGGCTATCCAGCACCTACGTTGGTCGAAAAGGGAAAACAATGACAAACGCAGTATGCACATCTGTAACAAACTAATCTTTTGTTTTGGGGGACAAGGCTGTAGAGTTTGAGCAGGACTAGATCTGTTGCGCTCACATAGGGAAAGGTGTCTAAAGATAACAAAACTGGGACCAACACAAATATGCTCTTTGGTTGTTTGTTCTTTGTTGCAACAAACTCTGCATCACCCCAGTACATTGGTAGATGCACATGGTGCTGCTGCGTCCATTGTCCCGTGCAACTCTTTAGCTATTGTTAATCTAAGGCCCTGTTTGGTTAAAAACTCCCTAGTCCCTACCTGCTTGGTTCCAGGGACTAAACATGGACTAGAGGTTATTAAATGACATGCTAAAAGACCATGTTACCCCTAGTAATGAACTAATAGAGACAAGGTGCGATGCGTGGCAGGGGAAACTGTTGGAAAAAGTCCCAAAAAGACTCTCCCTCGGGGTCTTCTTTCTTTAGTCCCAAATGCCCACTTTTAGTCCCTAACAGTCCCTCCTGTTTGGTTTAGATGGGACTGACACGGAATTTTTTTAGTCCCTCCACCAAAATGTCCCTGTAAACAAGCACTCTCTAATAATGCCGCTGGAAAATTGATGCAATGCCACAGTTAAAACCAAATTACATGTTTAACAAATTTTATTGTTAATATAATCTCTCTGTTAATATTAATCAATACCACCGTTTGAGAAATGCTACTTTCTTGCTTTCTTCCCATTTAGATAAGGTAGATGCTTCTTTTTGTTGGCTTCTGTGTCATCCACCGTTATTGACCACTAGTTGTTTCCTTTGCACCTCTGTGTAAACAGGGTTATCTACTTCACCTCGTTGCCATTGTGAACTTTTGTTGCACTGCACAAAACACTTTTGTTTTAAGAGTGTTTTATGCAGTTCAACCAAAATCTCACACCGACAACATTGCTTGATTGCTTGATCTTAGTGGAACCGCACAAGAGGAGATCTTACTTCCTATCCGTGTTGGCAAATTTGGTTCAGATCTTCTTCTTGTGAGTTGTTTGAATTCTGCGTCATGAGAGGTCAGTACTAGCCTTCTTTCTCATGATTCTGCAGTGTGCTTTCATATGTTGTGCTACTTGTACGGTAATGTTGCTTGATTTTAGTGAACTGCACAAATGGAGACAAGACTTCCAATCTGTATGTGCACCGCAATATCCCATTGAGGTAAGATAAGGATATTTCACAACTATTGGCCTGTATTTTGCCACTTTGATCAGAAAATTAATGTCATTGTTTATTGCTATACTTGTGCAACCTAATTGACATGCCAAATCTTACATTGAAGGCGAAGCTTGTCTGTTATTGAACCAAGTGATGAAGCAGAAGAAAAACGTAAATCAACTCCTGGTGCTGTAATGAAGCACTGGAACTGTGATGACACAAGTAATGATATAGTTTTGCATCTTAATTTATTGCTATGGCTGGAACGAGCAATTTTTTTGCCACTGATTTGATGCCACTCTTAATGTAATACGTAATTATCTCTACTTGTGCAAACAGGGATCTTCTTTGATGATACCATATATTTTAGTGGAACTGCACAAGATGTTGGAAACATTAATCTAATCTAGGAGTATATAGTAAGCATGGCCACCACAGTAGATAGCAACAGATGGTTCCGGAGAAGTGCTTCATCTGTATGCTCTACACAATAAGCCTCCTGACAAAGGTTGGTACTCGCCCACTGATTTCATCCATATGATTGAGCTTTGTCATCTCTATTGGTGTTGTGCTACTATTTAGATACTATCATCAAAAAGTGGTATTGTCCTTGAGAAGTGCTTCATCTATGCAGTTTTAAATATTTCCTTTCCTTTTTTTCGAGCAAACAGGGATGCTAGCATTTAGTTATCCTCTTGTCTTTGCACAACAAGATCATCCTCCTCTAAAGAATAATATGGAGTACGTGAAGTGACTAGTTCCGATTATGCCAGGATGAAGAAGCCCTGTCTATCTACTCATCAGAAGGAGCAGTTGAAGGATGTTTACATTACCCCCCACAAGACAAAACTAACTTCAGCTCAGAAGGACTGACAAATCTCCATTTTCTTGTTGTGATGCGCGAGTACAATGTTATTCTAGGATTCTTTCCAGTGAGTTCCATTTTTCTAAAAGTGTGCTCTACATGGACCATGTAAGTGCCTGTTTAAACTGTCAATTCATAGTACAGTTTGCTTTATACTAATCACTTTTGTGTATTTGTGCAAACAGGGGTGCTCAGCTTGATTTCAATGGGAACTGCACAAAATGTTCATGAATACATCGAATCATTCATTTCCACCACAAGACAGGAGGTGCCGATAAGTTCAAGGCATTGCAACATATAAGGGCGAAATCATACAAGCTACGCGTGAATTTGGTTGATTTTGGTGGAGCTCGACAAAAAGAACAGTTGGTTTATTTAGCACGAGGTGCCATGTCAATGTCCGAACTGATGGCAATCCCTGCCCATTCCACAATCGTAGGCATTTGATATTTTGGAATGGGAAAACCTTGCCAAATTTTGCTCATTGATTTTAGCAAGAAGACATGCGTTTGATATTTTCGAATGGGACACCCTTTGCTGTCAGCAGCGTCGATCCATTTTTTCTTTATTCTTTAGTTGTGAAGTAACTATTGGCTCTGACATGTGAATCGCTGAGATGCATAATCATCGATTGTTTTGAATGTTCTCTATGAATTGCCAGGCCTGTGTGTTTAATTGCAATGTACTGGAACGCTAAAAAGCTGCTCAAACTCTTTGTACTCCTTATGTTCCTTTTTACTTCGCACATTGTGAAAGTGCATACTTTTTTTCCTTAAGATTGGTCAAAGTAGAGATACTTTGACTGCAGACAAAACTTGTATGCAGACTAGAAAGGACCGGAGGGAGTACATGTGAAACTGCTGCAAACGAGGTGATCACCCTGGGAATAATGCTAGTACGTATTGTTTTGCATGTTCATCCAAAGCCAGTGATACAAGAATTTGAACTAATCAAAATTAATTCATTCATACACGGTCGGATTTCATATAAACATGCCGGATTTATTACATTTCATACGTTCTTCAACTAAAAAGGGGTGCGCTGGAGGTATAATTAATTAACCGAAGCTACCCACCTGTGTCCGGCTGAGCCGAACAGAAGCTTCAGTGACTTAACTGCAGGTGCAGTTGCGTAACTGACATGTGGCCCAGATGCCTGTTGGGCCCATGTGTCAGTCAGCCAACTGAACCAGCAGTTAAGTAGAAGCAGCGTCCTTCTCCAACATAGCTCTCCGACTCCACGTCGCCGCCAAGAAGCTAACCGGCCATCAGTGGTCAACCCGCCTAGCTTGTCATAGCGATTAGGGCAACTAGGAGCCCAATGATCAGGATCCCCACATGACAAACACCTTTCTTCTTGTCATTCTTCTTCTTGAAGTTCGTGTGTTGCACAAGCTTGTTCTTCCCATCAAACTTTGCTTTACCATCAAACTTGCCCTTGTTCTTGAACTTGTGGGGCTGGAAGTTCTTCTTTTGTACCAGATTGGCACTAGATCCTCCCTCAATTCCTCAAGCACGTGTGTCCTTTGCTCTCGCCTTTTCTTCCACATCAAGAGTGCCAATGAGATCCACGAAGGAGGAAGCTTAGTGATGATACCTCTGGCAACAAACTTGTCCGGTAGCATACAACTGAAGTGCTCAAGTTCTCTAGCAAATGACTGTATCTCATGAGCTTGCTCAACCATGGAGCGCTCCTCAATCATCCTGTAATCATAGAATTGCTCCATGATGTACAGCTCAGTGCCAGCAACCGGAGGGTAGCAGAGGTGGCCTTACTTGGACCCGAGCAACGGCGACCTACCGTGTTCTACTCTTCCTCGTTTTCCGTGTGGCGCGGCCTCGTTGGCAGCGGGGCGGGGCCTCCGCGGAGTCGGCGATGTCCTCTGTCTCGTTGGCGGCAGGCAGTGCCTCGACGGAGCAGGGAAAATCCTCCCCCTCGTTGCCGGCAGGGTGGGGCCTCGGCGGAGCTGGCGGTGTCCTCTGCCTCGTTGTTGGCGCCGTGGGGCCTCGTCGGAGCCGGCATTGTCCTCTGCCTCATCCTCGGTCTCGCCAAACAGCGCCTCGCTCACTTCATCACCCTCTTTGTAGGCGGCCGCAACTTCCGCCACCCGCATGCGGTACTGCCAGCGCTTGAGGCGGCCCTCGCGGGCGGAGCGGTACGAGTCGAGCAGAGCCTCCTGCTCCGCGCGCTCCGCGGTGATCTGCTCCTCCGCCTGCACTCCTGAAGGAGATGGTGGTTGTAGGCGGCGTCGGCCTACGCCTCCTGGAACTGCTCCTCACGCTTCTGCCTCACCGTGTCCATATATTGGGCACGGGCCTCGCCGATGGTCATGGTGCAATCCACCGGCGAGGATGGCACGGAGGAGGGGATTGGCGTCGGATCGTTGACTACCATGTTCTCCATTGGGATGTCGTCGTCCTCTGGCTGCCTGCCGGCCAGCCAGTCAGCAGCAATGGCTGCCATCTCCTCGTGGTCCGTCGTCCGCCTGTCACGAAGAGCGTTGGAGTGTGAGGAAGCCATGGTGGGCAGTAGTGGTGTGGAGAGGAGAATAGGAATGGATGCGGATGACTGCGGCTATGGCCGGAGCAACAGTTTATATAGCAATGGTGGGCGGCGGAGGGACGGACGTGTGGCGCCGGAGTAGCCGCCTCGGCAACCACGTATCATTAATGTGTGCGGCAGAAGGATGGACGGACGACACTTGTGTCGTTTGAAGGCGGAGCAATTGCATGCACCGGGAAGCGGGGCGGGCGGCGCTGACCGTTTCGGGCGGAAACCGCGCGCGGGCGAGGGAGGCGGTCTGGGTGGGCCAGGGCAGCCAGACTCGTGCTTGGCAGTGGGTCGGTCCAGCAGCCAGACATGCTGGCTCACCAGCTACCTCGCTGAGCTGAGCGACGACAATCAGACGATGGACGTAGCTTCCGACCAGGAGCCAGCGCCACTGTCCAAGCCGGTTCATGTCGTGTTCACCATAGAGAAGGTGCGGCCGCACTTCGACGCCCTAATGGCGGAAGAGCTACCAGCGCAAGAGGACCTGTGCTGCAACCTCCGTCTCCTCAACGAGCACCGGTGAACAAGCGAACGACAATGCCATCATGGACATGTGGCCCTATATTATAGTTCATCACTAAGTTCTAGTAACTTGGTGATAGTGACTAGAGAACTTTGTCAATTACTATCTTATCTGGAAGATTAACTCCCACTTGATTCAAGCAATTGTAGTACCCAGACAATCTGAGCACATGCTCACTAGTTGAGCTATTCTCCTCCATCTTGTAGACAAAGTACTGTCAGAGGTCTCATACCTCTCGACACGGGCATGAGTATGAAATACCAATTTCAACTCTTAGAACATCTTATATGCTCTGTGGCATTCAAAACATTTTTGAAGTCCCGGTTCTAAGCCGTAAAGCATGGTGCACTAATCTATTAAGTAGTTATCATACCGAGCTTGCCAAACGTTCATAACGTGTGCATCTACTCCTGCAATAGGTCTGTCACCTAGCGGTGCATCAAGGATATACTTCTTCTGTGCAGCAATGAGGATAATCCTCAGATCACGGACCTAGTCTGCATCATTGCTACTATCATCTTTCAACATAGTTTTTCTCTAGGAACATATAAAAAATAAACGAGGAGCTACGTCGCGAGCTATTGATCTACAACATAGTTACGCAAATACTATCAGGACTAAGTTCATGATAAATTAAAGTTCAATTAATCATATTACTTAAGAACTCCCACTTAGATAGACATACCTCTAGTCATCAAAATGATCACATGATCCATATCAACTAAACCATGTCCGATCATCACGTGAGATGGAGAAGTTTTCAATGGTGAACATCACTATGTTGATCATATCTACTATATGATTCACGCTCGACCTTTCGGTCTCAGTGTTCCAAGGCCATATCTGCATATGCTAGGCTCGTCAAGTTTAACCCGACTATTGTGCATGTGCAAAACTGGCTTGCACCGGTTGTATGTGAACGTAGAGCTTATCACACACGATCATCACGTGGTGTCTCGGCACGACGACCTGTCGCAACGGTGCATACTCAGGGAGAACACTTGTACCTTGAAATTTAGTGAGAGATGATACGTCTCCAACATATCTATAATTTATGAAGTATTCATGCCATGTTTACAATAGTTTTATATGATTTTGGTATGATTTGATTAGAACTAACCCGGACTGATGCTGTTTTCAGCAGAACTACCATGGTGTTGTTCTTGTGCAGAAATAAAAGTTCTCGGAATGCGATGAAAATCAATGGAGAATTTTTTTGGAAAATATAAAAAATACTAGAACAAAAATCTACCGGAGGGGAGTCCCGTGAACCCCACGAGGGTGGGGGCGCGCCCCTGTGCCTCGTGGACTACCCGTGGGGCCCCCTCACTTGTTCTCGACGCCAACCTCTCCTATAAATACCCAAACCTCCAGAAATTAACCTAGATCGGAAGTTCCGCCGCCGCAAGCCTCTGTAGCCACGAGAAATTAATCTAGGCCCTCTCTCGCACCCTGCCGGAGGAGGCCATCATCACCGGAGAACATGGAGGAGGATCCCAGAGGGGCCATCATCGCCATGAAGGCCAAGGACCAGAGGGAGAACCTCTCCCCATCTAGGGGAGAGGCCATGGAGGAGGAAGCACAAGGGGGAGAACCTCTCCTCCTCTCTCTCGGTGGCGCCGGAGTGCCATCGGGAGGGGAATCATCGCCGCGGTGATCGTCTTCATCAACATCACCATCATCATCACCATCCTCATCTATTTTACGCGGTCCACTCTCCCGCACCCCGCTGTAATCCCTACTTGAACATGGTGCTTCATGCCACATATTATGATCCAATGATGTGTTGCCATCCTATGATGTTTTGAGTAGATATCCTTTGTCTTTGGGTTGATTGATGATCTAGATTGGTACGAGTTGTATGTTTTACTTTGGTGTTGTCCTATGGTGCCCTCTGTGTCGCGCAAGCATGAGGTATTCCCTCTATAGGGTGTTGCAATACGTTCATGATTCGCTTATAGTGGATTGCTTGAGTGACAGAAGCATAAACCCGAGTAAGGGGGTTGTTGCGTATGGGATAAAGAGTACTTGATGCTTTAATGCTATGGTTGGGTTTTACCTTAATGATATTTAGTAGTTGCATATGCTTGCTAGAGTTCCAATCATAAGTGCATATGATCCAAGAAGAGAAAGTATGTTAGCTTATGCCTCTCGCTCATATGAAATTGCAATGAATACTATCGGTCTTGTTAACAATTGCCTAGGACAATTCCGCACACCGATCCATCATTATTCCACACTCGCTATTTATAATATTTAGTAATATATTCTAACTTTATGATAACAACACCTACTTTTATATTTTAGCTCTCTGATATCATGCAAAGTTATCCTCTTCATACCCGCAACGTAGTTTTATTTCTCGTTTCTAGTTGGAAGTAAACGTTCGGTGTACGTATAGTCGTATCAGTGGCAGATAGGACTTGAGAGAATATTGATCTTACCTTTACCTCCTTGTGGGTTCGACACTCCATACTTATCACTTCCACCATTGGGAATTGCTACGATGATTCCCTGCACTTGGGGATTATCAAGCTCTTTTCTGGCGCCGTTGCCGGGGAGCAATAGCGTGGGGTTGATATTTTCATGTATGCTTGTTTGCTTTCTTCACTAAGTAGTTTTTGTTTTCCCTTTTTAGTTTTGCTTAGTTGTGGGTGAAACAAAAAAATAAAAAATAATGAAAATACAAAAAAATTTACTTGCCTCTCATGCCTAAAAAGTTTTTCATTAAGAGAAGTGATTGGAAGGTTATGCATTGGAGAAGTGAGGGTCGACCTTGAACACTTGTGTTCATGCTCATGGAAACAATGTAAAAAATTTCATGGAAGCTTCTCTGAAAATAATTATCCCCTTTTATATATCCATTGTATTATAAAAATAATGTGCCAAGCTTTGGTTTTAGGATGATTAGATTGCTTGTTTAATTTGTGCCGTACAAAAACAGAAACTTTGTCTGTAGCGCGTGAATTAAATTTTTTTACTGAAAAGTCAAATGGGTCCGAAACTTTTTGCACATTACTTCTGTACAAATTTTTAAATTTTCATATTTTTTCTAGAATTTTTGGAGTTACAGAAGTTTACTAAACTTCCAGATTACTACAGACTGTCCTGTTTTTGACAGATTCTGTTTTCTATGTGTTGATCGCTTATTTTGATGAATCTATGGGTAGTATCGGGGGTATGAACCATGGTGAAGTTGGAATACAGTATATAAAGTGATAATATGAAATTGGAATGAGTTTTCAACAGTACCTAAAGGTAGTGATTTGCTTTAGTATACTAACGGATCTCACAAAGTTTTTGTGGATGAAGTGTTCGAAGAACGAGGAGTTACCGGTGTGAGAAGAATAAAGAGAGGCAAGAGTTCAAGCTTGGGGATGCCCAAGGCACCCCAAGTAAATATTCCAAGGATACTCAAGCATCTAAGCTTGGGGATGCCCCGGTTGGCATCCCATCTTTCTTCTTCAACAATTATCGCTAACCTCGGTTATTGTTTTGTTCACATGATTTGTGTCCTTTGTGTTTTTGTTTTTCTTTAAGAATCATGCTAGTATGAGATGTCCCTTCATCAATTTATAGAATGATTCATGTGCTTCACTTATATCTTTTGAGTATGACCTTATAGAATGCTCTTTTTGCGTCACTTAAATGTTTTGAGTATGGTTTTATAGAATGCTTCGTGTGCTTCACTTATATATATTTTGAGCTTGGATATTGGTTAGTCTATATTAATTGTAGAATGCTCCATGAACTTCACTTATATCTTTTGGAGTATGAATAATACTATCATCTAAAGCGGGTTAGGAAGAGTGTCAACTTTAGGAATTAGTGATCCCACTATTCCGAATGAGACGAATTTTGCTTATGTGGAGAGTAGAAAAATTTCTATGCTTGTAGATCATGAAAAGAATGCTTTATGTGATGGCTATATTGTTGAATTCATTTATGATGCTACTGAAAATTATTATGAGGGAGGAATATATGCTTGTAGGAGTTGCAATAATATTAAGTTTCCTCTCTATGTGCTTAAAGTTTTGAAGTTATACTTGTTTTGCTTTCCTATGCTAGTTGATTCTTGTTCCTATAAATTATGTGCTCACAAAATCCGTAGGCATAGGAAGTGGGCTAGATTCAAATGTGCTAGTCATATTTTTCATGATGCTCTCTTTATATTTCAATTCTTTTCTTTTATGTGAGCATCATTGAAATCATCATGCCTAGCTAAAAGGCATTAAAGAAAAGCGCTTGTTGGGAGACAGCCCAATATTTACCCTTACTGTTTTTGTGTGTTTACATGATTAAGCTACTGTAGTAATCATGTTTTATAGCTTTTGTTTCAATAAAGTGCCGAGTAAGACCTTTGGGAAGACTTGGGTGAGAGTTAATGTGATCTTGGTGTAAAAAACAAAAAATTTGCGCTCACGGGATTAGCTACCATTTTTTTTACAGAAGAGTGATTTTGAGTTGATTCTTTTTGCAGAAGATTAATAGAGAAATTCCTCACGTCCAACAATTTATCTCATAATTTTTGGAGTTTCATAAGTATGGTTTCTGTTCAGATCATTACAGACTGTTCTGTTTCTGACAGATTCTGTTTTCATTGCATAGTTTGCTTGTTTTCTAGTTTCTATGGCTTATATTTCTTAATATAAATTGTAGAAATGGTATGGTACAGTAGGCATTGTGTGAGAATAATTATGAACCTTGTATTTGACAGTACCAAAGTGCATGGTTTACTCTTTATCATACTAACCTATCTCACGAAGTTCCGTTAAGTTTTGTGTGATTGAAGTTTTCAAGCTTTGAGTGAGATATCGATAGGAGGAGAATAAGGAGTGGAAAGACCCTAAGCTTGGGGATGCCCAAGGCACCCCAAGGTAATATTCAAGGAAGACTCAAGCGCCTAAGCTTGGGGATGCCCCGGAAGGCATCCCCTCTTTCATCTTCAAAATTATCGGTATACATTACTCGGAGCTATATTTTTATTCATCACAGGACATGTGTTTTGCTTGGAGCGTATTTTCAATTTTACTTGCTGTTTGAATAAAATCATTGGATATGAAATCTTGAATATAAAAGAATCCTCCCATGGATAGTTAATTATTTGACTACTCAGTGTTCTTCACTTATATCTTTTTGGAGTAGTTTGTCATTTACTCATGTGCTTCACGTATATCCTATGAGTAAATGGTTGAATGAATTGAATATCATAAATCTGAATTTATATACATTTCATATGCTTATACCATGGGGAGTAATGACTTTACACAAAATAAGTATAGGTAGTAAACTTATTGAAAGTTAGCAAATGCAGAATTGGTCACTTGAACAATTCATGAAAGAATATTGAAGGAAGAGAGATTTCACATATAAATATACTAACTTGGACATCTTTTGTAATTCTGAGCACTCATTAAAATATGACATGCTAAAAGGTTGATGTTGGACAAGGAAGACAACTTAATGGGTTATGTTTTCCTATATCCAAAACGTTATATTGTCTTGGATCATCCAATATGTTGGGCTTGCCTTTCCGTCTCATGCCAGCCAAATTCTTTGCACCAAGTAGAAATACTACTTGTGCTTCCAAACATCCATTAAACCAGCTTTGCCATGAGAGTCCACCATACCTACCTAAGGATTGAGTAAGATCCTTCAAGTAAGTTGTCATCGGTGCATGCAATAAAAATTGCTCTCTAAATTTGTATGATCTATTAGTGCGATGAAAATAAGCTTTATACGAACTTGTGATAGTAAAGAAATAAAAGCGAGGGACTGCATAATAAAGGTCTTTATCACAAGCAGCAATATAAAGTGACGTTCTTTTGCATTAAGATTTAGTGCATCCAACCATAAAAGCGCATGACAACCTCTGCTTCCCTCTGCGAAGGGCCTATCTTTTACTTTTATCTTCTACCCTTATACAAGAGTCATGGTGATCATCACCTTTCCTTTTTACACTTTTTCCTTTGGCAAGCACTTTGTGTTGGAGCGATCCGAATATATATATCCACTTGGATGTAGGTTTTCATAAATTATTATTGTTGACATTACCCTTGAGGTAAAAGGTTGGGAGGCAAAACTATAAGCCCCTATCTTTCTCTGTGTCCGATTAAAACTTTGAACCCATAAATATCACATGAGGGTTAGCAATTGTGAAAGATTAAATGATAGTTGAGTATGTGGAGTTTGCTGAATCAAAGCTCTTACATAGACCCTTCCCAAAAATAAGATGAATTGCAATTGTTTGATGACTAAGAAAAAGGTTTGTTCGTTTTCAAGAAAGTTTATGATATATACTTAACATGTGAATAGCTTGTTACTTGATCATGAGAAGTTTTATGAGTTGAGCTATTGTTATGATATATAATGATGCTAGAAGAAGTGAGTGGAACTATCATTGATCAAACTTATGCACTTGCTAGCATTCACACTTCATAAATTATTTCTTTTATCATTTACCTACTCGAGGACGAGCAGGAATTAAGCTTTGGGATGCTGATACGTCTCCAACGTATCTATAATTTATGAAGTATTCATGCCATGTTTACAATAGTTTTATATGATTTTGGTATGATTTGATTAGAACTAACCCGGACTGACGCTGTTTTCAGCAGAACTACTGTGGTGTTGTTTTTGTGCAGAAATAAAAGTTCTCGGAATGTGATGAAAATCAAAGGAGAATTTTTCTGGAAAATATAAAAAATATTGGAATAAAGATCTACCGGAGGGGAGTCCCATGGGCCCCACGAGGGTGGGGGCGCGCCCACCCCCATGGGCGCGCCCCTGTGCCTTGTGGACTACCCGTGGGGCCCCTGGCTTGTTCTCGACGCCAACCTCTCCTATAAATACCCAAACCTCCAGAAATTAACCTAGATCGGAAGTTCCGCCGCCACAAGCCTCTGTAGCCACAAGAAATCAATCTAGGCCCTCACCGGAGGCCATGGAGGAGGATCTCGGAGGGGCCATCATCGCCATGAAGGCCAAGGACCAGAGGGAGAACCTCTCCCCATCTAGGGGGAGGCCATGGAGGAGGAAGCACAAGGGGGAGAACCTCTCCTCCTCTCTCTCGGTGGTGCCGGAGTGCCATCGGGAGGGGAATCATCGCCGCAATGATCGTCTTCATCAACATCACCATCATCATCTATTTTACACGGTCCACTCTCCTGCACCCCGCTGTAATCCCTACTTGAACATGGTGCTTTATGCCACATATTATGATCCAATGATGTGTTGCCATCCTATGATGTTTTGAGTAGATATCCTTTGTCTTTGGGTTGATTGATGATATAGATTGGTACGAGTTGTATGTTTTTTTGGTGCTGTCCTATGGTGCCCTTCGTGTCGCGCAAGCGTGAGGGATTCCTGCTGTAGGGTGTTGCCATACATTCATGATTCGCTTATAGTGGGTTCCTTGAGTGACAGAAGTATAAACTCGAGTAAGGGGGTTGTTGCGTATGGGATAAAGGGGACTTGATGCTTTAATCCTATGGTTGTCTTACCTTAATGATCTTTAGTAGTTGCGGATGCTTGCTAGAGTTCCAATCATAAGTGCATATGATCCAAGAAGAGAAAGTATGTTAGCTTATGCCTCTCCCTCGTATGAAACTGCAATGACGACTATCGGTCTTGTTAACAATTGCCTAGGACAATTCCGCACACCGATCCATCATTATTCCACACTCGCTATTTATAATATTTAGTAATATATTCTAACTTTATGATAACAGCACCTACTTTTATATTTTAGCTCTCCGATATCATGCAAAGTTATCCTCTTCATACCCACAACGTAGTTTTATTTCTCGTTTCTAGTTGGAAGTAAACGTTCGGTGTACGTAGAGTCGTATTAGTGGCAGATAGGACTTGAGAATATATTGATCTTACCTTTAGCTCCTTGTGGGTTCGACACTCCATACTTATCACTTCCACCATTGGGAATCGCTATGATGATTCCCTGCACTTGGGGATTATCAAGAGATCATCTTATAATGCTACCGCCGTACTAAGCAAAATAAGATGCATAAAAGATAAACATCACATGCAATCAATATAAGTGATATGATATGGCCATCATCGTATTGTGCCTTTGATCTCCATCTCCAAAGCACCGTCATGATCACCAGCGTCACCGGCTTGACACCTTCATCTCCATCGAAGCATCGTTGTCGTCTCGCCAACTATTGCTTCTACGACTATTGATACCGCTTAGTGATAAAGTAAAGCAATTACATGGCGATTGCATTTCATACAATAAAGCGACAACCATATGGCTCCTGCCAGTTGCCGATAACTGTGTTACAAAACATGATCATCTCATACAACAATTTATATAATCACGTCTTGACCATATCACATCACAACATGCCCTGCAAAAACAAGTTATGTCCTCTACTTTGTTGTTGCAAGTTTTACGTGGCTGCTACGGGCTTAGCAAGAACCGTTCTTACCTACGCATCAAAACCACAACGATTTTTCGTCAAGTTTGCTGTTTTAACCTTCAACAAGGACCGGGCGTAATCACACTCAATTCAACTAAAGTTGGAGAAACAGACACCCACTAGCCACCTGTGTGTGAAGCACGTCGGTAGAACCAGTCTCGCGTAAGCGTATGCGTAATGTCGGTCTGAGCCGCTTCATCCAACAATACTGCTGAACCAAAGTATGACATGCTGGTAAGCAGTATGACTATTATTGCCCACAACTCTTTGTGTTCTACTCGTGCATATAACATCTACGCATAGACCTGGCTCGGATGCCACTGTTGGGGAATGCAGTAATTTCAAAAAAATTCCTACGCACATGTGTCGGTGGGAAACGACACCTATGGGATCGCAGGAATCCCTACTACGGTTGCGGGACGCGGGGCTGTGAGAAGAGCAGGTGTGACAGAGAGCACAAGGATCGTTTACCCAGGTTCGGGACACGAGGATGCGTAATACCCTCGTCCTGCTTTGGTGGATGTATTGAGTATTCTTCAGCTCCTGAACTAGCTACGATGGCTGCGCCGTTTAAAAGAGCCGAATCCCCCTCCAGTATGCTATGGGCCTCCTTTTATAGCCGAAAGGGGCTGCCACAGTGGCACACGGTAGGTGGAAAGGTGTATAGTGCTACAAGCTTATCGCCCGTATTACAGTACAAGACGCATTTAATGCGTCGCTTACGTGTCCCCTAGCTTTATCGGGGACGGGAACGAGGCCTGTCCCGTCCTTCACCGCTTCGTCTTGCTTTGACACGTGCCCAGGCCAACGATGTATGCGGTGACATGTAGGCAGGCAGGCAGCTGAGGTGGCGCGGTGGTAGGGTCTTCACGAAGATCTGCATGCCGCCACGCAAGTGCTTGCCGAGTTGCTCGGAAGCCGCTCGTTGCCACGCAAGTGCCTGCCCAGCTGGTTGGGCTGGCAGCTGCATGCGAGTGGCGGTGAAGATTTGGCTGATGTGGGCCTGGCAGTGGGCCCACTGGCGCCCTTGTCAAGGGCCTTGTCGGGAGGCCCGGCAAGGGTCTTGCCGTGGCGCGCAGTCGTCCCCGGCAAGGCGCTTGCCGGGGACCTTGTGGATCCCCTCGGCTAGGATCTCGCCGAGGGTCACCGTCTTCTGGTTCTCATCTGATCTTGAGCGTTCTTTGTCTTCACAAAGATCTGCACACCACCATGGAGGTGCCTCCCGAGCCCTGGCCCAACGTGGTTGATGGTGTTGGAAACCGTGGGCTCAAGGGTGGTGCGCTTCGCTGGTGTCGGACGAGCTGCCCCGGCAAGGGTCTTGCCGGGGCTGCCGAGGCTGCCCCGGCAAGGGTCTCGCCGGGGGAACCTGCTTCGTCCCTGTGCTCTTTGTGGCCTCGGTCTTGGCGTTGCTCTGGTTGCCTCGCGCTTCAGTTTTACCTTGGTTCACCTCCCTTACCTTGCCAAGCGTGGCCGTGGCGCGTGGCTCCGACTGCCCGTGCACAAGTAAAGGGGTCGAAAGGAGAGCCCCTACTTTTGTACACCGACAGGAGGCCCCGGGCCTGGGCCACACATAAGCGCGACACGTTGTTGGCCAGGCCCAAAACGGTGCGCGGGCAGGTAGGGCGTTTTTTACCGCGGTAAGACTTTTCACGCGCTGCGCTTCCCACGTCTCGCGCGCGCGACGTGGAGGGTCGTGCGTGACGTGGGGATCATGCGTGGAGCGATTCCCGCAGGCATGCGTCATATCGCGATACAGGGGCGGTTCGCGCCTTTCCCATAAAGAGGGAGAGGCGTAAAGGCGCGGCCCATTTACTGAGTGGGGTCGGGTCACGGTCTTCAAGGCGTCCACACCCCACGATCACGGGGTGGGGAGAGATCGCCTCACCCGTCCCCTCGATTCTGCATGTTTTCCACGCGTCCTCCATGCGCTTGGGGTGGCAAGCGGTGGAGGCGGGAAACCGGGCCGTCGCTGGTTGGAGCAGCGGGTCGGTCCCGATTCCCTGCGCCCCCGGTGGCTGGATTGGCCGAGCGGGGCGGCCGTGCCCCGACCCTGCCCCTTTATAAGGAGAGGGAGGGGGTGATGGCATCCCACACTCTTCCATCTTCCATCTCCTCCTGCTTCTGCTTCTTCCTCCCATTCGCCATGGAGAAGGGGAACCCCGGTCCTTCGACGGTGGTGGCGAGGGTTGCCGCTCGACAGCGCGTCCCTCCTCCTCAAGAGCCTGCGGCGATGGAGCCGGCCATGAGGGGAAGGGGGAGGGGGCGAGGCCGTGGGAGAGGTCGTGGCACTTGGGGAAGAGGAGGACGGGGCGGCGCGCCGGCCTCGCCCCCGCCAACGATGCCTTTCCCGATGGAGGGCCATGTTGGCGACCAGCCCCGTCAGTTCTTCATCAGGCTGCGCCGGCCTCCGCGTCGTCGTCTTCGTCTTCCTACTCCTTTCGCTCGGGAGATGGAGCTCAACCCGCACCAAACCCTCAGGCTGCACATGAGGGGCTGCGGGAACAGCGATACGTGGGTCGCCGTCGACTTCCCCGCCCCTCACGTCATGTATCTCCGTCGTGGATGGAAGACGTTCGCCCGCATCCACAGCTTGATGGTGGGGCTCGTTCTCTACTTCAAATTAATGGAGAACGGCCTGCTCTCCGTCAAGGTCTTCGGAGATCTCGGAACTCGCCTGAAATGCTGCGTGGAGAGCTCCTCCGATGACGGAGATTCCGATGATGGAAGCTCTTTCTCGAGCGAGAGTGATGAGGAGGACAACGGGGCAGATGAAGGGGACGAGTCCGACTAGGCGCCGGAAGCCTCGTGCCTGGGCGGGTGCGGCATCAGCAACATCTGCACCTGGCTGCTCCTCCGGCGGAGTTCTGCTGGGGGAGGGGTCGGCACCTTGAACTTCTCAGGGCCGTCTCCTTGGGCGGCTGGCGTTGGGAGGCTGCGAAAGAGGAATAGGGCGGGCGACAAGGCCGTCAACTCGGAGTACGCGGACACCGACGCCTTCGTCGCGTG
Source organism: Aegilops tauschii subsp. strangulata (assembly GCF_002575655.3). NCBI lineage: Eukaryota > Viridiplantae > Streptophyta > Magnoliopsida > Poales > Poaceae > Aegilops > Aegilops tauschii. The sequence continues at coordinate 583,354,871 of NC_053041.3, forward strand.
TTGGCGACCTGCAGCCTCGTCTTCCAGCTCCTTTCCTGGCACCGTCATCACCGGCCCACCCTTGGGCAGCCACCGAGGTGTTCTCTTGGTGCTTTCTGCTGCTCATAGCTCACCTAGGCGCCCCTTTTGCCCTTTTGCCTTCTTTACCTACCTCCTGAGGAGAGGGACAAGAAAGAGATTACGGGCATCTTATCTCTTTTTTAGCTTGTAAGCCTTCGGGCCTTTGTTAAATTTAGAAATTGTAATCCCTTGCTCATGTTTTTCATTCTGTATGAACTGTACCTGTGTGGGAATGAAAGAGGGATGTTTGCCGGGTTTTTCGTTCGTGGGTGAAACCCGTGACAAGGAGTGAATCCTTTTTATTATTTAAGATAAACGTCTTTCGCCCGACAACAGGCCCCGCCGTTCCCCGACTTTGCTTGACCATTCTCGCGCCCTTGGCGGAGGCAGGGACGAAGCAGGCTTAGGCTCCTCGTTCCATTTCCTTGCCGCCGCGACTACAACCAAATCCGGACCCAGGAGATAATCCTTGGGTATAGAAAAAGGGGAGCACGACAGCCTAGAAATGAAACGAGGTTTCACACATCCTAGTTCCATACCGAAATGCATGACAGAGGATAAAAGACTTATCTGGATCTGTAGCCCCTGGCAACCTTGGCTTGCAGCAGTTGGATCCTTGAACTTGCAGCCCCCGGCAACTTTGGTCTGCCGGGGTCGGGACGCCGGTCCGTTCCCTTTCTTCCAAGTAGCTCGGCAGAAGTGCTCATGTGCCCTGCGAACCAAAGAGGACAGAAAAGAACAGAGAGACGCGCACTCAACCTCTAAGCTAGGGGTTAGTCGCCGCTAAGCACTATCAACCCTAACCAAGGAAGAGACTCGACCTTGCATGCATGCTATAACATAGGGCACCAGCGCTTCGTTTATTTATGCTTAGGGTCTGCGCCTGGCTTTGCACAAAGGGTTATGTGCCTTGTCGGCAAAGCTTGTACAAAAGGTGGCTTGCTGGGGGGCTCGGCAAGCCGCGCCTTATGGGTAAAACTTGCGAAGATGCTCGATGTTCCAGGAATTGCTCATTGGGACAGATCTTCGGTCTCCAGGCGGACTGCCGGGCCTGGTGACTCGTATTACCCGATAAGGGCCGTCCCACTTCGGTGTCAACTTGTTGGAATTCTTGGCCGACTGAACGCGCCGAAAAACAAGGTCACCTTCCTCAAAGCTTTGGGCATGAACCTTGCGGCTATGGTAGCGGCGCAAGGCTTGCTGGTAGCGTGCTGCTCTCACAGCCGCCCGAAGACGATCTTCCTCAAGGAGCGTTGCGTCCTCTTGCCGCAACTGCTCTTGCTCAAGATCATCATAAGCGAGCACTCGAGGTGACCCGTACATGAGTTCCGTGGGGAGAACTGCTTCTGCCCCGTATACCAGGGCAAAGGGTGTCTGGCCAGTGGCTCGATTTGGCATCGTTCTGATCGACCAAAGAACCGCTGGCAACTCATAAATCAAGCGCCTTCCGCTCTTGTGCAGCTTGTCGAAAGTTTTCATTCTCAGGCCTCGCAACACTTCAACATTCGCCCTCTCAGCTTGGCCATTGCTCCGTGGGTGTGCCACGGAGGCGAAACAGACCTTGCTGCCGAGGTCTTGGATATATTGCATGAAGGTGTGGCTTGTGAACTGTGTGCCGTTGTCGGTGATGACTCTGTTTGGCACACCAAAATGGCAGACTAGTCCCTTGAAGAACTTGACGGCTGACTGAGCTGTCAGCTTCTCACTGCCTCCACCTCCGGCCACTTTGTGAACTTGTCGATTGCAACATACAAGTACTCAAAGCCCCCGACGGCGCGGGGGAAGGGGCCCAGTATGTCGAGCCCCCAGACCAAAAATGGCCAGGAGAGGGATTGTTTGGAGGGCTTGGGCTGGTTGATTAAGCTTCCTCGAATGAAACTAGCACGCTTCACACTTGGTTACTAGTGTCGTTGCATCCTGGAGGGCGGTGGACCAGAAGAAACCTTGTCAGAACGCCTTGCCGGCAAGGGCCCTTGACCCTATGTGGGAGCCACATATGCCTCCGTGTATCTCTGCCAACAGATCCAGTCCTTCCTCCCGGGGAGTGCACTTCAATTTCACACCGTTCGGTCTCTTCCTGTATAGGACGTCGTCGACGAACTGATACATAGCAGACCGACGGGCTACTTTCTCCGCTTCTTCCCGCTCCTTAGGAAGCTCCCCTGTCTGGAGGAATCAGACGGTATGTTGTGCCCATGCCGGAGCCTGGGGCTCGACGGCAAGGACCAAAGGCACCTCTTCCGCCATGGGAGCGGCCGTCTCTACGACCAGGGCTTGATGGCCGGCCAGAGTCAGTCGCCCCTTGGCGGGCTCAGAATCCATGGCAGCACCTTCGCCGCCGGCCCCTGGGGGGTCAGCGGGAAAGTACTTGCCGGAGCCTGATTTCCTCCATTTATTCTGCTCCGTTGATGGTTCGACGGATGGTTGAGTTAACCGAAGCAAAAAGGTATCTGGTTCCACAGGTAGCTTGAATGCAGTGCGCTTCAACAGGTAGTCGGCGATGTCGTTCTCCGCTCGGGGAACATGCTCCGCCTATATACCGTCAAAGCGCTCCTCCAGCCTTCTCACCTCATCTACGTAGGCCTCCATCAACGGGCTCTGATAATCTTTGTTAACTTGCCTGACGACAAGCTATGAATCACCCCTGACGATGAGCTTCTTGACCCTGAGGTCTGCTGCGATCCTGAGACCGGCAAGCAGCCCCTCGTACTCAGCAGTGTTATTAGTGGACATCTCCTTGGGGAAGTGCATCTGGATCACATATTTGAGGTGCTCTCCGGTCGATGCGACGAGCAGCTGATACGTCTCTGTGGTATCTACTTTTCCAAACACTTTTTCCCTTGTTTTGGACTCTACCTTGCATGATTTGAATGGAACTAACCCGGACTGACGCTGTTTTAAGCAGAATCGCCATGATGTTATTTATGTACAGAAACAAAAGTTCTCAGAATGACCTGAAACTTCACGGAACAACTTTTCGGACATAATAAAAAATTGTTGCAAAAGATGAAGGCCAGGGGGCCCACCACCTGTCCACGAGGGTGGGGGCGCGCCCGCCCCTAGTGCGCGCCCCCTACCTCGTGGGCCCCCTGGAGCTCCTCCGACGCCAACTCCAACTCTATATATTTGCTTTCGGAGAGAAAAAATCAAGGAGAAGAAATCATCGCGTTTTACGATATGGAGCCGCCGCCAAGCCCTAAAACCTCTCGGGAGGGCTGATCTGGAGTCCATTCAGGGCTCCGGAGAGGGGGACTCGTCACCGTCATCATCATCAACCTTCCTCCATCACCAATTTCATGATGCTCACCGCCGTGCGTGAGTAATTCCATCGTAGGCTTGCTGGACGGTGATGGGTTGGATGAGATCTATCATGTAATCGAGTTAGTTTTCTTAGGGTTTGATCCCTAGTATCCACTATGTTCTGAGATTGATCTTGCTATGACTTTGCTATGCTTAATGCTTGTCACTAGGGCCCGAGTGCCATGATTTCAGATCTGAACCTATTATGTTTTCATGAATATATGTGTGTTCTTGATCCTATCTTGCAAGTCTATAGTCACCTACTATGTGTTATGATCCGGCAACCCCGAAGTGACAATAATCGGGACCACTCCCGGTGATGACCATAGTTTGAGGAGTTCATGTATTCACTAAGTGCTAATGCTTTGTTCCGGTTCTATATTAAAAGGAGGCCTTAATATCCCTTAGTTTCCATTAGGACCGCGCTGCCACGGGAGGGTAGGACAAAAGATGCCATGCAAGTTCTTTTCCATAAGCACGTATGACTATATTCGGAATACATGCCTACATTACATTGATGAATTGGAGCTAGTTCTGTGTCACCCAATGTTATGACTGTTACATGATGAACCGCATCCGACATAATTATGCATCATTGATCCAATGCCTACGAGCTTTCCATCTACTGGTTTACGCCTATTTACTTTCCCGTTGCTACTGTTACAATCACTACAAAACACCAAAAATATTACTTTTGCTTTCATTACTCTTTTGTTACCGTTACCACTACTATCATATTACTTTGCTACTAAATACTTTGCTGCAGATATTAAGTTATCCAGGTGTGGTTGAATTGACAACTCAACTGCTAATACTTGAGAATATTCTTTGGCTCCCCTTGTGTCGAATCAATAAATTTGGGTTGAATACTCTACCCTCGAAAGCTGTTGTGATCCCCTACACTTGTGGGTTATCAAGACTAATTTCTGGCGCCGTTGCCGGGGAGCATAGCTCTATTCTTTGAGTCACTTGGGATTTATATCTGCTGGTCACTATGAAGAACTTGAAAGACGCTAAGACAACAATTTATCCCTCAACTACGAGGGGAGGTAAGAAACTGCCATCTAGCTCTACACTTGATTCACCTTCTGTTTTGAGTAAGCTTGCGACACCTAAACCTGCTTCTGCTATTCATTCCGATATGTCGCATGTTATTGATGAGTTCACTTCTGCTATGCATGATACTTATGATGAAACTACTTCTATGCTTGATACTACTGTGCCCCTTAGTGAATTTCTTGATGAACAAATTGCTAGGGCTAGAGAGAAAGTAATTATTGAAACTGATTATATTGATGAAAGTGATGATGAAGATATGCCTGTTATTCCTAAGGGTTATGTTTTTGATATGGAAGCTTCTACAGCTAGTTTAGCCTGCGAAGGTAGATCTGAGCTCAAGAGGCTATTAGTTAAATGGAGTAAGGAATCTCTTAGAGATAGAATAAACCTGACCCTGCTTTTGCTACTTCACCTATCTGTGTTGCAGATAAGGATTATGAATTCTCTGTTGATCCTGATATAATTACTTTGGTTGAATCTGATCATTTTCATGGCTATGAATCTGAAATTGTTGTGTCACATCTTACTAAATTAAATGATATAGCCACCCTGTTCACTAATGATGAGAGATCTCGCTACTTTTACATCCTTAAAATATTTCCGTTCTCATTAAAGGGTGATGCTAAGATATGGTTTAATTCTCTTGATCCTAGTTGTGTGCGTAGTCCCCGGGATATGATTTATTACTTCTCTGCTAAATATTTCCTTGCTCATAAGAAACAAGTTGCTTTGAGGGAAATATACAACTTTGTGAAAATGAAAGAAGAGAGTCTCCCACAAGCTTGGGGGAGGCTTCTCAAGTTACTTAATGCTTTGCCTGATCATCCTCTCAAGAAAAATGAAATACTTGATATCTTTTATAATGGACTAACCAATGCTTCTAGAGATTACCTGGATAGTTGTGCTGGTTCTGTTTTCAGGGAAAGAACACCGGATGAGGCTGAAATTATATTGAATAATATGTTGACAAATGAAAATAATTGGGCACTTCCTGAGCCAGTTCCTGAGCCAGCTCCTGCTCCAATTACTGAGCCTATTCCTAAACCAACTCCGAAGAAGAGAGGTGTTCTATTCCTCAGTCCTGAAGATATGCAAGAGGCAAAGAAATCTATGAAAGAAAAAGGTATTAAAGCTGAAGATGTTAAGAATTTACCTCCTATTGAAGAAATACATGGTCTTAATTTACTGCCTGTCGAAGAAACATATGATCTTAATCCTTTACCTATTGAAGAACCTCCAGGTCTTGATAACCCGACACAGGTAGTAAACGTAAATTCTCTCTATAGATATGATAAAGCTGAAGTCCCTCCTACTAAAATTGCTAGCCAGTGCTTGGATGAGTTTGATAATTTTATGTTTAAGCAAGAAGACTTCAATGCTTATTTTGGTAGACAATTAAAACAAAATGCTTATATGATTAAACACATGGGTGATTCTATGGTTGATGTTAGATGTGAACTTAAACTTGTTAGCAAACATGCTTCTATGGTTACCACTCAAGTAGAACAAGTACTTAAAGCTCAAAATGATTTGCTCAATGAAATGAATAGTAAGAAAAAAGATTATGCTGTTAGAGTGGCTACTAGAACTGGAAGAATGACTCGGGAACCTTTGTATCCTGAAGGCCACCCTAAGAGAATTGAGCAAGATTCTCAGATAAATAAAATTGATGTACCTAGTTCTTCTAAAAGGAAGAAAAAGAAAACTGATAGGACTTTGCAAACTTCCAGTGAACCTATTGCTGAACCACCTGAGAATCCCAATGATATCTCTATTTCTGATGCTGAAACACAATCTGGTAATGAACATGAACCTAATGAAAATGTTAATGATGATGTCCATGATCATACTCAACCTAATAATGATAATGATGTAGAAATTGAACCTGCTGTTGATCTTGATAACCCACAATCAAAGAATCAACTTTATGATAAGAGAGACTTTGTTGCTAGGAAACATGGTAAAGAAAGAGAACCATGGGTTCAGAAACCTATGCCTTTTCCTCCCAAACCATCAAAGAAAAAGGCTGATGAGGATTTTGAGCGCTTTGCGGAAATGATTAGACCTATCTTTTTGCGTATGCGATTAACTGATATGCTCAAAACAAATCCTTATGCGAAGTATATGAAGGATATCATTACTAATAAGAGAAAGATATCGGAAGCTAGATTTCCACCATGCTTGCTAATTATACTTTTAAGGGTGGAATACCAAAGAAACTTGGAGATCCAGGAGTACCCACTATACCATGCTCCATTAAAAGAAATTATGTTAAAACTGCTTTATGTGATCTTGGAGCCGGTGTTAGTGTTATGCCTCTTACTTTATATCGTAGACTTGACTTGAATAAGTTGACACCTACTAAAATATCTTTGCAAATGGCTGATAAATCAACTGCTATACCTGTCGGTATTTGTGAGGATGTGCCTGTTGTGGTTGCAAATGTTACTATTTTCATAGACTTTGTTATTCTTGATATTCCCGAGGACGATAGCATGTCTATTATTCTTGGAAGACCTTTTCCAAATACTGGAGGCGCTGTTATTGATTGCAAAAAGGCAATGTCACTTTTCATGTTAATGGTAATGAGCATACGGTACACTTTCCGAGGAAACAACCTCAAGTTTATAGTATCAACTCTATTGGAAAAATTCCATCGATTATTTTTGGAGGTTTTGAATTTCCTCTTCCTACTGTCAAGAAGAAATATGATATTCTTATTATAGGGGATGTGCATATCCCCGTTGAGGTAACATAGTGTTATTCGAAATTTCTCCGGTTCCATGTTATTCGGAATGAGTTTGTTAACAAGACCTGATAAACCTTGTTAGTGGATTCCTTTTGATGAGGATGAGACGGATGAAACTAGAAGCACAACCTTCTGTACCCTCTTTATACTTTCTGTTATTTAGTTGAAATAAAGTAAAAATAGTATTTTTCTGTCTATTTCCTGATTTATCCATGCAATATAAAAATACCCCGAAAATAAAAGTCCTCCAAATGCCATGCCAATTTAATATGATTTTTTCTAGAATATTTGAGGATTTATGGTACTGACAACACCGCGGGGGGAGCTGCCACCTGGCCACGAGGGTGGAGGGCGCGCCCCCCTGCCTCGTGGGCCCACGGTGGCCCTCCTCCACTTATTCCTGCACCCATCCTCTTCTTCTTCCTCCCACAAACACGAATAACCAACTCAAGCACGAGTTCTAGCTCACTTTGCTGCGATTTTCGATCTCCTTGCTCAAAGCACCTCTCACAAAACTGCTTGGGGAGATTGTTCCTTGGTACGTGACTCCTCCATTGGTCCAATTAGTTTTTGTTCTAGTGCTTTATTCCTTGCAAATTTGTGCTGCATAGGGGACCATATTCTTGAGCTTGCATGTCAAATTTATATGGTTCCAATTAGTTCTAATGCTTGATATAGGCTCTAGGCACTTGTAGGAGTAGTTGTTATTAATTTTATTGAAGTTGGTTCACTTCTGTTTGAAGTTACTAAAAAATTCAGAAATTTTTCAGAGGAAGCAATATGCTTAGGAAAATGTTTCAAGGTGGTTCTTCAAGGAAGAAAGGCCCCGGGCTTGCAATGCGTGATGCTGATGAGGAGCCCCCAAGGGCCGCTCCAGTGTGGCCTTGTGAGTGGCCTTTAGAAAGTTTTATGGATCGAGCGGTAATCAAAGAAGAATTTAACACATATTTGTGTAACGCCGATCTTGTGAGCTTTGAGGCAGACAAATGCCCCCAGTACCATCAACTCACTAGTTCATTTGTGAGGAGGTTTGAATTTTCATCTTCACGTAATTCTCCTACTGTCATGTTTGATCTTTATGACAAATCTTATACCATGGACTTAGAGGATTTTACTTCTGCTTGCAAACTTCCACAATGGGGTAGTGTTAGTGATCCCCGTAAATCTGAATTTAGAAACTTTCTTGCTGGTATTACCATAGGGGAATCTAGAGATATAACACAAGCTACCATAGGGAGCATTCACTTTCCTGCTATACATTATTTTACTCTCTTCATAGGTAGGTGCATAAATGGTAAAGATGAAGCATGTCACATGTGTGTGCCTGACCTCAGTATTCTTAGGAGTGTTGTGTTAGGAGACCTATCTTATAATATGGGAGCCATTGTTGCATGTAGGTTGCATCATAATAGATTTAATGGAGATTTCTTTGGAGGAATTTATGCATCCCGCTTAGCTGATTATCTTGATGTGGACATTCGTGAGGATGATATGGAGTTGCCTCCTACTTATTTAGAATTTAATTCTATGGTCCACCACCAGTTTGTCGAGAGGAATGAATCACCTCTCCAGTATCGACTAATCTTTGATAAACGACGTGTTGTCCGTATTACTCTCCCTGCTCCTGCCTTTTTTGATTATCAGGCAAAAGGAAGATATACTATTACCAGAGAGGAGGCAGATGAGTATGAGAGGAGGGCGGAGGCAGCTCGCCGCCACGCTGCAGCTCAGGAGGCGATAGCCGCTGCATCTCAGTACGACCCCAGCTACACCTACGGGTATCCGCCAGGCCATCCCTGGCAATGAACCAACTTAGGCCAAAAGCCTAAGCTTGGGGGAGTACGTATTTCCCACCAACATTAAATTTATGTTTACACACTCATTGCTAGATGTCGGTGCTCATACTCTTTCACTGTAATATCCATGCTAGTTTATTTTCTTTTTCTTGCTTTCTTCTTATGTGTTTGTTAAACCTTAAGAAAACCAAAAAAAATAGTAGTAGTTTAGTTTTCTTGCTGTAGCAGTATTAATTAAAAAGAAAACCCAGAAATATTTCCCGTTCTTCTTTTTGCTTGTTGTGAGCTTTCCCATGTAAATAGTTTTTATTTCTTTTCTTTTCTTTGGGGGTCGATAGGAGAAGACCATGATTAAATTGTTGAAGTGGCTCTTACATGCATTATTGTTGATTTAACCAAGAGCCCATATTGCCTTGCTTTCTCCTGTCTATTGAATGCTCGCAGATTCCAGCTTAGTCCAATCCACATGCACTCTTATTATTATTCACATTGTTCGGTCGTGCAAGTGAAAGGTAATTATGATGATATATGATGGACTGACTGAGATGAGAAAAGCTGGTATGAACTCGACCTCTTTTGCTTTTGTAAATATGATGAGTTCATCGTTCTTGATTCAGCTTATTATGAATAAACATGTTTGCAATGACAATTAGAGATCATAGTTGCTCGTGCCATGCTTGATTAGCTATGAGTTATAATGGTTTACCTTGCTTGCCAACATGTTATTAAAATGGTTGTGATGTGGTATGATGGGGTGGTATCCTCCTTTGAATGATTTAAGTGACTTGACTTGGCACATGTTCACGCATGTAGTTGAAACAAACCAACATAGCCTTCACGATATTTATGTTCATGGTGGATTATATCCTACTCATGCTTGCATCCAATGTTTATTAATTTTAATGCATGTTCATGACTGTTGTCCCTCTCTAGTTGGTCGCTTCCCAGTCTTTTGCTAGCCTTCACTTGTACTAAGCGGGTATACTGCTTGTGCATCCAATCCCTTAAACCCCAAAGTTATTCCATATGAGTCCACTATACCTTCCTATATACGGTATCTACCAGCCGTTCCAAGTAAATATGTATGTGCCAAACTCTAAACCTTCAAATAAACATTCTGTTTTGTATGCTCGAATAGCTCATGTATCAACTAGGGCTGCCCCTATCTTCCATCTTAGGTGGGTTATTCTCAAGAGGAGTGGACTCCGCTCCTCACTCACGAGAAAATGGCTGGTCACCGGGATGCCCAGTCCCATGCTTTATGCAAACTAAATCAAAATTAATTGCAAACAAAACTCCCCCTGGGACTGTTGCTATTTGGATACACTCGTTCTTTCGAGCAAGTCATGGATTGATGCTTGTTGGTGGAGGGGGAGTATAAAATTTACCATTCTGTTTGGGAACCGCCTATAATGTGTGTAGCATGGAAGATATCGCCATCTCTTAGTTGTTATGTTGACAATGAAAGTATGCCGCTCAAAATATTATTTATCTCTATTTCAAAACCGAGCTCTGGCACCCCTACAAATCCCTGCTTCCCTCTGCGAAGGGCCTATCAATTTACTTTTATGTTGAGTCATCACCCTCTTATTAAAAAGCACTAGCTGGAGAGCACAACTGTCATTTGCATTCATTACTGTTAATTTATATTGGGTATGACTATGACTGGATCTCTTTTACCATGAATTACAATGTCTAGTCAGTCCTTGATCTTTAAAGGTGCTCTGCATTTATGTTTTGCGGTCTCAGAAAGGGCTAGCGAGATACCATCTTGTTATATCATATTATGAGTGTTTTGAGAAAGTGTTGTCATCCGAGATTTATTATTATGGCTCGCTAGTTGATTATGCTATTGATATGAGTAAACATGAGACCTGAGAATTATTGCAAATGTGGTTAGTTATAATCTTTGCTGAAAACTTGAATGCTGGCTTTACATATTTACAACAACAAGAGCAAACAGAGTTTGTAAAAGTTTTTCTTTATCACTTTCAGTTTATCAACTGAATTGCTTGAGGACAAGCAAAGGTTTAAGCTTGGGGGAGTTGATACGTCTCCGTCGTATCTACTTTTCCAAACACTTTTGCCCTTGTTTTGGACTCTAACTTGCATGTTTTGAATGGAACTAACCTGGACTGAAGCTGTTTTCAGCAGAATTGCCATGATGTTATTTATGTGCAGAAAGAGAAGTTCTCGGAATGACCTGAAACTTCACGGGACAACTTTTCAGAAATAATAAAAAATCGTTGCTCAAGATGAAGGCCAGGGGGGGCACCACCTGTCCACGAGGGTGGGGGGCGCGCCTGCCCCCCTAGGGCGCGGCCCCCTACCTCGTGGGCCCCCTGGAGCTCCTCCGACGCCAACTCCAACTCTATATATTTGCTTTCGGAGAGAAAAAATCAAGGAGAAGAAATCATCGCGTTTTACGATACGGAGCCGCCGGCAAGCCCTAAAACCTCTCGGGAGGGCTGATCTGGAGTCCGTTCGGGGCTCCGGAGAGGGGGATTCGTCGCCGTCGTCATTATTAACCATCCTCCATCACCAATTCCATGAAGTTCACCGCCGTGCGTGAGTAATTCCATCGTAGGCTTGCTGGACGGTGATGGGTTGGATGAGATCTATCATGTAATCGTGTTAGTTTTGTTAGGGTTTGATCCCTAGTATCCACTATGTTCTGAGATTGATATTGCTATGACTTTGCTGTGCTTAATGCTTGTCACTAGGGCCCGAGTGCCATGATTTCAGATCTAAACCTATTATGTTTTCATGAATATATGTGTGTTCTTGATCCTATCTTGCAAGTCTATAGTCACCTACTATGTGTTATGATCCGGCAACCCCGAAGTGACAATAATCGGGACCACTCCCGGTGATGACCATAGTTTGAGGAGTTCATGTATTCACTAAGTGCTAATGCTTTGTTCCGGTTCTCTATTAAAAGAAGGCCTTAATATCCCTTAGTTTCCATTAGGACCCCGCTGCCACGGGATGGTAGGACAAAAGATGTCATGCAAGTTGTTTTCCATAAGCACGTATGACTATATTCGGAATACATGCCTACATTACATTCATGAATTGGAGCTAGTTCTGTGTCACCCTATGTTATGACTATTACATGATGAACCGCATCCTGCATAAGTATCCATCATTGATCCAATGCCTACGAGCTTTCCATCTACTTGTTTACGCCTATTTACTTTCCCGTTGCTACTGTTACAATCACTACAAAACACCAAAAATATTACTTTTGCTTTCATTACTCTTTCGTTACCGTTACCACTACTATCATATTAACTTTTCTACTAAATACTTTGCTGCAGATATTAACTTATCCAGGTGTGGTTGAATTGACAACTCAACTGCTAATACTTGAGAATATTCTTTGGCTCCCCTTGTGTCGAATCAATAAATTTGGGTTGAATACTCTACCCTCAAAAGCTATTGCGATCCCCTACACTTGTGGGTTATCAGCAGCACACCGGCACTGGCGCCTTGCAGCAAGAAAGCCCCGTCAAAGTAGATGATCCAGTTGCCACTTGCTTCCTTGCCGGGGAGAGTGGTCTCCTAGATTTCTTCGTCAGGCGTTGAGGTCCACTCTGCAATGAACTCCGCTAGGACTCTGCTCTGGATTGTTGAAGTACTTTCAAACCTCAATCCAAAGCTCGACAACTCCAAGGCCCACTCCACGATCCTTCCGGTTGCGTCTGGGTTATGCAGTATCCGTTGCAACGGGAGGCGGGTGACGACAGTGATCTCGTGGGCTTGGAAGTAATGACGCAGCTTCCTCGAGGCCATAAGGAGGCCGAAGGGCAATTTCTGCACACCGGAGTACCTTGACCTAGCCCCCTGCAAGAGGGAGCTGACAAAGTAAACCGGGTGCTGCATCATCTTCTTCTTCCGCACCACTTCACTTGGCCCGGCGGGCCTTGTATTGATGGCATCAGACTCTGACCGGGACCTTGCCTTGCCGGGGTCAGGCCCTGCCGGGGGAATTTCTGACTCGCCATCCGTTGGCCCTGCTGTTGCCACTGTCCCTCCGTCGACCTCCCTCCGTGCCACTAGCGCGGCGCTGACCAATTGATTCGTCGCCGCTAAGTACAATAGCAACGGCTCTTGTGGTTTAGGCACAACTAGTATTGGCGTAGAGGAAAAGTATTTCTTCAGGTCCTGCAATGCTGCTTCGACCTCTGGGTTCCACTCCATTGGGCCTGCCTTCTTCAAGATCTTGAAAAAGGGGAGGGCGCGCCGGCGGACTTGGAGATGAATCTGCTCATGGCGGAAACGTGGCCAGTGAGCCGACGCACGTCCTTGATCCGCTTGGGCACCTCAATCTGTGCGATAGCCTTGATTTTGTCTGGGTTTGCCTCAATCACGTGTTGTTACACAAACAACCCGAGAAGTTTGCCGGACGGAACGCCGAAGACGCACTTCACAAGGTTCAGCTTGAGGTTGGTCTTGCGCAGGTTGGCAAATGTCTCTTCTAAGTCTTGTACAAGAGTTGCCCTGTCCTTGGTTTTGACCACTATGTCATCCATGTAGGCTTCCATATTTCTATGTAGCTGGGGTTCAAAACCAATTTGGACTGCTTGCAAATGTTGAACCAGCACTCTTCAACCCGAAAGGCATCCGTAAGAAGTAGTACGTACCACATGGGGTGATGAATGCCGTCTTTTCTTCGTCTTCTTTCGTCATGAAGATCTGGTGGTAGCCCAAGTAGGCGTCGAGGAATGACAGCAGATCACACCCGGCCGTGGAGTCAACAATCTGGTCGATGCGCGGCAATGGGAAGGGGTCTTTAGGACAAGCCTTATTGATATCTGTGTAATCAATACACAGTCTCCACTTCCCATTTGCCTTGCGCACCACCACCGGATTGGCCAACCACGTTGGATGGAGCACTCCTCTTACCAAACCCGCCACTTCCAATTTCCTGATCTCCTCTGTGATGAACTCATGTCGTTCCAGGGCCTGCTTTCTGACCTTCTGCTTGACGGGTCGTGCATGAGAACAGACAGCAAGATGGTGCTCAATCACCTCGCTGGGAACGCCGGGGATGTCGGATTCTTGCCATGCAAACACATCGACATTCGCCCGCGGGAAGGTGACAAGCGCGCTTTCCTATTTGTTGTCAAGGGTGGAGCTTATAGTGAAAGCCCCTCCCGTGCCATCCTCCTTGACGGACACCTTCTTGGTCGTTGGCGGCGTAGCTCTGGATTTCTTGCCCTTGCTGGTGGAGCTCTCTGGCACGTCCTCGACGGTAACACAACACTCCGAAGAGGTGCGCTTGCCGGAGTGGGTGCGAGAGGTCTCGTCGGTCTTCTTCTTCCCTCCCGGGGCTTCAGCGGCAGGAGCAGGTGCCTTGGCGGCAGCTGCTGCAACTGCTTCCCGGTAGAGTAGCTTGGCGCAGATCAGCGCATCCTTTTTGTTGGAGGGGACGGTGATGACGTTCATCGGCCTAGGCATCTTTAGCGTGTTGTAGGGGTAGTGCGATGCCGCCATAAATTTGGCTAGTGCCGGGCGGCCGAGAATCCCGTTGTAGGTCAAGAAGATCTCGGCCACGTCGAAGACAATCCTCTCCGTCCTGTAGTTCAACTCGCCTCCAAACGTCACAGGCAGCGTGATCTTCCTCTTCGGCTGGCTCCTTCCCGGGTTGACCCCCTGAAACATGCCCGTTTCCTCGAGGTCTTCATCAGGAATTTGCAGCCTTTTGACCACAACGGGTGAGATCAAGCTCAGACCAGCTCCGCCGTCAACCAGCATCTTGTTCACCTTGAGGTTGCGTATCGTTGGTGAGACCAACAACGGCAAACAACCGATCGCAGTTGTGCGGTCGGGGTGATCCTCGCCGTCAAAGATGAGGGACGTGTTGGACCACTTCAGCGGCTTTTGGGCGTCGAACGAGGGCTCCGCTGCCGTAATCTCACGCGCCCGTTGTTTAAGCTGGCGGTGAGAAGTGTGCAGCAAGGCGCCAGCATCGACGCACATGGACTCTGTGGCTTTCTGAAACTCTTGCTCATCGGACTCGTCATATTCGTCGCGATCGTCGTCTTCCTGCTTTTTGTCACGGCCCCGAGCGGGCCTCTCCTGCTGGTTGTGCTTGCCGCGGCGGCCTCCTTGGCCACCACGCTTCTTGCTGGATCCTTCGGCACCATCCTGGCCCTTCTCCTTGTCCCGCCTTTCGTACTCGGCCTTCTGCTTCTCAGCAAGTAGCTCGACTTGTCGGCAGTTCTAGAGGTCGTGGCCTTTGGTGCGATGGATCTTGCAATACTGCTTGTCGGATCCTCCTGGCTTGTCGGCAGCCGCCAAGGCCCGGCAGGCGGTGCACCCGGCAATCTCCTTGTCGGGGTCGCCTTCCTTGGTCTTCTTGGCGGTGCCGGTGTCGTCGGACCCCTCGACGGCAAGCACAGCCTTGCCCTTGCGTTTCTTGTTGCGACGCCGGCCCTTTTTTGTCGGGGCGGCGGTATCTCCATCAGTAGAGTCGGTTTCCATGCCGGCGTCCTCGCCAGGGTACTTCCTTCCCTCCTTGGCCCGGGCGCACCTATCGGCCAGAACATAAAGTTCAGCGACATCCTTAACATTGTTCATCGCCAGCTCTTCGCGCATCTTACGGTTGCGCAGTTCTGGTGGAACGCGCTAATCACGGCGGCAGGGTGAACATCGGGGATGTTGTACTGCACCCGGTTGAACCTTTGGTTGTACTTGCGAAGGGTTTCTCCATCCTTCTGGGGAATGATATGCAAATCACTCGCCTGACCGTGAGCTTGGTGGCCTCCAGTGAAGGCACCAACAAACTCATGACACAGGTCCGACCAAGAAGAAATGGAATCCACCGGCAAGTGCATCAACAAAGACATAATGTTGGGCTTCAGCGCCAACGGGAAGTAATTGGCGAGCACCTTGTCGTCGCGAGCCCCGGCAGCTTGCATCGCAATGGTGTAGATGCTGAGGAATTCTGACGGATGGGTCTTGCCATTGTACTTCTCACCGATGTCGGGCTTGAACGTGCGGTGGGACGGCCACTGGAACCGCCGCCGCTCACGGGTAAAGGCAGGGCAACCCACCTCATAAGGTAGGCCGCCAGAGCCTCCCAGAACCGGGTGGTCCACAACGGGCCCCGCCCGCTTGTCCGACTGGTGGCGTGTATCTCGCCGGCGCTCGATGGTGGTTCGAGCATCTTCATGAGCTCGCTCCCGAAGAACTTGGCGCTGGTTGCGGTGGGTCCGTGGGTCGCACGATGCTATGGATATGTTATCACAAGTGTCGTCATGACAGGCTGACATCCGCGGTGGTTGGCATGGAGGAGGAGAGTGCACCGTGACCGCAGCACCTCCGGCCCTCCCACGGCTGGCATGTGGTGGCTCGACGGAGTGCCGGCCCGAGGGCTCCGTTGGTCGTGGATCGTCTTTCTTGGCGATGGCGACGAGGCTCCGGATGGTGGCTCTCCACTCGTCGAGCTTCTCCGCGGCAGGAGGGAAGTCGAGGAGCAGCTGCGCGCGCGCCAGAGCTTCTGCTGGTGTGGGCGGTGGCGAAAGTTGTGTGGACCGTGGCGCGCTACGACTTCTAACCACGTTAGAAGGAGCTCCGTCACGGCCCAGCAGCCGTGTGCCACTTTCGCCAGCGCTTCGGCGGGCATGCAGGCCCCCTTCATCCTGTGGATGAAGAACAGGGCTCTTCCCACGACGGCGTCCAGGGTCACCGGCGTGGTGGCGCTGCTCGTCGCGCACACCATGGGAAGAGCGCGCCGTGGGCGCCAGGATGGGCGTCTTGGAGGTCGCTGCGTCACCTGTGGGTAGCACAGCAACACCCTTGGAGGGCCCCGCGCCGCCTGCGGGGGGCCCAGCCCCGTCTTTGGATCTGGCGGCGTGCGGCTCGTCGTTCGGCGCACATACAATGCCGCTCGCCAGGCTCTGACTGCCAAAGCGATGCTGATGTTCGCTGGCCGCGGCTCGAGTCCTGTCCGCGACCGGTCCGCTGCTCGCCCGCATCGGAACGGGTCGCTTGGCTCCTGACGAACCGACCGCCGTGGCCTTCTTCTTCTTGGGAGCTATGGCGACGAAGAACTGCTAGGCTAACTGCTAGACCAGATCTTCACAACAGCGCTCCCCTACCTGGCGCGCCAAAGATGTCGGTGGGAAACGACACCTATGGGATCATAGGAATCCCTACTACGGTTGCGGGGCGCGGGGCTGTGAGAAGAGCAGGTCTGACAGAGAGCACAAGGATCATTTACCCAGGTTCGGGCCGCGAGGATGCGTAATACCCTATTCTTGCATTGGTGGATGCATTGAGTGTTCTTGAGCTCCTGAACTAGCTACGGTGGCTGCCCCGTTTCAAAGAGCCGAATCCCCCTCCAGTATGCCATGGGCCTCCTTTTATAGCCGAAAGGGGCTGCCACAGTGGCACACAGGAGGTGGAAAGGTGTACACTGCTACAAGCTTATCGCCCGTATTACAGGAGAAGACGCATTTAATGCGTCGCTTAGGTGTCCCTTAGCTTTATCGGGGACGGGAATGAGGCCCGTCTCGTCCGTCGCCGCTTCGTCTTGCTTCAACACGCACCCAGGCCAGCGATGTGTGCGGTGCCATGTAGGCAGGCATGCAGCTAAGGTGGCGCGGTGGTAGGGTCTTCATGAATATCTGCATGCCGCCATGCAAGTGCTTGCCGAGTTGGCTCGGAAGCCGCTCGTTGCCACGCAGGTGCCTGCCCGGCTGGTTGGGCTGGCAGCTGCATGCGAGTGGCGGTGAAGATTTGGCTGATGCGAGCCTGGCTGTGGCCCCACTGGCACCCTTGGCAAGGGCCTTGTCGGGTGGCCCGACAAGGGTCTTGCCGTGGCACACAGTCGTCCCAGGCAAGGCGCTTGCCGGGGACCTTGTGGATCCCCTCGGCTAGGATCCCGCCGAGGGTCACCGTCTTCTGGTTCTCATCTGATCTTGAGCGTTCTTTGTCTTCACAAAGATCTGCATACCACCATGGAGGTGCCTCCCGAGCCCTGGCCCAACGTGGTTGATGGTGTTGGAAACCGTGGGCTCAAGGGTGATGCGCTCCGCTGGTGTCGGACGAGCTGCCCCGGCAAGGGTCTCACCGGGGGAACCTGCTTCGTCCCTCTGCTCTTTGTGGTCTCGGTCTTGGCGTTGCTCTGGTTTCCTCGCGCTTCGGTTTTACCTTGGTTCACCTCCCTTGCCTTGCCAAGCGTGGCCGTGGCGCGTGGCTCCGACTGCCCGTGCACAAGTAAAGGGGTCGAAAGGAGAGCCCCTACTTTTGTACACCGACAACATGCCAGATCCATCTAGGTGATGCATAGCAACGAGAGGGGAGAGTGTTGTCCATGTCCCCTCATAGACCGTAAGCGAAAGCATTATGACAATGCGGTTGATGTAGTCGCACGTCTTTACGATCCGACCAATCCTAGTACCGAAGGTACGCACCTCTGCGATCTGCACACGTTCAGCTCGGTGACGTCCCATGAACTCTAGATCCAGCTAAGGTTGAGGGAGAGTTTCGTCTGCACGATGGCTTGGTGACGGTGATGATGAAGCTACCGGCGCAAAGCTTCGCCTAAGCACTACAACGATATGACCGAGGTGGAAATCTGTGGAGGGGGCACCGCACATGGCTAAACAATCAACTTGTGTGTCTATGGGGTTCCCCCTCCCCGTATATAAAGGAGTGGAGGAGGGGAGGGCCGGCCCTCTCATGGCGCGCCAAGGGGGGAGTCCTACTCCCGGTGGGAGTAGGATTCCCCCTTTCCCTAGTTGGAGTAGGAGAAGAGGGAAGGAGGAGAGAGGGAGAAGGAAAGGGGGGCACCGCCCTGTAGTCTAATTCGGAACCAAGGGGGAGGGGGCGTGTGGCCTGCCCTAGCCGCCCCTCTCTCTCTCTCTCCACTAAGGCCCATTAAGGCCCAATAACTTCTCGGGGGGTTCCGATAACCCCCCCGATACTCCGGTAAATGCCCGAACTCACCCGGAACCATTCCGATGTCCAAACATAGCCTTTCAATATATCGATCTTTATGTCTCGGCCATTTAAAGACTCCTCGTCATGTCCGTGATCACATCCGGGACTCCGAACATCCTTCGGTACATCAAAACACATAAACTCATAATACCATTCGTCATCGAACGTTAAGCGTGCGGACCCTACGGGTTCGAGAACTATGTAGACATGACCGAGACTCATCTCCAGTCAATAACCAATAGCGGAACCTAGATGCTCATATTGGTTCCTACATATTCTACGAAGATCTTTATCGGTCAAACCGCATAACAACATACATTGTTCCCTTTGTCATCGGTATGTTACTTGCCCGAGATTCAATCATCGGTATCTCAATACCTAGTTCAATCTCGTCACCGGCAAGTCTCTTTACTCGTTTCGTAATGAATCATCCCGTAACTAACTCATTAGTCACATTGCTTGCAAGTCTTATAGTGATGTGCATTATCGAGAGGGCCGAGAGATACCTCTTCGACAATCGGAGTGACAAATGCTAATCTCGATCTATGCCAACTCAACAAACACCATCGGAGATACCTATAGAGCATCTTTATAATCACCCAGTTACGTTGTGACATTTGATAGCACACTAAGTGTTCCTTCGGTATTCAGGAGTTGCATAATCTCATAGCCATAGGAACATGTATAAGTTATGAAGAAAGCAATAGCAACAAACTAAACGATCATTGTGCTAAGCTAACGGATGGGTCAAGTCAATCACATCATTCTCTAATGATGTGATCCCGTTCATCAAATGACAACTCCTGTCCATGGCTTAGGAAACTTAACCATCTTTGATTAACGAGCTAGTCAAGTAGAGGCATACTATTGACACTCTGTTTGTCTATATATTCACACTAAGTTTCCGGTTAATACAATTCTAGCATGAATAATAAACATTTGTCATGATATAAGGAAATATAAATAACAACTTTATTATTGCCTCTAGGGCATATTTCCTTCAGCTAATTATTCAAAGTATAAACTATTAAAACAAAAACTAATGGGACAAATGGTGGAGTCACATACCAAGCAACAATCCCCCGAAACAGTTTCGAAAATGGAGCTTCGAGCTAAGAGATCGAAATCCACGGGTTTGAGCTCAAGAACACTTGAGAGAGAGCAATGGGGATTTTTTTCTGGAGGTAAGTGATGATGTGGGCTAAAGAGATAAGTGAGGGGGCCCACGTGGGGACCACAACCCACCAGGGCACGCCTGTGGGTCCTGGCGCGCCCAGGTGGGTTCTGCCCACCTAGTGCACCTCCCTCTGGTATTATTTGCACCGGAAATTCAGAAATATTCAGAAAAAAATTCGTGTAAAATTTCAGGGCATTCTGAGTACTTTTATTTTTGGGTCATTTTTTATTGTATTGGAAATTCAAAAAATAGACAAAACATGGCATTTTATTTTATTTAGCTAATAAAAACAGAAAACAAAAGGTAAGGACATAAGGTAGTGCTTACTAAATGCATCAACTTCATACCGTTCAAAAATGATCCATTAATAAGATTGATCAGGTCTTATTAACGACCACTTTCGATTAGCATGAAACCGAAGAACTTTCGTAAATCACTAAGTTACCTCAATGGGCATATGCATTTCCCAAACAATAAGCATTTCATATTTCTTTTTGATAGTAGGTAGAGGTATTTGAAAACTTCCAATAGTGATTGTCGGGGATTTTTCCATAACATTAATACCATTCACTTGGAATTGTTTCTTCGAAAAGTGCACCATATGCTCATTACCATTGATATGAAAAGTGACTTTGCTTTTATTGCAATCAATAACAGCCCCTGCAGTATTCAAGAAGGGTCTACCAAGGATAATCGACATGTTATCGTCCTCGGGCATCTCAAGTATAACAAAGTCAGTCAAAATAGTAACATTAGCAACAACAACGGGCACATCGTCACAGATACCGATAGGTATGGCAGTTGATTTATCAACCATTTGCAAAGATATTTGAGTAGGTGTGAGTTTATTCAAGTCAAGTCTTTTATATAAAGAGAAAGGCATGACACTAACACCAGCTCCTAACTCACACAAAGCAGTTTTCACATATTTTTTTAATAGAGCAAGGTATAGTTGCTATTCCCGGATCTCCAAGTTTTTTAGGCACCCCATCTTTGAAAGTATAATTAGCAAGCATAGTGTAGATTTCAGCTTCCTGTATTTTTCTCTTATTTGTGATGATGTCTTATATATACTTTGCATAAGGAGGCATCTTCAAGATATCAGTCAGGTGAGTACGCAAAAAGACTGGCCTTAGCATTTCAGAAAAGCATTCAAATTCTTCATCATCTTTCTTTTTAGTTGACTTGGGTGGAAAAGGCATAGGTTTTTGAACCCATAGTTCTCTTTCTTTACCATGTTTTCTAGCAACAAAGTCTGTTTTGTCATATCTTTTATTTTTAGGTTGTGGGTTATCAAGATCAACTGGTGGTTCTATCTCAACCTCATTATCTGGTTATTTATCATTGTTTGGTTGAGAGTCTTCATGCGCCTCATCATTATATTTTTCATTATCAGTAGGTGAGTGTTCATTACCAGATGGAGTTTCAGCATCAGAGATAGAAATTTCATTATCATTATCAGGAGGTTTTTCTATTTCAGGTTCACTAGAAGTATGCAAAGTCCTATCATTTTTCTTCTTCCTTTTCTTTTTAGAAGGACTATGTGCACTAGTGTTATTTCTTTGTGAATCTTGTTCAATTCTTTTAGGGTGTCCCTCAGGACAAAGTGGTTCCTGAGTCATTTTACCTCCTCTAGTTGCAACTTTAACAGCAAAGTCATGTATATTATGATTCATTTCATCAAGCAATTCTCTTTGAGATTTAGCAACTTGTTCTAAATGAGTTTGTACCATAGAAGCATGTTTTCCCACACCTCTAACATCATTTGAAATTCTAAATAACAAGTCACTCAAGCGAGCAATCATATTAGAATTATATTTCAATTATTTCATAACATTTGCATTGAAGTGATCTTGTTTTCTAATGTAGTTTTCAAACTCATAAAGGCATTGACTAGGATGCATATTGTGAGGATTATCATTTTCACTGAACTTCATAAGAGAATTTACCTCTACCACCTTAGGCATTGGTGGTGTATTAAGCCCATGTATTTCTTCAATAGGAGATAAATTTTTAACATCCTCAGCTTTAATACCTTTTTCCTTCATAGATTTCTTTGCCTCTTGCATATCTTCAGGACTGAGATATAATATACCCCTCTTTTTCGGAGTGGGTTTAGCCGGTGGTTTAGGAGGAGTCCAACCATCATAATTTTTCAATATGTTATTCAATAATTCTTCAGCTTGTCCAACAGTCCATTCCCTAAAAACCCAACCAGCACAACTATCTAGGAAGTCCCTAGAAGCATCGGTTAGTCCATTATAGAAGATATCAAGTATTTCATTTTTTCTTAAGAGGATGATCAGGCAAAGCATTAAGTAACTGGCAAAGCATCCCCCAAGTTTGTGGGAGACTCTCTTCTTTAATTTGCACAAAGTCAAATATTTCCCGTAAGGCAGCTTGTTTCTTATGAGCAGGAAAATATTTTTCAAGAAGTAATAAATCATATCCTAGGGACTACGCACACAACCAGGAGCAAGAGTATTGTACCAAGCTTTAGTATCACCCTTTAATGAGAAAGGAAATAATTTGAGAATAAAGTAATAGTGAGTCTTCTCATCATGAGTAAAAAGGGTGGCTATATCATTCAACTTAGTAAGATGTGCCACAACAGTTTCAGTTTCATAACCATGGAAAGGATCAGATTCAAATAGAGTAATTAACTCTGGGTCGACAGAGAATTCATAATCATTATCATCAATAAAGATAGGTGAGTTAGCAAACTTAGGATCACATTTCATTCTAGCATTCAGAGATTTTTATTTATACTTGTGTAGTAATTTCTCTCGATCATCTCTATCATTACAAGCAAGAATATCTCTAGTTGTTTCTTCACTCATAACATAACCTTCCGGTACCTTAGGCAATTCATATCTAGGAAGGATAGTTCTAGCAGGTGTTTCAGGAGATTCGGTTTCAAGCTCATCATCAGATTACACAACATCATGTTGTATAACTCTAGCAATTTGTTCATCAAGAAATTCACCAAGTGGCACATCATCATTAGCAAGCAAGGTACTAGCATCATCATAAGCATCATTCATAGTAGAAGTAGCATCATCAATAACTTGTGACATATCAGAACTGATAGCATGTGGTGGTGTTGCAAGTTTACTCATAACAGAAGGTGAATCTAAAGCAGAACTGGATGGCAGTTCCTTACCTCCCCTCGTCTTTGAGGGGTTAATATTAGTCTTTGGATCCTTCAGATTCTTCATAGTGATAATATGATAATAATCCCAAGTGACTCAACAAATACAGCTATGCTCCCCGGCAACGACGCCAGAAAAAGGTCTTGATAACCCAGAAGTATAGGGGATCGCAACCGTTTTTGAGGGTAGAGTATTCAACCCAAATTTATAGATTCGACACAAGGGGAGCCAAAGAATATTTGAAGGTATTAGAAGCTGAGTTCTCAATTCAACCACACCTGGAGATTAATTATCTGCAGCAAAGTGATCAGTCGCAAAGTAGTTTGATAGTTTTGATAGTAGTGACAGCAGAAATAGTAACAGTAACAGTGATAGCAATAATTTTGTAGCAAATGTAACAGTGATGTGTAACATCCCAAAATTCTAAATTTTGGAATGTTATATTAAATAAATAGTTTGGATTGTTTGTTTGATTGTGCTGTGGTTGCCTGTGTGAAATTGAGTGAAATTTGAAACTTTTTGAAAGTTAAATGAGAGGGAATAAAAGGACTTTCCCAAACTTTAATTTTTGCATTTCTGATCTCCATGAATTCAAATTCTTTTCAAATACAAAACCCTAGAGAGAAGATGACATGACTTCTTCCACTTAAAATGAAAGGGTTTTTGAAAATATTTGAATTTCACTTGGAAATATTTCAAATTCAGAAAAATTTATGCGACTCAATGAGTTTCATGAGAGAAGATAAAATGACTTCTTCAAATGCTAAGAACGAGAGTTGGAAGTTTCAAGGAATCAAATTTAAAGTCCCCTTGAAATTATTTTCAATTTGGAGTTATTTGGTTTTTATTAAAATTATTTTTCTCCAAAAATAAAATAAATGGAAAATAGGGTAAAATGATTCCTTACATTAGAAAAATGGAGAAAATGAGTTTGAAATCATTTTGGTATTTTAAAATATTTTTATTTGATTTTTAAATGAACCAGTAGCACTCTTTGCTTTATTTATTTTTTGTAGATTTTATTTGATGCTAAAAAAATGTTCATGTTGTAGAAAATCTTTTTCTAAACTTTTTGATATATCATATGCCTATATTATATTATATTTTATTTGGTTTTATTATCTTTTGTTTTTGTCTATGTAAAAAACAACTTCCTCCGCCGAACTGGGCCGGCCCAGCTAGCCCGCCAGGCCGCGGCACAGCCCCGCGAGCGCGCGCATCCCCGACCTCGCGACGGACTCCGCCGCCTGCATGCCTCGCCGCCACCGTTCTTGATCGGGACTCCGATCCCGCCACCGCCTCGCCTTGCCCCTCCCTCACGAAACCCCGCATACTTATAGCCTCGGACCCCGGCCTCTCTTTCCCCTCAAACCCCAAGCCCAAAATGCCTCGAAGTCGCCGCCGCGTCTCGCCGGAGTTCCATCACCGCCGAGATTCGCCACCCGCTCGTCCGCCCTCCACCGTCATCGATGACCGAAGCCGCCGCCTCCATCTTCTTCGTCACGTTCCGCCGCCCCTCCCCGAGCTCTCTGCCGCCCTTGAGGACCCCGAAGTCGCCGCCCCCATTCAAGCCGAAGCCGCCGCCGCCATCCTCCTCGTCGCCGACAACCACCGCCGCCGCGGTAACGCCCCGTCTCCCCTCGTTCGTTAGATCGTAGATCTAGGGCTCGGATTAGATCATGTTTTTTTTCTTTTCGAACCTTCCGAGAGATGATCTATTCCCGATGCTCTAAACCCCCTTTCTCACACTCTGTTCAAGTATCAATCGTTGTTCATTCAGTTGAAACTTCCTATTGTACCTTCATACTTTGCTCTCGATGTTTTATTAAGTTTCAACTCGAGAGATACTTCTGCCTCATTCCCTGATTTGTTCACTAGATAATTAACCCTATAAGGGTCAGTTCTCCAGAAGTTACTCTTTACTTCCGCACTTAAATCTCGGGACGAGATTTCTTGTAGTGGAGCAGATTTGTAACACCCCAAGTGTCATGCTATAGTAATCACCTGTTAATGGTGCCATGTCATCATGTTAATGTTGCTAATCTTCACTTGATCCAAATCACCATTCAAATTCAAATCCAATTTAAAGTCAAAAATTCAAATTTGCCAAACATGAAAACTAAAATGTTCAAAGTGTGGCAAATAATCTCTGGTTATTTATCATGTTGGAACCAACCTCTTTTGGGATTCCAATGTGCCCCTGGAAATTCTTTTAGTGGTCTGCCAACATTTAAAATTGGCCTTTCCAATTTCTAGAAATGGTTAGACAACTCATTTTGGCCTCGAACATTTTGTGACTCATGGAAATAATGTGTTTGTTTTATGAGGCAAGTCTCATATCTAACAAAACTGTTTACAGTTTAATAGAAAAGAATAGCAAAGTTTTGAA
Source organism: Aegilops tauschii subsp. strangulata (assembly GCF_002575655.3). NCBI lineage: Eukaryota > Viridiplantae > Streptophyta > Magnoliopsida > Poales > Poaceae > Aegilops > Aegilops tauschii. The sequence continues at coordinate 583,380,507 of NC_053041.3, forward strand.
TAGAAAATAAAATGGAAAAGAGACCCCCCCGACCAATTGAGCCAACTGGCCCAGCTAGCCAACTGGCCGGCCCAGTCGGCCAGCCCACCCCGGCCGGCCCATCTCTCCCTGCATAAACCCCACCACCCGCAAACCCATGCCCCGATCCACCCCACTCCTCCCACGATTCTGCCCCCACGTCTTTCTCGCTCCCTCTGCCCCCCGATCCAGATCGAGGGGCACGGACCCCGGCTACCGCGCCGCCCCGCGCTCAGACGCCGACGCCCATCCCGGCGCCGCCCCTCGCCCTCCTCCCCGGAGCCCCTCTCGCCGCGATGCCCCCGCCTCTGCGCCGACTTGGGTGAACGCCGCCGGCGCCAAGCCGTTCGCCACCGTCCTCCTCATCCCACTGCCCCACCGGCCACCGCGAGCCCACTGCCATCCCCGTCCGGCTCCCGGTGAGCCGCGCCTGCCTTCCCCCTCTCGAAAAACCCCCTCCTGCGCTCGCCGTGTCCAGCGTGCACGGCCATGCTTTGCCGCCCTCTGACCCCGCGCTCGCCGCGGCCGGGCCGCGCCCTGGCCGCGCCCGGTGCCCGCGTCGGCCACGCCTACCTTGCGCCTTGTCGCGAGCCGCGCCGCGTCGACCGCGCCCGTCCGTGCCCACCCCTGCTGCGCCGCTCGTCGCCTCGCGCATGCGCTCGCGCCACCCGCCACCTCGCGCACGCTCTGGCGCCAACCACCGCCTCCCGCTACTGCTACGCCGCCTCGCTCCCCGCCTCGTCGCATGGCCGCGCCCGCACCGTCCTTGCCCCGCCGCGGCTCCCACTCTGCTCCGGCCGCGCCACCACCTCCAGCCGACGCCGCAGCCTCCCCGCTCGCCGGCCTCTCCGCTCTGCTGCCCACCGCGCGCGTCGCCGCAGCCACTGCTTGCCCCGGCCATCCCTCAGCCGCCCCCCATGGCCGCCCCGCTACTCGCCCGAACCCGTTAGGCCCCTATGGGCCTATGACAAACGGGGCCTACGCCAGAACGTTTTAAAATAAATAAATAAAAATATTAATTAGTTATTAATTAAATTAAATAGTTAACTTAATTAATTATGTTTAATTAACCTAGTTAACTAGTGTTAATTAATTAAGCAGTAATTAGGTTAGTTAAACCCTAATTAGCATAAACAGTGTATGACATGCGGGACCCACACGTCAGTTTGACTAAGTCAACGCCCTGTTGACTGCTGACATCATGCTGACATCAGCAAACACTATTCTGGGTAATGTTCATTTAAAATAATTAAATAAATCCTAAAAGTGTTTTAAATCTTTGAAAATTAATATAAAATAATCCATAGCTCGGATGAAAATGTTTTATATATGAAAGTTGCTCAGAAAAATCCGACGAATCCGGATGCGCGGTCCCTGTACCTGTCACATGCCTCTAACTATCTGAACATGGATCTTTCCCCCTTCGGTCATCTGTCTGACACAGGTCCGAAACCGGGAAAACATTCCCGGTTGACTTCCCCCTTCACCGGCATCGTGTAGCACAGTGTTAGAACACGTCTAGCTATGCATGTTGTCCTGTTATGCATTTGCTTGCTATGTATTTACTGCTTGTCCCCCCTCTTCTCTTCGATAGACCCTGTGGCGGCTGCCGATGCCGCTGTGATCGACTACGTCACCGACGACCCCTCCTTCTTGTCTGAGCAACCAGGCAAGCCCCCCGTTTGATCATCCCGATATCACCCATTCCATTCTCTCATGCTTGCATTAGATTTTGCTACTGTTATTGTTTGCTCCTATTCTGATGCATAGCCTATTTATTGTAACTTGTTGTTGTTACCTACCTGGTTATCCTAAACTGTTTAGTATAGGTTGGGTAGAGACCCATAAGAGACCCCCACTTTGTCCCGACTGCCCCGCTGGATTATCAGAAGACCCAATCAACAGGATCGAAGACCAGGCCCCGGCACCGCACATCACATTCCCCTTAGTTGGTCGACACTACTGGGTTACTATCGAGTGCCGAGGGTGAGACCTCTACAGCACTTCTGATGTTAACCCTGTAGTGTAGCTATTCAGTCGTGGTCATCGAGGGTGACTCTGCCTTAACCATTTCCGATACGGCTCTGTCGTGCAACACCTCAAGTGTGAACCTCGAGGGTGGTTCCTCTTACGTTCACCTTGATGTTTACATCGAGTGGAAATCCGTTAAGGGTGATTCCTCAGGTTTCCCTCCTTGGTGTTAGACACACGGTTACTATGGTTACTATGACTTTGCACTGAACCATGTTACTAAAGACGGGTCGGTCCTGAGGGGTACCCGCGCGAGCTTAATTGCGAGTGATGTGGAGACGGGTTGACCTGGAGGGTGCCCGCAAGATAATTATGAGGCGTGGCCGGGCATTCCTAGCCCTTGCCGCAAGTCCTCGAGACGGGGCAACGGGTCACATCTTTCGTGAGTCTCTGCTTGTTACCGCGCGTTCCTAATCCACTATGGTTTGGATATTTGATCTGATGGGCCTCTGGCCTGATAGCACTAACCATCACGTGGGCATAGTATGGACATTCTGCGTTGTATGCATCAGCCGAAGCTTAATAGACGTCAGCGACTGAGCGGCGCGCGCCGGGTTGGACTGGTAAGCACCTGCCTTTTTGAAGGAGGAAGCTAGGTCTGCTCACCGGCCGCGTTTGCAACGTGCAGGAGTTCTCGGGGCAATGGCCCATGACCCCTGGGGCATAGGTTTAGTCCGGCGTGCTGACCTCTCTATTAATCCTAGGTCGGGTTGCGGCGTATAGTTTGGCCGACGCCGGGCATGACCCAGGAAAGTGTGCCCGGCCGGAGTTAATCGAGCGTGGTGGGTAAGTTGGGGCACCCCTGCAGGGAAGAAAACATCTATCGATAGCCTGTCCTACGGTAATGGACACTTGGAGTTGTATCCCGATCGATACAACTAGAACTGGATACTTGAGATGAGACATGGATATGAGAAATGGATAGTATGGCTCTGGGATTGCTTTCTCGCAGGGAGTCGAGAAAGGATCTCTAGCCGAGGTTGATAACACTTCTACTACTTTACTTTATGCTACTCTACTCCCCTCTGTTGCTGTAAGATGGTGGTTTCCAGAAGATGCTAGTCTTCGATAGGACTAGGTTCTCCCCTCTATTCAAGCATTTCTGCAGCCCAGTCCACATATACAGCCTTCCTTTGATAATGTTGCATATGTAGTGTAGATCCTTGCTTGCGAGTAGTTTGGATGAGTACTCACGGTTGCTTTGCTCCCCCTTTCCCCCCTTTCTTCTTCTTTCCGGTTGATGCAACCAGATGTCGGAGCCTAGGAGCCAGATGCCAACGTCGATGCCTACTACTACGTGGAGACCGCCGACGACCAGGAGTAGTTAGGAGGCTCCCAGGCAGGAGGCCTTTCCTTTTCGATTGTTGCTACTTTTGTGCTAGCCTTATTAAGGCAAACTTTTCTAACTTATGTCTGTACTCAGATATTGTTGCTTCCGCTGACACTTGTGTATTCGAGCTTATGTATTCGAGCCCTCGAGGCCCGTGGCTTGTAATATCAAGCTTGTATTTTTTTAATTGGTGTCTAGAGTTGTGTTGTGATATCTTCCCGTGAGTCCCTGTCTTGATCGTACACATTTGCGTGTATGATTGCACTTGGGGGCGTCACAAGTTAGCACTACAAAAAAAATACACTTCCGTGATGATATGTGTTTGTCACAATAGGTCACGTTTTCCGTCATGCATGTACATCCATGACAATTTTATGACAGAATCAAGATAGTCATACTTGTGCTGTCGTACAAGTGTTCCATTACATTACCAAAATTATCATCACGGAAGTGTCCACTTCCATGACGATAAATCGCGTGTCACAGAAGTGCTTTCGTCAAGGGTGACCGACACGTGGCATCCACCTTAACGGAACGCCGTTAAGCTATCGGGTTCGGTTTTGGATCCGATAGCCCGTTAACAGCCCCGACCAATGGGGATTTTCCACGTGTAAAATCATCATTGGCTGGAGGAAACACGTGTCGGCTCACCGTTGGGACAGATCTCATCCACTCATTGGACCCAAAGCGCCTATGATACATCAAGACGTGGCACGCCCAATAGTGGCCCATAAAGTTTAAATGGGCCGGCCCAACTAAAGGCCCACAAGATTATGCGGCCCATAATGGGACGCCCTAGCTAAAGGCCCACAAGATTTTGCGGCCATAATGGGCCGGCCCAAGTAAAGGCCCACAAGATTTTTGCGTGCCATAATGGGCCGGCCCAGGTGAAGGCCCATAAGATTTTTGTGGACCATAATGGGCCATCCCAGCTAAAGGCCCATGAGATTTCGCCGACATTTATGGGCCGACCCAGCTGTAGGCCCACAAGATTTTGAGGACACTAGTACGCTGGCCCATTAATTGGCTGCCATGTTTTGGTCCAAATGTCGGCCCATATTTGATCCGGTCCATTAATGTCCTGCCACGTTCCGGGCCTAATAATGGCCCATATGAGATCCGTCCAATTAAAAGCCTACCACGTTCTTGGCCAAATTACGGCCCAGATCAGGTCCGGCCCTTTAAGAGGCTTTGGGCTAAATTATGGCCCATATCAGATTCGGCCCGTCAACTGGACGCTACGCTTTTGCGACCATTTGCTAAAGGCCCATTTAGTAATTCGTCCTGATATTAGTTTCGGCCTGTTAAGGGCCCGTTTAACATTTCGTCCCTATATTAATTTTGGCCTGTTAAAAGCCCGTCATATAGTTGGGCCTTACTACGGCCCGGTTTGCATCCGGCATGCTCGCAGCCAATAATCTGATTGGGCCAAACAAGGACCGAGACAATTTTGGCCTGTTATAAGCCCATGATTTGATTGGCACATTCATGGGCCGGGGTCTATTTCAGCCTGCTGCCGGCCTGTGAGCTGTTCGGCATGTTTCAGGCCCAACCTACTTTTCAGCCGCCTAAAGGCCCATTGAGTTTTCTTGGGAAAATAAGGCCGGCGGTTTACTCGGCCTATTAAAGGCCCGAATCTACTAGTGGGCCAGTTTACATTTAGGCCTGTTAATGGACCAAGATGACGGGGCCCATGATGCGGATCATACATGGTGATTTGCATGACGGCGCGATTATGTACCATAATTTTACAGTTTGGCCGGTTTACTGCGAAGACAGGATATATATACAGTAAAATAACTGCAGCATCATGAATAAGAAAAAAACCTAGACTATACAATAAAGAAATTAAGGCATATTACATCCACTGGGCATCAAAGTTTGCCACTATGGTAATAAAGCACAAGCAGACAGTAGATTACATACACTGGGCATCAAAGATCGCCACCAGTGCAACTAAACACACCGACAAAATAATATACAAAACCGACAACACTTCAATAGAGTTCAAGAAAGGTTAGCCCTGCTCGGGAGCTGCAGCGCAAGCAGCTGAGCAAGCTGGTGAGATTGCACTTGTTTGACACTTATATCCTCCTCACTCTGAAAGATAAACAAGCAGACAGATGACAGGTTTTGCACATACAAGTATCAGTGTTGACAATTCATCACATTTCTTACTGACGAATAAAGTGACACAGTTTAAAATAGCATTAACACAATATGGTATTATTCAGGTCAAGACATGGCAGGAAATGACATTGTGAAGGAGTTGGCGGCTTCACGACACAACTGGATTACAGATCAAGAACTCATAGGTATCAATGGTTAATGTGCTGTCAATTTATCCCATTTCAGATTGGCAAAATAAGATCACTTGCTCTATATAGTTTAATTTACGTGGTATGAAGAAGGAACTTGGTTGTACAACTGAAAACTTAAATTGAGAAGGACAAACTTTTGTTTATGAACTGAAGTACATAATAAACTTTAAACATGCAATTTGATGCAAACACCAAAAATAAACAGCTGTTGCAGTCATGCCTAACCAAATATATACAAAAAAGGTTTGAAGGCTTGAGAAGGACAAACTTACATTATTGGTGAAGGCAGGCTCTATAAAGCCCTTGTCCATGCTGATGGGGGGGCAATTCAAGAAGTTTACCACATAATCTTCTTCATAAGCATTGCCTTTATTCTACATTTTGATAAGAGTAAATATAGATGTGACAATATAAGAAAAAATGGAGAATATTTAAAATAAGATGCAGAGTGATCTACATAACCAAGTAGCTATAAATGTAAGTACAGCGATACAGGTAAAAGGTACAGCCAAGAGCAATGCAGAGCTAAACTTCTTCAGTACCATCGGTGTTATCCAACCTTATGGTAAGAGTAAATATATACCTTATGTGTAGAAAATGGAGGGCAAAGGAAAATAAGATGCAGAGTGATGGTACATGAACAACTACCTGTCAATATAAGTACACTGATAAAGGACAGCAGGTACTTACAAGAACAATGCAGAGCTAAAAAAATTCATTGGCATTGGATATATTCTATACTAATGTAACCATTCATACAGATCAGATAATTTGGAGCGAACAATTGATAAGCAAGCTATCATGCATACTGCTGTCACATAATGAACCAGTTATGTATGCAAGTACAGTGATACAGGAAAACAGATACTAACAAGAGCAAAGCAGCGGGCAACATATTTGCGATATCTTGTCGTTCTTTTCAAACCGGAATTCTTTTTCGAGCAGATTTCTTGCAAAAAAGATCCGTAAGGCACATGCAGAAAAGCAGAAGTTCAAATTGTCATTTGATATCATAGACAGTACCTCATCCTCGGAACAAGACCAGTGCATAACAAGGTTTTTCCATTCAATGTCTTCTAAATTTAGCACAGGAGACTTCAGCAGAAATTCGTTTATAGACTTGCCATCAAAGTGTGATTTCCTCAGGTAACATCGATACTGCTGCAATGCTTCCTTGAAAAGCAAAAGCAAGCTTTGCTCGTCATGACTATCCAGATTGACCCTCGCCTACTTACAACAATGTAATGTAAATCATTGATGTGTTCAATCAGCAGAAAACAGGAAAATAATCACCATGAATAATAGCACTTACACGTAAGTGGGACAGGAAGATGTGAAAATGGTGTTTGTCTTCACTATAATCTTCCCATGATGGGAATATATGCACGTAGTCCCTAACAACATTGAAAGCATTGTATTTTAGACTGGGAATAACTGGAATGGGGTTCCAATCTGCAGGAATTGGCCGTTTCTGCGGTTGGGATAGGTCTTCGGCCGGTGGACTTGCTGTACTTTTTGCTGGAGTGGGATTTTTCTATGGTACGGCTGGTGTTATGGCAATTGAAATCGGCATACCTTTTGCTGGAGTGCAGGTCCTGTGTGGTGCGGCTAGTGGTGTGGCCAGTGAAGTATGGGTACAGTCTGCTGGAGTCGGTCCTACGTTTTGTGTCACTGGTTGTACAACCAATATAAGTGGGGTGCTGTCTGATTTGTCCTGCACAACCACGTTTTTCAAGGACTTTGCTGGTGCTCCTTTAGGTTCAGCAATCACCCTCTTCCTTTTTGATGTCTGATGCACAAGAACAGCATCTGAGTGAAAAAACATGGTATGATGACAGATGGAATATGTATTGATAATGGATGGGCATGGCATCTCGACATATCTGATGAGTAAACTAAGCAGATGGCGGTGCAACAAAGTAGAAGAAATGCAAGACAACATATGCAAGATACGCGCAATCAATAAAACCTTGCCAAATTAGAACAGGCACCTTGATGGGTGAACAGGACAGGCCATCTGCCTTTGACTCCTCGAGGTTAGAATTGTCATTAAGATCATATTCTGAACAAGAATCAACAGGTGGTGAGCGTATGAGTTTCATTGCATCCAGAATGGCACTCAATGCCTTGGTGCCAATTTTGTAAGTCATTGCGGTGTTTAGCTTCAAGAGTGGACTGCTGCTAGTGCGACACAAAGCAGCTACACATATCATAGTGTAGATATAACGGGAAAACTGTAAGCATCGGAGTAAAATCAGCAAAGTGGAACTTGCTGGAATATATGTGCTAGTATTGCCGATACGGCGAGAAAGCCTTCGGATACTAGCTCTCTTCAACTGAAGGTGTCGTACTGTTAATATCAGTGTAACTCTCAAAGGCGACACAGCTCCCCGCATTTCCTTCTATTCTTGTAGGATTCAAGTGGGCAGGCCACTACAAATCCTATTCCCATGTTTACAAATTCCTACAAATCAAAGAAGCCCGACGAGTTCAAAGTGTCCATACCAACCAACCGTATAGACCTCTACACTGCAAATGTCCCTGCTCATATTCACTACAAGGAACATACTGTACTACTATCATACTCCCTCCGTTCCAAAATATAAGTCTTGGTAGAGATTTCCACTATGGATCACATATAGATGTATCCAGATACATTTTAGAGTGTAGATTCACTCATTTTGCTCCATATGTAGTCCATGGTGGAATCTATACAAAGACTTGTATTTAGGAATGGAGAGAGTACTTATTAAAGAAGAATGGAAGAGGAACATGGTAAAGAAGAGCAAGCAGATTTTGGATAATAAAATGTTCGTTGCGCAGTGCCCACACATGATGAACCAGAGCGCATTAAGAAAGCAACTCCCTGCTGTCTCTCTATATGTGGTGCACGTGCTTTTTCGAAAGTAAAGTAGAACATTAGCTGACCAATTAAATGTTATCTGTTTTAGTAATATCAGCATCATATCAGATTCGTACTTGAGCAACAAGTTTGGAATTATGAGTGGCAGGTTGTTTAGCTTGATGGATTCAGGAGCAGTGCTAAGCTGGTACGATGATGGTACTGAATATAAAGGCATGTCTGCATTTGGGTCAGTCGACCATTTCAGGCGGTTGGATAAAGATCCTACGTCTCCTAACCCTTCTTCTTCCTCATCTCTGATTCTTCCCATACAGAACACAGCACGGGCCGCCGGCCGGACCATCGGCCCCCATCGCATGTGTTCCTCCGCCACCCCCACCCCCACCCCCACCCCCGCCCGCGTCGAGTTTTCTTCGTTTGGCGAGGCCCCACCACCGCCCCCCAACAACCAAAGTCCCCACCCGAGCCCCTTCGTTCGCACCGGCGAACTCCGGCGAGCTCTGAAAAATCGACTGACCAATTTTGAAATTTAGTCTACTGTGAATGAACTCATGTGGAATATAAAAGGGGAAAACCATAAGCATTGGGAGTATAGTGTTGAGCGTGCCATGGCGGATCTGAAGGTGCAAACCGGACAAAGGCAACTTCGCAACCAATGTTTGCTCACAACTAGCAAGTAAGTGATGGACAAGAAATCAGAGTAAAGCAGTGGCGATCTATTTTCTTGTTGCGATAAATAAGTTGAGCAGATACGAAATAGTATCGCCTCTGGTGCGGCGTCGTGTATGCATCTGCTGAGAATTTGATGGTGCTGCGGTAGCGATGGCTGTCGGCGGTGTGGAAGCAGATCTAGGAGGGTAGACGGTGGCGGCGGGGCGCGGTGGACGAGAAGGTCGTAGGAGCGGCGCCGGCAAGGTGGACGACGGCGGGGATGAAGCGAGAGGACGGGATGCAAGGATCCCGGTCCGAAGCCATGGATGAGAGAGGTCGATCTCTTGTAATGGACGGCGGCGTCGGGGTATCAGCTTCGGCATGGTGGAGGAGGACGGTGGTGGATGGGGTGGCGGACGGAGGAGGCTGGGGTGGAGAGGGTGTTTTGGCGCCCACGGAGTACGAATGGGGAAATGGAGGTGGAGAGGAAGGGGGGAACCATGTCTTCAGGGAACGCTTGGCTCAACTGCGAGGAAATTTACAAACTTATCCCCCGTTTCAAATTTCCTACATCACAGCAATATTAGTCGGTTGGGGATAGGACGGCAATCTCGCATACACCGAATATTTGCCGACGAGAGTTCGTTTTTGGCGCCCACCGTGTATGAATCGGGGAGGGAGTCGATTTCGGCCGAGGACACACTGTGTTTTGGTGCCCACCGTGTATGAATCCGGGTGAGAGGCGGTTATGTCACCTTCGAGTGAAATTACAAACCTACCCCTATCGAAACCTATAGAAATCGAGCAGATAGGCTTTGCGTGGCAGGGATAGGCAGTCGTAATTTCCATCTCGCAGATTTTGGTTTCGGGCGGTTACTGCGACTTTCCCCGCTTCGTTCAAATTTTGCAGAGTGCACGTTTACCGTGCCAACTCAATTCGAATCCCGTTTGTATTCTATTTTTTTTGGGCGGGGTCCATTTTCGATTGGAATAAAATTCTATATACATCATTTTTTTATATATATACTTTCAAAAGCACAACAAAGAATTCTGCTCCTTTATATGTATAATATGCTTTACAAATACAATGATCTCAAAATCATAAGGTTGAATTCAAAAAATTAAACCAAATTATGTTCTACTAAAATGTATGGATCAGTAATATCTACATATTAAATAACATAGATGCGCGTGAATTCATATGAGTATGCATGTTTGATAGATCAATTCTGGTTCGAGTATGGGGTACATGTATCATCATCTCGAATTCAAATATTTGAATCCCTTTTATGTTCACTCCTTTCACGCCCATCTCTCTCGCATGCATGCTCCTTCATGTAGCTATCACTCTCTTTTCTCCAGCTCACCCGCACGCTCACTTCATGTTTCTCCTATCCTCGCGAACATGGTCTCTCGTCGTCTCCCTTGAGAAGTGTCACACTCTCCCTATCATTATACATTACACGGTTTTCATTATCTCTCACGTCTCTACCGTTCTCTCGTATCACTAGGTACCTAAGCTTTCTTTTTCACCACCACACACACAGTCTCCACTCGTCTTTCACTTTGTGTTTCTCTCTATGGGATTCTCTCACACACCTTATATGTCTCTAGATATGAATCATACCACTAAAATTACTCTCTCTCTCTCTCTCCTGTAGACACAACATTTGTTGCGGTCTCCTTTTCGTCTCCATCCCAGACTGACATTATTCATTTGTTTACCGATCAGACAAACTCCCCCCCCCCTCTCTCTCTCACACACACACAACTCCTGCTTCCACTCCCCTTCCCGACTACCGTCTCTCTCTCACACACAAAACTCTCGCTTTCGCACCCCCGTCTCGTATTTCTCTCACAAACATTTATCGACTAGCCTCTAGATAGGTTTATACACCCACACACTCGTGCTTCCACTATCGCATACATGTCTCTCTCCCGCTCCTTGTATCTATGTAGATTTTTCTTCCCTTCTTGAGACACGCCCTCTCGATCGTGCACACACACACTATCGCCTCATTTTAAGCTGATACCTCTCGCACACACACTCTTTGTGTCTTTGTCACACATGCACTCCGTCCTCCTCCTCTCTCCCTCTCTCTCTCTCTCTCACACATGGGCTTTTTGCAACAACTAGCAAGATGCCCATGCGTTGCACGGAACATGAAGATGCATTTGTATGAGTAGTTTATCTTGTGGGAGAAAAGGATGAACAAGGGAAGGCCTTATTTGCAAGTGTGGAGAGGGGTGTGGGTATCTTTTTGCAAAATTGCCACAGGTTCCTTCCTATCCGTCAGATATAGATCGGACGACCTATATTGCAGGATGGCAGGCACACGATCATCACCGACTATGCTTTTTATAAGAGTAGGGATAAAAAACAGAGTTGGTGATGATGGTGGGCCTGCCATCCTGCAATATAGGCCGTCCGATTTATATCTGACGGATAGGAACAAAACTATGGCAATTTACCCGCACTCCTCTCCACATTTGCAGATAAGGCCTTCCGTCATTCATCCTTTTCTCCCACAAGATCTTGATGTTCCGTGCAACGCACGGGCATCTTGCTAGTAAGAGTAGAAATTAGACATATACCACTTCTCGAATCTTGAAACCAACAACATTCCTCCCTTATCTCATCAAAACCGCCAAAGGAATATATTTTGAGTGAAACATAACATTTTTTTTAGTGATATACGTATTTCAAAACTAGACTTTTTTTTCTATCAAATCGGTGAATATGTATTAATCTACTCAGATCGTGTGGCAACGCATTGGCACATTGCTAGTAGTTATTATACTTTTGTGGACACCAGACAAACGGTGGAGTACATATACGAAGAGAAGAGGCGCACGCACGCAGTCGGTCTCTCGCTGTCTCGCACACATGAGTGTTATGTAAAGGCAATGTTAACAAATAAACCCTAAAACCCTAGGTGCACGATTGCTGCATTCACGGGTACGGGGTACGTGGTGGAGCGCACCTTTGTAGGAATAGTCAGCTCGCGTGATAATTTGATCTGTAGGAATTGATGGTCGGGACCACAGGTGAACGACTTGGAGGCGGTGGCTCGGTAGTTGCCACAGATTGAGTAGTCAGGTTTAAAATATCATTTTTTAGCAGGGTTAAGAGTTCCGATTTTCAATGGCGCGTTATAAGTACTAAGTAGTTTTTAGAACGATTGGTATGGAGCGAAAATGGAATTCATAGTATTACCTACTACGTACCTCCTTGGTGTATGGTTGTATGGGTTTATGTTGCAAGATGTTGAACCTTGTAGTTCTAGGGAAAATACTATGTTTAGATTTAGATGTTTGTTTTCAGTAATGAAAATCGGAAGGGGGAAACCCTTCTTTGATTAAAAAAAACTACTACCTCCGTTCTGGTTTACTAGTCCCCATCGTTTTTTGGGTCAAAGTTTGTCCACGAATTTTACTTGTAAAATGTGAATGGAAAATGAGATTTTGTTATACGCAAACAAAAAAGGACTGGAGGGAGTGATTGCTCTGACACGGACGCGACCTCTTATAGCGCAAGCATTGAACCGGCGCGCCGGCCAAGAGGGCCCCACTCGCTGCAGGCCCGGCTGAACACGCCTCCTCGCCACATGCAACCGGCTTCAGACTGCCCCGCCTGCCTTCATTGAATCCGCGCGTGTGCCGGCAACACGTCCTTCCACGACTGACTGGCATTTTAGAACACAAAAAGTGACCAAAATATAATTAATTACGCATGGTCTTGACTTGTTGTGCTCGCACTGGTAGCAGGAACTAGAGGTTTTTCTTTATTCATAACTCTCCTCAATTTTTGGCTTTGAAGTGATTCATGGTTGTGGACATTATGTATGAATGTGGAGATATCTGTGAACATGAGTTTGATGTGGAAGTTGAACTTGGAATGTCAGGCTTGCGCGTGAACTATACCATGTCCAATGCTTCGTCTTTATTGTTTGGAAAGTAATTGTTGTTATTACATGCCCCGAAAAAAAATATTTTGTGCCACATCAGTAGATGCACGGACATCACAACAGGCATGCTGACTGGATAAACATTTGAACCTAGGTACTATGAAGGAAATTTTGTATGGAAAACAGTTTTAGATAGCAGGAGACGCCTAGCCTGCTCTGCCTCTGCTAGCTTATTTCTGGCTTCTTCCATCTCTTCTTTGGCATGGGTGAAGATTGCATCTGATTGCTCTTTCACTTCTTCAGGAACTCAGCTACATTCTCAAGGGTTGTTGCACGCTTTCTTTCAGCCTTTACTAGAGCCACGAGGACATGAACAGCTGACGACTCCACCTGGCTTGTTTGTAATCCAGCATCATCTGGGAATTTGCACCTTGTGTCTAATCCAGCATCATTAGGGATCTGGCACCTTGTGTGTAATCCAGCCTAATTCTGGAAACATGATCTCGAGGTTGACCATACTTCCCTCCTCGCAGGAACTGCATCCTAACATGAAGTTACTTCTTTTTTAGATAATTACTCAGAGCAACCCAGATCCATTTAGTAGAAGCCAGATAAACAGAACTGGGAGAAGTGAATTCAAAAGGAAAAAAAATAAAAACAGACTACAAGGTGAGAACACCCACTTCCTACATCAAGCTAAAAACAAAAGCATTAGGACGATTAAGACTCGTCTTATGACACATCAGAGAACACGAGGCTTAAGAGAAACAGAAACTACAACATATACACATCGAAGAACACGAGGCTAAATGAAAGTAATTGAAAGGGTGTTACTTGCCAAAGCTTGTTTTACAGGTTCCGTGCAGCTCCTCTTTAACTTGCCACGCTCCTTGAAGATGTCCCCAATATCCAGTGTTTGGTCTTCATTGCTCCTCTGCATGTTCGCACTCGTGGTTTTAAAATCTCAACATGGCAAGAAAAATATACTACTAGTAATACTCGCGCACTCGTCTGCCATGTTAGAGCATCTCCAACAGAATCGCAACGCACGGCGCTTTAAAAAAGCGTTTACAGTGCTGAGATCGAGAAGTAGAGATAGGGAGTAGAGGATAGTTCTCAGCATAGATAGATAAAAAAATAGATTATTCAACTACTCCTCGTCGTCCGAGTCCTTCTCGGTGATGTCCTCCTCCGACATCTGACTGTAGGCGTGAAGATACCGATCGTCGTCGGATTCCCAGGGCGACGCTGCTCCTAGCCTCATGTTGAATTGAGCGTCCGCTTTTCTCCTACGCTTGTCCTCGCGATAGGCGGCTCGCTCCGCCCTCCTCTTATCCCTCTCCGCCCTCCTTTTCTCGTAGAACTCGCGCTCGTTGATGATGTCCTGTGGGAAGCGTTGGCGCCACAGTGCCATGGCTTCCTCGTCCATCTCGGCAATGCCGAGACGGTGCTGCCACCTCCGGTTGTCGTGACGATCCTCGTCGGTGATAAGCCGCGGCGGAGGCGCGAGCTCCTGTGCCCGCTCCCGTGTCGGCACGTTGGGGAAGTTGAATGTTCTATGAGGCCAACGGAGGCGCCGCCGTATCGTACGCGCGGGCGGCCTCATTGGCGGTGTTGAAATTGCCGAGCCTGAGGCGCATCCCGCGGAACCGGATCTCGGCGGAGAAGCCGCCGGAGGGGCGCGCGCCGACGCCGCGGTCTCCCCAAGTTTCCTGGCGACGCGGCGGCATGGTGGCGCGGAGGCGGCGAGGTGAGAAAGAGCAGGGAGAAAGCGGTGGCGAGGCACAGAGCGGGGAGAGAGCGGTGGCAAGGCACAGAGCGGTGGGAGGGCGTTGGATTTTATAAAGCGCGCCGGACGCCGCGCGCCAACACTAGCGCATGCCCGACCGCTTTTTACTGCGTGCGCGCAATCCTTTCCCGATGTCTCTGCTATCTCTAATCTCTTCTCTACCGTTATATTTATTTTATATTTAATATTTATCTCTACTTCTCTACTCTCTATTTTTTTCTCTACTTTTTCCCTACTCTTATAAAAAATAGAGTTGGTGATGATGGTGTTCCTGCCATCCTGCAATATAGGCCATCCGATTTATATCCGACGGATAGGAAGGAAACTGTGGCAATTTTGCAAAAAGATACCCACACCCCTCTCTGCATTTGCAAATAAGGCATTCCCTAGTTCATCCTTTTCTCCAACAAGATAAACTACTCATACAAATGCATCTTGATGCGTGCAACGCATGGGCATCTTGCTAGTTCTAAAAAACTATCCATCATTTGCCACACTACTAGTTGCATATGAAATACCTACCCAAGCACAACGCGATACAGGAGCGACGCACAATTACAAACTGATATTCTGTTAGACAATGGAGGCCATAACCAGTTACTTTACGGGAACAATAGCACCCAGGAAATTTGAAGGGTAGGTATGAACAAAATTGGAACTGCACATGTACTGCTAAGTGATTCAATACACACATTACCAGTCGAGGAGGAGAACGATGGTTGCGGCGGCCTCTGTGAGTCATGGTTCGGCAACGGGAGTCGGTTCATTGTCCACGACGATGGTGCTTCTGCGCTTGGCGTCGGCTTCCGGGAAGCAGATCCGAGACCGTGGAAGACGGTGCCGGGGAAGAGGCTCCGTGTACGACGACGACGGTGGACCGGCTCCAGTGCGGCGTACGAGGTCGTCGATGAGGCAGATGCGCTGCGGTGGACGAGTGCGCCGATGTAGAAGGGGAGGAGCACAAAGGCTGCGGTGCCGTGGAGAAGTCTATTTTGCGGTGGGGATAGAAAATGGGGATTATTCAGGTGTACTACTCTGGGTGCCGGGGTGGGTTGGCTGGGTAGGGTGAACCTGAAGTTACGAAAACAGCCCCCCTACCAACCGTCATCCGTAGGCCTATTCCGAAGGCTATGATGGTAACTTCCCACTGCTCGAATCAGGGTCGCGGGAGATTTTCCCGCCGACCTCAAAATTTTGTGACACTGAACTCCCCGTGTGGCGTGTTGGGTGATTCGGCTAAGCAACTAGCGAGTAGTACTAGTAAACTCTGCATATTAGGTTTGACCAAAGTCAAACTTCCTAAAGTTTGACCAAGGTTATAGAAAAATATAAACATTTACCACAAGAGATATGTATGATGTGAAAGTACATTCAATAATGAATCTAATGATATTTATTTGTTATTGTATATGTTAATATTTTTTGTTATAAACTTTCTGAGAGTTTACAAAACTTGACTTTGACCAATGCTAATACGCAGACTTAAATAAAAACGGAGGGTGTACCCATTTGTTTTCTTAGTATGTAGTGAATTAATCATTTGTTGAAATTGTGAAATAAATATATTAGGCTACTGACTTCGAATGTAATGGTCTATACAATTCAATAGTTACAATCATTGTCGAATTCCAAGATGTATACGAGGTCTATAGTACTTCACAACATGCTCAAACTCGCATAATCCCAGTCAAATGACAATCAAAATTCATTTCATAGTTATTACTTTGTAGGAGTCAACAAAACCAACAATAACTCTACATCAGCCATTATAAAAGCAACATTTTGAACATATCCCAATGTGTGAATGAAACATGCAGAGAGAGCTTGCGAAGATGGATCAGATAGGGCGGGAAAGATTGTATGTATGTGGACGAGAGAGTAGGAGACAAACCTAACGAAACAGAAAGAGGGAGATAGAGAGAGAAAGAGAGAGGAAGAAGTTAGGTCTATGAGAGAGATGGAGACATGTAATATACGTGAGATGCGTGTGCATCCAGATTCTGTACACGTGGAAGGAGAAGAGACAACAGGTTTGATGAGAGAGCTGGAAAAACATGGACGAGTGGGGAAGGATCTCGTGGGTTGAGGGATTGTTAAATTTGTGCGGGGGAGAGAGGGAGTGGTAATTTTGTGCGAGAGAGAGAGAGGGGAGGAGAGCCGTCATCACATCATCCTACTTCCAAATGGCCCAGCATTCTCTAGCGTAGTGTGGTCGCCGTCTTCGATCTCCTCGATGCCCTCTTTGAAGATTGAGGTGTTGTGCATGCTGGGGTGCGAAGAAGCACAAGCGAGAGTGGTCGCCATATAAACTTGGATGGGGATGAATTGTGTGCTCGGGGGAGGGGGTGTGTGTGTGATGTGTGATGTGTGTGTGTGTGTCAGATATTGAGAGAAAACAAACCTAAGGAGAGAAATGTGTGTGTATGTGACGGAAAGCTACTTGCTAAATAGGGTATTCATGAAGAGATTGTGCATGCAAGATAGAGAGCGATGTGCGGGCCTTGATGTGGGCAGGGGCCGGGTGAGGGTGTCAAAGTGTGCGCGTTGATTCATGTGTTACATGCGATCGTGCGAGGGACGAACGAATACAGAGAGATGGTTGTTGTGTTACGGATGCTCCCCTCTCTCTCTCACACACACACAAGTAAAATAGAAGACCGTTCTCTCATGTATACACAACGTATCGGCATCTGTCTATGTCTCACTCATGCATGATCATTTGCACATTCACACCTCTCTATGTCTCTATCACACGCACACCGTCTCCACATTGCCCTTCCGCCACAACACACATATGGACACATACACACGTTCTGTCTCAGTCACACACACAGGGGCTGTTTGGTTTGAGACTAAGGGACTGTTTGGTTTGTGACTATGGTTGCCACATCTTGCCACACCTAAGGTTAGGCAACTTTGACCAATTTAGGAGGGTGTTTGGTTCAAGCCTTACCTTAGGCAATATACTTTTTTCCACACTAGGGCCCTGCATGACATACACTCACAAAGTGTGGCAAGATTCCCTTAGGCTTGCCAACTTGTGGCTCTCATGGGTTGTTTGGTTCTAGGCCTAGCATTGCCACACTTTGCCACACATTTTTGCCAACCTTGCCTAAGCTTAGGGGCTGTTTGGTTTGTGAGTAAACTTTGCCAAAGGTTGCCACACCTAAGGTTAGGCAAGTTTGACTAACTTAGGTGAGTGTTTGGTTCAAGCCACACCTTAGGCAAGCCACACTTGAGCCCCACATGGCATATACACAAAAAGTGTGGCACGATTCCCTTAGGCTTGCTAACTTGTGGCTCTCATTTTGATAAACTAAGCTTAGGCAAGGTTGGCAAAAATGTGTGGCAATGCTAGGCCTAGAACCAAACAGCCCCTTAGTTCATTAAAGTGAGAGCCACAAGTTGGCAAGCCTAAGGGAATCTTGCCACACTTTTTGTGTGTATGCCACGTGGGGCTCAAGTGTGGCTTCCCTAAGGTATGGCTTGAACCAAACACTCACCTAAGTTAGTCAAACTTGCCTAACCTTAGGTGTGGCAACCTTTGGAAAAGTTAGTCACAAACCAAACAGCCCCCATTTTAAAGAACTAACCTTAGGCAAGTGTGGCAAAAATTGTGTGGCAAAATGTGGCATTCCTAGGTCTAAAACCAAACAGCCCGTAAGTTTGCCTGAGGTCTCCACACCTAAGGTTAGGCAAGTTTGACCAACTTACGTGGGTGTTTGGTTCAAGCCACACCATAGGCAAGCCACATTAGGGTCCCACATTACATACACTCAAAGAGTGTGGCAAGATTCCCTTAGGCTTGCCAACTTGTGGCTCTCATTTTGAAGAACTAACCTTAGGCAAGTGTGGAAACATTGTCTCTATGACAAGTGGGCCATAGGGGCAATAAAGTGTGGCAAGCCAAAGTGTGGCAAAAACCAAACACATGCCAACTAAACTGCGGCTGCCAAATTTTGGCTTGGCAAACGGTGGCTGGGAACCAAACAGCCCCAAAATCAGTATTAAAAAAACTAGGGCGCACCTAAAACGTCCAAATCCAAATAAACACGAACTGGAGCTAAATTAAAATATATGGAAATATTCTAGCATCAAGAACTTTTCCCGGAAAAAAAGTTGAGTAGTATTCGGGGATTGTTTTCACACACACAAAAAGGTTCGGAGGATGTCCTTCAAGCGCGACACGGTGACACACCGTTCGATCGACCACACGGCCGCGGTTCACGCGCTTGCACAGGATTCCGTATCGTGGCTGTGGTAACTAATAAAAGCGCTGCCTAAGTCTAATGTTTACGTGTACTAGTACGGTTTTCTTTTAAGTTTGACCAACCCTATATAAAACTAAACTAGGCTCCCATACGCGCACTCATCAATATGTCGCCGCCGCTGTTGCGCATGCCGGCGCCCGCCTGCTCCGTCCAACAATTTCTCGCCCATCACCTCCGTGTCGCCACCCAAGCCGAAGGCTCGCCCGCTCACGTCGTCTGCAGTCCCTCCTCGCGATGCTGCCGCGCTGCGAAGCACGCGAGCAGCTTGTGGAGCCGCGTCTATGCACGCAGCGTACAAAGAGGAGGACGAGTGCGTGCTCCAGCACACCGGCGAGGAGGAACTAGCGTGTCATTGTCGTCTCCGCCCGCGCGGAGGAGGCGCGCATGGTGGTTGTCGCGGCGGAAGCCGATCGCGCGCGCGTCGAGCCCGCAAACCGGGTGCGGACGCGGAATCTACCTTCGAGACCTTGAATGCCACGTGGATCCTGCAATGTGAAGGAGCAATTTGGGTCAGTCGACTCTTGTGAGCCGTTTGATGCAACATGGATGGCTATAAGGGCTTCTTCAACCTCCAAAATAGATGCATGGTTCATCTTCTCAGCCCGCCACACGCCTAACCGCCTGCCGCCGCCATTGTGCCCTCCCCTAAACCGCCTGCACCGCCATCCTCCCCCCACCCCCACCATCCGTTTAACCCCGGGCATGATCCATTTTTTTCGGCGAACTGCATTCCACACCCAACACTCATAAGATAGATCATGGGCACCCTGCCGTCTTCTTCCTTCACTCCCTCGAACTTCTTTCACAAATCGACTGACCCAAATTATACTACTAGTACGAACGTATTAACTACAGTAGGAACACGAAGATACGAGCAGTATTACCAACTGCAATAAGAACAGTAGTAAGACATAGTACTAGTACTACTGTACATACTAAAGAGTTCAAATAACGAGAAAGAACATAAACACAGTTTTGCGGGGGCCTCAGCACAACACGCCCTTGAAAATAAACTAAGCAACTAGTCCGCTTGACACTGCAGTAGAACCAGCATGAGCGACGAC
Source organism: Aegilops tauschii subsp. strangulata (assembly GCF_002575655.3). Taxonomy (NCBI): domain Eukaryota; kingdom Viridiplantae; phylum Streptophyta; class Magnoliopsida; order Poales; family Poaceae; genus Aegilops; species Aegilops tauschii. The sequence goes on from NC_053041.3 coordinate 583,400,753, forward strand.
ACTGCCACCTACTCGGAGTCCCAGTCCACGTCCTCGACTTCGTCCTCGTCCCTCTTCCTCTTCGCCGACGCTTTCTTTGCTTGAACCGGACACTGGGCTCTGCTTCTTCAGCCAACCCTTGTAGATACTTAAACAAAGGTAGGCATCCATTGTTGCGTACAGGATGTGATCTTCATCTAATGTCTTCGACTCCCATGCATGATGAAACTCGTGATGAGGTTTCTTCAGTTTACCGTACGAAGGATGAACCATGGCTCCTGCCAGGGTCAGCATTGAAGGTTGATCAAGGGAGGGCACCAGCCCTTCCTTCTGCAGGTCGAAGGGATCGCCTACAACGAGGCCTATCCGACCCAGGATTTCCTTGTCGTTCCTAAAGTCTACAGTAACGAATTTGACTCGGCCGCCCTTGAGGAACTTCTTAAATTCCTCGCACTCAACGTCGGCATGGCATATGTGGTAGACCAAGCATAAGTCATGCACGCAAACCTGGATCACGGCGGGCTTCTTCTTCTCTTCCTCCTTTAGTTTCTTCTCGCTTCCCAGGACTATGGTGTACTCAACATCTAGCCCAGCGACCCAATCATCATTTGAGTTTTCAAACATGCGTTTGAAGCGAGCAAGGAATTCTTTCACTATTGCGGAAGAACGGGTGTAGATGACATCGAGCTCATCGCCGGTGATGGTTCTAACGTTGTACTCACCGCCGATCATGGAGATTTGGGACGCCATGGATTTGGGAGGAGGGTTAGGATTAGTGGAACTGCCGTAATGTGGAAACACGGGACGACTGGGAGCGAACTGTTGTAAGGTACTGTACTAGTAGAAGACGGGGACGAGTAGGGCGTGCGAACGGTGTGGGGTTGCTGGCTTGCCCGGTGGATAAATGGCTACAAGCCCCCAAAGAGTTCTCGAGAACTATGCGGGACAAACTAGATGTCATGTCTAGTAGACCCATATCGTAGGCCTGACGGTATAGCTTCTGCCTGTTCACAAGCCATGCCGGCTTGTGTGTAACTTCAATTAATTCCGTCAACCGTCGCGCCTGACACGACCTTCGCCTCCCTCACGCGGTCGCGCCCTTTGAGACTTTGACCGGCTATAAATGAGCAATTTTTTTTGCGTACTCCGCATGCATGATACTCCCTCTGGTCCTTTTTACTTCCATGAACCGTTTATACTAAAAATATCAATATCTACAATACTGATTATAATGAGTAGTATAAAGAACCTCTTGGGTGGGTTAGATTTTTTTTGGTTAGTTGAGTTCAAACTAACCCAAACTAACTCTAACACATGGATCCAAACAGGGCCAAGGTTAGCTATTAGAGTACTACTACCTCCCTTCTAGTTTAAAGGGCTCGATTCAAAATTTTGACCTACTCTTAGCCAGATAGAGGCGGTGGAATAATTTTGTAGTTTTTCACAAAAAATGTGTTTACCAATGCATGCATGAACACTAGTTACTGTAACCCTCCTCTCTTCTTTAATTCTTTGCCACATCAGCATGTTTGCTATTCCCGTGTGCATGATACCAGCAAAGATACCACCATTATGGCCAGCCTTAATCATCGCATGCAATAATTTAGTGCACCTTGTAATATGAACATGTGTGGGGCATGTATGTTTTTAATGACTTGAGACTATACCTACCCCGACATGCAAGATGAGATTTATTATGCACCGTTCCCCATACCTGCAGGAAGCCCGTTCGTCTCCAAATCTTTTCCTCTCCGTGTGTGGAAACAATATGCCTGCCAGACTCTCCTTCTCCCTCCGGCGGTCCGACCACTCCACCCCATGTGGAAAAAATATGCATGCATGACTCTCCTCCCCCCGCGCTTGTCCAATCCGTTGTGACCAGCAATATTTCCACCCCTTCCCTCCCCCGTAATTTACTGCAACAAATATTCCCACGTATTTGTTACTTAACTGCAGGTGCATTGGTTCACTGACATATGGGCCCAACAGGGGTCTGGCCCACATGTCAATGACGCAACTGGACCTCTAGTTAAGTCAGTGCAGCTCAGTCCATATCTTACGTAGGTGTGCCATTGCTCACTATAAATACTGCGCCTCCCACGACATCGCTATCTCCTCCCCCTCATGTTCACGTTCATCGCTATCTCCTCCCCCTCCCTATCACGTCGACCACCATGGCATCGCCCCTCCCAAGCCCTAGGCGCCCCTCGCTGCACCGCGCGGATGGTCACGCATCGCAGTTCCGTTCCTCGCCGCCACTAGTCGAGGAGGACGCGTCGGCGTTTCGCTCTTCGCCATGACGCGACGCGTCGCCTTTCCATTCCTCGCCGCCACTAGTTGAGGAGGACGCGTCGGCGTTCCGCTCCTGGCCGCGACGCGTCGAGGTGGACGCGTCGCCATTCCGCTCCTTGCCGCCACTAGTCGAGGAGGACGCGTCGGCGTTCCGCTCCTCGCCGCGACGCGTCGAGGTGGACGCGTCGGCGTTCCCAATCTCGCGAGCACGCGCGTCGGAGGATGCGTCGGCTCCCCTCTACGAGGAGAATGCCGCGCCGCCCGCTGAGCCCGCCAGCCTTGAGGAGCATTGGAAAGAAATGGATGTCGCCTTGTGGGAGGCTTTGCCTCCAGCAGAGCGCGCCAAAATAGAGGCGGAGAAGAAGGTCGAGGAAGAGAAGCGCACCACGGAACAAGCTGCCTGGGAGGCCTATGTCGCGTCCGAGAGAGTCAGGCAATTGGCTCTTTGGCAGAAGTCACGTGCGAGGGCCGTGAGGGTGGCAGAGGATGCCCGTGCCGAAGCCTTGAGTGCAGTCGGTCCCAAGCGCCACATCTACGCTTGGCGGTACGTGGACCGGGTGCACGCTTCCAGCGAGGAGGAGTACCTGTTGGCGCCGGATCACTACGCCGGTGAGATCGCGCTCGCCCGCCGGCAAGCCACCAATCAGGACCTCGCGAGCTGCGAGGCTGAGGAAGAGGCGTTGTGTCGGCACGCTGGGAAACGGCCGCGCACCGCAAGCGCTCCTGCGAGCGTCGTGGCTTTTAGGAGGAGTATAATTTTTGTTTCGTAAGGCGATCTCATTAGTTTTGGGACGCAAATGATAAGTCCCGAACGTTCAGGAATTTTTAGCGTCCTTAATTAAGTATGTAAAAGGGAAAGTTTGGAAACCTTGTGTATTCGTATGCATTTTGTAAGTACGTGCTACACTATCGCACTACACGTCTCTCTCTATATATGCTTGCAGACTGTGCTACTCCTTGTGTCCAGGTCAATAAGTCATCTTTGGTTGTGCACCGTGACCAAGAAGGAGGGAAGACTTATACACCTAGACGGAGGGAGTACTACTATTACTTATGTACGTGCAAATGCACGTTTTAACACTACGACGCGGTTTTTGTAAAGGTAGAAAAATAGCACTAGTCAAGATTGTGAAACGATTCAATGCAAAACAAATGCGAAAATGCTCATTTGATTGTTTAATTTTAGCTTCCTTCTCTGTGGTTATTTCTCTGTCGTACTTTGTACAAAGTATCTCACTGGTCGGAAAGGCATGCAAATTCCCAAACCGCTTCCTACACCCTGTATCGAATTTTTTGCCTAACAAGATGTGCCGTGCAATTGGAATTCCAACTTGAGTACTACTACTAGTAGGAGTACCAGGGGCCAGTTCTTTTAGGCTTCTAGATTAGTAATCCCATAACTACTACCTCCGTCCTGGTTTATTGGTCCCCATTGTAATCTGTGTCAAATTTTGATCATAAATTTAACTAATGAAATGTTAGTGCATGTCACATGCACTAACATTTTATGAGTTAAATCTTTGGTCAAAATTTAGCACAAATTACAATGGTGAGGAATAAACCAGGACGGACGTACTGCTAGTAGTAGTTGAGAAGCCCAAATAAATGAGTGAAGCGCCTTAATGTTACTCTGCACTGTGACTAGTCTTATGGGAGAAGCTCGGGAAGCCGCCAAAAGAACTGGCCCTAGGAGTAGTAGCTAGGGATACTAGGAGTAGTAGCTAGGGAACGAGTGTGCGAGATGAACCGGAGAGAGTAAATGCAGAGAGATGAAATGCAAAAAAGACGGAGGGATGTGATGGTTGCTTGTTCGTTTATTTTACCAGGCCACTTATTACTAGGAGTGGTTGGGTTTTGTGATATGACGGCTTTACTGCTGCGCCACGAGCAGGGTGAGACTCCCGTGCAGCGTCGCCCTCTACACTAGTACGACTACATCGGTCGTGGTTTATCCCCCATTGAATTTGACTGAAGATTTAACTGACAAAATGTTAGTGCATGTCAACAAAAACAATATCTTTGGATTCGTATTTGAACATAGTTTTCAATGATACTCCTATAATTTTAGGTGACATGCATCATCATTTATCGTCCTATATATAATGTTAGTACAATTTTTGGTCGTACCAATCTATAGTAAGGTGCTCGTGCGTTGCACGGAAGAGTGAAATGCATTGATCGGGGAGTTGTTTATTTTGACAAAGGATGTGGGGGTCATCTCATGTGTAACGGGTATCGATAGGTTTGTTCGGATATTATTTCATCACTAGAGCTCACAAACATCCGGGCGAAATAGATAAAAAGGTATCTTTTGCAAACAAAAGCATTCAACTGTTCAACCTGCATCCAAAACTTGTGAAGAAATAACTCTTATTGTGCTTTGCATGAAATGATCTTCAAGAATTAGTTTTTGAGTATCCATTGTTATACATGTTGGCTACAGATGACATGGCACTTTCTTATAGTCAACAGTTGGCTATACTATTTAAGTATTAACCATGCCCTTATACACCTAGATGGAGGGATTAAATCAGGATGACTTGGAAGGGGGCAGAGGATATGTAAGAAATGGATCATCATAAGTCTTTCACCAGTACTGTAGTAAAACATGGAAGATTCTAGACTAAACCATAAATGGATACACTTTTATTCCTGCGCGATACTCCAATAGAGCAAGATCATGCATGGAAGTCTCCACATGCTTAGACAGCGGATTACATTGAGCGAAGACTAATGATCAACATTTAACTTGACAATGAAGATGTCTAGGTGAACCTCCTTGGAGTCCCCGTGCACATCGTTGGGGTTCAAATAACACCGTGCGCTTTCCATGTCCACATCAGCGAGAAAGTCCCAGCTCGGCAGAGTCCAAGTATGCTTGGCGTAGCCAGTGTCGCCGCCCACGTACCTCTGAGGGGTAGTAATAGTGAGCACGCACCCGTACATCGGCCTCGTGTCAGTGTCAGCGTCAGCGGCGTCGCCCCTGACGCACACTATAGAGATGTGGCGGCGGCCTGCGCGGGCCTCGCCGGTGGCCACGATCAAGAGGAAGACGCTGTCGTCTTCCTCCAAGACTAGCAGACGGCGTTGATCCTCCAGCGACTCCGTCACGGTGAACGGGTAGCACGTCTCGTACTTCATGTTCTTCGCCAAGGGCCGGTAGTGATCGCCGCACGCCTGCGTCAGGTGATGCACGATGTCCGCCGGCGAGCCCCAAAATGGCACCGGGCACTCATAGCAGTAGACAAAGGGTTCCTTGGAGGCATCGACTAGGCCGTCCATGAAACGGGAGTGGCTGTAGGGGACGTTACGCCAGTTGAATATATGAGAAAGTTACTACGAGATTTACTACAAAATAAATCATGACGGCTATAACAGAGATTAAACTAATCATGCGGACTAGCATAGTAGATGAACAGATCGAATCTAGCACACAGACTAGAAACATGAATTCTACCACGATTTTGAACAGGAAGGACAAAAACACATACGGTGCAACGGGAGCAGCACCATTGGCGTTGAGGTTGTCGCCCATGTCGTTGACGAAGTGGTTGCCGAGGTCGTGGAAGAAGTCGTCGTCAGTGAAGTCGTCGCTGCTAGCAGTCGCGAGAATGCGCTCCCCAAATTTCAACAGCGCCCGCCGAATGGAGCGCACGAGGGAGTGGCTGTAGGGGACGTTGTGGCCGCCGAATGGAGCGCAGGAGTAGCCCACGAAGTAGTAGATGGTGCTACTCCCTAGTCTCTGGGTGTGTTTGGATGACCACCAAACCTGACCACACCAAAAAATTGGCTAGCCCATGGCATTTGGTAGCTGTTTGGCTCACTACCAAAAAATTGGCGTGCCCAGCGCAGCCGCCGCGCCCGTGTAAATCACGCCAACGCGCGGGCGAGCCGTGGGCGTAGAAAAGCTCCGCCAATAAATTGGCGCCGTGACTTTGTCCTCTAATTCCTGGTGGGGCCCATGTAATGTTACTGATGCGGTGCATGCAGCCGGGCGTTTTGCATCTTTTGGCCTGTAATTAGTCGTTTTAGTCGCAACGATTAGTGAGGGCATGCAGTTTGGTAATTAAAAAAAAGGTAAAGTGCATGCTGCGTGATATCTTCCTGCACTGCACGAGGACCTGTGGCTGTCTCGTGTCACTCTGTTGGCAAGCATATTTCTTTTCTCTTGTACGTATGCATCTTTGTTTTTATTTAGATAAAAGGCGTGTGAAGTATTCCAAAGTCCTTCAGGTCAGCGGTGCAAACCAAACGGAAGTCTTGCCAAAATTTTGGGCAGCAACTGGGCTACAGTCCAAACAAAAACTACTTACCAATATATTGGTCATGCCCTTGATTTGGTCATACCAAAATTTTGGTAGGGCTAGCTGGGGCTCAAACCAAACACACCCTCTATTCTTATCTCTATCTCTACTACTCTTCTTTGTTTTTTATAATATACTAGTTTTAGTTGTCAAATCGAATAGTACTGCGCCGTCCATTGCACGCTCGGCTGAACACGCCTCCTCGCCTCCATCAAACCCCTCCGTTAAACCCGCATGCAAACCGAGAAACCTACTCCGGCCCGCGGGAGGAAATTTGTCGGTTGCCGTTGGAGAATAATAGAAGCACGTCCAATCCATTTGAGTTAATTGCGTGTATGATTCTCCCTCTATAAAAAGTTAATTGCATCTTTAATCTTGTATTCTAAGTACTCTGTAGGTTCCACTGTCAGTACAGTGTACATGACTTGCAGGCTGGCTACAGATTCATACAGAAAGTTATAAAGAAACAAATCCATGACTTGCAAGATTGGAGTTAGCACCGATGGCGGTTCGTAGTTGTTCCACGCTCAGGCATTGAAGTTTGTAACTATTTTAGATTAGAACATACTACTCCTCCGGTGCTAGTAGTAGAGCAGAGTCCTACTCCACTACTACTCTACTCAAGCAAGTTAGGGCATAATAGCAGGTACTGTAGGGAGTACCAGTATTGTGCTCACTCAAGCAAGTTGTCTGACTTCGATATGACCCTACACTGCTGGTATGTGTCTCGTAAGTCAAGTGGTGTGCTGCAGTCATCATCACCTGTCCACTTCCCGCAGCACATATTCGCTTCTCCATCTTTGTCCGCTCTTCCATCCCCGCTAAGGCGCCTCCCCCCCCCCCCTCGTCCGAAACCCAAGCACTAACAATGCAAGAACCGAGCAGCGTCCGCCGAAAGAGTGGCTGGAATTCGCTCCCCACAGAGGTAATCAAGCTCATTGTTTCACGTGTGGACAATCTCAGTACCATGCCGCTCGCCGCGTGCTCGTAGGGGTTGTACCGTTTACTCAAAGCCCTCAGGCCGGAGCTTTTTAAGCCAGCTCCTTGCTTGCTGATGCCGCCTGATCTTCAGAAATGGCGTGTCACGCAGCATAACGATCGTAGGGTGGCGAGCATCAACCCCCTTGACTGCGATCCGATCCCCGTCACCCACAACTACAATAACGGTATGTACTGGGTCGGCATGAACACGTCTTGTATGGTGCTCATTGATGGTCGCGGCAGCTGGATGCTCGTGGAGGTCTACACCCGGCGATTGATCCCCCTTCCTTCGATTAACACTGCACTGCTTTGGCACCGCGGCCCAAAATACTCGGAATCTTACAGTAGCCAACATGATACCAAGTTTGATTTGCTCAAGGTTGTAATCTGCCAAGTGCCCACAAGATCTGCGAATTATAAAGACTTCAGGCTAATTGCGTTCTTCAACCGTGGTCTCGCCTATCTGACAGGTCACGTGTGGACAATCTCAGTACCCTTGTGTTCAATCTGCACGTCCATCGCAGGATCATACATCCTCCATGGTTCTCTGATGCCATTGAACACAAGGGCTTCATTTACGCTGTCGACTCCTTCTATGGCTGGACGTATTGCTGGCCTACTCCAGTCATCGCTACAAACGGCTGTTATAGTAGTATGTTACTTTCCTATGATATCACGATGGCTTGCTTATATTACTGTCAACATTTACTAAAAAAATATTCATGCTCATGACATGCTGTTCTTAAGATTGACTACATCAAGAGCCCTTTTTTATTTGACTCCAACTTTTTTTGAGGGTTATTTGACTCCAACTTGATATGATGTTGTAGGCCACCTAGTGTCCCTACCCTTACTAATCCCAGAACCTTTCAAAGAAAAGCGGCATGGCAGTTGCAGGTGGTTCCTGGCTCGATCAGACGATGGCGAACGATTGATTATCGTTCGCACGTACCGGACGTGTTGTTTCACGGAATACAATCACAGTCACTGCAAGGTCTTTGAGCAGGATCCCAGCTTCTCTGGGCCTTCAGGAATTTTTTACTAGAGGTTGGTAAGTAGCCTTGGTACACGCTCTCTATTTGTTGGACTGAATTATCCGATTAACCAGGAGATAACCGACGGCAAGGATCATGATGGCAGCGCGGTTTCGTACATCAGGCAAAACTCTGTGTACACAGCATACCATGCGTCTCTACATGAACCATACCCTGATATGTGCTGCCACGCTCTGCAGCCCAAAGTAGGAGAGAGGGTCGCAAGTATCATACTTCGACCTGCTGGCTGGAGTTTCCCCCGTCAGGCACCCATCTGGTTCAAGCCGTCAGCCAATCTCCACAGCTTAATAAATAGTAACATCTAACTGAGCCAGTTAGTTAGATGCGTACACTTGGTGTAATAGGATCTTTATTTAGTTTGATGCATACACTTTTTCTTTTTTGGTAGCCCTTTTGTAATGATGGTTGATGTTTGGTTTGGAAGAGAGAGTTGCGTCTTCACTCTTCTGTCCTGCTTACTGCTTCTGTTGCACCCCCAGCCCTGGTTGCTGCTGCTGCTGTTTTGAATGTACAATCAGTAGTATATTTTGTTTGTTGGTTCAATAAATGTGTTGTTAGAACGACAAACACAATGTTTTGGAAGTCGTTGCACGGTTCGATCCTTTAGTGCCCCTACCGTACGTAGCGCATACTATTTTTCGTACGGAACACATTTTCCACTTGTTGATAACATGCAGCCCACTGATGAAGACCCAATAGAGAAGCCCATAATTAACTGGAAGGGAGGCTCTCACATGAATCCGGCCCAGGTACATGCTCATGGTCCCCTAAACATAAATAAGTAAATAAATAAATAAAGCTAAATGCTCATGCACTAGTTCTTTAAATTCACGATTTAATAGGAGGATATTATTTCCTATGATAGTGTCGTTACATTCAGTCGATATTATTCTTCGGCAAAGATAGCGACCAGTCTTCTTTCTCCCAGCATTTTCTTCCTGCAACCAGCGGACCCATGCAAATCGTAGTCAACGTCGTAAATAGATCCGGTCCATTTTTATTTTTCAATAAGAATGTCCAACCCAGCCCAGCACATATTGGCGACAGCACTTTATCCTCTGCCTTGGTGCGCTCGCCGCGGTGCCGCCGTCCGGCCCTGTCAACATAGTTTTTTTTTGAAACGGTCCCTGTCAACATAGTGAATCGGGAGAGGACTGTAGTTGTGAGTATGACAGTACGGACCCACCAGGTCCACTCCCGAACACAAGCAAGCGCCTCTTTTACTACTCAGATGAACCCCTCGTTTTTTTACTCTAATCCACGCTGCTGATATCTGGGACCCACATCATTTTCAATGTATAGTCAATTAACGACAGAATTGCACAACTTTTTTTTGAGTAGTAATTCGGAGGAGCAGGCTATAAACTGTGTTGTGCGGTCTCTATGGCCCGTCTAACAACATGACCAGCCCAACAGTTTTTTCTTTGGGAAAATAGGTAGCCCAGTATTTCTTTTTAAAGAATACCCAAGCTAGGCCTATTTGTTTTCTCCGACTTACTGGGCTGCAAATCTTTCAAGACGAGGAGGGATGCATTCCGGCCTGGCCAAAGAGTATGGTCAGTGTCTGTTAAAAGTAATATCAAAACGGGTTGAAAATTCCAAAAAAATTATAGCAAATGGGATATTAGTTTCTTTTTTTGTTTTTGTTCTTCACTGATATCTTATATGTATTTCACTGGATTTAACATGACATAGTACTAATTTATTTTTAAATTTGTTTTAGTATGGCTACTAATTTTTGGATTAAGAATTTTTTTCCCCAGCAAAAGATTGCAAATTTTCAGAATTTCCCACATATTTAGTTAATTTTTTGACCCTGGTACTGACCAGAAAATGGGCAGCAATTCTAAAAATGGAAAACGGGCTGCAATAGATTCCATATGAATTAGAAAATGAGTAAAAATTATAAAAATAATAGCAAATGGGCTGTACACGCCACAGATTTCGAGGCTGACTTGTTTACGCAAGGCTTTGTCAGTCAACACACGATTCTAGCAGCAGTGACTGTTGGATGTCCATCCAACGACCGACGTGCTTCTTCAATCTCTGATCTTCCTGCTCCAGCCGCCTAAACTAGCGCCGGCGGGACTGCCTGCTCCCTCCTCTTGTGGCCCGTTGTAATGTCGCGCAGGCTTCCCCAGCCCACCCTACTCCCTCCGCTGGCCGGGCTGCACGCAATCAACTGCGTCCTTATTACGCGAAAAAAATGATTCCTCCCACTGACATCTGGGGCGAACAGGTTGGGAGGCTGACCTGTGGGCCTACTAAGTTGACGCGTACGCAGGGCTTGTCAACTTAGTCAACAAACGATTCTAGCAACAGTAACCGTTGGATTTGAATCGAACGGTCCTGCTGCTTCTTCAATCGCTGCTCTTCTTGCACCAGCCGCCCAAACCAGCGCCAGCGAGACCGCCTGCTCCTGCCTCCAGTGGCCGGTTGTGCTACCGTTGAGGCCTCATCGCCCCCTATTACTCCCACCGCTAACCAGGCCCTACGGCGACGGCAGCCTCACACCGCAGCCGAACCAGTGAACCCTCGGACTCCTCTCCGCGTGGGCATCCACTGCCGCATCTTCCCCGGCTCCGCGTCGTCCCCTTCCTAGGCCTCGCCGTCACCCACCGCCTTGGTGCTCTCGGTGCGGCATGGTCAATGTGGTCAACGACCGACATCCATCGGAAGAGTAATGTACGTGGAGAGGCTGACAGCTGGGTCCATGGCCACAGCCCAGTTTTTTTGTGATTTGCCAAGTAAGTCTCTTTGTCAGGCCTGTTGGGCTGCAAATCTTTCAAGACGAGGAGAGCTTTCATTCGGCTGGCCGAGAAAATGGCTATCAGTAATGAGAAATGGGTTGTACATTTTTAAAACACATCAAACCGGCAATTAGTTTCAAATTTCTTTTTTTCATTTTGAGATTTTAAATTACATTAATTTTTATGCATAGACAATTTGTTGTATTTTATATTGATATACATTTATTTTTAAAATCAGTTTGAATGTGACTTGAAATTTCGGGATTAAAAACAGTTCGGACCGCACCGAAATATGCAAAATTTCGTATAATTTTTTAACCGTGGACACAATATGGGCTGTAATGCTAACAAAAAGAATATGGGCTCCAAAAAAACCTTAAGAATTAGCAAATGAGCTGTAAATTATTAGAAATAATGACAGATGGGCTATATGCTTTTTTCCACAGATTTGAGGCTTTCCTAAAAAAAGGTTGACGCACAAGCAGTGACTGTTGGATGTCCATCCAACGGCCGTCGTGCTTCTTCAATCTCTGCTCTTCCTGCTCCAGCCGCTCAAACAAGCGCCGGCAGGACTGCCTGCTCCCTCCTCCCCGCGGTCGGCTGTGCTGCCGCGCAGGCCTCACCACCCCATCGTACTCCCATCGTTGGCCTTGCCATCCCTCTACTCACCCACACCTGTTGTTATTCTCCGTCGACGGCAGACGAATCAGTAAACCCTCGTACAGTCGTACTCCGCTCCGCGTGGGAAACAACTGCCGAGTCTTCCCTGGCTCCATCTCATTCTCTTCCTAGGCCTCGCCGTCGTCCACCGCCCTGGTGCTCTCGGCGCGGCCTGGTCAACATGGTCAACGACCGACATGCATCTGAACTGGACTGTATGTGGAGAGGCTGACAGCTGGGTCCACGTCCGCACGCAAGGAAATGCCTCCTTATTACGCGCAAAATAATGATTCCTCCACCTGACATCTGGGACTCACCGAAAGGGCCTCTGTATTTCGTGAAAAAAACATTACCGCTGCTGACAGCTTGGACCCACCAGCTATATCTTGGCACGCAAGGAAGTGCCTCCTTATTACGCACAAAAAAATGAATACTCCCCCAGCTAGCTCGGACCCAGTATAGTGGCAGGCTGACTTGTGGGCCTACTAAGTTGACGGGGATGGAGGGCTTTGTCAACTTAGTCAATATGCACGATTCTAGCTCCAGCAACCGTACTATGTCCATCCAACGGCCGTAGTGCTTCTTCAACCTCTGGTCTTCTTGCTCCAGCCGCCCAAAGTAGCACCGGTCGTGCCTCGTGCTCCTGCCTCCCGTGGTCGGCTGCGATGCGGCGGAGGCCTCACCGCCCCCTACTACTCCCACCGCTGGCCAGGCCATCCCTCTACTCACCCACACCCCCTATAATTCCATGGCGACGGCAGCCTCACACCGCAGCGAACCAGTGAACCCTCATACTCCTCTATGCGTGGGCATCCACTGCCGCGTCTTCCCGGCTCCGCGTCGTCCCCTTCCTAGGCCTCGCCGTCGTCCATCGCCCTGGTGCTCTCGGCGCGGCGTGGTCAACATAGTCAAGGAAAGGCTTCCATCGGACGTGGACTGTACGTGGAGAGGCTGACAGCTGGGTCCACGGCCGCAGCAAGGAAGTGCCTCCTTATTACGTGCAAAATAATTATTCCTCCACCTGACAGCGGGGACCCACTGGACGGGCCACCGTATTTTGGAAAAAAACATTTCCCCTGACTGCTGGGACCCACCAGCTACATCTTCGCACGCAAGGAAGTGCCTGACAGTCGGGACCCACCTGGTCAAAGCGTACGTAGCATTGTCATTCTGGTCGCGAACGTGTACGTACATACCGGTCGATGTAGAGGCGCGCACGTAGCATGTACATGTACGTACAACGGCCAGGGTGCAAGAAAGTAAATACAGCCACGTACGTACATACGGGCGGGGTCTCGAACGCCTCGCGTACGTACGGCCAGGGCTCGTGTACATGGCTGGGACGGAACGGAGAAACAGCGTCGTTGTCGTGTTCATGGGGAGCCAACGGAATGCGTCGTGTTCATCGGGAGGAAACGGAACGCGTGGGAGCCAACCGGCTTGGACGGAACAACCGATGGAAACGAGGCCTGGCGTACCGCGGAACAGAGGAAACGGCCTTGTGTTCGACTGGCCATGTTCGAAATGGGATCCTGTTCATCGGGAGGGGTCTGGCGTACTGCAAAACGGAGGAAACGGACCTCCTACAATCGAAACGGGGGTCCTGTTGACCGAGAGGGGTGTGGCGTACCGCAAAACGGAGGAAACGGACTTGTGTTGGAGCGCTACGGTCGAAACGGGGGTCCTGTTCATCGGGAGGGGTGTGGCGTACCGCAAAACGGGACTCCACGGGATACTGTTCATCTCCACCGTTGACACCCACCAGCCTCCACGGGCTACTGTTCATTCACCGTCGACCTCCTCCAGCCTCCACCTGCGACTGTTCATCCACGGACTCCTGTTCATCCAGCCTCCACCGCGCGCTACTCCACCGCCTACTGTTCAACCAGCCCTCTCCACGGGCTCCTGTTCAACCACCCCTCCACGGGCTACTGTTCATCCAGCCCTCCACCGTCTACTGTTCATCCTGCCCTCCACGGGGTGATCCTGTTCATCCTGCCCTCCACGGGGTCCTATTCATTCAGCCCCAACAGGCTCTAATGATCGGGGTCCTGTTCATCCACCCCCACCGGGAACTGTTCATCCAAACCACCCGGCAACAACCACTGTTTATCCAGAGGCAACGCCACGGGGTCTTGTTCATCCACCCCCATCGGGAACTGTTCATCCAAACCCCCCAAGCAACGCTCACTGCTCATCCAGAGGCAGCATCGATCGGCTTCAGTTAGCAGCAGTAGTGAAGGAATCGCTTGATCGGGTTCAGTTAACAGCCATCGATCGATCGCTCGGGTTCAGTAACGCGTAGCCTGCAGTGTAATCGCTCGGGTTCAGTTAGAGCCCAACGCCTCACTCCGTTTTAGTTAGAGCCCAATGCCTCACACCCACGCGCGTGCCTGTACGAGAGAAACGCGCATCGCTCGGCCCCCGACCACCCACCATTTTCCGCGCCCTTGCTTCTACCACGGTTTTTCCGTCATGGATGGCCCAAAGAATGTCATGCAACTGCGTCTCCGGCCCGCCCAGGATGAAAATCCCATTTTCTGTCATGAATTTTTGTCATAGAAGTAGGACCCCACCACATCTATGATGTTACCGAGTTTTGTCACAATTATCGTCATAGAAGTGTCATAAGTATGACAGAAAATATTTTCGTTCGGCCCAAAATGTCATGGATGTGTCTTTTTTTGTAGTGTGGTATCAGAGCCAACTCCCTGTAGGTAGCCCCCTTTCCAACTCCTTGGCCGAAGTTGAGTCTAGTCGTCTAAAACTGTTTTACTAACTTGGCCATGTGGCTTACGGGCCCACATCGCCAATTGGGTGGTATTAGGATCTTTTATTCCTCATCTATACTCTAGGACTCTGATCTCTCTTCCTTTCGGGTCAAACGATTTTGCTAACTCTAACATTAGGATCTCGTAACTACTTCCTCCCGGAGAGCCCCTTATTACCGATGATCGCCTGCTGCACCAGAAGATTCCGAAGATATTCTACGATGTTCTCTTGAGACTTTGTCCCCGTCACTTTTGCAATTCCCTAGCACCGATATATCCTTATGGATAACTACGTCTCACAAAAGATACAGTCATTCCCTGTTGCTCTTGTTATTACAAGATACCCGAAAGTATTCTTCGACTTTCGAGAATCCTTTTTCCGACTGCCTTGCAGCTCTTTTCCTCCTGAATACCCCTAGGAATAATTCCTCACACTTATCGGGGATTTGTTCATCCCCAATTTTTCATATGTCTCACAAAATTCTTTGGAATACTATTCGATCTTCCGAAATCCTTAGTAGCCTATTGCTCTTGAAATTCTTGCCTGCTTGCATTATGGTTAATTCCGTATGTCTAGCAATATTCTTTAAAATTCATGATTCCCATTTTGATCCTATTGATTCAACAGGTGGGCGCATGCACGCAATCATCGGTCCATCCTTATAAATTATCTTTCTGGCTCAGGCGTCACTTTGAACCTGAGCCAGTCCTCGATCAATCAAATTGGCGGTCGATTGTGCCCTTAAGTCTTTTCAACTTATCCATCCTTGATCAGAGTGTTTGCTTCTGATCCCTTGATTTGGAAATCATAATTCCTTTGCAATTGAGCTTTGAATTAGTCAGTTGTTTCTATAATTTGACCTCCTTGCAATCTTTCTTCTTCTGGTTGGGTACCGATGCTCACATCAGATCCCTTGTGGACCACCAGCTCCTTTGTTGGATTTTATCCGATATTGTCCTTCATAATTAATAACCTGGTGAGTGCTTCCTCGGATACATAGTGCCTTTGGTAATTGTATCCTCTCCTTTTGTCGACCATGCTCTGCTTTCGAGCTTGTGTTGTTTACTTCTGAAGTTTGTGGAATAGGTTCCTAAGATGCACCTATGGGTTGAACCTATGCCTCCCATAATCCGTTTGAACCCGAGAGTTTTAACGAGTCATACTCTTCTGGTTTTTCGTCAGATAAAATTTGAACACTACAAATTCTTCGAATTCAAGAAGTGAATGAAATGTTGTGTATTGGAGAAGTGGGAGTCGACCTTGAACCTTGCGTTCATGCCCATGGACACGATACCAATCTTATCATGGAAGCTTCTCGTAAAAATAATTACCCCCTTGGTATAAGTTCATCTTATATCTGGGATTTGGTTTTCTGTAATCGTGGTTCCGGCCATATTGTTATTCTTTGATTCTATTTCTCAGACAAGTTAAAGCACTTGTGTTATGCAGAACAATGCATCTCCGCAACCACTAGTTAGATCTTCCTTCGAGTATTACCCTCTGGTATCTTGAGAATAACAAAGAACTGTGTTGCTTCCTATGAGTCTTCATCTAGTATTGCTTCTAACCGATTTCAGATTTCCCCGGGTTCCGAGTTATTAGTCACTTGAGGACGCCGATAAGTGATTCCATTCCACACCCTGATTCAATAACTCTAAGTAACTCTCGTTGCTTACGAGTTTAATAATCATTCAAGTCATTCCTAGCATTATCGTCTATATCATTATCATGCTAAATTTTAACTGTGCTACCTAGTCCTTCCTCCCGGAGCACAATTTTCGACAATGAGCGGAGCTTACGTCGATCTTCCTCATCTTATCATTCCGCCTTGAACAACAAGCTTGAAACCGAGCTTGTGTGGTATCCGTGGTTCCAATAGCCTTCGCTTCATCATTCCTTTTGCTTGATGTCATTGCTACTTGATGGCATCTTCATAGAGCCTCACGACAAAATTTGTCGTGATCACCATCAATATACTGCCTTGTTCTAAGATATCTATCGAATTCATGATGAGAAATACCATCCTTGCCCCTCGATGATTTATGTTATCATCGAAAACATTCTTGCCTTCCCCCAACACAAACTAGTTCATACAATTTTGGAAATACATCATTTTTGACATGTCTATGGATTGTTGCTGAACCCATCGGCCACATCCTCATCTTTTTCCTGATAAAATTGCATGAGATGTTCTAACAATTCCCGATGGAGACTTTGTGTTCCCAAGGTCCGACCTTTCCCTGATGACCATGTCAATGCTATCCAAAAGCATGACTTTGTTACTCCGAACATCATTAAGAACATTGGAGGCGCAATGCTAAATGTTTGTTGATCAATTATCCAAACACCGTTGTATGGGTAATATCATGATTCTTCCCTCGCCCCCTTTATGTAAATGCTTTTGAACTTGCTGTCATATCATGTATATCCTGCTCCGCTTCCCCTTGGGAAGGATATACTCCTAATACTTGTGTTTAAACACATTTTCCTTTCCTTTGGAGTGTTTAATCGGATAATCACATTTTTCCTTTCCATTGTTTTGTATAATCTTTCTTGTGATCTGTATGATATAAGCAGTAATATTTCCCTGCTTATGTAAACACCTCGGTGTACAAACTGTCAGTAAGACCCTGTTACTATTGTGGACGACATTCCGGTAACCACCGATGGACGAGAACTTTGCCTATTGGTCCGCCTCGTTCAACGAGTAGGAGAATGGTTCTCTTCGTCCCTCACCCTTGGTACCGACGATTGTTGCCGACATAACTGGCAGGCTAACCTCTGACATGCCTTGCTATCATGACCGTGCAAAACAAATAGCGCCTTTCCTTCTTTTAACCCACATGGTGGGCCCATAACCCACAGTTCCACAGGATTGAAACCTGACTCTCCTGTACAACCTTGATGCCGAAATATTCTTTACACTTGGCTTTATATCATGTCACGAGGCACCTTCCGAGAGATGATCTATTCCCGATGCTTTGAACCCCCTTTCTCACACTCTGTTCAAGTATTAATCATTGTTCATTCAGTTGAAACTTCCTATTGTACCTTCACACTTTGCTCCCGATGTTTTATTAAGTTTCAACTTGAGAGATACTTCTGCCTCATTCCATGATTTGTTCACCAAATAATTAACCCTATAAGGGTCAGTTCTCTCGAAGTTACTCTTTACTTCCGCACTTAAATCTCGGGACGAGATTTCTTGTAGTGGAGGAGATTTGTAACACCCCCAGTGTCATGCTATAGTAATCACCTGTTAATAGTGCCATGTCATCATGTTACTGTTGCTAATCTTCACTTGATCCGAATCACCATTCAAATTCAAATCCAACTTAAAGTCAAAAATTCAAATTTGCCAAACATGAAAACTAAAATGTTCAAAGTGTGGCAAATAATCTCTGGTTATTTATCATGTTGAAACCAACCTCTTTTAGGATTCCAAAGTGCCCTGGAAATTTATTTAGTGGTCTGCCAACATTTAAAATTGGCCTTTCCAATTTCTAGAAATGGTTAGACAACTCATTTTGGCCTCGAACATTTTGTGACTCGTAGAAATAATGTGCTTGTTTTATGAGGCAAGTCTCATATCTACCAAAACTGTTTACAGTTTAATAGAAAACAATAGCAAAGTTTTAAATAGAAAACAAAATGGAAAAGAGACACCCCTGGCCAACTGAGCCAACTGGCCCAGCTAGCCAACTGGCCGGCCCAGTCGGCCAGCCCACCCCGGCCGGCCCATCTCTCCCCGCATAACCCCCACCACCCGCAAACCCTAGCCCTGATCCACCCCACTCCTCCCATGATTCCGCCCCCACGTCTCTCTCGCTCCCTCTGCCCCCCCCCCAATCCAGATCGAGGGGCATGGACCCCGGCGACCGCGCCGCCCCGCGCTCAGACGCGACGCCCATCCCGGCGCCGCCCCTCGCCCTCCTCCCCGGAGCCCCTCTCGCCGCGACGCCCCCGCCTCTACACCGTCCTTTGTGAACGCCGCCGGCACCGAGCCGTTCGCCACCGTCCTCCTCATCCTGCTGCCCCACCGGCCACCCCGAGCCCACTGCCATCCCCGTCCGGCTCCCGGTGAGCCGCGCCTACCTTCCCCCTCTCAAAAAACCTCTCCCGCGCTCGCCGCGTCCAGCGTGCTCGGCCATGCTTGCCGCCCTCCGACCCCGCGCTCGCCGCGGCCAGGCCGCGCCCGGTGCCCGCTTCGGCCACGCCCACCTCGCGCCTTGTCGTGAGCCGCGCCGCGTCGACCGCGCCCGTCCGTGCCCACCCTTGCTGCGCCGCTCGTCACCTCGCCGCGCTCGCAGCCGCCTCGCGCAAGCGCTCGTGCCACCTGCCATCTCGCGCCAACCACCGCCTCCCGCTACTGCCGCGCCACCTCGCTCCCCGCCTCGTCGCCTGGCCGCGCCCGCGCCGTCCTTGCCCCGCCTCGGCTCCCGCTCCGCTCCGGCCGCGCCACCACCTCCAGCCGAAGCCGCAGCCACCCTACTCGCCGGCCTCTCCGTTCTGCTGCCCACCGCGCGCGTCGCCGCAGCCACTGCTCGCCCCGGCCATCCCTCCGTCGCCCACTGGCCGCCGGCGCCGGCATGCCCGTGCGCGCCCAGCGCCCTTTGGGCTCACGCCCGTTCGGGTGCACCGCCCCGCTGCTCGCCCAAACCCGTTAGGCCCCTATGGGCCTATGACAAACGGGGCCTATGCCCAGAATGTTTAAAAAATAAAAAATAAAAATATTAATTAATTATTAATTAAATTAATTAGTTAACTTAATTAATTATGTTTAATTAACCTAATTAACTAGTGTTAATTAATTAAGCAGTAATTAGGTTAGTTAAACCCTAATTAGAATAAACAGTGTATGACATGCGAGACCCACACATTAGTTTGACTAAGTCAATGCCCTGTTGACTACTGATGTCATGCTGACGTCAGCAAACACTATTTTGGATAATGTTGATTTAAAATAATTAAATAAATCCTAAAAGTGTTTTAAATCTTTAAAAATTAATATAAAATAATCCGTAGCTCGGATGAAAATGTTTTATATATGAAAGTTGCTCACACAAATCCAAAGAATCCGGATGCGCGGTCCCTGTACCTGTCAGATGCATCTAACTATCTGAACATGGATCTTTCCCCCTCCGGTCATCTGTCTGACACAGGTCCGAAACCGGGAAAACATTCCTGGTTGACTTCCCCCTTCACCGGTATCGTGTAGCACCGTGTTAGAACACATCTAGCTATGCCTGTTGTCCTGTTATGCACTTGCTTGCAATGTATTTACTGTTTCTCCCCCTCTTATCTTCGGTAGACCCCGTGGCGGCTGCCGATGCCGCTGTGATCGACTACGTCATCGATGACCCCTCCTTCTTGTCTGAGCAACCAGGCAAGACCCCCTTTGATCATCCCGATATCGCCCATTCCATTCTCTCATGCTTGCATTAGATTTTGCTACTGTTATTATTTGCTCCTATTCTGATGCATAGCCTGTTTATTGTAACCTGTTGTTGTTACCTACGTGCTTATCCTAAACTATTTAGTATAGGTTGGGTAGAGACCCATCAGAGATCCCTACTTTGTCCCGACTGCCCCGCTTGATTATCAGAAGACCCGATCAACGGGATCGAAGACCAGGCCCCGACACCGCACATCACTTTCCCCTTAGTTGCTCGACAATACTGGGTTACTATCGAGTGTCGAGGGTGAGACCTCTACAGCACTTCTGATGTTAACCCTCTAGTGTAGCTATTCGGTCGGGGTCATCAAGGGTGATTCCGCCTTACCAATTTCCGATACGGCTCTGTCGTGCAACCCCTCAAGTGTGAACCTCGAGGGTGGTTCCTCTTACATTCACCTTGATGTTTACATCGAGTGGGAACCCGTCAAGGGTGATTCCTCAAGTTTTCCCCCTTGGTGTTGAACACACGGTTACTATGGTTACTATGACTTTGCACTGAACCATGTTACTAAAGGCAGGTCGGCCCTGAGGGGTACCCGCGCAAGCTTAATTGCGAGTGATGTGGAGATGGGTTGACCTGGAGGGTGCCCGCGAGATAATTACGAGGCGTGGCCGGGCATTCCTAGCCCTGGCCGCTGAAGTAAATATTCCCTAGAGGCAATAATAAAGTTATTATTTATTTCCTTATATCATGATAAATGTTTATTATTCATGCTAGAATTGTATTAACCGGAAACATAATACTTGTGTGAATACATAGACAAACAGAGTGTCACTAGTATGCCTCTACTAGACAAGCTCGTTGATCAAAGATGGTTATGTTTCCTAGCCATAGACATGAGTTGTCATTTGATTAACGGGATCACATCATTAGGAGAATGATGTGATTGGCTTGAGCCATTCCGTTAGCTTAGCACTTGATCTTT
This sequence comes from Aegilops tauschii subsp. strangulata, assembly GCF_002575655.3. Taxonomy (NCBI): domain Eukaryota; kingdom Viridiplantae; phylum Streptophyta; class Magnoliopsida; order Poales; family Poaceae; genus Aegilops; species Aegilops tauschii. The sequence continues at coordinate 583,421,930 of NC_053041.3, forward strand.
TAGTATTCTGCTATTGCTTTCTTCATGACATATACAAGTTCCTATGACTATGAGATTATGCAACTCCCGTTTACCGGAGGAACACTTTGTGTGCTACCAATCATCACAATGTAACTGGGTGATTATAAAGGTGCTCTACAGGTGCCTCCGAAGGTACTTGTTGGGTTGGCGTATTTCGAGATTAGGATTTGTCACTACGATTGTCGGAGAGGTATCTCTGGGCCCACTCAGTAATGCACATCACTATAAGCCTTGCAAGCATTGTAACTAATGAGTTAGTTGCGGGATGATGTATTACGGAACGAGTAAAGAGACTTGTCGGTAACGAGATTGAACTAGGTATTGAGATACCGACGATCAAATCTCGGGCAAGTAACATACCGATGACAAAGGGAACAATGTATGTTGTTATGCGGTTTGACCGATAAAGATCTTCGTAGAATATGTAGGAGCCAATATGAGCATCCAGGTTTCGCTATGGGTTATTGACTGGAGACGTGTCTCGGTCATGTCTACAAAGTTCTCAAACCCGTAGGGTCCGCACGCTTAAAGTTTGATGACGGTTATATTATGAGTTTATGTGTTTTGATGTACCGAAGGTAGTTCGGTGTCCCGGATGTGATCACGGACATGACGAGGAGTCTCGAAATGGTCGAGACATGAAGATTTAAATATTGGATGACTATATTCAGACACCGAAATGGTTCTCGGGGTTATCAGATATATACCAGAGTGCCGGGGGGTTACCGGAACCCCCCGGAGGTTATTGGGCCTGATGGGCCCAAGTGGTGGATGAGGAGAGGCGGCCAAGGGGTCGGCGCGTGCCCCTCCCCCCCCCAAGTCCAATTTGGACAAGGAGGGGGGCGGCGCCCCCCTTTCCCTTTCCCCCTCTCTCTCCTTCCCTCTCATCTCCTACTACTACATGGAAGGGGGGAGTCCTACTCCCTGAGGGAGTAGGACACCTCATGGGGCGCGCCAAGGGTGGCCGGCCCCCTCCCCCTCCTCCACTCCTTTATATACGGGGAGGGAGGCACCCCCTTGAGACACAACAATTGATCTCTTGGATCTCTTAGCCGTGTGCGCTGCCCCCCTCCACCATAATACACCTCAATAATATCATAGCGGTGCTTAGGCGAAGCCCTGCGTCGGTAGAACATCATCATCATCACCACGCTGTCGTGCTGACGGAACTCTCCCTCAAAGCTCGGCTAGATCGGAGTTCGAGGGACGTCATCGAGTTGAACGTGTGCTGAACTCGGAGGTGTCGTGCATTCGGTACTTGATCGGTCGGATCGTGAATACGTACGACTACATCAACCGCGTTGTGCTAACGCTTCCGCTTTTGGTCTACGAGGGTACGTGGACAACACTCTCCCCTCTGGTTGCTATGCATCACCATGATCTTGCGTGTGCGTAGGAAATTTTTTGAAATTACTACGTTCCCCAACAGTGGTATCCGAGCCTGGTTTTATGTGTTGATGTTATATGCACGAGTAGAACACAAGTGAGTTGTGGGCGATACAAGTCATACTGCTTACCAGCATGTCACATTTTGATTCGGCGGTATTGTTGGATGAAGCGGCCTGGACCGACATTACGCGTACTGTTGGGGATATTACTACTGGGCGTAGACCGGCCCGGAGGGGCCGGGTTAGCCAGATAATGGTTCACTATGTCTGAAGCCCATGAAGACAAAGACGGTGACGCTTGATGAAGGCCCAAGGCCCAGAGCCGGTTCAAAGCCTATAGACATAAACCGACATTAGTATGTAAACTTGTGTTGTAAGATAGAAAGAGTAGAGACCGAGCCGGACACGATTATGAGCCGGCCTCGGGATTCTGTAAACCGACGGGTGTCAACCCATGCATATAAGGGGACGACTCGGCGACGGTTTAGGGACAACAGACAACAACTCGAGACCCAGGCAAAGCGTATTCGCTCCCTGGTCATCGAAACCCTAGCAATTCCATCACAACTGGAGTAGGCCTTTACCTTCACCGCAAGGGACCGAACTAGTATAAACTCTCTACGTCCCTTGTCCGCTTTAACCCCTTTAAGCTAACCCGTAGCGATGGCTCCACATCTAAGTCCTTTCCTTAGGACACCTGCCGTGACAAAACCACGACAGTTGGCGCCCACCGTGGGGCTATCGCACGATGGTTTCGATGACTTAGAGGGCAGCTTTGAAGGACTCAAGGGATACGCTGTGGGCCGGATGACCAAGAGTCATCGCGGCAAGATCTCCATCAACGATGCAGGCTGGGGCCCCGAGACCGGCTCGGTTGAGTACGGGTACCGGGTCCCCTTTGCCGGCATACACGTTTTCATTGGCAAGATTGGCGAACCGGGCCCTGAGCCGGACATCTGCACCAACATCGTCGAGACGGCTTAGCGTGCGAGATCTGCCCGGGTTAAGCCTGCAAATTCCAGAGAAATGCAAGCAATCGTACTGGACTCCCGCCGCCTGCCTCCAAATAGAGCAGTTACTTCGTTGACGACAAGAACAACCCTAGCGCCCATTCCCATTTTGGGCAGAACAGACGGAATCAATGTGTTCCAATTTATCCGGAGTAAGGACAGCAGCTGAGAAGGGACAAAAAAATAACTGAAGCGTGCCTTCGTGGGAGTCATCCACGAAGTGGAATCTGAGGATAGATCGGAAGCTGGTGATGAGACCGTCGTTTATTCCGGCGACGAGTCATCGGCCGGAGCGACCGAGTCATTGTACCAGTTGCAAGATGGCCGGATTGGGGGCTGTTCCGATGGCGACAATATTCCGGAGCCCTTTGATCCGCCAAACCGGGTTGCGATCTTCATGGCTGGTATGCAGCCAGCGCTCCACTCTTCGACCGTAGCGGCGATGATTTCCGGATCAATGGCAGCAACGGCCGCCGGGGCAGGTGGCCCGGTACGACCGCCGACGCAGGTTTTATCTGATTTATTTGACGCTTTGGCGACACTGATGGCGGAGGTTAATCCAGCGGATCAAGATGCGCATAATGCGGAAATTGCCAAGGTGAAGGATCAGATTACCCAGGCCAAGGCTGACTTTACAGCTGAGAATAACAGGATGGCTGCGGAGCGGGCCACGTTGGATGCACAGGCTTACCGACTCATGCTGGATCAGAGTGCGTCAGAGGTTGTCCTGAAGAGGAGGTACCAATCTCACCTACCGCCGGTTTACGAGGCCAGGAACCTCTTTAATACTCCAGGAGCAGGAACCAGTAATCCACCGGTGGTAAACCGGGCGGAGGCACCTGGAGCGGGAGCTTTGGTTCAGCCACGTCTGGTGGATCCGCCTCATCAGAACGTCCCGACACCGCTGGGTCATTATTCTAATCCGATGGATAACTAGGTTGCGGCCACTTCACGAATGGCAGCCCTGCCAATCGAGGGGGAGTCCCCGGTAGCGGTCGAGATGCGACGGGCTAGGGAGCTCCTTCAGACAGCTTTGGTTCAGCAACAGGCTAATTCATATAGTTGCGAAAGGATCCATTCTACTCCCCGCCCAAGCCGGAGTTACAACAGACATATCGATGAACCGGCCGTATCAAGCAGCGCACGACATCGTAATCCGCCCCATGGCCATAGCCCGGCGGGTGGTGGTGGTGATGCTCAGGACGTGGTGGATCGCGCTAGGGCACAACAAGAGGCCGAGTTAGCAGCACAGCATGAAGACTGTCAAGTTACTCCGGTTCGTCCAACCACATCGGTAGAACCAAGGGTCACTTCCATCTCTTTGGGGTTACCGTGTCTCGTCCCAACGTTACGCAACGTGCGCCTGCCCAAGGATTTCAAGGGCCCGCGTAAGGTGCCGAATTACACCGCCGATATATCCCCCGAGTCATGGGTTGAAAGCTATGAGATGGCGATGGAGATGCTGGATGTGGATGATGCGGCATGTGCTAAATACTCCACCATAATGCTGGAAGGGACAGCCCGTAATTGGCTGAAGAACTTGCCGGCCAATTCCATTGGGTCATGGGCCGAGTTAAGGGCCCGGTTTATCCAGAATTTCAAGGATACGTGCTAACAGCCCATGTCAATTGTGGATTTAGCTGCCTGTGTTCAGGAGGAGGGAGAGTCAACGACCCATTGGGTGCGCCGGCTTTCGGAAATTTTACATTCATCGGACCGCATTAACGCTGATACGGCAATGTTGACGTTGGAAGGCAATTGCCGGTTTGCACCTCTGAAGCTGAAGTTGGGACGGCTCAAGCGTCATTGTAATGACATGGGGACTCTTATGGCTTCTCTGGTGAAATATGTTGACTCTGATAGTACCAAGGACCCCGAGTCTGACGAGGACAAGACAGGGAAGGGAAAGAAGAGCGGCAATACTAAGGGGCAGCAGCATAACCCGGCCAGCCATGGAAACAACGGTAAACGTAAAGCGGATAATAGCTTGGATTTTGTGGCTAACACCAACGCGCAGGACAAAGGCCAACGGCGTAAAGGTAAACCGCCCCAGCGTGGTGGAGGACCAAGTCCTAACCTGGACCGTCTGTCTTATTTGATGAACCAGCCCTGCCCAAAGCATGGGACGAAGGAGAGCCCGTCCACGGACCTCTAGAAAGATTGTTATATCATGCAGGAGTTCAAAAATTCCGATTCTTTTCGGTATGATCAAGGACCGGGTGGTGGTTTAGGCCCCGGATCTGACAGGTCGGGTTACGGTGGAGGTAGTTCCGGTTCAGGTTTTCATGGTCAGCAAAGCGGACATGGCAATCAAGGTAATCAGGGCAACCAAGGTGGTTATAATAATCAAGGGAATCAGCAACAACAGCAGTAGTCGGGTTACCAGAGCAACCCGAAGCAGTTGAATAGTGGGCAGTATCATGTTTTCACCACTAGCCTAGACAAGCGGGATCAGAAGCTTCATAAAACGGCAGTGCATTCCTTTGAACCGGTCGTTCCCCAATATTTGCGCTGGTCTAAACAGCCTATTGTGTGGAGTCGAGAGGATCATCCTCCCCGAGTTGATAATCCGGGTCATCTAGCGTTGGTGGTGGCACCTCAGGTGGGAGGTTATAAGTTCACCAAGGTACTCATGGATGGAGGGAGTAGTATCAATATCCTTTATTATGAAACCTTCCGTCATATGGGGTTAAGAGATAAAAATCTTAAACCGTCCAACACGGTCTTTCATGGTGTGGTACCTGGTAAGTCGGCGTATCCGGTTGGCAAGATAGCTGTGGAAGTGGCTTTTGGGGATGAGCATGATTCAAGGTCAGAGAAATTGACCTTTGAGGTGGTAAAGATCAAGAGCCCGTATCATGCCCTCTTTGGGCGGCCAGCTTATGCTAAGTTTATGGCACGACCTTGTTATGTCTATTTACAGCTCAAGATGCCGGGTCACAAAGGAACTATTACAGTGCGTGGGAGCCGCAAGATCGCTTTAGAATGTAAAGAAGGTGATGTGGCCTACGCTGAGTCGGTTTGTGCAGCAGAAGAGTTGAAGTTCTACAAGGACAATGTTGATCCGACGGATATGACTTCCTTGAAAAAGCCAACTACAGAGAATGAACCGGCTTTGAAGTTTAAAACGGCTGATGAGACTAAGCTTGTTGATTTCGTTCCTGGCGACTCATCCAAGCAGTTTAGCATCAGCGCTATCTTGGATCCGAAATAGGAAAGAGCGCTCATCGAGTTCGTCCGTGAGAACCGGGACATCTTTGCATGGAAGCCTTCTGACATGCCAGGTGTACTGAGGGAACTCGTTGAGCACACACTTAATGTTGATCCCAAGTTTAAACCGGTAAAGCAGTTTCTTCGCCGGTTCAATGAAGAAAGACGTGAGGCTATTGGTGAAGAGGTGGCCAGGCTCTTGGCGGCTGGGTTTATCATCGAAGTGTTTCATCCTGAGTGGTTAGCTAATCCGGTGCTGGTCCTTAAGAAGAATGGCACTTGGCAAGGCTGTGTAGAACAAAGCTTGTCCAACAGACCCTTTTGCCCTCCCTCGTATTGATCAAATTATTGATGCTACGGCGGGTTGCGAGCGGTTGAGTTTTCTGGATGCGTATTCTGGTTATCATCAGATCAGAATGGCAGTTAAGGACCAGGAGAAGACAACCTTCATAACTCCCTTTGGAGCCTTCTGCTATGTGTCTATGCCCTTTGGACTCAAGAGTGCCCAGGCGACTTATCAGCGTTGTGTGCAAAATTGTCTTCATAAACAGATTGGGCGCAATGTTCATGCTTACGTGGATGATATTGTGGTGAAATCTAGAAAGGAGGAGACGTTGATAGCTGATTTAAAGGAGACCTTTGATAACCTCCGAGTTTATAAAATGATGCTTAATCTGGCCAAACGTGTCCTTGGTGTACCGGCGGGCAAGCTCTTGGGTTTTCTGGTGTCTAACAGGGGCATTGAAGCTAATCCGGAAAAGATCAAGGCCATAACTTCCTTGGCTAAACCGAAATGTGTCAACGATGTTCAACGCTTGGCAGGTCGGATTACCGCCTTGAGCCGGTTTATCAGCCGCCTTGGGGAGAAGGCTATCCCCTTATACAAGATGCTGAAGAAAACGGATGACTTCGTCTGGAGCAACACTGCCAATGAAGCTTTTGAAGATTTAAAGCGGCAGCTAGCCGAACCGCCTGTCCTTGTTGCGCCTGTTGATAAAGAGCCTTTGATGTTGTATGTGGCTGCTAATGCCCGGGCAGTCAGCGTGGCTATTGTGGTGGAGCACAAGGAGGCCGGAAAGGAGTATCCGGTTCAACGGCCTGTTTACTATATTAGTGAGGTGCTTATTGAGTCCAAACAAAGGTACCCACATTGGCAGAAGCTAGTATATGGGGTCTTCATGGCGAGCCGGAATCTTAAGCAGTATTTCCAAGGTCATCCCATCACGGTGGTCAGCTTAGCTCCTTTGGGAGATATAATCCAGAACAGGGAAGCGACTGGACGGATTGCCAAGTGGGCTATTGAGCTTGGGCCTCACGGTTTGAAGTACGTGCCCCAGACGGCGATCAAGTCTCAGGCGCTTGTGGATTTCATAAATGACTAGACAGAATTACAGGCACCAGAAGAGAAGCCGGATCATACTTATTGGACTATTCATTTTGATGGATCCAAGCAATTGGAGGGCTCGGGGGCTGGAGTCGTGTTAACTTCCCCACGAGGTGATAAGTTTTGTTATGTTCTCCGTTTAATGTTCCCTTGCACTAACAATGCAGCTGAATATGAGGCTTTACTCCATGGTCTTCGGATGGCTAAGGAGATGAATCTAAGCTGGGTTAAGTGCTTTGGTGACTCGGACCTGGTGGCTCAACAAGTGTCCGGTACTTGGGATTCCAAAGACCCACTCATGGCAGCTTATCGTCGTGAGCTGGATATTGTTGCATGTCATTTCAAGGGTTATCAGGTGGATCATGTGGACCGGCGGAAGAATGAAGCGGCTGACGCTTTAAGCCGTTTGGGTTCCCAGCGTAAACCGGTTCCAACTAATGTCTTCCTGGATGTGCTGCATAACCCGTCCGTCAAGGTCCCTGGTGAAGAGAACTTGGCTGTTCTTGATCCGGAGGCTCAGTTGCTGGCAGCTCTTCATGTTATCCCGGATTGGACAGTCCCGTATTTGGCGTATATGAACCAGGCGAGTTACCAGAGGATGAGACTTTGGCCAGGCAGATAATCCGGCGGTCCAAGTCCATGACTATTGTCAATGGAGAGTTACATCATTGCAGTGTCACAGGGGCGTTCCAACGCTGTGTTGCTCCTGACGAAGGTCGTGAAATTTTGTGTGAGATCCACGAAGGAGATTGTGGTCATCACGCCGGTTCAAACTCTCTGGTAGCCAAGGCATTTCGTCATGGTTTTTATTGGCTGACGGCTCATGCTGATGTTGAGGACTTGGTTAAAAAGTGTGATGGGTGTCAAAAATTCTCACGACGCGCTCATGTACTGGCTCAACAGTTGAGGATGATTCCAATTACTTGGCAGTTTGCGACTTGCGGGCTTGATATGGTTGGACCCTTTAAGAGATCCAAGGATAAGAAGACCCACCTTCTGGTGGCGGTTGATAAGTTCACTAAGTGGGTGGAGGCAGAGCCAGTCAGTAAATGTGATGCAGCTACGGCGGTTCAATTTATCAAAAAGGTGATCTTCCGGTTTGGCTTTCCACACAGCATCATAACAGATAATGGTACCAATCTGTCCAAGGGTGCCATCAAGGAGTTCTGTCAACGTGAGCACATACGGCTTGATGTATCGTCAGTGGCTCACCCCCAGTCCAATGCTCAAGCAGAGAGAGCTAATCAAGAGATCTTGAGAGGCATCAAACCCCGGCTTATGGTTCCTTTGCAACAGACGCCGGGTTGTTGGGTAGAGGAGTTACCTTCTGTGTTGTGGAGTATCAATACCACACCCAACAGATCGACGGGTTACACGCCTTTTTTCATGGTCTATGGAGCGGAGGCGGTTCTCCCTAGTGACATCCGTCATGACTCACCCCGCGTGGCAGCTTATATTGAAGCTGACAATGAGAAGGCACGACAAGAAGTGCTTGACCTGTTAGATGAGGAGCGTGATATGGCAGCAGCCCGTTCGGCGATTTATCAGCAAGATTTGCGTCGCTATCATAGCCACCGGGATAGAACCAGAACCTTTCAAGAAGGCGATTTGGTGCTCCGGCTCATCCAGGATCAGACGGATATGCAAAAGTTATCCCCACCTTGGGAAGGACCTTTTGTGGTCAGCAAGAATATGCACAACGGGTCATACTACCTTATAGATGTTCGAGAGCGCAAAGACTCACGTAAATCGGAGGAGGAGACCCACCGGCCATGGAATATTGCTCATTTTCGGCCCTACTATACCTGAGCCATAGGCTCTGCTTATGTACATATTATGACAATGTATATATTATGATAAATATAATAAACCGGAACCTCAGCTAAAGCGGGGTATCTGTTGTTTTTCTTATATCATGTGTGGTTACATGGGAGCTTCTGTTCTTAAAGCGGCGTCCGGTTTACCCATTGATTCAGTTTATTAAAGCTTTATATGTGAAATCACTTGGGGGCTTGGTCATATTCAAACCATAGTCACGCCTCTTGATTGGCTCACATGCAAAATTACTTCGGGGCCAAAGAGTGTTGTGAAAGAACAACTCAAACATAGGCACCCACTGAGCACAACTCAAAATATTACTTGGGGATTCTTTGCTGTCACAATGAACAAGGAATCTACACTTGTAATAGGCTATCAAGTCGTGGCTTGGAAGCCTGGTGTATACACCTAAAACCCCGGGTTAGCCTGCCTATTTAAGTAAGTCACTCCGCCCAGGTAAACCTGGTATGACCCTTTGAACTTTGACAAGTTACTCTAAAAAGACCCTGAACTTGTCAAGTTAAAATGATGATTGGATAAGGATTGAGGACCATCTTAAAAGGCTTTGTGAAATGGTTTAACTCGGTGGCCTGGCAGCCCATGAAAAGCCTCGAATTTGGGGCCTGGCAGCCCGTGAAAAGCCTCGACTACAAGTTTTCATTTGCTTTTTGCCCAATTTTTTCATCTTTTGACAAGTCTTATGATGATACCTTGATGTTCATTAACCCGGCTGGACTGCCAACTACAAGTTGTCAATACATAGTCACTTATAACCCGGAGTTTCTTGACCCGGTCTGGTGTCGACTCAAAGTCACCAGCTTTGAACAAATTGGTGTTTGTTACGGCCCGGAATGGTTTTATCATAAGTCGGCATATTATGACAGGAGTCATTGATACTACGGATTAGGGTTATTGTCCTCCCTACAATAGTTGGTCAGCCAACATTATGACCCAAAGTCACAGGTATCAATTATTTTTTCATATTTGATAATCTTCTTACAGCCTCGGTTATACACCCTGGCTATATATCTGGGCATCATGACCCGTCCGGCGGTAAACCGCCAGGACACAATCAATTTCTTGTGTGCAGGAATAATTGGAGCACGTCAGCTCCGGATTAAGAGCATCATATGTTTTAAGCATGGCGGATTAACTAATGTCAGGCACAGCTCAATATGCACGATGGCATAGCAGACCAAATGTTTTAACTAGCCTATTACAAGGCGGTCCAGCGCCCAAAAGGATAATTGTTTCTCGACAGGCATTACAGCATGAGGAAGGGTAAACCGGCCTCCGGATCATGATTCTTCACTAGCTTGACTTGACGGTTGTGGATCACCCTACACCGGTTCATCATCCTCCTCTCTACCCAGCGGCTGGAAGTCAATGGTTGCCCAGTCGATCCCAGTTAGGGCTTGAAATACAGCTTCATCGCTTATAAGGGTGGACGGTTCAACGGCAGGGGCATAGGTATGCTTACAGATTGGGGGAAAAAGATTTTGGACTTCCGGAATTGGTGCAGCAACCCGTTTGTTCTTGTCATCATAACTCGCCTGATAATGGGAGAGATCAGCTTCCTCAGCCAGTTGACAAGCCAGTGGACGTACTTCCCGGTTTATGGCTCGAAGGTCATCATTACCAAATTCTGAACCGTCTTCTTTTAAGTTGGGATAGCCTTTAGCCACCTCCTCCGGATCAAGGTCAGGTACCCATGCTTTTGCCCGAGTTAGTGCGGACAGAGCACCCGCCCTTGCAACAGACCTCTTTAGTTCTTCTACCCCGGCAGGCAGCATGGACAACCTTTCTAAAGTTTCCTTGATTAAGGTGGGGGCGGTTTATTGTGTGAAGCAGTGGAGATGATCCGTTGTGCACCGGTATATAACTGCTTTATAAGAGTATAGGCAGCCTTCAGTTTCTTCTGTACGTCAGAGCCCAGATGATTAATGCGAGTCCCTGCATCATCAAAAATATCAGTAAACCGGCGATATATGGGAAGGTATGTTAAAAATGTGAAGCACGGATGTTTACCAAACACAGCAACTGTCATGGCGTGTATCTGCCGCTTTACGCCAGTCAGCTCATCCACCACCGGTTCAAGTGCTGCTTCGGCGTCTTCGGCCCTTTTTTGCAAAGCGGATTTTTCTGTCTCCCAATCCGCCCGCTCTTTGTTGAAGCTCTCCTTCAATTTTTCCATGGCAGCTAGAGTGCTGGTCAGCTCCTCCTTGGCCTTGGAGGTTTCGGCTTGTTGGGATTTGAGGTTTTCTTGAAGATCGGCGGTTTGAGATTCCTTTTTACTCAACTCAGCCTATAAGCAAGACATATTATGAGTTGGTGATACATGTTTCAAGTACCAAGTACATAACAAGTTATGCACCTGATACTTGGGGCCTAATGCATATTTGCTTGTTCTTAGAAAGTTTCTACAAGTCCCAAGCACAATACAAGTGTTCATCTTGACACTTGGGGGATAATGTGTATTTGCTCAAAGTACTGATATGGGAATTATTCTACAGTCCCGGTTCATCTTTACAAAGTTAAACGACACTTGGGGGCTACATCAGTGAAAGTATTGCAAGTTAAAAAGGACCGGTTCAATATAAAGAAGTAATTCGGTCCCTGGAGGTTAAGCATGCAAAGTTAAAATATTACTAAGTCCCCGTTTGGATTGATATCATAAACCGTCACTTGGCGGCTACTGGAGTTAAAAAGAAAAACAGTTATTAGTTACCTCATATCGCTCCTTCATCAACTTTACTAAATCCGCTTCATAATCACGACTGGTGTACAGACGGTTTAAATAGCCAGAGTGAATTTCTTGAATGTTGAGATGGGCGAAGCTGGATAAGTCGGTGTTCCATTTGCCTTTGCCCATAGCAGCAAGCTCGTCCTTGGCGCTATGCTTTGATAGAAGCGACAGGATTGCCTGGATCTGTGTGGCCAAAGCCAGTAATCATGACGTCGTCTTATTTATTATCAACAGCCTTTGCTGGAGTTGACGACTTATCGGCAGTTTTACAAGGACTTGTCGGTTTATCATCAGTATGAACCGGGCTAGTCGGTTTGTCAGCATGGCTCATGGGATCAACTTCTGCTCGTTCAAGGACAAAAACATAATCTTCCGGTGGCGGATCATTAAGTAGGGCATCAATGTTGGCACCTTCTGGATCTGGAGTTCTTTCCGGTTCAACAGCCATGTTATCATTAGACGGTTTGTCTAATCGAGCCTTGTTGCTGGGTCTTGGTTTGGCAGTGAGAAGAATAGACATACAGATCAATATGGCAGGTGAACATAAGTATTAAAAACACATTTAAGGCATAGCTTACCCAGGAACCGTTTTGAGTGTGGGAAGCTGTGTGGCTGTTGATTCGCCAGAGGATGAGTGAGGCTTGCCCTGATAATTTGAATCAGACGAATTAAGAGGCTGGCGAAAACAACCCGCCTTGGGGCAAGAAGTGACAAGTGTATAAGACACCTCTAGTTGGCGTTTCCGGATTGGAGTGTCCGGTAAACCGGCGGAGGTAACTACCTGGCTGCTGTGACGGGTTGTGCGGCGAGCTTCGTGTTGCTGCGTCTTCAAAAGAAAGTTTGGGTCCAAGTGAGCAAGGGGGTGAGAAAATTTTACTTTCCGGTTTGCTTGACGGATTTTTTGTGTCGGCAACGGATCTGAACCAGAGGAAAGAATAATTATCTCTACATCATCAGCTTGGCTGGCTTCAGCATCATCCTGAGAATGGTCATTGTCAATGAGATGTATGAAAAGTGAACCAGGAGAGTCAAGTTCTACCTCTGAGTCCGGATTAGCCAAATCGGCATCAGTATTTGGGTCGAAAGACGCAGTGGTCCTCCTCTTGGCAGGCTTTTTGACAGCGTTGGTCTTCTGGCGAAGTGGCTTCGCCGGTTTATCTTGCGGTTTTGCCGGTTTGTCCTGTGGTTTTCTCTTCTAGAACGGACCATCACCCTTTCAAAGATGGATAACATTTTGAGAGAAGGTTTCAAAGAAAAAAGCTTAAGCAAAAAGGGGATATGGTCCTTACAGTTGGCGGTTTGTTAAAATCACAGAAAGGAGTTAATCTGGTCTGGCTACAGGCAGCCTCCGGTTCGTTCAATATTTTCTTCACAGCCTCAGCAACTTCAGCAGCTGAGAACTGAATATCCATGTGTCGTTGAGGGTCCGTCAAGCTCCCGGTATAATCGCACATCAAACCGGAGCGTCGGCTTAAGGGCGGTATGCTCCAAGTTATCCAACAACAAGCAAAGTCAACACCTGTTAAACCATTTGCCATAAAGGCTCTGAGCTGTGATAGTTGTGGAGCGTAATTGGACCTTTCCCTTGGAGTTAATCTTTGAGGAAAAGGATGTGTATTACTAAGACGGTGAGGGAGGTAACCCGGCAAGGGGTTCTCATCAGCTGGAGACGTATCTTTGCAATAAAACCAAGTCTGGTTCCATTCCTTAGGGTGACTGTGAAGCCTGGCGTGAGGGAAATTGACGTCTTTTCTCTTTTGAATCGCCATTCCGCCAAGCTCGGTATTGGGTCCATCTGTGAACTCTGTGCGACGGTTTAAATAGAAGAAATCCCTAAACAATTCAACTGTGGGCTCCTCTTGAAGATAAGCCTCACAAAAGACTTGGAAATGACATATGTTGGACACAGAATTTGGGCCGATATCCTGAGGATGGAGTTGAAAACTGGCAAGCATATCTTGGAAAAACTTTGAACCGGGAGGACTAAAGCCTCGACCTATATGGTCGATGAGAACAACTACTTCTCCGTCTTTGGGCTCAGGAGGACACTCCGGACCAGGGGCCCTCCAATGGATGACTTCTTTCTTTGCTAAAGCGCCAGCTGCAACGCATTTGTCTAACTGATCTTCGGTAATCCGAGAAGGGGCCCAGTTGCACTCATAGACTTGTTTGGCCATTTCAATGACAAGCTGAAACATAATTATTTCCGGTTTAGGATTCGAAATGGACAACTACAAAATAGTGCAAGGGTGCAGGCATATTGTTAAACCGGAGTTCGTTATTGTTAAACTGGAGTATGACAATGGAGAAAGTGCAAAGACAAATGAATTGGCGGTCAATAGGGGACTAATGATATCTACCGGATCATCATTTTTATGGGATTAAACCGCCTAAATATGATATTGAAGATACAAGTCTAAAAGATGTGTAAGTAAAGGAAAAACAAGTTCCACAGTTTGGCATGGTAATTTCAGATCTGCCGCGTGTTGGAAAATCAAAATATATTCTGACCTAATATCAAGTGCTCGAAGAGTTCAGTAAGTTTAGAGTCAGTTTGATATAAGTCAGAAACTTCCACAAGGAAAAGGAGTTTAAACTACAAGGGTACTCTAACAAGTTAGATCTAGCTAGCCATTGGTATTGCCAAAGAGGAACAAGGAAGAACAACATCAATGGCCTCGAAGAACTATGAAGAACATAGAAACCCTAATGCAGATCTGGTATCTGAGAACAGGCGTACTTACTGACGCTGCTGAACAGCGGAGGTGCGTCGCAGTTCTCTGGTCGAATCAGGTTGATTCACTGGCCTTTGTTGGTGCAGAGGCGAAGGTCGACGGCGGAGGCGGTGTTCGAGCTCTGCGGCGGCGCGAGGAAGAAGATGAGAAGAGGCACCAAAGGGGAAAAGGAAAGAGACCCTTGGCCTTATCTATAAGACGAAGGGATAAGCGACCGGCATGAGAATCGAGGAGCCCGAAAAATGGGGTATGTGACAGCTCTGTTGCCTTGATTATCGGAGGCCCATTAATGAAGGCGGGTTATGCGCAGTTCTTAATAAACAGATGATGTCATGGCGATTTATCATGGTCCTGGCAAGTGACGTCACGGCGGTTTACAAGATTTTTGTGAAGATGATGATGCTTTAAGGATTGACATGAACCAGTTCAAATCAATCTCGGGCCTAATGTTGGGGATAGTACTACTGGGCGTAAACCGGCCCGGAGGGGCCGGGTTAGCCAGATAATGGTTCACTATGTCTGAAGTCCATGAACACAAAGACGGTGACACTTGATGAAGGCAAAAGGCCTAGAGCCGGTTCAAAGCCTATAGACATAAACCGACATTAGTATGTAAACTTGTGTTGTAAGATAGAAAGAGTAGAGACCGAGCCGGACACGATTATGAGCCGGCCTCAGGATTCTGTAAACCGACGGGCGTCAACCCATGTATATAAGGGGACGACTCGGCGACGATTTAGGGATAGCAGACAACAACTCGAGACCCAGGCAAAGCGTATTCGCTCCCTGGTCATCAAAACCCTAGCAATTCCATCACAACTGGAGTAGGCCTTTACCTTCACCGCAAGGGGCCGAACCAGTATAAACTCTCTGCGTCCCTTGTCCACTTTAACCCCTTTAAGCTAACTTGTAGTGATGGCTCCACGACTAAGTCCTTTCCTTAGGACACCTGCCGTGACAAAACCACGACACGTACGCTTACGTGAGACTGGTTTTACCGTCGTGCTTTGCACACAGGTGACTAGCGGGTGTTAGTTTCTCCAACTTTAGTTGAACCGAGTGTGTCTACGCCCGGTCCTTGAGAAGGTTAAAACAACACTAACTTGACGAACTATCGTTGTGGTTTTGATGCGTAGGTAAGAACGGTTCTTTCTTAGCCCGTAGCAGCCACGTAAAACTTGCAACAACAAAGTAGAGGACGTCTAACTTGTTTTTGCAGGGCATGTTGTGATGTGATATGGTCAAGACATGATGCTATATTTTATTGTATGAGATGATCATGTTTTGTAACTGAGTTATCGGCAACTGGCAGGAGCCATATGGTTGTCGCTTTATTGTATGCAATGCAATCGCCCTGTAATTGCTTTACTTTATCACTAAGAGGTAGCGATAGTCGTAGAAGCAATAGTTGGCGAGACGACAACGATGCTACGATGGAGATCAAGGTGTCGTGCCGGTGACGATGGTGATCATGACGGTGCTTCGGAGATGGAGGTCACAAGCACAAGATGATGATGGCCATATCATATCATTTATATTGATTGCATGTGATGTTTATCTTTTATGCATCTTATTTTGCTTAGATCGACGGTAGCATTATAAGATGATCTCTCACTAAATTTCAAGGTATAAGTGTTCTCCCTGAGTATGCACCGTTGCGAAAGTTCTTCGTGCTGAGACACCACGTGATGATCGGGTGTGATAGGCTCTACGTTCAAATACAACGGGTGCAAAATAGTTGCACACGCGGAATACTTAGGTTAAACTTGACGAGCCTAGCATATGCAGATATGGCCTCGGAACACTGAGACCGAAAGGACGAGCGTGAATCATATAGTAGATATGATCAACATAGTGATATTCACCAATGAAACTACTCCATCTCACGTGATGATCGGACATGGTTTAGTTGATTTGGATCACATGATCACTTAGATGATTAGAGGGATGTCTATCTAAGTGGGAGTTCTTAAGTAATATGATTAAAATGAACTTAAATTTATCATGAACTTAGTACCTGATAGTATTTTGCTTGTCTATGTTGTTGTAGATAGATGGCCCGTGCTGTTGTTCCGTTGAATTTTAGTGCGTTCCTTGAGAAAGCAAAGTTGAAAGATGATGGTAGCAATTACACGGACTGGGTCCGTAACTTAAGGATTATCCTCATTGCTGCACAGAAGAATTACATCCTGGAAGCACCGCTGGGTGCTAGGCCTGCTGCAGGAGCAACACCAGATGTTATGAATGTTTGGCAGAGCAAAGCTGATGACTACTCGATAGTTCAGTGTGCCATGCTTTACGGCTTAGAATCGGGACTTCAACGACATTTTGAATGTCATGGAGCATATGAGATGTTCCAGGAGTTGAAGTTAATATTTCAAGCAAATGCCCGGATTGAGAGATATGAAGTCTCCAATAAATTCTATAGCTGCAAGATGGAGGAGAATAGTTCTGTCAGTGAGCATATACTCAAAATGTCTGGGTATAATAATCACTTGATTCAACTGGGAGTTAATCTTTCGGATGATAGCGTCATTGACAGAATTCTCCAATCGCTGCCACCAAGCTACAAGAGCTTCGTGATGAACTATAATATGCAAGGGATGGAGAAGACTATTCCCGAGCTCTTCGCAATGCTAAAGGCAGCGGAGGTAGAAATCAAGAAGGAGCATCAAGTGTTGATTGTTAACAAGACCACAAGTTTCAAGAAAAAGGGCAAAGGGAAGAAGAAGGGGAACTTCAAGAAGAACAACAAACAACTTGCTGCTCAGGAGAAGAAACCCAAGTCTGGACCTAAACCTGAGACTGAGTGCTTCTACTGCAAGCAGACTGGTCACTAGAAGCGGAACTACCCCAAGTATTTGGTGGATAAGAAGGATGGCAAGGTGAACAAAGGTATATGTGATATACATGTTATTGATGTGTACCTTACTAATGCTCGCAATAGCACCTGGGTATTTGATATTGGTTCTGTTGCTAATATTTGCAACTCGAAACAGGGACTACGGATTAAGCGAAGATTGGCTAAGGACGAGGTGACGATGCGCGTGGGAAATGGTTCCAAAGTCGATGTGATCGCGGTCGGCACACTACCTCTACATCTACCTTCGGGATTAGTTTTAGACCTGAATAATTGTTATTTGGTGCCAGCGTTGAGCATGAACATTATATCTGGATCTTGTTTGATGCGAGACGGTTATTCATTTAAATCAGAGAATAATGGTTGTTCTATTTATATGAGTAATATCTTTTATGGTCATGCACCCTTGAGGAGTGGTCTATTTATATTAAATTTCGATAGTAGTGATACACATATTCATAATATTGAAGCTAAAAGATGCAGAGTTGATAATGATAGTGCAACTTATTTCTGGCACTGCCGTTTGGGTCATATTGCTGTAAAGCGCATGAAGAAACTCCATACCGATGGACTTTTGGAATCACTTGATTATGAATCACTTGGTACTTGTGAACCGTGCCTCATGGGCAAGATGACTAAAACGCCGTTCTCCGGAACTATGGAGCGAGCAACTGATTTATTGGAGATCATACATACTGATGTATGTGGTCCAATGAATGTTGAGGCTTGCGGCGGGTATCGTTATTTTCTCACCTTCACAGATGATTTGAGCAGATATGGGTATATCTACTTAATGAAGCATAAGTCTGAAACATTTGAAAAGTTCAAAGAATTTCAGAGTGAAGTGGAAAACCAACGTAACAAGAAAATAAAGTTTCTACGATCTGATCGTGGAGGAGAATATTTGAGTTACGATTTTGGTCTTCATTTGAAACAAAGTGGAATAGTTTCGCAACTCACGCCACCCGGAACACCACAGCGTAATGGTGTGTCCGAACGTCGTAATCGTACTTTACTAGATATGGTGCGATCTATGATGTCTCTTACTGATTTACCGCTATCATTTTGGGGTGATGCTTTAGAGACGGATGCATTCACGTTAAATAGGACACCATCTAAATCCGTTGAGACGACGGCTTATGAACTATGGTTTGGCAACAAACCAAAGTTGTCATTTCTTAAAGTTTGGGGCTGCGATGCTTATGTGAAAAAGCTTCAACCTGATAAGCTAGAACCCAAATCGGAGAAATGTGTCTTCATAGGATACCCAAAGGAGACTGTTGGGTACACCTTCGATCACAGATCCAAAGGCAAGACTTTTGTTGCTAAATTTGGATCCTTTCGAGAGAAGGAGTTTCTCTCGAAAGAAGTGAGTGGGAGGAAAGTAGAACTTGATGAGGTAATTGTACCTGCTCCCTTATTGGAAAGTAGTTCATCACAGAAATCTGTTCCTATGACTCCTACACCAATTAGTGAGGAAGTTATTGATGATGATCATGAAACTTCAGATCAAGTTGTTACTGAACCTCGTAGGTCAACAGGAGTAAGATCCGCACCAGAGTGGTATGGTAATCCTGTTTTGGAGGTTATGTTACTAGACCATGACGATCCTACGAATTATGAAGAAGCGATGGTGAGCCCAGATTCCGCAAAATGGCTTGAGGACATGAAATCTGAGATGGGATCCATGTATGAGAATAAAGTGTGGAATTTGGTTGACTTGCCCGATGATCGGCAAGCAATTGAGAATAAATGGATATTCAAGAAGAAGACTAACGCTGACGGTAATGTTACTGTCTATAAAGCTCGACTTGTTGCAAAAGATTTTTGACAAGTTCAAGGGATTGACTATGATGAGACTTTCTCACCCGTAGCGATGCTTAAGTCTGTCCGAATCATGTTAGCAATTGCTGCATTTTATGATTATGAAATTTGGCAACTGGATGTCAAAACTGCATTCCTGAATGGATTTCCGGAATAAGAGTTGTATATGATGCAACCGGAAGGTTTTGTCGATCCAAAGGGAGCTAACAAAGTGTGCAAGCTGCAGCGATCCATTTATGGACTGGTGCAAGCCTCTCGGAGTTGGAATAAACGTTTTGATAGTGTGATCAAAGCATATGGATTTATACAGAATTTTGGAGAAGCCTGTATTTACAAGAAAGTGAGTGGGAGCTCTGTAGCATTTCTGATATTATATGTAGATGACATATTGTTGATCGGAAATGATATAGAATTTCTGGATAGCATAAAGGGATAATTGAACAAGAGTTTTTCAATGGAAGACCTCGGTGAAGCTACTTATATATTGGGCATCAAGATCTATAGAGATAGATCAAGACGCTTAATTGGACTTTCACAAAACACATACCTTGACAAAGTTTTGAAGAAGTTCAAAATGGATCAAGCAAAGAAAGGGTTCTTGCCTGTGTTACAAGGCGTGAAGTTGAGTAAGACTCAATGCCCGACCACTGCAGAAGATAGAGAGAATATGAAAGATATTTCCTATGCTTCATCCATAGGCTCTATCATGTATGCAATGCTGTGTACCAGACCTGATGTGTGCCTTGCTATTAGTTTAGCAGGGAGGTACCAAAGTAATCCAAGAGTGGATCACTGGACAGCGGTCAAGAACATCCTAAAATACCTGAAAAGGACTAAGGATATGTTTCTCGTTTATGGGGGTGACAAAGAGCTCGTTGTAAACGGTTACGTTGATGCAAGCTTTGACACTGATCCGGACGATTCTAAATCGCAAACCGGGTATGTATTTATATTGAACGGTAGAGCTGTCAGTTGGACAAGTTCTAAGCAAAGCGTTGTGGCGGGACCTACGTGTGAAGCGGAGTACATAGCTGCTTCGGATGCAGCAAATGAAGGAGTCTGGATGAAGGAGTTCATATCCGATCTAGGTGTCATACCTAGTGCATCGGGTCCAATGAAAATCTTTTGTGACAATACTGGTGCAATTGCCTTGGCAAAGGAATCCTGATTTCACAAGAGAACCAAGCACATCAAGAGACGCTTCAACTCCATCCGGGATCAAGTCCAGGTGGGAGACATAGAGATTTTCAAGATACATACGGATCTGAATGTTGCAGACCCGTTGACTAAGCCTCTTCCACGTGCAAAACATGATCAGCACCAAGACTCCATGGGTGTTAGAACCATTACTGTGTATTCTAGATTATTGACTCTAGTGCAAGTGGGAGACTGAAGGAAATATGCCCTATAGGCAATAATAAAGTTATTATTTATTTCCTTATATCATGATAAATGTTTATTATTCATACTAGAATTGTATTAACCGGAAACAGAATACTTGTGTGAATACATAGACAAACAGAGTGTCACTAGTATGCCTCTACTAGACTTACTAATTGATGAAAGATGGTTATGTTTCCTAGCCATAGACATGAGTTGTCATTTGATTAACGGGATCACATCATTAGGAGAATGATGTGATTGACTTGACCCATTCCGTTAGCTTAGCACACGATCGTTTAGTATTCTGCTATTGCTTTCTTCATAACTTATACAAGTTCCTATGACTATGAGATTATGCAACTCCCGTTTACCGGAGGAACACTTTGTGTGCTACCAAACGTCACAACGTAACTGGGTGATTATAAAGGTGCTCTACAGGTGTCTCCGATGGTACTTGTTGGGTTGGCGTATTTCGAGATTAGGATTTGTCACTCCGATTGTCGGAGAGGTATCTCTGGGCCGACTCAGTAATGCACATCACTATAAGCCTTGCAAGCATTGTAACTAATGAGTTAGTTGCGGGATGATGTATTACGGAAGGATTAAAGAGACTTGCCGGTAACAAGATTGAACAAGGTATTGAGATACCGATGACCGAATCTCGGGCAAGTAACATACCGATGACAAAGGGAACAACGTATGTTGTTATGCGGTTTGACCGATAAAAATCTTCGTAGAATATGTAGGAGCCAATATGAGCATCAAGGTTCCGCTATTGGTTATTGACCGGAGACGTGTCTTGGTCATGTCTACATAGTTCTCGAACCTGTAGGGTCCGCACGCTTAAAGTTTGATGACGGTTATATTATGAGTCTATGTGTTTTGATGTACCGAAGGTAGTTCGGAGTCCCGGATGTGATCACGAACATGACGAGGAGTCTCGAAATGGTCGAGACATGAAGATTGATATATTGGACGACTATGTTCAGACACCGGAATGGTTCTGGGGGTTATCAGATATAAACTAGAGTGCCGGGGGGTTACCGGAACCCCCTCAGAGGTTATTGGGCCTCATGGGCCCAAGTGGTGGAAGTGGAGAGGCGGCCAAGGGGCAGCCGCATGCCCTCCCCCCCCCCCCAAGTCCGAATTGGACAAGGAGGGGGGCGGCGCCCCCCCTTTCCTTTCCCCCTCTCTCTCCTTCCCTCTCCTCTCCTACTCCAACATGGAAGGGGGGGAGTCCTACTCCCGGTGGGAGTAGGACTCCTCATGGGGCGCGCCAAGGGTGGCCGGCCCCCTCCCCCTCCTCCACTCCTTTATATACGGGGAGGGAGGCACCCCCTTGAGACACAACAATTGATCTCTTGGATCTCTTAGCCGTGTGCGGTGCTGTAACACCCACGATGCGGCTATATCTCTCACGTGTCGAGGCACGACTTAGAGGCATAACAGCATTGTAGGTTTTGTCGCAAGAAGGGTCATCTTCCCACAATCCCATGTAATGAATAAGAATGGGATAAAGAGAGTTGGCTTACAATCGCCACTTCACACAATACATATATAAATCATACATCATTCAGAGTACACGCATAGTCCGACTACGGACAAATCCAAATAAAAAGAAGATAACCCAACTGCTAGATCCCTGATCATCCCCAACTGGGCACCACTACTGATCAGCATGAAAATAAACATAGCAACGACCAAGTTTCTCGTCGAAACCCCACTTGAGTTCGGCAGCATCACCTGCACTGGTATCATCGGCACCTGCAACTGTTTTGGAAGTATCTGTGAGCCACGAGGACTCAGCCATCCCATTACCATTGGTATCAAGACTAGCAAAGCTTAAAGGGTAGGGAAGGGGGTAAAGTGGTGAGGTTGCAGCAGCGGCTAAGCAAGTATGGTGGCTGACATACGCAAATAAGAGCGAGAAGAGAAGCAACGCAACGGTCGTCAACTAGTAATGAACAAGAAGTGATCATGAACTCCTACTTTCGTCAAACATAACCCAAGAACCGTGTTCTCCTCTCGAACAACCCCGAAAGAGAGACAATCACGGTTACGCACACGGTTGGTGTATTTTAGAAGAGTTTACTTCAAGTTTACTACAACCGGATATTAACAAATTCCCATCTACCACATAACCGCGGGCACGGCTTTCGAAAGTTCAAACCCTGCAGGGGTGGCCCAACTTAGCCCATGATAAGGTCTCACGGCCAACGAAGGATATTCCTTCTCCCGGGAAGACCCGATCAGTCTCGGAATCCCGGTTACAAAACATTTCGACAAGTTAAAACAAGACCAGCAAGACCGTCCGATGCGCCGACATCCCGATAGGAGCTGCACATATCTCGTTCTCAGGGCAACACCGGATGAGACAAGCTACGAGTAAAACCAGCCCTCAAGTTTCCCCAAGGTGACCCCGCAGGCGGCTCGGTTCGGACCAGCACTTAGAGAAGCACTGGCCCGGGGGGGCTAAATAAAGATGACCCTTGAGTCTGCAGAACCCAAGGGAAAAGGTAATAGGTGAGGCAAATGTAAAATAAAAGGTTGGGCCTTGCTGGAGGAGTTTTTATGCAAGGCGAACTGTCAATGGGGTCCCATAAATCACCCAACCGTGTAAGGGACGCAAAATCAAGGAACATAACACCGGTATGACGGAAACTAGGGCGGCAAGAGTGGAACAAAACACCAGGCATAAGGCCGAGCCTTCCATCCATTACCAAGTATATAGGTGCATTAATTAAAATAAGAGATAATATGTGATACCCCAAAAGAATATCCATGTTCCAACATGGAACCAACTTCAACTTCACCTGCAACTAGCAACGCTATAAGAGGGGCTGAGCAAAGCGGTAACCCGGCCAAACAACGGTTTGCTAGGAAGGGTGACAAAGGTTAGAGGTTCATGGCAATTTGGGAGGCTTGATAAGCAAGTGGTAGGTAAACGCGACATAGCGATAGAACGAAGCAACTAGCATAGCAATGATAGTAGTGAGATCCAAGGTGACGGTCATCTTGCCTGAAATCCCGCTAGGAAGAAGAACGAGTCCATGAAGAAGACAAACGGGCGGAGTCGAATGAATCCTCACAACTCCGGAACGAAACCGAAGCTAACGAGAGAAGCAAACCCGGAAAGAAGCAAACAACATAGTAAACAACCATCACATAAACATGGCATGATGCACAAACAAGTATGATGCATGTCCGGTTTAAAGAGGCATGGCATTGCAAAGTGCAACAACCAACACTACAAATTAAGTGGAGATCAATATGCAACAAGTTGCACATTAACGAAACACCACATTCAATTACTTAGTTCTCTCTCGGTTAGGTACTCAACAATATTAATTGTTATAAAACATGGCAAGAGGTGAAGCATAAGTAAACTAACTATTTAGGCATTTTAAATGAGGCCGGAAATAACAAACAACAATTCCGGTAAAACCCCATATGCATTTAGCAGTTTATAAGGCAAACAGCAATTTTAACCACTTAAATGTTGTTATCATGATGCGGATGACAATGCAAGTTTTATGTCATTTTATGAAAATGTTGGTATAAAATGATATGAGGCATTTGTTACCGTGGTGGAAGAAAGGGGTGCCACGGCAATGAATCCGAAAATGATGCCACGGCAACATAACGGTGATCCGACAACTCATCGAGATGTCGGTGCAAAAGAAACTGTGGATGTACCGAACATGCTAGAGATAGTGGGGTGATCCCGACTACCGGGTTCCCACATGTCGGTGGCATGGCAAACAAGGAGCAACGTGCAAAGACAACTCAGAAACGGTGCAACCACGGGCATCTCATACAACACATCACAAGCACTCATCCACGGGCGTCGTTCTGGCGGTTATACCTTCCAAGGGTGCCTTTTCGAAACAGATCAAGTCGGTGCGAAGTAGAGGAAGTAGACGTTCTCCGGACGGTCGTAGAGGAAGTAGTGGTACACGGCGACGGTAGTGGAAGTAGTGGTTCACGTTTCGTAGTCGTACAGACTCCGTAGAGGTTCGTTCGGGGTCACGGCGAGGAACACGACGGTCGACGGTAGAGGTACACACGAAGGTAGTCGAACTTGACGTATCCGAGGGCTCCGGGCATCGTGGTACTTGGTGGAAGAAAACCCACGGTGACGAATCCGAGGTCTTGGGGGGGGGTCACCGTTTGACTTGACGAAACCCACGGCGACGGAGTGGTACGCGTCGGCGGTAGTCATTCGGGCGGCGAGCGTCGTCGAACTTGGCATCATTGTGGTAGCGAGTACTTGACGGATCCGGTCGGGGCAGCAAAACGTAGTCGACCTTGATGATGTTTCGGTGCGGCACTTGGCGAACCAAAACAAGGCAGCACCAAGCGGTCTTCAAGGGACTTGGCGCGGCTCAACGGGAGGTAGGCAGGGATGCTCTAGTCCCAGCGAGCGAAGCAGAGGGCGGGGTCAACAGAGGTGATGCAGGGGGCGCGGTTCAGGCGAAGCAGACGAGGCGGCGGCGAGGCTTGGGGCTGGCAACGAGGATCCGGGCGAGGACGACGTCCTCCGGCGAGGTGGCGACGGACTTGTGTGTAGGGGCGCCGAGGTGCTGAGCAATGAGCTGCAGCTCCTCGATGCAGACAGCGGCAGCCGGAGCAAGGCAGGGAGGCGATGGGGCTTCGAGCTCAGCGTCCATGCCAGGTCGACGAGGTGGCCAGAGGAAGGGAAGGAAGGCGACGCAGAGGACGGGGAGGCCGAGCGGCGCTCGGAGGAGAGGGGCGACACGCGGCCATGGCAGGGAGGCGGCGAGCTTGGCGCGCCGGAGGTGGGGACGAGGCCCTGCTGGCGGGGTCCGGCTGGGAACGGGCAAGGGCGGCAGAGGCCGGCCTGATCTGGTGGTGGAGGCGGCAGCAGGAGGGGGAGGCGCGCGGGATCAAGAGGAGGAGATGGGGATCGAGCAGGAGGGCGAGGGGATCGGGCGCTGGCGGCGCGAGGTGGGGAACGAGGAGGACGGGGATCGAGCTAGGAAGGGTCATCTTCACACAATCCCATGTAATGAATAAGAATGGGATAAAGAGAGTTGGGTTACAATCGCCACTTCACACAATACATAATTAAATCATACATCATTCAGAGTACACATAGTCCGACTACGGACAAATCCAAATAAAAGAAGACAACCCAACTGCTAGATCCCGATCGTCCCAACTGGGCTCCACTACTGATCAACATGAAAAGAAACATAGCAACGACTGAGTTCTTCATCGAGCTCCCATTTGAGTTTGGTTGCGTCACCTGCACTGGGATCATCGGCACCTGCAAATGTTGTTGTAGTAATCTGTGAGCCACGAGGACTCAGCAATCCCATTACCATGGGTATCAAGACTAGCAAAGCTTAAAGGGTATGGAAGGGGTAAAGTGGTGAGGTTGGAGACCAAGAATTAAGATAACGGGGCATTGGGATAATTTGCAAGTGTGTTATGGTGATTTCCAAATTAAATAAATATTTAATATAGCTCCCTTATATTGGGAGGATAAGTTATAAAGAGAAGTCATCCTTCCCTCGATTTAAATGGATCAAAGATCCATGCAATTTATTAAGTTGAGTTTTAAAATTAAAAGACATGATGGCATGATGACATGATGCAATGCAAAATAAAAGAGCAAGCACAAAAGAAACACAAGGTGATCATGAAAATATGGAAGTCTTCTGGATCGTCGGTCTCGGGGCGTTACAGGTGCCCCCCTCCACCATAATCCACCTCGATAATATCGTAGCGGTGCTTAGGCGAAGCCCTGCGTCGGTAGAACATCATCATCGTCACCACGCTGTCGTGCTGACGGAACTCTCCCTCAAAGCTCGGCTGGATCGGAGTTCGAGGGACGTCATCCAGTTGAACGTGTGCTGAACTCGGAGGTGTCGTGCGTTCGGTACTTGATCGGTCGGATCGTGAAGACGTACGACTACAGCAACCGCGTTGTGCTAACGCTTATGCTTTCGGTCTACGAGGGTACGTGGACAACACTCTCCCCTCTCGTTGCTATGCATCACCATGATCTTGCGTGTGCGTAGGAATTTTTTTGAAATTACTACATTCCCCAACAGCCGCAAGTCCTCGAGACGGGGCAACGGGGTCACATCTTTCGTGAGTCTCTGCTTGTTACCGCGCATTCCTAATCCACTACGGTATGGATATTTGATCTGAGGGGCCTCTGGCCTGATAGCACTAACCATCACGTGGGCATAGTATGGGTGTTCTGCGTCGTATGCATCAGCCGAAGCTTAATAGACGTCAGTGACTGAGCGGCGCGCGCCGGGTTGGACTGGTAAGCACCTGCCTTTTTGAAGGAGGTAGGTAGGTCTTCTCACCGGCTGCGTTCACAACGTGCAGAGTTCTCGGGGCGATGGCCCATGACCCCTGGGGCATAGCTTTAGTCTGGCGTGCTGACCTCTCTATTAATCCTAGGTCGGGTTGCGGCGTATTGTTTGGCCGACGCCGGGCATGACCTAGGAAAGTGTGCCCGGCCGGAGTTAATCGAGCGTGGTGGGTAAGTTGGTGCACCCCTGCAGGGAAGAAAACATCTATCGATAGCTTGTCCTACGGTAATGGACACTTGGAGTTGTATCCCGATCGATACAACTAGAACTGGATACTTGAGATGAGACATGGATATGAGAAATGCATAGTATGGCTCTAGGATTGCTTTCTCGCAGGGAGTCGAGAAAGGATCTCTGGCCGAGGTTGATAACACTTCTACTACTTTACTTTATGCTAGCCTACTCCCTTCTGTTGATGTAAGATGGTGGTTTCCAGAAGATGCTAGTCTTCGATAGGACTAGGTTCTCCCCTCTATTCTGGCATTTCTGCAGCCCAGTCCACATATGCAGCCTTCCTTTGATAATGTTGCATATGTAGTGTAGATCCTTGCTTGCGAGTACTTTGGATGAGTACTCACGGTTACTTTGCTCCCCCTTTTCCCCCTTTCTTCTTCTTTCCGATTGATGCAATCAGATGTCGGAGCCTAGGAGACAGATGCCACCGTCGATGCCTACTGCTACGTGGAGACCGCCAACGACTAGGAGTAGTTAGGAGGCTCCCAGGCAGGAGGCCTTGCCTTTTCGATCGTTGCTACTTTTGTGCTAGCCTTCTTAAGGCAAACTTGTCTAACTTATGTCTGTACTCAGATATTGTTGCTTCTGCTGACTCTTGTGTATTCGAGCCCTCGAGGCCCCTGGCTTGTAATATCAAGCTTGTATTTTTTTTAATTCGTGTCTAGAGTTGTGTTGTGATATCTTTCCGTGAGTCCCTAATCTTGATCGTACACATTTGCATGTATGATTAGTGTACGATTGAATCAGGGGCATCACAATACTCTTCCTATACCCAGTTTTACTTGCATTAGATACACCCCTCAAATATTTGCATGAGTAGGATTTGGGAATTATATTTTGCTATGTAGTTCATGGGGTAGGAACCTATGATCCTTGAAACACCCCGGAAATATTCGTTGTGTCATGTATTGCTTAGCCATGCTTGTAGACGGGGATTGGTATGTGAGATTCATGAAAGTTGCGAGAGTTATATTAACTGAGGGTAACTTTAAGGTGGCAACATTAACACAACTCTGGGTGGAATGGTTGGGGCACCCTGGGGATACCAGTGGCTTGCCCGGGCACCTGAGGAATCCAGTGTTGTCCTAGGAGATCCCGGGGGACCCGTGTGATCATCCTATGGAATGCCACCCAGGCTCAAAGGGATCATTAGATTATTCATGCTAGAAACTTCCGTGTGCGGCCACATGCCATTATGGGCTCTAGCATAGTTGAGTAAGTTGTGGGAATCCTTTCCAGGATGTCCTAGCAGATGTAGGGGATTGTAGGTGTACCGGCCTATCTATCGGTTAAGGGGACCTCTTGGGAAAGACCGTGTCTCGATCATCCGATTCTCAAGCATTATGCAGTGCGAGAAATTCAATGGAGGAGATCGAGTCTTGTGGGGAAAAGTGTGCAAACCTCTACAGAGTGTATAAACTAATCATGATTAGCCATGTCCCCTGTTATGGACATTTTGAGTATCTGGTATTTGAATTATTGGTTGATCTCATCACTTTACTTAATAAATTTGTTGGGTTATTAATATTAATTAATTCTGGGATTGAGTTGGGGTTACCTTCTCAATATGGGTAATTTAACTTAGTAGTAAATAAAATGTATTCCTTTGTTGTAGGAAAAAATAAGCTTTATGCAAAATTAAACTTAGAGCCTCCACCAGCCAAATATGCATATAGAGATAGACATTTTCATTATTATTCTATGATGTGAAATTGCCAGTACATTCAATGTACTGACCTACATGGCTGCAACGTCTCATGTTGCAGGAATCTTACGACGAACAAGTGATATGTTAGGGTTACGATTTCTACACTCAACTTTGTCGTTGGTGTTGTTGGGACTCCACAACTTTGTTGTTACTTCTGCTATATGGATTGAGGTAATAGTATTTACGTTACTTTATACATGTGATTTACCTCTGTTATAAATCCTCAAGTGTCGGTGTCAAAACCGGCAGATCTCAGGTAGGGGGTCCCAAGTTGTGTGTCATGGATCGATGGGTAACAGGAGACAAGGGACACGATGTTTACCCAGGTTCGGGCCCTCTTGATGGAGGTAATACCCTACTTCCTGCTTGATTGATCTTGATGAATATAGATATTACAAGAGTTGATCTACCTCGAGATCATATGTTGTGGTCTAAACCCTAGAGGTATGATGAGTAATGGCATACTAATCTAACCTATATATATCAACTAGCCTAGCCTCGGTTTATATAATGCACCAGAGGCCAAGGATAACAAGAGTCCTAGTCGAATACGCCGGTGGGGAGGAGTCCTTGTCTTGATCACCAAGTCTTGTGGAATCTTCCTCATGCATGTCATCGGCTGTCCGAATTGGCCCATGAGTATACGGCCATGTGGGTCCTCGGCCCAATCTAACTGATCGGGTGACGATGTGGTGAGTACCCCCTAGTCCAGGACACCGTCAGTAGCCCCCTGAACCAGCCTTCAAGTTGGGGACGCTCCTCGATTCTTCCGAACTGTTCTTCATCTTCGGCCGTCGGTCTTGAAAACTGGTTCAACAAATCTTTCCCATCTTCGATCTTGAGGATCGCCGAAGTAAATCCGAAGAGTTTACACGTTGGATATCCGAGGAGCCCCTTTAAGTTTTCGTCCTTTATCAATGCCTTGTTATTTTTATGCCACACCTCGGGCTTGAAGTGTTCCCGTGCGGCGGTGTCCTCTCGTATCCGAGATCCAACGTCGGACTACATTGGAGGTATCTTTTGCAGCCGAGCACCAACGTCGGACTGCTTCCGAGCTCCAACTTCGGACTATGTCCAAGCTCCAATGCCGGACTGTATCCGAGGTGTCATAGATCACCTTGGTTCAAAGAACTTGAAAGAGTTTAGCCGAGCTTAATTCCAGAAATGCCCTCTAAGGAGCCAGCCACTTGCAGCCGAACTTTATGCTGGACTGCCTCCGAGGTGATGCACCACCTCGGGCTCGGGCTGATTGTTTGCAGATTTTATTTCCGATTGATGCAATTTATTTACTGACGAGGTATATAGCCAGTATCCCTCAAGGTGTGTGTCGGTCTAAAACCCGAGATGCACCTGAAGGAAAACATGAAACCGCTGATCCTAGTAGCCCCTGAGACTCAGGTCGATGTGCGAAATCGGCCTGAGGATCAACTCCTAGCTCGGCAGCATACGTAGGAATAGAAACGCAGTGTAATATATTAGAGATAATAGTGATCGGCGGACGGGCCCCTGAGAGAGGGTCGTGAGAAGTTGCCGTGATATATCAGCTTGATGCCAGATAAGTCCAAGATGGTACTTATTGTTGTCCGAAGACGCGCTTGTCCATAGTTCGGTCATGCCGAACACTAAGCACTTTGAATTTTCTGCATTGAATAGGTAATGCAGTAACCCCCGAGACACTGGTCGGGTGGCAACACCAGATCAGGGGATCGATGTGCCCCTTTAATATTTATAAATAATGAGCATGAAGCCCAGTAGCCCCCGAGCCTTAATGTGGGCATGGGTGGCCGAATTAAGGATCGATATCCGGAGTAAAATCACAAATTATGTGTAATGATTCTATGTATCCAAGTACTTGACATCATTAATGTTCGGATCCGCATTGTCCAAAACTTTGTTGACCGACCATCGGCTTCAACCTCCTCGGCCAGTAGCTGGGGAGTGTTTGTCCTACTTTATTAAGCCTTTATAAGGGCAAAGGTTTACGGCAAACAAGGCAATCGGGTCATACGGTTTTATAAACAAAGGTACGCGGGGAGATATGTTATATTACTTTTTAATGTAAGAAACATCTTCCAAAGAAAATAGTCCCGCTATCGGTTCCTTTCTTTGGGTTGTCATGCTGATCATGATCATGAAACCTCACCTCCAATCGATGTGGGAGGAAAATATTGAGGATTTAGTTCGGGGAGAGTTTCCGAACTCTGTGGTATTAATAAACCAAAATTTTCACTTCCGTCGTTGCCGACCAATGTGATCCTTTAAGATTGCTAGCTTTCGGCTTCACCCAGTCTGAGGTACTCACTCGGATGACCCGGTAGTAACAATCATAGAGGTGCTCCCTTTACCACCTAGCCGAACAATCGGGAACGTAGGGGTAAGCACAGGAGCCAGGCAACCCAGCTTGGCCAAAATCTTAAGTCAAATTGATGCATATTTATCGCTTTATAACGATAATTACAGAAGGCAACGCTTGTATACTGAATACAAATACTGGTGATATATATTTATTTTATGTATAATGATTGTATGTACCGAAGTACTTATATCATATCTGTGTTCACCCGAACTTTAAACGCATCTTAACCGACCGTCGGCTTCTCCCTCTTCGGTCAAGGGCCAAAGAGTGTTATGTACTCCACCTGTCGAGAATATCGATAGTGTTTCCGATAACCAGGCAATTAGGCCATAAGGCTGTAACAGACAAAGCGCGCTCAAGGAACTTATGTTATATTACTGACGAAGTGTAAGAAGCATCTTCGAAGAAAATAGTACCTCCACCGATACCTTTCTTCGGTGCTTGTTGTTACTATGAGACTTGTGCAATAGATTTTTTGTACTCATGAGTTCCTTTGTGTGCCGACCATAATTGAAAACAATAAGAGCACTAGCTTTCGGCTTCACCCAGTCTGAGGTCAGAGCTCGGATGACCCGGTCGTGACAATCGCAGAGGTGCTCCCTTTACTCCCTAGCCGAACAATCGGGAACGTACGGGTAAGCACAGGAGCAAGGCAACCCAGCTTGCGGAACACTTAAGTCAATATGGTGCATATTGTGGCGTAATACACGAACAAGGAACGAAGCCGTACAAGTATAATCATATGCAAGAGGAAAGGCTTCATAGAGGAAGCCCCCAAGTAAACGGGGTATTTGAATTTATGTGTCACAAACAAAGTTTTGACAAGGAAGTATAATGCTTGGTCGAACCGAACAAAATTTAAAACCGAAAGTTTTTGAGCATGAAAGCGACTTAGCTGATTAATGTGTTCGATATTGATGACGTGGTCCAAGCTTGACGCGGCACAAAGGTCCATCCCCCAAGCTGGTCCCAAGGTGGCGGAGCGAAGAGCTCGGCAATCCGAAGTGGCGGCATAACGCGGCCAATGCAGGCAAGCAGAGTGACGCCGACGCCCATGGTGTGGGTTAATAAAGTGTTGACGAAGCCCCCCGTCCAGCCAAGGAGACAACACTGCCCAACCCAAATCATTTACACTCGATGAGGTAGAGCTCTCTCAACGGTGTCGAAGTCCCCAAGGCAACCGAACACGTCGGTATGGCAACATGACCAACAAGGTGATCACGCGAGCCGATTTACGCCGATTGGGACGACGGCGTCGGCTTGCCGAAGAGACCACGTAACGTAGTCGAAGTCCATTACCTACACATGTAAAATAGTGCAGGCGAACAACAGTAATATAAATATATAAAAAATCCTCGCGTAATTAATTTACGCAAGATAATTCATTTGAAGATATGTGGCCTGACGCCGAAATCAATGTCGATGCGGGGCGCTGGCGTGACAAAGCCTGTATTCACAGGGCGGTCCGAGTTCCGGATGCGACGTGTGCCGGACTATGTACGGAAACTGACTGAACCACCATGTGACCGTCGTTAATGCGGCCACCATTTGATAGACCTGTGTACAGATGATGGAACAAACCAGAGTAATAATTCTTTGGGAAAAATAAACCCAAACAAGCAAAAATTACTGGGATAAATAGCACCTGGTTTATTTGTTGTAGCAATCCGAAGAAAGGTGACTCCCAAAATTGGGACTCGATCCGCACACCCATTGCCTGATGGGTGATAAAGCGACGGCATGGCGATGCTGGCAAAGGTTGGCTTGCCGAGACAAAACCCTCGGTCCAGCTAATCGTGACGAAACTAGTCGGCTGATGACGCCGAAGTCACTGGAGTATGTTGATGAAGAAATAGCCAAGTCCCCGGTCCAGCCGAGGTGACGGAGCAGGTCGGTGAGGAGACGTTGTGGCTGCCATGTCAGCCGAGGTGTTGAAGCAGTTCGGCGTGATGGACATCAGCTTAAAGAAGCAACAGTGCGGTCATGCCGACGCAGGTCGTGACTTATGACGTGGTCAATGCTGGCTTGATGAAGTGACCATGCGGCGATGCCGGTGTGCCCGCTCCGTATAATTCGTGGGGCAGCGATGTTGGTGATGATTTATCCTTCGCGATGTCGAAATCTTGTTCGGCTTGCTGAGATGATGATCGAAAAAGTTGAGCTCGGCTCAACAGAGCGGCGATGTGTCTAGCGCAGGTCGGCATCCGTGGAGTAATATTGTCGGACTGGTTTGACACCAGCGTGATGGTGAAGATTACCTCAGAGGAGGCTTAAAATTTTATGGGTACATGTTTAAAAACAACGCACAATACCCTAGAAAAAAATTCCTTCAAAAGGGTTGTCCAATATCCGGTTCATCAAGAAACATGAACTCGGGCCGGATTCGTATTCGCGCAGAAAACAGATCCGAAAATTGGTCCACTCATCGGAAGGTTCCCAGAGTTTGAACCGTCGGATCAAGCTGAAATTTGGAGGGGTGGTAGATATGGGAATTCCGCAGCAGATGAACGGTTGGATCTTCCAAAGGACCTCCGAGCTGGGCTCTGGAGACTACGCCCTAAACTCGTCCAGATTCCCGTCCAGATTTGACAGGGCTCCGGTATATCGTAGATTGCCAGAGATTCCTCCATCGGAACTCGATGAAATTTTGTATGGTTGTTGTAGGCTCAATTCTGCACGATCCAACCGAAGCAATCGTCAACGCGATGCTCGAGGAGGCGGTGGCGGCAGATACGAGTTTGCTGTCCAGAAAAAACAGTACGGGCGCTCGAGGGCAATGTTGACGTTGAGCCCCCGAGCTCCATGGATGATTCCTCCATGATCTTGATAGATATCGGAGTTGATGTTGATGAAGGCCCTTGTCCGAACATGGTGATCCGTAGACAGGGCGCCGTTGTTGGTCGAACCAAGGTGACCAGTCGAGCTGGTGACGAAGATGCCTATGTCGCAATTGATCTGCGGGCGAGTCATCGAACCTTTGCCAAACACATAGCGGAACTCTCAATGAAAGCACCATTGTCGGTGTCAAAACCGGCAGATCTCGGGTAGGGGGTCCCATGCTGTGTGTCATGGATCGATGGGTAACAGGAGACAAGGGACACGATGTTTACCCAGGTTCGGGCCCTCTTGATGGAGGTAATACCCTACTTCCTGCTTGATTGATCTTGATGAATATAGAGATTACAAGAGTTGATCTACCTCGAGATCATATGTTGTGGTTTAAACCCTAGAGGTATGATGAGTAATGTCATAATGATCTAACCTATATATATCAACTAGCCTAGCCTCGGTTTATATAATGCACCAGAGGCCAAGGATAACAAGAGTCCTAGTCGAATACGCCGGTGGGGAGGAGTCCTTGTCTTGATCACCAAGTCTTGTGGAATCTTCCTCATGCATGTCATCGGTGTCAGGGCCGGTTTTCCAATAAAACATTTATTGAAAAACCGACCATTCTGTCAGACCAGTATAGAAAAATCCTCCTTACTGGTAGACAAATCCTTGATACAGAAAACCAGAAGTACTAAATATTATACAGGGTTAAGCTGAGGTTGCTCAACAATTTATTACAAGCACACCGATATTATACATAAAGGCGGATATGACACAAAGGGTATGGTGGCATAACTACTAACTCGTAATAAAAGTGGTGGTGGATATGTCACAGTGAAGTGGGTGACATGACTCCAAAATCTTACAGCTCATCCAGCGCCGGAGTGAGGCTCGATGATTTTATTAGGGTAGCAGAAGCATATATAATACAAGTGACCAACTCCAGGATCGCATGGGACTGACTGGGTGTCACACCCACGATGCGGCTATATCTGCCACATGTTGGGGCACGACTTAGAGGCATAACCGCATTGTGGTTTTGTCACAAGAAGGGTCATCTTCACACAATCCCATGTAATGAACAAGAATGGGGTAAAGAGTTGGCTTACAATCGCCACTTCACACAATACATAAATTAAACATACATCATCCAGAGTACACACATAGTCCGACTACGGACAAATACAAATGAAAAGAAGATAACCCCAAATGCTAGATCCCCGATCGTCCCAACTGGGCACCACTACTGATCATCAGGAAACGAAACATAGTAACGACCAAGTTCCTCGTCGAACTCCCACTTGAGCTCGGTTGCGTCACCTGCACTGGCATCGTCCGCACCTGCAACTGTTTTGGTAGAATCTGTGAGTCACGAGGACTCAGCAATCTCACACCCGCGAGATCAAGACTATTTCGCTTATAGGAAGGATGGGGTAATGAGGTGGAGCTGCAGCAAGCACTAAGCAATTATGGTGGCTAACATACGCAAATGAGAGCGAGAAGAGAAGCAACACACGGTCGAGAAGCTAGAAATGACCAAGAAGTGATCCTGAAACTACTTACGTTCATGCATAACACTAGACCGTGTTCTCTTCCCGGACTCCGCCGAAAAGAGACCATCACGGCTACACACTCGGTTGATGCGTTTTAATTTAAGTCAAGTGACAAGTTCTCTACAACCGGACATTAACAAATTCCAATCTGCCACATAACCGCGGGCATGGCTTTCGAAAGTTCATACCCTGCAGGGGTGTCCCAACTTAGCCCATCACAAGCTCTCACGGCCAACGAAGGATATTCCTTCTCCCGGGAAGACCCGATCAGTCTCGGAATCCCGGTTACAAGACGTTTCGACAAGTTAAAACAAGGCCAGTAAAGCCGCCCGATGTGCCGACAAATCCCGATAGGAGTCGCACGTACCTCGTTCTCAGGGCACACCGGATGAGTCAACCTACGAGTAAAACCAGACCTCGAGTTTCCCCGGGGTGGCCCTGCAGGTTGCTCGGTTCGGACCAACACTCGAAGGAGCACTGGCCCGGGGGGGTTAAAATAAAGATGACCCTCGGGCTCGCGAAAACCCAAGGGAAAAGGGCTTAGGTAGGCAAATGTAAAACCAAGGTTGGGCCTTGCTGGAGGAGTTTTATTCAAGGTGATCTGTCAAGGGGGTCCCAGAAATCACCCAACCCGTGTAAGGGACACAAAATCAAGGAACATAACATCGGTATGACGGAAACTAGGGCGGCAAGAGTAGAACAAAACACCAGGCATAAGGCCGAGCCTTCCACCCTTTACCAAGTATATAGATGCATTAATTAAATAAGAGATAAATGTGATATCCCAAGATATCCATTTTCCAACATGGAACCAACTTCAACTTCACCTGCAACTAGCAACGCTATAAGAGGGGCTGTGCAAAAGCGGTAACTTAGCCAAACAACGGTTTGCTAGGAAGGATGGTTAGAGGCTTGACATGGCAATATGGGAGGCATGATATAGCAAGTGGTAGGTAGCGCGGCATAGCAATAGAGCGAACAACTAGCAAGCAAAGATAGAAGTGATTTCGAGGGTATGGTCATCTTGCTTGCAAAGTTTTCAGAGTTGTCGAAAGCTTGATCCTCGTAAGCGTTCTCAACAGGTTCCTCGTTCACGTTCTCGTCTCCCGGCTCTACCCGAAGCAAGAACATAAGCAATGGAACAACAATCAAAAACGGTGCAATGCTCAAGCAACATGATGCAAAACATGGCATGATATGCGAGATGTAATATGCAATGCATATGCGTGCTCCGGAAGGAAAAGGTTGAACAAGGCATCAAATTGGCAAACCGAGTATGCCGCTGGAAAGGTGAGATGATTTCGGTTGAAATCGATATAAAGATCACCGGATTCGGATGCACGGTTTGCAAATGGCAAGCAAAACAAAAATGACACAAATTTGCGATTAACAGCACGATGCCATCTAGAATGCAACAAGAAACTAAGCTACTGCACTCCAACATAACAACAAAGCATATGGGAGTGATGTACTCAAGATGATTGACAAAACATGAACACTGAGCTACGGCTAAATCACACCAGAACAGGTTCAAACAAGCATGGCAAAAATGCAAAAGATATCAGCTTCACAGATTTAGTGAAAATACTAACATGCCAGAAATAACATCAGGAAGCCATGTTTATAGCACTAAAACAATATGCTACGGGAACATATCCTAGCAAATAAAGGCATGGCATGAATCTACTAAATGCATAGAACAAAACTCCTTTAGTGATCATGAGCCAAAAAGGCACAGAAGATATGATGGCACCCATGTAAACATAGCAAGTTCCGTTACAGATTCAGAATTAGAGAGCATGGCATAAACAGCATCATGAAGGCAAATTTGCGAGCTCAAATCACTCATCACAAGGCCTTGCATGACAAGACAAACATAACAACAGCAAGATGACATGTTCATGTAGATAAACATAGCAAGAGCAAGTTCATAGCATGCATGGATCACTAACAACAACCGTGGCAAAATTGAATAACATGTAAACAATCTGCCAGGAACATTTTATAGCAAAAGTAGAGCAAGATTAAGACATGCTAGAGCACTCTATAACTGCAACCAGAGGCATGAATTGATAGAGCATAACCATATATACAAAACACTCTTACTGAACTACCTCCAAATATGCATGGATCTCATGGTAGCAACAAGGATACATGGCATAAAAATATCAGCAGATCAGTCCCTAAAATCAGCAATATCACGATGCCTAGTTTGCATGCTTGTTCTAGTCACCACATAGATCACAAAAATACATGGCATACACCCCTGTAAATATGGCATGACATATAACAAAACACATGTAGATATCATGCTCATAAGATGCACA
Source organism: Aegilops tauschii subsp. strangulata (assembly GCF_002575655.3). Taxonomy (NCBI): domain Eukaryota; kingdom Viridiplantae; phylum Streptophyta; class Magnoliopsida; order Poales; family Poaceae; genus Aegilops; species Aegilops tauschii. Next base: position 583,459,672 of record NC_053041.3, read on the forward strand.
CATCAAATGCAACAAAAATGACAAATGCTCATATTCTTATAAGAATCAGCACCTAATATTATATAGCACTCTTGCAACAACAATTTGGGCATCAAGATGGACTCAAACGAGCATGGCACAATGGAACAAAATAAATAGCATCTAATGATGAACATTATGACATCTCGTATGCATGAACCGGAGAACCGAGCGCAAAGTTACAACAGATCAAACATGCACACATGAATCTTCCAGATAAAAGGACTTGGGCGATTTATACCTCCCGGATCTAGGTTTTCCGAGGTCAATGGTGACGCAGGCGGCTTCTCCGGCGATGTGGCCGCGGGGCGGCGCCGGAGAGTGGTCGGGGAGGTCGGAGTCAGGCGGATCCGGCCGCGGCTCGCCGGATCCGGCCGGTCTCCGGCGAAGGGCGGCGCGGGGAGGCGCGGGGCAGAGGCGAGCTGCGGGGTCGGCGGCGGAGGCGATGAGGTAACCGGCTGCGGAGTGAGGCGCGGGGCGGCGCGGAGGCGGCCGGCGGGAGGCGGACGCGGGCGCGGGGGCGGAGGCGCGGGCGCGGGAGGCGCAAGCCGCGCGGCGGCGCGATGGGCCGGGAGGGCCCCGCCTGGGCCCCGGCGGGCCGGCGCGCGGGCGCGCGGCGATGTGGGCGTGCGGGACGGGAGAACCAGGAGGTGACAAGTGGCAGCGGACACGTCCAGCCAGCGCGGGTTTCATCCGGTGGCGGAGAGGGGAAAATGCTAGGGTTCTATCTGCCCGAAAATTTCGGAGGGGAGCACATATTTATAGGTAGGAGCTGGAGACTCCAAATGGAGTGTAGTTTTCGCCCACACGATCATGATCGAACGACCGAGAGCATGGAGAGGGTTTAGATGGGTTATTGGGCTGTTTTGGAGGGGTGTTGGGCTGCAACACATAGGAGGCCTTTGGGGTTACTCGGTTAACCGTTGGAGTATCAAACGACCTCCAAATGGAACGAAACTTGACAGGCGGTCTACCGGTGGTGTACCAAGGCCACTTGGCAAATCTCGGTCCATTCTAAGAATGTTTAACACCCGCTCACGAAAAGAGACAAGAGGGGGCGCCGGTGCACATGGGAGTGTCGGATTGCAAAACGGACAACGGGGAAAATGCTCGGATGTATGAGACGAACACGTATGCAAATGCGATGCACATGATGACATGATATGAAATGCATGACATGAACAAAATGCAAAACAAAGACAAAAACCCAACCACGAAGGGAATCTCATAACACATCGCCGAAAATGGCAAGAGTTGGAGTTACAAATAAGGGAAGTTACATCTGGGGTGTTACAACCCTCCACCACTACGAGAGGATCTCGTTGTGACGCCCGGATATTTAAGCTACAGTAATACCCTGCTAATGATGCCACGTCACCACGATCACTGTTGCTAATCTCGCGTTAGTTCAGAACCGATCCAAATTCAAATTTGAAACAAATGCAAACAACAAAAGTTTTGAAACATTAAAACCAAAATGTTCGGTTTGTGGCAAATAATCCATAGTAAATATTTGTGAAGGAACCACACTTTTATTATGTGTTTGAATGCACTAAAATGATTTAAATATTAGCAAACCTGATTATTTAAATGCCTTTACAAATTGATAAAATATCAAACCAAATTATTGGGGTCTAGACTTTTTGAGGTGGTGGACTAAATTGAAATGCTAAAATTAGATGCAAAGTATATATTTTACAGAAACTAAAATAATAGGAAACAAAAATAAAATAGAAAAGAAATTGGATAAAGAAAAGAAAACAGAAAAGGAAAAGGCAAACCCCCCCCCCACTGGGCCTCGGCCCAGCAGGCCACTGGGCCGCCAGCCGGCCCACTCCCTCTCCTTATCCCCCCACCAGCCAAACCCTAACCCCCCACTCACCCCCCTCCCGATCCCCTTCTCCTCCCCTCCACGTTCTCGATCGGGACAGCGCCCCCCGATCCCTTCACCGACGCCCGTCGCCCCCGACCCCGCCGCCTGGATCGATCCCTTTCCCCGCTCGCCCGAGACGACCACGCCCTCGACGTCGACGCCCGTCCCCGTCGCCGTTGCTGCCTCACCACGCACCCGACGCCCTCGTCGCTCGGCCACCTCGCCCGCCTCCGCGGCTACCTCGCCGGCGCCTCCTTCCCGACGGTCTGCCTCCTCTCCGCCGGGGTCGTCGCCGTCGTCCTCCCCAACCACCACTGCCCTAGTCCCTACGGCCACCGTGAGCGCTCCCCTCTGCCTCCCCTCTTCCTCGTCGCCCGTCCCGGCCACCGACGCCCACTGCGCGCGCGCACGCCGCGGTCGCCGCGCCCCGCGCGCGCTCGGCCGCGCCCGCCGTTGCGCCCCGGTGCCCCTGATGCCGCTCCTCTGCCGCACGCTCGTCCCGCGCGTGTGCTCCACCGCGCTGCCCCGCCTAGGCTCGCCGCGCCCTGGCGTCGTCCGCGCTTCGGCCCGCTGCTCGCGCCCCGCGCCGCCCTCCATCCCGTGCTCGCCTGCGACCGACGTCGCCTCTGCCACTTCGCCCGCGCGGCACTACCGCGTACGCGCGGTACTACCGTGCCTCGCCGTGCCACTGCCGCTGACCCCCTGGGCCCGAAAGCCCCCTGGCCCTATGACATGTGGGGCCCGCCCCTAAAACGTTTAAAAAATTAAAATAAAATAATAAATAAATAAATAATAATTAAATTAAATAATCCTAATTAATTAATCTAATTAACCTGTTAGTTTAATTAAACAGAATTAGTTTAACTAAGCCCTAATTGACTAAATTCCAGAAATTAATAAAATCTTTAGAAAATCATATCTTTTAATCCGTAACTCGGATTAAAATATTTTCGACATGAAAGTTGCTCAGAACGACGAGACGAATCCGGATACGCAGCCCGTTCGCCCGCCACACCTCCCTAACCTATCGAACTCACAACTTTCCCCCTCCGGTACCTCCGCCCAAAAACGCGAAACACCGGGGATACTTTCCCGGATGTTTCCCCCCTTCGCCGGTATCACCCCTTTCCACGTTAGGGCACACCTAACACCGCGTTTGCTTTGTCATGCATCGTCATGCATATGTTTGCATTATATTTATTGTTTCTTCCCCCTCTTCTCTCGCTAGACACCGAGACCGACGCCACTGCTACCCAGTACGACTACGGTGTTGACGACCCCTCCTTCTCGGCTGACCTTCCAGGCAAGCCCCCCCCCCTTGATCACCAGATATCGCCTACTCTTCTCTATACTGCTTGCATTAGAGCAGTGTAGCAATGTTACTGATTTTCGTTAAACCTATTCTGCTGCATAGCCTGTCATTGTTGCTACAGTTGTTACCTTTACCTGCTATCCAAATGCTTAGTATAGGATGCTAGTATTCCATCAGTGGCCCTACATTCTTGTCCGTCTGCCATGCTATACTATCGGGCCGTGATCACTCGGGAGGTGCTCACGGGTATATACTATATACAGATACATGACACATATGGTGACTAAAGTCGGGTCAGCTCGTAGGAGTACCCGCGAGTGGATCTTTGTGGCGGAGCGACAGGGCAGGTTGAGACCACCTAGGAGAGAGGTGGGCCTGGCCCTGGTCGGCGTTCGCGGTTACATCAATAACACGCATAACGAGTTCTGGGTATTTGATCTGAGTCTGGCCATTTGGTCTATACGCACTAACCATCTACGTGGGAGTAGTTATGGGTATCCCAGCGTCGTGGTATCAGCCGAAGCCTTCTTGACGTCAGCGACTGAGTGGCGCGCGCCGTGTTGGACCGCGTTGACGTAACCGCCGTGATCGTGTGGGTTGCTGGGTCTGCTCGCGGCTGCGTTCGCAACGTGCAGGTGTGCTATGGGCGACGGGCCCAGACCCCTGTGCGCTTAGGATTAGACCGGCATGCTGACCGCTCTGTTGTGCTTAGGTGGGGCTGCGACGTGTTGATCTTCCGAGGCCGGGCATGACCCAGGAAAGTGTGTCCGGCCGAATGGGATCAAGCGTGTTGGGTTATGTGGTGCACCCCTGCAGGGAAGTTAATCTATTCGAATAGCCGTGATCTTCGGTAACAGGACGACCCGGAGTTGTACCTTAACCTTATGACAACTAGAACTGGATACTTAATAAAACACACCCTTCTAAGTGCCAGATATAACCCGGTGGTCGCTCTCTAACAGGGCGACGAGGAGGGGATCGCCGGGTAGGATTATGCTATGCGATGCTACTTGGAGGACTTCACTCTACTCTCTTCTACATGCTGCAAGATGGAGATGGCCAGAAGCGTAGTCTTCGACAGGATTAGCTATCCCCCTCTTATTCTGGCAGTCTACAGTTCAGTCCACTGATATGGCCCTTTACACATATACCCATGCATATGTAGTGTAGCTCCTTGCTTGCGAGTACTTTGGATGAGTACTCACGGTTGCATTTCCCCCTCTTTTTCCCTTTCCTTTCTTTCTGGTTGTCGCAACCAGATGCTGGAGCCCAGGAGCCAGACGCCACCGTCGATGACGACTCCTACTACACTGAAGGTGCCTACTACTACGTTCAGGCCGCTGACGACGACCAGGAGTAGCTTAGGAGGATCCCATGCCTCTTTCGATCTGTATCCCAGTTTGTGCTAGCCTTCTTAAGGCAAACTTGTTTAACTTATGTCTGTACTCAGATATTGTTGCTTCCGCTGACTCGTCTATGATCGAGCACTTGTATTCGAGCCCTCGAGGCCCCTGGCTTGTATTATGATGCTTGTATGACTTATTTTATTTGTAGAGTTGTGTTGTGATATCTTCCCGTGAGTCCCTGATCTTGATCGTACATGTTTGCGTGTATGATTAGTGTATGATCGAATCCGGGGCGTCACACTCGTCCCGAGATCTAGGCCTGAAAGAACTTCGGATATTCGGAATGGAGGTGATCCTCGCGTTCCCATGTAGCTTCTCGGTCGGAATGGTGTGACCACTTCACTTTCAGGAATTTGATTGACTTGTTGCGAGTCTTGCGCTCTGTTTCTTCAAGAATAGCAACGGGATGCTCATGATAAGACAAATCTTCTTGGAGGTTAATTTCTTCGAAGTTGATAGTGCGCTCGGGCACCTTGAAGCACTTGCGAAGCTGTGACACGTGAAACACATCGTGCACATTTGCAAAGTTGGAGGGAAGCTCAAGTTGATATGCGAGATCGCCTCTTTTGCCAATGATCTTGAAAGGACCCACGTATCTTGGGGCAAGCTTCCCTTTGATATCGAAGCGACGAGTGCCTTTCATTGGAGAGACGCTGAGGTAGACATGGTCTCCGATTTCAAAAGCCACATCACGATGCTTGTCATCATAATAGCTCTTTTGGCGCGATTGCGCGGCTTTGAGATTTTCACGAATGACTTTGCACATTTCTTCGGCTTCTGTGATCAAGTCGTTGCCAAGAAGTTGGCGTTCGCCTGTCTCGGACCAATTGAGAGGAGTACGACACTTCCTGACATAGAGAATTTCGAATGGGGCCTTGCCCGAACTCGCTTGGAAACTGTTGTTGTAGGAGAACTCGGAATAAGGGAGGCAATATTCCCACTTCATACCGAAAGAGATGACACAAGCCCTGAGCATATCCTCAAGGATTTGATTGACTCGCTCGACTTGGCCACTTGTTTGAGGATGGAAAGCTGTGCTGAAGCGAATGTTGGTGCCCATGGCCATCTGGAAGGAGTCCCAGAACTTAGATGTGAAGATGCTTCCACGATCTGAAGAAATCAATTGCGGAATACCGTGCAAGGAGACAATTCTGGAGGTGTATAGCTCTGCCAACTGAGCTGCTGAGATAGATTCCTTGATTGGAAGGAAATGAGCCACTTTTGTAAGCTTGTCGATGACAATGAAGATAGCATCATTTCCACGCTTGGACTTGGGAAATCCAGTAACAAAGTCCATTTCGATATGATCAAACTTCCACTCTGGAATAGCAAGAGGTTTTAGGAGACCAGCTGGTTGTTGGTGTTCTGCTTTCACCCTTCTGCAGACGTCACATTCATTCACGAATTGAGCAATTTCTTGCTTCATTCGGGTCCACCAATACGACTGCTTGAGGTCATGGTACATCTTCGTACTTCCAGGATGAATGGATAGAAGAGAATTGTGCGCTTCGTTCATTATGACCTTCCTTAGATCACCTTTAGGAACCACAATCCGGTCCTCGAAGAATAAAGTGTCTCTGTCATCAATGCGATAGCACTTGTATTTGGAGAGGCCCTTGTCAATACCACGTTTCACCTTCTTCACCATGGTATCCAGAAGTTGTGCCTCATGAATTTGGTCTTCCAAAGTAGGAGAGACTAGAATGTTGGCAAGAAAACCTTGAGGAACAACTTGGAGATTCAGTTTGCGGAAAGCTTCACAAAGATCCGATTGGAAAGGCTTGAGAATTAAGCTGTTGCAATAAGCCTTTCTGCTCAAAGCATCTGCAATCACATTGGCCTTGCCAGGAGTATATTCAATACTTGGATTGTACTCTTGAATCATTTCGACCCAATGAGTTTGCCTGAGGTTGAGGTTGGGTTGAGTGAAGATATACTTGAGACTCTTGTGGTCGGTGAAAATGTCCACTTTCCTTCCCAACAAGAGATGTCTCCATGTTATTAATGCATGGACAACTGCCGCCAACTCAAGATCGTGAGTGGGGTAGTTCTTTTCGTTGGGCTTCAACTGACGAGAGGTATAGGCCACAACTTTCTTCTCTTGCATTAACACAACACCGAGACCTTGAAGAGAAGCATCACAGAAAACTTCGAATGGCTTGGACTCGTCAGGAGGGGTTAAGATAGGAGCTGTGACGAGTTTCTCTTTGAGAGTGTTGAAAGCAACGTCACACTCAGGAGTCCAGACATACTTCACATGCTTCTGGAGGAGGTTGCAAAGAGGCTTTGCAATTTTAGAGAAATTCTCAACGAATCTTCGACACTAGCTTGCAAGCCCCACGAAACTGCGGAGCTGCTTGACATTCTGAGGAGGTTCCCAATTCACAATTGAAGCAACCTTCTCCGGATTAATAGCGATGCCCTTGGTAGAGATGATATGACCAAGGTAAAGAACTTCATCATGCCAGAACTCACATTTGGAAAACTTCGCATTGCATTGATACTCTCTGAGCTTGTCGAGCACCAATCGCAAATGTTTGGCATGGTCCTTCTTATTCTTGGAGAAGACCAAGATATCATTGAGATACACCAGGATGAATTCATTTGTGTAGGGGTTGAAGATGAAGTTCATCATGCGAGAGAATGTTGGAGGAGCATTGACAAGGCCGAAAGACATGACAGTATATTCATAAGAACCAAAGCTAGTTCTGAATGTTGTCTTGGGAATATCTTGTTCACGAATGCGAATCTGATGATAACCCATACGAAGGTCAAGCTTGGAGAACACCTTTGCACCTTTAAGTTGCTCGAATAGCTCATTGATGTTGGGAAGTGGGTACTTGTTCTTGATTGTCTTCTTATTCGATGGACGGTAATCAACGCAAAGTCGGTCCGTGCCATCCTTCTTCTAGACAAAAAGAACTCCACAACCCCATGGCGATGAACTCAGTCTGATCAGACCCAGACGCTCTTGTTCATCGAGTTGTTTCTTCAATTCTTTAAGCACTAATGGTCCAAGCTTGTATGGACGCTTGCAAACGGGTTCAGTGCCAGGTTCAAGATCTATAACGAACTCAACTGGCCGGTGAGGAGGCATACCCGGAAGCTCTTCTGGAAAGACATCTTGGTACTCACAAACGACTGGAATTTGAGAAATAGCATCCAACTCGCCCTTCTCGTTGAGAGAGAACAACCGAATGGTTTCATCACGAGCGGCATAGATGATCACATCCTCAGAAGAGTGTGTCAATTGAATCTCTCTGGCGGCACAATCAAGTAGATCCTTGTGTTTAGAAAGCCAGTCCATCCCGAGAATTAGATCAATATCAGAGTCACCAAGAACAATTGGAGAAGACAGAAATTTATAGTTGCCCATCTTGATGGAAACATCCGGAACCATCAAACTAGAGCTCAAACATTTACCCGGAGAAACGACTGATAACGGTCCCACCCGTCAGGTTTAAAAATCAAAATAGAGCTCACCGGCGCCCGAGGCTCGCGGTGGCCGCCGGCGTCGATCCACGGCGAGGTAGGGGAAACGGAAAGTACCTACGGACTCACAGAGCTCTCCCGCGTCGGCGGGTGGTGGAGTTGGTCGTCGGCGAGCACCACGCCGACGGCGGCTTCCACTTCGGCGGACGGCGGTTCGTTCGAGGATGGATCTCTCCAAAGAGAGCTTCAAATGCCAAATTGAAACGTGGGTTAGGGCCGTGGGTGCACTAGGAGGTTGCTGACAAAGTTTGGGAAGCGGGGGCGCTCTCACCAGAGAGGATTTTGCCGGAGCCCGAAGCGGATCGAGGCGGCCGGAGTCGTGGAAGAAGGCTCTCCCGAGGCCCTCTGATGAGCATGGCGAGGTTTTGGAGAGGTGCTGGGTCGAGAACGAGCTCGGGGGCATCTATTTATAGCCGGCCCGCGGTGGTTGCCGAGAACGGGATCACTCCGGCGAGCGATTACGGCGAGGCAGAGGTTGGACGGGAGGTTAAGGTGACTGGGCAGCTTCGTATTGGTCCACTGGCACTATTCAACGGCTAAACCTGATCGGATTTGGCATGCTCCCGTGGTTTCAACGGAACGGAGTTCACGGGCTCGTCGGCGGCAGAGAGCGTGCTCTACGCCTCTCAGGCCACGGTGGCGGTTCTGCAGCGTGCACAGAGAAGAGGACGGCCACGCGGAGGCTCCTGGTGGTGTGGGCGGTGCTGGACGGCGCCGTTCCATGCTGAGCCTCTCTGGCGGCCGCAGCGAGCCTTGCTGCCGCCGCTCACGGGGGCGATGTACCCCTGCCAGCTCACCATCGACGCTCGCAACCGTCCAGGCAACCGTGTGGCGCACTGGATAAGGAGGGGGGACAGTGAGCGACGATCCAAGGTAGCTACTGGCGAGATCGACGTGAAGTTCTGGAGAAAATGACACTAACGACTAAACCAAATCACTGGAACTCTGAATTTGACAGGAACAGTGCACGCCAGTTGTTCGATGAAATGTTTGGCGCACATGGAAAAAATTTCTTGAGCTGAAACTTGGTGAGGTGATCTCTTGATGCATCCAGAGACTACCTGAATTATCTCAGAATTTTTGGAAAGGACAAAGAATGAAATTTACCAAAAATGGCAAATCTGGTCCAAACTTGCAGCAAGCAAATCTTGAAAAATTTGAACTGTGGACTAGCAGAGCTTGATGGATCTAGGTTGAGGGTACTAAGGACTAGCCAGAGAAATTTATTTGGAACCAAAACTCAAAGGCAATCTGGCAGTTCCTTTGTAAATCATCAAGGTCCAAATAAATGACAGAAAATGATTTGATGATGAAATAAATAGAAATAAAATCTAAAGGAGGTTGAAACTTGCTGGAATTGGATGCTTGGCTTGACCCAAAGTAGGGAGGTGGGTTTTGGAAGAAATTATTCTACATAGGCCATGGCAAGAGAGTACTTTTGAATAGGGAAGAATAAAATCCAAAAATTATAGGAATTCTTTTTAATAAAAGAATTTGTAAAAATCCACCCAAAATTATTTGTGTTGAGCCAATCCAAGATGAAAAACCTTCAAGACCAAAAATCAAGGTTGGGGAGAATTCATAAAATATTTGTCATAAAAAAATTGAGAAGGAGAATCTTTTAGAAAAAATTTAAATAGCCTCCTTCTAATCAAATAAAGAATTTGAGAAAAACCACATCAAAATTTTTTTGGAGTGTTACAATCGACTGTCTGAACTGGCCCATGAGTATACGCCCATGGGGGTCCTCGGCCCAATCTAACTGTTCGGGTGACGATGTGGTGAGTACCCCCTAGTCCAGGACACCGTCATCGAGTATTGTGTGTGTCAGCATACCGATCCAGGGATGACACTTAAACACAGAGACTTCGATCCATTCGGGTCGGGTCGCTACAAGATGGTATCAGAGCACATGTTGACTGTAGGATGCGACCCCTAGAAACTAGCAAGCCCATAGGAAATGATTTCTCTAAAACTTTATTTTTCAAAAGATCTTTTACCTCTCTTCTTTTCTGAGCTTTATCAACTATTCCCTTTTAGTTAGACTATACCACTTTCCCCTTTTGACCACATGAAGATTCGACTGATGAGACCACTCCAAGAAGTACAAGATATTGGACAACTAAAACCACTTTGGAATAAAGAGGATTTTACCGTGCATTATGATAATGGAAACTACAACGGTTGAAGAATCCGAAGACTAGGACAATTTCAAGGCTCTGAAGAATTTCCATATTGGTGTGACCTAGGAAGGCTACCCTTATGGAACTTGTCAAGACTATTGAAGGTGTCAATACCTGAGATCAAGGTGTGTCGGAGAAAGACCGGAACATGGAGCGTCAGAACTCAAATTTTTTGTCAGGAAAACCCTAAGGCAGGAGATATCAACTATGGAATAATAGCTCATGGCAAAGATATGGGCATAAACATGGCTATCCATGATGTTATCGCCCGCTTACGCTATTGTCACCGTGCTGAGTTAAGCATGCATTTCTTCGAGAAGATTGGATGACAAAAGGGCTAATGGAGCACCTATCAGCAAAAGATGAAGTTTTAACCTTAGTTGGGTATCACCAGGATCTGGAGTATTACATCAAGAAGTTTAGGGCGGACCTTCTGGAAGCCTTATTCGTCAAGAAAGTATTTCGTGAAGAACTCAGAACCCAGAAGCTGAAAGTAGCCAAGCTGGAGGAGCAAAACCTCAAGGTACCGGAGATTCGTCAGGAACTGAAGGACAGTAGGACCATGGTTCATGCCAAGGAGGTTGAAACCCAGAAGTTGGAACGCAACTCCAGAATATTAAAGGATGTCACGAGAGACTTCGCGTCAACAGAGATGATTTGGCAAAATAACTTGAGAAGGTCAAGCATGATCGGAAGAAGCCCATCGGAGACATGAAGAAGACTTGAAGAGTTTGGTGACTTTGAAGATTTATTGACCTTTAGAAGACCAAACCCCTGTTATATACGTATGTTAGATGCGACAATTGTGAGTTGTCATTTGTTTGATGTTTTTCGACAGCCACAAAATAAAATTTGTCCCTTCAAAACTATTGTTTGTATTGTGTGTATCCCTATCTATCTTTCTTGTCTCACCCCAAAACCCTTGGAACCAATAGAGGATGAATGGAGATGAACTCACATTTCTGGGACCGATAAGTCAATTGGAGACGGACCGATGGATTCAGAACATGGAAGATCACATGAAGAATAACACTATAGCCAGAAAGGATATGGCCCAGCATGCTCTTCAGTGCTTTGAAAGAGGTGCTGCTACTTGTTGGAGGATGTACCAAACCATCAATGGATGGCAAGGAGAAACCACTTGGAAAGAATTTAAGTTGACTCTGCAAAGGTCTCGTCTTGTGTCCCCGAAATTGAAGCCTTATGGAAATGATATGAAGAAACCTTGTGCATGAATGCTCTATGGAGAAATAGGACACAACCATAAAGAACACAAGGATGAATGACCTCATTGTGAAGAAAGTCACCTAGCTGAAGAATGCCCAACTAGGTGGATTACTTGTTTCTTGTGTGAAGGGACTACCCACTACCCTGCTAAGTGTCACATTTACCCCATGGTACAAAGAACCATCCAGCAGAAGAAAGAAGCAATGAAAGGAGCCCTCATGGAAATTTTAGAAGAACCTGTGATGAAGGAAGAGGTGGAGGACACACCCAAAGAAGACCCAATTAAACCCGGCACCAAGTCATGCTATTCATGTGGAGAAGAAGGACACATCTCCAAGAATTGTTTGAAGGGAGAGCTAGTAGCATTCCCGACAGTGGAAGTAGAGTATGACCCACAGGAAATAGAAGCCCTGATTGGCACGGAAATGTCCAGGAAGAGAAATAGATTGGATTCCAGGAACAACGCAATTTCTACAAAGAAGGACCTGAGTCATATCACATGTTTCAGGTGCAAAGATTCAGGACACTACTTCAACGATTGCCCAAAAGGGAAGACGAGGATCCAAGGAGGCTATCTAATCACAAGGAAACCTCGAGACTTGTCAGAAGTAATATGTTTCCGTTGTAATGAAGCAGGGCACTTTGCCAGAGATTGTCCCAACGAGAAGGAGGGTCGCGCTAAATAGTTGAGTCTGTAAAAACAAATTTGAAGTAGGTAGCGGGAACACTCTTATATTGAGGTGTTGAGTTGAGGCATGTAATGGAAATGCAAAAGATTGTAATAAATTCATGAAATCAATAAAGTTCATGTGTCATGATTTTACATGTTGAATTTTATGAGTTGTTACTCTATGAAGAAAGATTTTGACCATTTTCGAGGATATGAGAAATATGGTCTATGGATGAATTTGTGCATTTCAAGGGGGTAGTACCCTATGAGGACACTTGACCCCGGAAAAGATAGTGATATTCCACGAAGTGGACTTCAGACAAAATAAGTATAAGTTTTATCTCGATATGTGGGATACCCCAAGAATATGAAGGGATGAAGTAGTATTGGATATAAAGGAGGCATAATGTTGGTATTATGGAGCAATGTAACCCCAGGATGAGTTGAAGCTATACATGTGATGAGGTGAGCCCATAACCCACAGGCTCCAAGACCTGCCAAGAAGCAAGCACACTCTTGCTGAAGGAAAAAACCCTGGAAGAAGTTACGACTTTATCAACAGACGATCTTACAAGAGTAACGCATAACCTGAGAGTTGTGAAGGAATGATAGACGTTTGTTTGGCTTGCAGAACCAATGGATTTTCTGAACCCAGTTCGTGGACAAGAGAAATTCTACAATGCTTGTGAGGATGACCGAGTGTTAGAATGCGAGATTCACTAAACCATATACAAGGTAATGATTTCCTTGCGGAATTGATTGATCACCATACCGAATTACTCTTATTATTCACCTTGCAATATGGGATGGTAAATCTGAGTGACTTACCCATAGTAGAGCAACGACGATCAAAACCTTGTTTGAACCCAGTGTACAAGACAGTTGTTGCCAAACGTAGGTCATACAGTGAGGTTCAACCCAGACCTGTTTTCTTGCAGGGACCCAGTCAAATTGTTTGATGACCACCATGAGATATCGATAGTTGTTTAGTATTGGTGCCAGACCTGTTAGCTAAGAAGACCCCATCACAGAAGAACCTTACCAAGATGAAAGGACACAAGAATTTAGGAAAAGGTTATGCCACTACCGAAAGAGCCAGAGAAGGAATTATCCTGAAGAATCTGAGAAGACTGACCCTGTCAACAATAAGGATGGAGTATATGATTTTTGATGGAACCGTAACCATGCTTCTAAGGGTGGTAGCACCCCAGACCCCCTGTGATGATCGATGGATTTTGAGAAGACCCCCGAACCTAACCTATTTCTTTCTAGCCTCTCCGAATCTCAAGGGCGAGATTCATTTTAAAGGTGGTTGGTTCGTAACATCCCAAAATTCTAAATTTTGGAATGTTATATTAAATAAATAGTTTTGATTGTTTGTTTGATTGTGGTGTGGTTGCCTGTGTGAAATTGAGTGAAATTTGAAACTTTTTGAAAGTTAAATGAGAGGGAATAAAAGGACTTCCCAAACTTTCATTTTTGCATTACTGATCTCCATGAACTCAAATTCTTTTCAAATACAAAACTCTAGAGAGAAGATGACATGCCTTCTTCCATTTAAAATGAAAAGGGTTTTTGAAAATATTTGAATTTCATTTGGAAATATTTCAAATTCAAAAACTTTATGCGACTCAATGAGTTTCATGAGAGAAGATAAGATGACTTCTTCAAATGCTACGAAAGAGAGTAGGAAGTTTCAAAGAATCAAATTTAAAGTCCCCTTGAAATTATTTTCAATTTGGAGTTATTTGGTTTTTATTCAAATTATTTTTCTCCAAAATAAAATAAAAGGAAAATAGGGTAAAATGATTCCCTACATTGGAAAAATGGAGAAAAATGAGTTTGAAATCATTTTGGTATTTTAAAATATTTTTATTTGATTTTTAAATGAACCAGTAGCACTCTGTGCTTTATTAAAAAATTTATGGATTTTATTTGACGCTAAAAAAATGTTCATGTTGTAAAAAATCTTTTTCTGCAATTTTTGATATACAATATGCCTGTATTATATTTTGTTTTATTTGGTTTTATTATATTTTGTTTTTGTCTGTTTAAAAAAAACTCCCTCCGCCGAACTGGGCCGGCCCAGCCAGCCAGCCAGGCCGCGGCCCAGCCCAGCCAGCGCGCGCGTCCCCGACCTCGAGGCGGAATCCGCCGCCCGCACACCTCGCCGCCACCGTTCCCGATCGGGACTCCGATCCCGCCACCGCCTCGCCTTGCCCCTCCCTCATGAAACCCCGCATATTTATAGCCCCGGACCCCTTCCTCTCTTTCCCCTCAAACCCCAAGCTCGAAACGCCTCGAAGCCGCCATCGCGTCTCGCCGGAGTTCCACCGCCGCCGAGATCCGCCACCCGCTCGTCCGCGCTCCGTCGTCGTCGACGACCGAAGCCGCCGCCTCCATCTTCTTCGTCACGTTCCACCGCCCCTCCCCGAGCTCTCCGTCGCCCTTGAGGACCCCGGAGTCGCCGCCCCCGTTCAAGACGAAGTTGCCACTGCCGTCCTCCTCGTCGCCAGCAACCGCCGCCGCCGCGGCTACACCTCGTCTCCCCTCGTCCATTAGATCATAGATCTAGGGCTAGGATTAGATCACATTTTCTTTCTTTTCGAACCGTTTTCTGTTATTTAGTGAATGTTCGCTAGTTAAGCCTCTGGAGCGAACACTTTCATTGCTTAGGTCTCTGTAGCGAACGTTCGTTCGGTAGAATTTTTATTTTTCTGTTTATTTTCGCCAGGGACCTAGATGCAATTAGTTTCCTTACATATTAGCCCCTACTTTTCAATCTAAGCACAACTTTTTACTCGCTTGTCCAAATCCAACGAAACCAACGCCAAAATCTTTGTTATGATCCCCTCTACCTAGATAACCAACTTAAACATATTTTTGAAAGTTTAAAATTTGGTTTCAAACAGATTTGAATTTGAAGTTCTTTTGATCATAACTTGAGTTTTATAACTCCGATTTAGTTGATTCTTTTTGCAAATTGAATCTCTTGGTCTAAAATTTCTGTTAAGAACTAATCCACATAATTTTAATACTATTGAAAATTGTTTTCTATTCGCAAGACTTATTTGCCTGTTTTTGAAGTTTTCCGAGATCTTTTCTTCGAATTTTATGCTTGAGTGCTTATGTATGCAATTGCTTGCTTACGATAGATTGATCGGAGTGTGACGAGTAGAACTATCAGGAATTTTGAGTGCGAAGCATCTTCATCAACAGTACAAGGCAAGTTCACACTTTGATCATACTCTTCATATACCCAGTTTTACTTGCATTAGATACACCCCTCAAATATTTGCATGAGTAGGATTTGGGAATTGGGTTTTGCTATGTAGTTCATGAGGTAGGAACCTATGATCCTTGAAACACCCCGGGAATATTCGTTGTGTCATGTATTGCTTAGCCATGCTTGTAGAAGGGGATTGGTATGTGAGATTCATGAAAGTTGTGAGAGTTATATTAACTAAGGGTAACTTTAAGGTGGCAACATTAACACAACTCTAGGTGGAATGGTTGGGGCACCCTGGGGATACCAGTGGCTTGCCCGGGCACCTGGGGAATCCAGTGTTGTCCTAGGAGATCCCGGGGGACCCGTGTGATCATCCTATGGAATGCCACCCAGGCTCAAAGGGATCATTAGATTATTCATGCTAGAAACTTCCGTGTGCCGCCACATGCCATTATGGGCTCTAGCATAGTTGAGTAAGTTGTAGGAATCCTTTCCATGATGGGCTAGCAGATGTAGGGGATTGTAGGTGTACCGGCCTATCTATCGGTTAAGGGGACCTCTTCGGAAAGACTGTGTCTCGATCATCCGTTTCTCAAACATCATGCAGTGCGAGAAATTCAACGGAGGAGATCGAGTCTTATGGGGAAAAGTGCGCAAACCTCTACAGAGTGTATAAACTAATCATGATTAGCCGTGTCCCCGGTTATGGACATTTCGAGTATCTGGTATTTGAATTATTGGTTGATCTCATCACTTTACTTAATTAATTTGTTGGGTTATTAATATTACTTAATTTTGGGATTGAGTTGGGGTTACCTTCTCAATATGGGTAATTTAACTTAGTAGTAAGTAAAATGTATTCCTTTGTTGTACAAAAAATTTGCTTTATGCAAAATTAAACTTAGAGCCTCCACCAGCCAAATATGCATATAGAGATAGACATTTTCATTATTATTCTATGATGTGAAATTGCCAGTACATTCAATGTAATGACCTACATGGCTGCAATGTCTCATGTTGCAGGATTCTTACGACGAGTAAGTGATATGTTAGGTTTACAATTTCTACACTCAACTTTGCCGTTGGTGTTGTTGGGACTCCAAAACTTTGTTGTATCTTCCGCTATATGGATTGAGGTAGTAGTATTTACGTTACTTTATACATGTGATTTACCTCTCACTAGTACAGCGAGCTGCTAAACAAACGGTTTTTAACCCCTTTCCGCGACGGCATTTGGAACCGTCGCCAAGTGAGTGTGGGCGATAGGGGGGTCCTTCCCACACGACCCAGAAACCGTCGGGGATATGCCCTCCTGGCACACACGCTTGGCAAAATGAGGTCGTGTGTGACCCGCGAGTGCTCAAATATGGAAATGCGTATAGTAGAGCTAAAAAAATACAATTATACGGCGAAATTGTTTCCGGTCGCAAGTACATCCCACACAGTCAGTCCCCGCTAAATGTTTTCGTTCGTATGTACATCCCACACAGTCGCTCCAAGGAAAAAGTTTTCGTTCACAGGTACATCACACACAATTTTTCCCGTTAAATCGTCTGCGTTATTGAATGTATCACACATGGTCCGTAGAAGAAACTGTGTGGCAAAGGCTGTCCATCACACACAGTTTTTATGTGGTAAACGTTTGCGCAAGGTGGCCTAACGCAAACAGTTTTCAAGAGAAAGTCGTGTGTGATTGTTCATTGATCCAACACGGTTTATTCCTAGAAACTGCGTGCGTTGCCTGAGGTCATCGCCCACGGAATTTTTTCAACAACCGTTTGCAATAGCAAAATCCAATTAGTAGGCTAATTCGCCATTAGCAGGCTAATTATATGATTATTCATAATCCATTTATTAATCTAATTGACATTTCGTATTAAGCACACAATATATTTCATTTTCATTATTGAAATACATCAGAGTACAACATCATATAACTTCAGACCTCAGCTACCCCATTACACAACTACACCAGGATCAAGTTTCACATGCAATATCTATAACCTTTGGAAATTAGCATCATAGGCGGTACATAGACAAATATATCTCATCTGGAAAACTGCTGAAGTAGAAGGCGAATATTGAGCCTTCATTGATGTTGAAGGTCTTTGTAACTTTAGGCCAGTGCCTATGGAAGATTGACCGTCCATCCTTCATCCTCTTCAGGAACACTTGAATATTGAACCATGGGTGTTGTATGAATACCTTCCTCGCCTCCTGACCATACAGGTGGTTTGAGAGGTAATCACCAGTGAATTGCTTTGGAAAGGCCTGAAAACAAGGATGTGCGTAAATATCTTCTCTATATTGGAAATGGGGCAAAGGAATAGAAAAGGCAAGGTATAATAGTTAGTACCATCCTGTAGTGAACTGATGTCTTCTTCATTGTGCAGACAAATATCTTGTTGTTTTTTGTCGCTAATTTCTTTATCCAAACAATCTTTCTGAGTTTCTTGACTTGACTGATATTCATGGACAACTCATTTCCCCATATGCAAAAAGGGTCGAACAGTGGGTCAAAACCTCTCACAGCAGGACCTACATGCGCAAGACCAACTTGTTAAAAACCTAAATATTAGAATGGTTCCTGCAATTGCACAATAATGTGCTATTAGACAACGGACCATGCACGTGCTAACCTCGATTGTAAACGTCAGTGCTTCCCATTGTTTCCCTGCAACACATATAAGGTAGTTAGTCATGAGGTGAACTAAGGGTTGGCGCGCTATCAGTAAAATATGTTGATAAAAATAAGCACATTGCAGATTCATCAGATTATTTCAAGCCACACGGAAAAACCATTTATCCAAACCAAGCATGATTAAGAACTAGAAAATATAGCACTTGTATATGTTTCTCATGTATTAAGTGCAGCCAAATTCGATTTATTCCTCACATGCACAAGAATACAAAATTCTACCCACGACAATTGGACATCGCATTACAGAATTGAACCAAGCAGTTAACTAAACACCACAACAAATGAACCAACATTAACTGAGCACCACATTGCACAATATAACATACTCCTAATAGAAGATCAGATAGTTAACCAAACAGTTAACTACAGCCAATTGTAGCAATTGTATTTGTTTCTCATGTATTTACTATATCAAATTCAATTTATTCCTCACATGGTATACAATAACAGAATGCACCCACAACTATTGAACATCGCATTGCAGAATTGAACCAAACAGTTAACTAAACACCACAACACAAGTGAACCAAATGTTAACTGAGCACCACATTGCACAATGTATAACCAAACCAAGCATGCTTGACAACTTGGAAATATAGCAATTGTATTCGTTTCTCATGTATTTTGTAAAGACAAATTCGATTTTTTTCTCACATGGAAGACAATACAAAATTGCAGCCTGAAGAATTGAACATCACATTTGCAGAATTGAACCAAACAGTTAACTAAAGCAACAAATTGCATGGTAAAATTAGATAGCACAATTCACTAGAATTTGTGATGGAAAGGCAGGAGCAGCACACGCAACGGGTAAACCGAGCATGCTTAACCGACGTAGCTAACAAATGGCAAGGTGCTCCTTCAAGATCAGGGGGTCGGCACAAATGGCACCCATCGCAACCTCATCCGCGCGTGCGGCCGCGATTTGCTTCTCCGCTGCCAAATGCTCCTTGAGATCCTGGCTATACTGCATGCACCATGGCTTAGGGCGGTGCTTATTTGGTGGAGGGGTTGGTGATTTGGGTAGAAGGTTTCGCGCTCGCGCCGGCGGTCGGGGCATGTGGGATGTGGAAGGAGGAGGAGGATGGGGGTCGGGTGTGGATTACCTACCTGGATAGGCGAGGCCGAGCAGCGTGAAGGAGGGTCGCCGGCGAGGAGGCGGTGGCGCTGCAAGCAAGGAGTGAAGGTTTCAACTTGGAAAGGAAGGCGAAAAGAGGGGAATGTGGCTTTTGGTAAGGGGAGGGGGCGGGGAGGTAGATATTTCCGCGAAAGCCGAAAATTTGGAATCGCTTCAGCGAAAAAACTGGCGCGCAAAGTGTCATCAGACACGGTCCCTTATTCAAAACTGTGTACGATATATGAACATCACAAACGATTCAGATAGCTTAACCCGTGTGTGTTGAGTTTGAACGTCAAAAATTTTGGTTCGAATTTCCCTGGTTAAAGTGGTCATCCACGTCATTGCATAATTTGGGTACACAAAGGAGACTAACTTCTTAATCGAGCAAGTTCAGCAATTAAATAGAGCTAGCTGACCTAAACATTACCTTAACAAATTAAAGACCGACGCTCTTAATTAAACAAAACAAAGAGTACTACTACGGCTGGTGCTCGTCGATCTCCGTCGCCGCCTCCATGTCTAGCTCGCGCCCGACGGTCTCCTAGGGAAGGGGCTCCGTGGCATCAATTGCACCATACTCGGCAAGCATCTCGCCATCCGCGTCCGCCATATCTTTGGAATAGGCCGCCACGAGCTGGGCGTGGGCGGCCGCGATCTAGGCTCCGTCGCGGCAAGGTATGCCGCGCAGGAACGGATGGCTACTCAAACTCTCTCGGCGATTGCCAGCTCTTCGGCCTTGGGTTGTCGATCGTTGTTGGAGAAGCTTCGTTTGATTTGTGCGGTGACCGCCATGAGCTGGGCGTCGATGGCCTCGACATGGTAGTGGGCGGCTTCCATCAGGGCTAAGGCCGCCGCTGCGGAACGGACAGCTGTTGTGCCGCTCTCGTCAGTTGCTATCCCCGAGGCAGATGCTGCTGCTGTCGCCTGAGAAGCAACAGCGGCTGTTTAGGCTGCCTTGGCCCCCCGCACACAGACTACGGTCGCCCTCACAAAGCTTGTTAGCACGTGCCTGGCGGCTGCGGCCGCACTCTCACCGGAGTGGGCCGCCGAAGTTGCCCTCACGATGTGGGTCCACGTCCCATCTTTCACCGGCGACGAATGAACAGTGAAATGATATTTCGGGAGTGAGCTAGTGTGCTTGACACGCCGGTTGTGGACTATAACCGACGCACCTTCTCTTGTAAGCCATAGGCGTACTATACAGGGACGGTGCTCCAAGATATTTTGTGCTGCATCTCACACGGTTGGTGATAATAAACTGTGTGTGATCTACTTGATTTATCGTCTTGTTTGAATTACGTGATGGGGTCACAGCTACAAAGGATGGTGTTTGAATTGTTAGAAATTTTATTTGTAGTGAACATGCAACTATAGGTGTGTCGTCAAAAAATTGGAATTTTTCGGGGTTCGTTTGGACGTTTTTATATATTAACTTGGTTTTGTAGGCATTTCAGGTGCATAATTCTAATTTCAACTACATGCACATGCTCTAGTGCATATAAACGGGTTGAAAAATCAAATATGTGTCCTTGGTTGCATGCTTAGGTCCCATGCAAGAAATGGGAATGAATGTCACACACCCTCACACCGTCACTCGGCTGCAAACATTGAGATACCTGGGTTTTAAATTCTAGTAAATCCAAAACTCGTCTGAAATTCATGAAACTTGGCATGCTATCATGGAGCGACATCAACATGCCGTGGTAAATTTTTTGTCCCATTTGGGGCAGGTTTGGGTATATGCTTCTCACAAACCAGAGCTTCTCACAACAAGCGTGATGGTTTCGGTAGCGAACATGCCACCTTTGGGGACGAAACGATATCCGTTGCCTCTTATTTCTTTCAAAAAAATTCGAGTGTCAACATAGAACAACAGGAGTGTTGTTTTCAATTTTGGAATTTTTCGGGGTTCGTTTGGACATTTTTATACATAAACTGGGTTTTCCAGGCATTTTATGCGCATAATTCAAATTTGAACTACATGCACATTCTCAAGTGAATATAAACTGGTTGAAAAATCAAATATGTGTCCTTGGGTGCATGCTTAGGTCCCATGCAAGAAATGGGAATGAATTTCAAACACCCTGCCACCGTCACTAGTCTGCAAACATTGAGATACCTAGTTTTTAAATTCTAGTAAAACCAAAATTCGTCTGAAATTCATGAAACTTGGCATGCTATCAAGGAGCGGAATGAACATGCCGTGGTAAATTTTTTGTCCCATTTGGGACAGGTTTGGGTATAAGCTTCTCACAAACCAGAGCTTCTCACAACAAGCGTGATGGTTTCGGTAGGGAACCTGCCACCTTTGGGGATGAAACGATATCCGTTGCCTCTTATTGCTTTCAAAAATTTTAGAGTGTCAACATAGAACAATAGGAGTGTTGTGTTCAGTTTGGACATTTTTATACATTAACTGGGTTTTCCAGGCATTTTATGCGCATAATTCAAATTTGAACTACATGCACATTCTCCAATGCATATAAACTGGTTGAAAAATAAAATATGTGTCCTTGGTTGCATGCTTAGGTCCCATGCTGGAAATGGGAATGAATTTCAAACACCCTGCCACCGTCACTCGGCCACAAATATTGAGATACTTGGTTTTTAAATTCTAGTAGATCCAAAACTCGTTTGAAATTCATGAAACTTGGCATGCTATCATGGAGCGACATCAACATGCCGTGGTAAAAAAAAATTCCCATTTGGGGCAGGTTTGGGTATAAGCTTCTCACAAACCAGAGCTTCTCACAACAAGCGTGATGGTTTCGGTAGGGAACGTGCCACCTTTGGGGATGAAACAATATCTGTTGCCTCTTATTGCTTTCAAAAAATTTCCAGTGTCAACATAGAACAACAAGAGTGTTGTGTTCAATTTTGGAATTTTTCGGGGTTCATTTGGACATTTTTATACATTAACTGGGTTTTCCAGGCAATTTATGTGCATAATTCAAATTTGAACTACAACCACTATCTCCAGTGAATATAAACTGGTTGAAAAATCAAATATGTGTCCTTGGGTTCATGCTTAGGTCCCATGCAAGAAATGGGAATAAATTTCAAACACCCTGCTACCGTCACTCGGCCGCAAACATTGAGATAGCTAGTTTTTAAATTCTAGTAAATCCAAAACTCGTCTGAAATTCATGAAACTTGGCATGCTATCATGGAGCGACATCAACATGCCGTGGTAAAATTTTTGTCCCATTTGGGGCAGGTTTGGGTATAAGCTTCTCATAAACCAGAGCTTCTCGCAACAAGCGTGATGGTTTCGGTAGGGAACGTACCACCTTTGGGGACGAAACGATATCCGTTGCCTCTTATTGCTTTCAAAAAAACTCGAGTGTCAACATAGAACAACAGGAGTGTTGTGTTCAATTTTGGAATTTTTCGGGGTTCATTTGGACATTTTCATACATTAACTGGGTTTTCCAGGCATTTTATGCGCATAATTCAAATTTGAACTACATGCACATTCTCCAATGCATATAAACTGGATGAAAAATCAAATATGTGTCCTTGGGCGCATGCTTAGGTCCCATGCAAGAAATGGGAATGAATTTCAAACACCCTGCCACCGTCACTCGGCCGCAAACATTGAGATACCTGGTTTTTTAATTCTAGTAAATCCAAAAACTCGTCTGAAATTCATGAAACTTGGCATCCTATCATGGAGCGGTATCAACATGCCGTGGTAAAAAAATTGTCAGCTCCCCAGGTTTAATTCGGTTTCCCCAGTTTAATTCGGTTTTTAAATATAAAACAGTCATCTTAAATGTTTTAGTTAGAACACCCGTATGCAAACCGATAGCTTCCCCAGGAAGCCAAGGGAAAATGTGCCGAGCAGGATTTGTGTAGGTCTTGATCGTAAACGTTTTAGATAGAACACCCGTATGCAAAGTGAGAGCAGCGCAGGATTTGTGCATCCGGTCAACGCAAATGGTTGTTTTGGATGACCCGTGTGCAACCACGTACAAACAATTTGGTAAGATTAGCATCTGTCATATTGGGTATGTTGCAATTTGTCAAACTGGAAACATTTACATTTGTTGATCTAGTAACGTTGCCATTTGTCAATCCTTGTAACAGTGCGATTTGTCAAAATATGCAGCTAGAAATCATTAGCACTATCTAATTTTTGCAACTAAAATTCAGCAATTAAGCATAGATTTCATTCATAGATTAAGCAGTCGTTCTTAATTTATACAAACAGTTCAACTCGACAGCTGAACCGACCAAACTTCTCCCCAATTGTTACCAACCACGTACTAAAATAGCTAGTTCAACTATATGTACTAGCTAATTTTAAGTACGTTGTATAGTTCGACCACACATCTATAGTCAGATGAACTGAACAAAATAGCCCCTAAATACTACTACCACGGAGGGGCTTTGTGCTACTTCTGGCAACCTCTCCTTTGGCGAGCGTGCTCAGTAAGAGGCAGAGGAGGAGGAGGATCCTTCCGACGAGCTGGACAAATGCAATACGGTACCTGCCGTGGCTGCACGTTCAGCGACGCTCGCCAGCTCGAACGCCCAGTGCCGCTCCAGACGATCCCTCTCGAAGCGGCCGAACTGCTCGCAGATCTCCTGATTCCTCGCCTCTGCGTTGGCGTGTGTTGCGGCCACGGCTGCGGAAAGGCTCTTTGCATGCTCGACGAGGCGCTCCTCCTCCTCCCGCAGGAACTCGATGTAGCGCGCAAGGTCGCTGACGCACGTGCGGGCCTCCACCTCCGCCTCCCGCCTTCGGGCGCGGCGGCGGAGTGGGTGATAATCCCGGTGGTCGATGGTGGGTTGGTGGCCACGGCGGCCGACGATGGGGTGGCGGCCACGACCACCACCTCCCGCCTTTGGGCCGCGGTGGCGGAGCGGGTGATGGCCACGGTGTCCGGTAGTGGGGTGATCGCCACGACGGCCACCTCCCGCCTTCGGGCCGCAGCGGCGGAGCGGGAGATAGCCTTGGCTTTCGACGGTGGTGTGGTGGCAACGGTGGCCGACAACAGCTGCCGACGGGCAGCGGCAGCGGAGCGTGTGGTGGGTGTTCCGCGCACACCCAACAAGGACGCCACACGCACTACACTACGTCAGGGACTGCACCGCCGCCGCAATGTAGCCTCCCAGCTGGAGCTGTCCTCTGATGACAGCGGAGTGGCTGAGCAACGAGGACGGACCGGTGCCATTGGTGATTGTGGGAGAAGCAGACGAGATAAGCTACACGGAGGGAGGGGAAAATGCGACGCAGGACTCGCCGGCCGTGAGGGTTTTTATAGCAGGCCGGTAAGCATTGGGATTTTGGGGGATTTCACCGGGTCGCGCGGGAAGCTTGTGCGGGAACCTGCGAGGTTGCGCGGAAACGGGCTCACCGACGATTCATTGGCGCCACCGTTTGGCCAAAAGAACGCCCCCGCGCGCTGCGCAAGCTTGCGCTATAAGCCGTCTGCGGCAGCGGGGTGACAAGACGTGTGAGAGGAGGACGAGAGGACACGTACACATACAGTTAATAAAAAAACGTTTGCGATTGAATTACCTACTATACCCCTGTCCTTGTTTATAAGTAGGATTTAACTAATAAAATACGAATGCATGTCGCCAAAAATTATATCGTTGGAGTCGTATTTGAACATAGTTTCCAGCTATACAATTTGTGTAACATGCATTAACACTTTTTTGGTTAAATTTAAGGTCATATACCAGCAAGCGTTTGCCCGCAACACACACGGCTTATTCCATCACAAACTGCTCGGATGGATCAACTGTATGCCACGTATCGCACACGCAAATCTATTCTGATTTGTGCTTGATGTCTTCGACATCGCTCGCACAGTTCGTCTTATTTGCCACGTATCATTGTGCCGTCCTCTCCTCACGTCCCTCGACAAGCTTTGCTCGTCGTTAGGCGCCACAGTGCGTTGTGCTCGCCATTAGGTGCCGCGGCGCGCTCTGCTCGCGTCCGTTGGCGCGCTCTGCTCGCGTCCGTCGGCGAGGTCGGCTTGTGGACAGCTTTTCCTTGCGTGTTCAACTGCTATATGCATATATATATATATATATATATATATATATATATATATATATATATATGGTTGCTCGCCGTTGAGGTGACCGCGGAGCGCTCTCCTCGCGTCCCTCCGCGCGCGCTTTGCCAACGGTAGGGCGTGCGCACGATCATGTCGGGGGGCCCGTATGCATGCGGTTGCGCCGCGCGCGTTGCCACGCGATGCAGTTACGTGCGGCACGATGGAGTTATGCGCTGCAAATTAGAACTGCCATCAGGTCCTGCCGATATTCCTGGCTGTCCGGCTTCCCCTTTAATTCCCGCGGCCATTATAACCTTAGTCTCTTCAACCTTTCGATCGCGCCCCACAACACAACAAGCACACCCACGACGACACATAGAGAGGGGATGTCCAGCGGCGCTCTAATGGAGTTCGGCGAGCATTGAGTGGAGACCCACGCGAGGGAGACGGATCTCTCGGTGGTGTACACCATCGACCCGGACGTGGTGGACGAGTACATCAACAACGTTGAGCAGTTGCTTGCTGGACACAAGTACAGGGTGGTCGGCATTGACCTCCAGTACACCGTCGGTCGTCCCGGCATAGATCAGAAGGTTGTCGTCGCCCAGTTGTGCGTGCGCCATCATGTCCTCATCTACCACTACGACATGGACAAAGAACACCCCCGCGCGCTGCGCAAGCTTGCGCTGTAAGCCGTCTGCGGCAGCGGGGTGACAAGACGTGCGAGAGGAGGACGAGAGGACACATACACATACAGTTAATAAAAAAATGTTTGCGATTTAATTACCTACTATACCCCCGTCCTTGTTTATAAGTAGGATTTAACTAATAAAATACGAATGCATGTCGCCAAAGATTATATCGTTGGAGTCGTATTTGAACATAGTTTCCAGCTATACAATTTTTGTAGTATGCATTAACACTTTTTTGGTTAAATTTAAGGTCATACACCAGCAAGCGTTTGCCCGCAACACACACAGCTTATTCCATCACAAACAGCTCTGATGGATCAACTGTCTGCCACGTATCACATACGCAACTCTAATCTGATTCGTGCTTGATGTCTCCGACATCGCTCGCATAGTTCGTCTTATTTGCCATGTATCACTGTGCCATCCTCTGCTCGCGTCCCTCGGCAAGCTCTGCTCGTCGTTAGGCGCCACAGCACGCTATGCTCGCTGTTAGGCGCCGCGGCGCGCTCTGCTCGCGTCCGTCGGCGCGCTCGGCTTGTGGACAACTTTTCCTTGAGGCGACCGTGGAGCGCTCTGCTCGCGTCCCTCCGTGCGCGCTCTGCCAGCGGTTGGGCGTGCGCACGAACACGCCAGGGGGGCCCATATGCATGCGGTTGCGCCGCGCGCATTGCCACGCGATGCAGTTACGTGCGGCATGATGGAGTTATGCGCTGCAAATTAGAACTGCCATCAGGGCCTGTCGATATTCCTGGCTATCCGGCTTCCCCTTTAAGTCCCGCGGCCATTATAACCTTAGTCTCTTCAACCTTCCGATCGCGCCCCACAACACAACATGCACACCCATGATGACACATGGACAGGGGATGTCCGGCGGCGCTCCAATGGAGTTCGGCGAGCATAGAGTGGAGACCCACGCGAGGGAGACGGATCTCTCGGTGGTGTACACCATCGACCCGGCCGTGGTGGACGACTACATCAACAGCGTTGAGCAGTTGCTTGCTGGAGACAAGTACAAGGTGGTCGGCATCGACCTCCAGTACACGGCTGGTCGTCCCGGCATAGATCAGAAGGTTGTCGTCACCCAGTTGTGCGTGCGCCATCATGTCCTCATCTACCCCTATTGCATGGCCACAGAGCCTTGCGACCGTTTCAACAGGTTTGTCAACAACACTGACTACAAGTTCGCCACAGTGCAAACCACCAATGATGTAAAAGCACTAAGTGTTACGGGCTTGGCCTGCAAGAACCTTGTCGAAATCCGTGACCACTATAGGGTCTGGGGCAGCATGAACAAGGACTCCCTGGTCGAACTCGCCTCGGGCATCATCGGCCCCTACTACGAAAAGATGAAGTAGGATGCCTAGAGAACAAGTCCTGTATCCTGGCATGGGGCCTGGATGCGGCAACTAGATGAACCTCACCTCAGGTTTGTGGCCAAGAGCGTGTACACATGCTACGAGATGCACAGGCGGATCGTTGACATGAGGAACACTACAGGAATCAGCTACTTTGCCATCAGCCACGGCAGACGGCAAAGGCAGGTACGGCGGACGGCAAAGGTCTTTGCCGTCCGCCGCGGACGCCAAAAGGCTCCGGCAAAGTAAGGATCGGCAAAGACCTACTTTGCCGTCTGCTTTCGGCAGCTGATGGCAAAGGCGCCTTTGCCATCTGCTGCAGACGGCAAAGAAGCGGACGGCAAAATGAGTAGTGTTAGTGTCCGTTAGGTGGCTAACGGCAGCCTTTGCCGTCTGCCAGCTGATGGCAAAGAGCATCGAGCCTTTGTCGTCCGCCAGCTGACGGCAAAGAGTATCGAGCCTTTGTCGTCCGCCACTGTAGGCAGCCTTTGCCGTCCGCCAGGCTTTGCCGTCCGCCACTTTAGGCAAATTGACCAAATGGGTCAGCTGCCAGGAAGCACAGGTGGCTGCCACGTGGCTTCTTTGCCGTCCGCGGCTGACGGCAAAGAGCCCTTTGCCGTCGGTGGCAGACAGCAAAGAGCCTGCATTGCCTCTTTTTTCTGTTTTTTTAAATCCAACAATTTTCAAAGCAATTATATATATATTTCACAGGGCTATTTCACCGCAAACATATGACATATCCAGCACATAAGTTTCATCGTACATAGCAAGTTCATACATATATAGTTCCATCCATTCATACATAGCAAGTTGCACATACACATTGTTCCATCCATACATATTACAATGCAAAGTTTCATCAAGATAGCAAGTTCCATCATAGCAAGCTAGAAGAATACTACAAGAGAATGAAAGAAAAAACAAGCACTCCATCATAGCAAGCTAGCTTCCGTGAAGTGAATGAAATCTGCAAAATGGCAAATAAGAAAGTTAGAAAAAAGTGACTAGAAGAAGAAGACTAGAACAAGAAGAAGAGTAGAACAAGAAGTATATGTCATTTATGAGCTAACTTAGGTGAAATGGATCATATATGAGCTAACTTAGGTGAAATGAATTGTTTATGAGCTAACTTAGGTGAAATGGATCCTTTATGAGCTAACTTAGGTGAAATGGATCGTTTATGAGCTAACTTAGTTGAAATGGATCATTTATGAGCTAACTTAGTTGAAATGGATCGTTATGAGCTAACTAAGGTGAAATGCATCGTTTATGAGCTAACTAAGGTGAAATGGATCGGTTTTGAGCTAACTTAGGTGAAATGGGTCATTTATGAGCTAACTTAGTTGAAATGGATCATTTATGAGCTAACTAAGGTGAAATGGATCATTTATGAGCTAACTAAGGTGAAATGGATCGTTTTTGAGCTAACTTAGGTGAAATGGATTATTTATGAACTAACTTAGTTGAAATGGATCGTTTTTGAGCTAACTTAGGTGAAATGGATCATTTAAGAGCAAATTTAGGTGAAATGGATTGTTTTTGAGCTAACTTAGGTGAAATGGATCGTTTATGAGCTAACTTAGTTGAAATGGATCGTTTATGAGCTAACTTAGTAAAAAGCATCATTTTAGAGCTAACCTAGCTGTGATGGGTCATTTTGGAGCTAACCTAGGTAAGATGGGTCATTTTGGAGCTAACCTAGGTGAAATGGGTCATTTTAAAGCTAACGTAGGTAAAATGGATCATTTAGGAGCTAATCTAGGTAAAATGGGTCATTTTTTAGCTAACTTGGATAAAATGGATCATTTATAAGCTAACTAAGGTAAAATGGCTCATTTATAAGCTAACTTAGGTAAAATGGATCGTTTATGATCTAACTAAGCTAATTATGCAATTTTTGACATAAGTAAGCTAAGTACAGATCGTTTTAGAGCTAACTTAGGTAAAATGGATGGTTTTGGAGGTCAGTAAGCTCATTAAGTCATTTTGGAGGAAAAGAAGCTAACTATAGGTCATTATGGTAAGCATATTGGAGGAAATAAAGCTAAGTCTAGGTCTTTATGCATTTCTTAAGCAAAACACTAGAGAAACTTACCGTGATCATGGAGGTGTAGGAGCGGGCTGGCTCGTGCCGGTAGCTGGAGAAGGATCGTGTGATGCTTGTCTGGAGTTACGCTGCACCAAAGATCATTTCCACTGTCTCGTTAGCATGATGACACTCAAATGTTAAGACTAGCAAGTAATGTCCATTCAAATTAAACTCACCGTGGTCCCAGGAGCAATCACTGGCATCGGCGGAGCGGTCTGACCGGACTTCTCGCACACAGACTGCACAATTTGGTTTTGACAACTCAGTCATACTAGTTAGTACATGGCCTAACACTACATAAAGATCTAGACTAGCAAGTAATGAGACAAACACTACATGAATGTTTTGGCTAATCTGCAGAAGAAACTTACCACAAGGAGCTCGTACATGGCCCTTGCCTGCATGTCATTCCGTGCCCTCTACTCCTCCAACATCTTTGTCGTCCTCTCCTCCAACTCCCGCTGCCTCTCCGCCACCTCCGCCAGAAGTTTCTCCGTTCTATCTCTCTCACTCTGTATAGCAGCCTGCAACACCACTCACATGACCATTTGTAATCATTGATGGAAGCGCACACAATGTAATGGAGAAAGATAGCTGAGTACGTATCACTAACCTTCATGGCGAGTTGGACTGGCCGTTCACGAGGCCTTATCTCAGGAGCGGAGCTCGACTGGCGCGCCTTGATCTCTAGGAGAGTGCTAGGACAACGGATAAGTCCATCTCATATGGCTATGGAGCCATGGGACCTCCCGCCACCAGATATCATCAGCAACTCTGGATCAATGGGACCCTGGCTCGGGTTAAAGTCCTCCCCTTTCCTCGCCTTCCCCTGATCTCTATATTTCACGAGCTTGTTGTGGGAGGAGATGTTGGTGAAGTTCTTTGGATCATCGAGATCAGACGCAGAGAATGCCTTGACTTTCTTGTAAGGGCCAGTGTGGGCCATGGCATACAGGTCGTACACCTCTGGCACCTTATCCGCCTTATTGTAGTGTGCCTGAAAGAGAGAAACAAAGTAAATTAGTAATTAAAGGGCTAAAGCTAGCATGATGAATGAATTGCATGAATCATGAAGCAAACCACATACCCAGTTCCGCCCGTACTAATATAAGTTGGAGCTGCCTTGATGGTGTGGCACACCTTCCATTTGGGCACGTTTGTCCTTGGCCTCGTTGTGGAGGGCTAGCCATTCTTTTGAGCACCACTCATTGACCAACACCTCCCAACAATCCATCCGATCTGCACACCATCTCGGAGGGGCCTAAGTTAGCAAATAGAAACTTGAGCGCTACGGCTATGAATTACTAAATGAAGGAAGTAAGTACAAGGCCTTAAGAATTACCTTCATGTACTCCTCCTTACTCAAGAACTTCTCGCGGCACGCCGGCTTGGTCTTCTTGATACCACGCAAGGCATAGTAGTCTCGAACAGCCTGCACCCGAGCCTCGTGTCGTAAGTTCTGTAGTAGGCGCTTGCAGACGTTATCGATAACATTTGCCGCTTCCTCCTCGTATCCCTCCTCACACCTGTAGAATGTATTCAATCAAATGAGACAATATTGATTAGTACAATTAATAACTAGCTAGTTGAAGATTTTTAATTGTGTATAGGAGAAATTACCCAGAACTTTCTGATCACCACGTCTGCCCTCGTCTTGCACAAGACACCGTCGATAATCTCACCCGGCGGGGCCGAGGCAGCCAAGTAGTGCTCCCAACTCAATCCAAGCTCTGGAAGCCGACCCTCACCAGGCAACGTGACAAACCCCGGGAAGTTTTGCCGACAAAGAACTCCAAGGACGGAGTTGGGCCGGCGGACACTATGATGGTGGTCCCAACCCCTGCAGCATGACAAGGCCAACGCATTAGTTATTTGAAGAAACGTGAATGCAGAAGGTACAAAAAGATTAAATGCACTTACCTCTCCCCATCAGGGTAAATCAACCACCTCTACTCGCGGGTCACCGGCACGGACGGGAGTCGTGTACAACCACGCTGGTAGACGGTGCCCCCCTCCTCCTCAATATCAGTCGGCTCCCCGCCATCATCAGCATGGTCACTCGGCTCCTCAGGCTGATCCCTCCAGGTACCCCATCCAGACGTGTCCTCCTCCGGGGTCTCGTGGGCCAAAGGCCACAAGACCCGAGGCACGTGGGCCGAAGGCTCGTGGGCTGAAGGCCCGTGGACCGAAGGCTCGTGGACCGGAGTCCGTGTAGCCTCCTCCTCGGACGAGTCCACCCTAGCAGTCACGTGCTCGGGTGAAACAGCTGGGGGTGGCGGCGAGGAAGGCACCGTAGCAGTCACCCTACCTCCTCTCCCGCGACCACGTGCTCCAGCTCCTCTCTTCTTCTTACCTCGTCCCTTGCTGGGCACCGCGGTCGACGAAGAAGGGCCCGGCGGTGTCGCCATACTGTCCAGCAACGCTCGGCGCAGAGGTGCGTGTGGAATGGAAGACCTCACACCATGCGCCGACGAAGAAGGGGCCTCAGCGCGCTCCCGACCAGCGCCCACCATCTTTCAACACCTGTCATGACAAAGAGTAAACGAAATTAGTACAACATAAAAAAAATACCAACATGAATAATAATATGTATATCACTTAAGTGTATCATCATCAAGTACAACATAAAAAAATTGAATACCTGACACTACTAATAATCTCGATCAGTATCATCAATAAATGCATAATCATCATCATCACTATAATCAATGACGGGCTCATAGGGTTCAGTGGCATCAACATGTGGAAGGCCACCTTGACGTAATCGGTCAAGCATTGACAGGTCATCCGCAGCAGTAACCTCTTCTTGTTCCGGCTCTTCTTGTTCCTCCTCTGGGGTGATGTCGGATTCATCGTCGCTGTCTACTTCAATGTTTTGGGGTGAAGTATAGCGGTTCTTGAAACGCTTTTTGGAAAGACGTGTCTCTTGGAAGAATTCTCCTTCATATGTGTCTGGGTTAATGTGAGGTTCATAATCCTCTTCCTTTGGGGGAGATAGTCTAGCACGTGGCGGCACTTCATAAACGACATCCCAACCTTTCAGATTTGGATTAGTTTGGCAGGCCCACGGTAGATAGAATAGCTGAGTTCTGCCAGTACTAGCCATTCATCCTCAGGGATGAAGCCACGCAACATCACCGGCATTACCCGCTCAATCCATATGTGCCAATCATGACTCTTGAGACCAAATATCTTCAATTTATCAAGACTCGCTCCCCTCTTTAGATTCGCTGCATACCCATCGGGGAACATCAACTGCATTTTCACCCACAAGATAATTTCCCTCATAGCTGGCCTTCCAAGATTGAACCATGCCTTTGGCTTTGTCCAGTTCTGCTTTCCTTTCGGTTCTTTCATGTTTTGTAACAGCCTATCACATAGCGCCTCCAGATCGACTCTAGCCTTAGTATTATCCTTTGACTTCCCATCTATGCCGAACAATGTACCAAAAAGTGCCTCAGCGATATTCTTCTCAGTGTGCATCACGTCGATGTTGTGTGGGCAAAGGAGGTCTTTGAAGTAAGGCAGATCCCATAAGCATGTCTTGTGAGTCCAGGCGTGCTTAGACTTATACCCCTTGAAGTACCCTGGACGCTCTGGATCTGGCTCGAGAGCGTTTAACTGATCCAGGATCTGTTGGCCTGTCAACGCAGGTGGTGCAGAGTTTTTGACAACTCTACCTCTGATGAAGTTCTTCTTGTCTTTCCTGAACTTATGGCGAGGATCCAGGAACTGTCTATGCATGTTGAAGCAAGAAAACTTGCGACCGGCGTGAAGCCAACGAAACTCAGGAGCTCCCTTGCATGTGGGGCACGGGAACCTTCCATGCACACACCAGCCAACGAATAGCGCATACGCCGGCAAGTCATGTGTCGAGTACATGTACCAGACACGCATTATGAAGTTCTGTTTGCTATAGGCGTCGTATGTCTTGAACCCATTATCCTAGGCTTCTTGCAATTCGTCCTTAAGCGGCTGCATGTACACATTCATATTTTTCCCCGGATAGTTGGGCCCTGGAATTATCAACGTCAGGAAAATGTTCTTTCTTTGCAAAATCTGTCCGGGGGGGAGATTGAGTGGAAAGACAAATACGGGCCAACAACTGTATTGGGCTGCCGTCATACCAAACACACTGAACCCATTTGTGCTGACGCCAACTCGAGGATGCCTCGGATCTGCCGCTTTGTCAGCATGTAATTCATCAAACTTTTTCCACGCAACAGCATCCGATGTGTGTACCATCATCAGATTCCCATCTGCATCTAGTTCGGTTCTTTTGCCTGTTTTGTGCGATGTCATCTGTCTGGTCGTCTCTTCGACCATGAAAAGACGTTGAAGTCTTGGTACGATTGGCATATACCGAAGAACACTAACGGGGATTTTGGTCTGTGTCTTCTCACCCATACCGTTGTCTACCACAACATACATGGAAGACTTGCCAATGGGACAATAGTTCAAGTCATAGTCAAGCCTAAATAAGACACATCCTTTCTCACAGGCATGTATCTTCTCATAGGGCATCTTCAGTGCACGGAGGATTTTGTCCGACTAGTACAGGTTTGCAGGCATTACATGGCCTTTGGGTAGAAAGCATCCAAATACTTTCATCATTGCGTCGTAGCATTCTCTGCCCAAGTTGAACTGAGCCTTCAGAGCCATTACTTGTGAGATGGCATCCAACTGACACAGCTCAGTGTGCTCGTGGAGCGGACGTTTTGAAGACTCCAACATTTCATTGAAGGCCTTTGCAGATTCCTCCATCTCCTCGTCCGAATCCCGAGCATCATCATAGTCTTGCACCATGTTTTCCATCCCGGTACCATGCTCGTCGGTGCGACAACGATCCACCTCAATCGGTCACGTTGGGCAGACTCACCATGAAATGTCCACACTGTATAATCGGGCGTAAAACCAATCTTTTGCAGGTGTTTGCCCATTTCAGCCTCTGTCCTCTTTTCCCAATTGCCGCACCGGAAATAGGGGCACCAGGTTTTCCTCTGGCCATTTGCAAATGCGCCTTGCACAAACCCCTTGGTTTTTGTGAACCATTCAGCGCTCCATTTGTTCTGACCAGTGTGACCGGTATACATCCACGCACGATCACTCATCTTGACTTTCAGAGCTACTGGACACACAACAAATATATATATAATTCACCATGTATATATTCGTCAGTTGATCTACTTTGTCAATTTTATTACGTCTATGGAACCTACACTCTAATAGGTAATGATAGGTCCTAATCCCACCCGAGTATGTGTAGATTGGGTTCATTTTCCCATGCTATGCTCCGGATCCGACGCAAAATTTCGACAGCACCTCCCCGCTGTTCTCCTGATACACGTCTCTGCAATAAACAGAGAGGATGTGTGCCCGGAGAACAACAGGGGAGGCACTGACGAAATTTATGCGTCGGATCCGGAGCAAAGCATATGGGAAAATGAACCCAATCTATACATACTCGGGCTGTCCGTGGATAGCGTTGGACAATTCAAAAGAATCAAGGTTATAAATATGCAAATGCATGCATATTTATAACTATAACGCTTTCGAACGGGAGACACATATTGGTTACGCATACTGATGATTCAAGACAGATCTATAGCTAGCTATCAAGTTTCATTGGCACGAACACCGGAACAGAGCAAATAATTAATGGGGGAGGAGGACATGTCATTTGTGCTCACCCACGAACGAAGAGGCAGAGCTCGTCAAACGCACGGCGAGGTCGTCGAACACCAAACCTCGCAGCGATGAAACAACTGCACATTTAAATCTACCCGATCAACACAATTATATATGATGTTTTTCATAACAAAATTGAAAAATATATGACCTAACTAATAATTCACAAAGATATGACCCTGTCGGCCTCTGGAAGGCCAAAGAACACCTTTTCGGGAGGTGTCGGGGGTCGAGGTGTCGTGTCGGTGTCGGGGTGCCGTGTCGAGGTCGGGGTGCCGTGTCAAGATTGGGGTGCTGTTTCGGGGTCGGGGTGTCGTGTCGGGGTCGGGGTGTCGGGGTCGGAGTGTCGGGGTCAGGGGGTCGGGGTGTCGGGGGATGGTGTCGAGGTCGGGGTGTCGGGTTCGGGGTGTCGGGGTGTGGTGCCGGGGTCGGGGTGTCGGGGTCAAGGGGTCAGGGGGTCGGGGTGTCATGTCGGGGTCGGGGTGTCGTGTCGGAGTCGGGGTGTCGGGGTCAGGGGGTCAGGGGGTCGGGGTGTCGTGTCGCGGTCGGGGTGTCGATCGGGGTCAGGGGGTCGGGGTGTCGATCGGGGTCAGGGGGTCTTTTCTTCCTTTCTTCTTCTTCTACTTCTTTTCTTCTTCTTCTTTTTTCATCTTTTTTCTACTTCTTTTCTTTTCTTCTTCTTCTACTTCTTCTACTTCTACTTCTTCTAATTCTTTTCTAACACTAACACTAATTAACACATATCTACCACTAACAATTAAACAGCAAAAAAAGGAAAAAAAATGAAAGTCTCACCGGAGCGGAAGCTCGGGGCAGTGGGGCGGGTGGGCCGGTGACGTGGGCGGAGCCGGGCGGCGCGTGGCGGGGCGTCGGCGGGTGGGGTGGGGGCGGAGGGGTGGTGGGGGCTGCTCCGGGAGGCGGGGGCGGCGCCGGGCGGCGGGTGGTAGGGCGACGCCGCGCAGCGGGTGGCGGGGGCGGCGCCGGGCAGCGGGTGGCGGGGCGGGGGCGGCGCCGGGCGGCGGGGCGGGGTCGGCGGCGGGGGCGGGGGTGCGGCGCTGGGCGGCGGGGGCGGCGCTGGGCAGCAGGGCGGGTTCGGCGGGGGGTGGCGGGGGCAGCGCCGGGCGGTGGGGGCGGCGGGGGCGGCGGTGGGTGTGGATCTGGTGGGCGTCGGGGAGGAGAGAGGGAGAGAAGAGCTAACGGGAGGGGGGCGGGGGCCGTTAGTTAGGCTGTTCTTTGCCGTCCACCTTTTCTTTGCCGTCCGCCGTTTTGTCTCTTTGCCGTCTGCACGGCAAAGAGGGGGCGTTATTTTTTTCGTAAATGGCTCGTTAGTGGGGGGCCACCTCTCTCTTTGCCGTCCGCCAGCTGACGGCAAAGAAGTGACTGATGGCAAAGGCCTGTTTTGCCGTCTGCCTGTTGTTTGCCGTCCGCTTTTATCTAGCTGATGGCAAAGACCTTCTTTGACATCTGCTAGCAGACGGCAAAGAGCTGGCAGATGGCAAAGTAGCTGATTCTAGTAGTGGAAGTGCCTCGTTACCCAAACCAACGAGCCCGGATTGAGCCACAAGCAGAGCAAGCGTCACAAGAAGTAGATGATGATCAGATGATCGTTTATGCTAGTTAATCATGCATGTAATACATAGTTTACTTTATTGGTGTGTGGAAATGTCATGTGTGTAGTAGCCACCTATGTAATTATGCATGTAATAGTTTACTTTGGTGTGTGCAAATACCATGGTTGTAGTAGCCACCTGTGTAAGTGGATGTTTAATTTGGTTATGCAAGCATGTCCTTATAAGTGTATATATATATATGTTGTTGTTCTGTATGCAATGCCATCGCACAACACACACGTCTTATTAGAAACAACCGTCTGTGTTATTATCGGTATTCACACACATTTCTGATTACAGACCTGTTTGTCGCGTATCACACACATCTTGTTCATTTGAACCGTTTCTGTTCTCATGTCTCAACGCAAACAGTTCATCCGAGTGAACCGCATGCCGTATATCGCACACACCTTTGATCTGGCTGACCATTTCCATTGTGTTGCCTAATCACAAACAGTTCATCTGAGTGAACTGTATGCTGTACATCGCACACACCTTCATCTGGCTGCCCGTTTCTTTTGTTCCTCCTCATCGCAAACAGTTAATTTAGCTGAACCTTATGCCCTGCATCGCACAGACAACTAAAATCTGAACCGTGTTTGATGCATCCTCCATCGCAAACGTTTTGCACCTTTTTGACGGTTTTTTTACACCACCGTTTGCGATTATGGCATCACACACAGTTTCGTCGAAGGGTCTCTAATCATAGTGTCGTGTTAGCAGCATCCTATAGTAGTGTCTATTATAAATCCTCCAGTATTGTGTGTGTCAGCATACCGATCCAGGGATGACACTTAAGCACAGAGACTTCAATCCATTCGGGTCAGGTCGCTACATGATGATAGCAGTAGTAACTTAGCAGAAACAATAAGGAAAAGTTCGTAGGCACTGGATCGGGTACTTGTTGGATGATATTCATCATGTGACAGTTATAACCTAGGGCGATTCGACACTAGCTCCAGTTCATCGATATAGTGTAGGCATGTACTCCGTAAACAGTCATACGTGCTTTATTAAAAGAACTTGCATGACATCTTTTGTCCTACCCTCCCGTGGCAGCGGGGTCCATATTGGAAACTAAGGGATATTAAGGCCTCCTTTTAATAGAGAACTGGAACAAAGCATTAACACATAGTGAATACATGAACTCCTCAAACTACGGTCAACACCGAGAGTGGGCTCAGTTGTTGTCACTCCGGGGTTGTCGGATCATAACACGTGGTAGGTGACTATAACTTGCAAGATCGGATCTAAAACATGGATATAATGATGAATTCATAAAGGGTTCAGATCTGAGTTCATGGCACCCGGGCCCAAAGTGACAAGCATTAAGCATAGCAAAGTCATAGCAACATCAATCTAAGAACATAGTGGATACTAGGGATCAGGCCCTAACAAAACTAACTCGATTACATGATGAATCTCATCCAACTCCTCACCGACCAGCGAGCCTACGAAGGAATAACTGACTCCCAGTGGGGAGCATCATGGAATTGGCGATGGATAAGGGTTGGTGATGATGAAGAACGAAGATCCCCCTCTCCGGAGCCCCAAACGGACTCTAGATCTGCCCTCCCGAGGAAGAGCAGGGATTGGCGGCGGCTCCGTCTCGTGGATCGTGATAATTCTTTCTCCTTGATTTTTTTTCTCCGAAAATAGGAATTTATAGTGTCAGGGTTGAGGTCTGCAGGGCCACCAGGTGGGTACAACCCACCTGGGCGCGCCAGGAGAGGGGGGCGCGCCCTGGTGGGTGTGCCCACCCAGGGGCCCCTCTCTGATGGACCTTGGCTCCAAAAATTCTCTTTTATTATATAAAAAATCCTCGCAAAGTTTCGTTCCATTCCGAGAACTTTTATTTCTGCACAAAAATAACACCATGGTAGTTCTGCTGAAAATAGCGTCAGTCCGGGGTTAGTTTCAATCAAATCATGCAAATTAGAGTCCAAAACAAGAGGAAAAGCGTGAGAAAAAGTAGATACGTTGGAGACGTATCAGGTAGCAGCATCAATATTCTGTATTACGAAACTTTTCATCATATGAGCCTGACTAACAAAGATCTTAAGCCGTCGAACACTATTTTTCATGGTGTGGTGCCTGGTAAGTCGGTGTATCCAGTGGGAAAAATATCTTTGGAAGTTGCTTTTGGCGACGATCATGATTCCAGATCTGAGACATTGACTTTTGAGGTGGTTAAAATCAAGAGCCCTTATCATGCTCTGTTTGGGCGGCCAGCTTATGCTAAGTTCATGGCAAGGCCTTGTTATGTTTATTTGCAGCTTAAGATGCTGGGTCACAAGGGCACTATCACAGTGCATGGAAGCCGGAAGATAGCCTTGGAGTGTGAAGAAGGCGATGCTGCTTATGCTGAATCTGTGTGTGCAACAGAAGAGTTGAAGTTTTACAAGGATAATGTTGACCCGACGGATATGACCTCTCTGGAGAAGCCAACCACGGAGCATGACCCCCTGTTGAAATTTAAATCAGCTGATGACACTAAGCTAGTTGACTTTGTTCCTAGCGATTCATCCAAGCAGTTCAGTATCAGTGCTAATCTAGATCAGAACTAGGAAAGCGTGCTCATCGAGTTCATCCATGAGAACCAGGACATCTTTGCATGGAATCCTTCAGACATGCCAGGTGTACCGAGGGAACTCGCTGAGCACACTCTTAATATTGATCCAAAGTTTAAACCGGTCAAGCAATTCCTTCGTCGTTTTAATGAAGAGAGGCGCAAGGCCATCGGTGAAGAAGTGGCCCAGCTCTTGGCGGCTGGGTTTATTGTTGAAGTTTTTCATCCTGAGTGGCTGGCTAACCCGGTGCAGGTACTTAAGAAGAACGGTACTTGGCGTATGTGTGTGGATTACACAGACCTAAACAAGGCATGTCCGGCTGATCCTTTTGCTCTTCCCCGTATTGATCAGATCATTGATGCTACGGCGGGTTGTGAGCGTTTGAGCTTTTTGGATGCTTATTCCGGTTATCATCAGATCAAGATGGCGGTTAAGGACCAGGAGAAAACAGCTTTCATCACTCCTTTTGGAGCCTTCTGTTATGTGTCTATACCTTTTGGGCTCAAAAGTGCCCAGGCGACTTACCAGTGGTGTGTGCAGAATTGCCTTCATAACCAAATTGGGCGTAATGTTCATGCTTATGTGGATGATATTGTGGTGAAGTCCAGGAAGAAGGAAACCCTGATAGATGATTTGAAGGACACCTTTGACAATCTCCGGGTCTACAAGCACTACTGCAGGATGCTGCTAACGCGACACTACGATAAGAGACCCTTCAAGAAACTGTGTGTGATGCAATAATCGCAAACGGTGCTGTATGAAAACCATCAGAAATGTATAAAATGTTTGCGATGACGGATGCATCAAACACGGTTCATGTTTTAGTTGCATGTGCGATGAAGGGCATACAGTTCAGTTCAATTAACTGTTTGCGATGAGGAGGAACAAAAGAAACGGGCAGCCAGATAAAGGCGTGTGCGATACACAGCATACGGTTCACTCAGATGAACTGTTTGTGATTAGGAAACACAAAAGAAATGGTCAGCCAGATCAAGGTGTGTGCGATATACGGCATGCGGTTCACTCGGATGAACTGTTTGCGTTGAGACATGAGAACAGAAACGGTTCAACTTAACAAGATGTGGGTGATACGCGGCAAATAGGTCTGTAATCAGAAATGTGTGTGAAGACCGATAATAACACAGACGGTTGCTGCTAATAAGACGTGTGTGTTGTGCGATGGGATTGAATACAGAACAACAACAACATACACACACACACACACACTTATAAGGACATGCTTGCATAACCAAATTAAACATCCACTTACATAGGTGGCTACTACAACCATAGCATTTTCACACACCAAAGTAAACTATTACATGCATAATTACATAGGTGGCTACTACACACATGACATTTCCACACACACCAATAAAGTAAACTATATATTACATGCATCATTAACTAGCATAAACGATCATCTGATCATCATCTACTTCATGTGACGCTTGCTCTGCTTGTGGCTTGATCCGGGCTCATCGATTTGGGTAACGAGGCACTTCCTCATGTCAACGATCCGCCTGTGCATCTCGTAGCATGTGTACACGCTCTTGGCCGCAAACCTGAGGTGAGGTTCATCCAGTTGCCGCATCCAGGCCCCGTGCCAGGATACGAGACTTGTTCTCTGGGCATCCTGCTTCATCTTTTCGTAGTAGGGGTCGATGATGGCCGAGGCGAGTTCGACCAAGGAGTCCTTCTTCGTGCTGCCCTAGACCGTGTAGTGGTCACGGATTTCGACAAGGTTCTTGCAGGCCAAGCCCGTAACACTGAGCGCTTTTACATCGTTGGTGGTATCCACCATGGCGAACTGGTAGTCAGTGTTGTTGACAAACCTGTTGAAATGGTCGCAAGGCTCTATGGCCATGTAGTAGTGGTAGATGAGGACATGATGGCGCACGCACAACTGGGCGATGACAACCTTCTGATCTATGCTGGGACGACCGACGGTGTACTGGAGGTCAATCCCGCCACCTTGTACTTGTCTCCAGCAAGCAACTGCTCAACGTTGTTGATGTAGTCGTCCACCACGGCTGGGTCGATGGTGTACACCACCGAGAGATCAGTCTCCCTCGCGTGGGTCTCCACTCTATGCTCGCCGAACTCCATTGGAGCGCCGCCGGACATCCCCTGTCCATGTGTCATCATGGGTGTGCATGTTGTGTTGTGGGGCGCGATCGGAAGGTTGAAGAGACTAAGGTTATAATGGCCGCGGGACTTAAAGGGGAAGTCGGACAGCTAGGAATATCGGCAGGCCCTGATAGCAGTTCTAATTTGCAGCGCATAACTCCATCATGCCGCACGTAACTGCATCGCGTGGCAACGCGCGCGGCGCAACCGCATGCATATGGGGCCCCCGGCGTGATCGTGCGCACGCCCAACCGCTGGCAGAGCGCGCGCGGAGGGACGTGAGCAGAGCGCTCCACGGTCGCCTCAAGGAAAAGTTGTCCACAAGCCGAGCGCGCCGACGGACGCGAGCAGAGCGCTCCGCGGCGCCTAACAGCGAGCATAGCGTGCTGTGGCGCATAACGGCGAGCAGAGCTTGCCGAGGGACGCGAGCAGAGGACGGCATAGTGATACATGGCAAATAAGACGAACTATGCGAGCAATGTCGGAGACATCAAGCACGAATCAGATTAGAGTTGCGTGTGCGATACGTGGCAGACAGTTGATCCATTAGAACTGTTTGTGATGGAATAATTTGTGTGTGTTGCGGCCAAACGCTTGCT
The DNA here is from genome assembly GCF_002575655.3 of Aegilops tauschii subsp. strangulata. Classification (NCBI taxonomy): domain Eukaryota; kingdom Viridiplantae; phylum Streptophyta; class Magnoliopsida; order Poales; family Poaceae; genus Aegilops; species Aegilops tauschii. The sequence continues at coordinate 583,501,650 of NC_053041.3, forward strand.
GGTGTATAACCTTAAATTTAACCAAAAAAGTGTTAATGCATGTTACAAAAATTGTATAGCTGGAAACTATGTTCAAATACGACTCCAACGATATAATCTATCGCAACATGCATTCGTATTTTATTAGTTAAATCCTACTTATAAACCAGGACGGGGTATAGTAGGTATTTAAATCGCAAATATATTTTTTATTAATTGTATGTGTATGTGTCCTCTCGTCCACCTCTCGCACGTTTTTTCACCCCGCTGCCGCAGACGGCTTACAGCGCAAGCTTGCGCAGCGCGCGGGGGCGTTCTTTTGGCCAAACGGTGGCGCCAATGAATCGTCGGTGAGCCCGTTCCCACACAACCTCGCAGGTTCCCGCGCAAGCTTCCCGCCGACTCGGTGAAATCCCCCAAAATCCCAATGCTTACTGGCCTGCTATAAAAACACTCACGACCGGCGAGACTTGCGTCACATTTTCCCCTCCCTCCCTGTAGCTTATCTCGGCTGCTTCTCCCACAATCGCCAATGTCACCAGTCCGTCGTCGTCGCTCAGCCACTCTACCGTCATCAGAGGACAGCTCCAGCTCGGAGGCTACACCGCGGCGGCGACGCAGTCCCCGGCGTAGTGTAGTTCGCGTGGTGTCCCTGTTGGGTGTGCGCGAAACACCCACCACACGCTCCGCTGCCGCTGCCCGTCGGCAGCTGTTGCCAGCCGCCGTTGCCGCCACACCACCGTCGAAAGCCAGGGCCATCTTCCGCTCTGCCGCCGCGGCCCGAAGGCGGGAAGTGGCCGTAGTGGTCGCCACCCTACTGCCGGCCAGCGTGGCCATCACCCGCTCCGGCACCGCGGCCCGAAGGCGGGAGGTGGTGGTCGTGGCCGCCACCCCATCGTCGGCTGCTGTGGCCGCCATGGCCGCCAGCCCACCGTCGACTGCCAGGATCATCACCCGCTCTGCCACCGCCGCCCGAAGGAGGGAGGCGGAGGTGGAGTCCGCACGTGCGTCAGCGACCTTGCACGCTACATCGAGTTCCTACGGGAGAAGGAGGAGTGCCTCGTCGAGCACGCAAAGCGCCTTACTGCAGTTGTGGCCGCAGCACACGCCGACGCAGAGGCGAGGAATCAGGAGATCTACAAGCAGTTCAGCCGCTTCGAGAGGGATCGTTTGGAGCGATAGTGGGCGTTCGAGCTGGCGAGCGTCGCTGAACGTGCAGCAGCGACAGGCACCGTATTGCATTTGTCCAGCTCGTCGGTAGGCTCCTCCTCCCCCTCTACCTCTTACTGAGCGCGCTCGGCAGAGGAGAGGCTGTCGGAAGTAACACAAAGCCCCTCTGTGGTAGTAGTAGTAGTATTTAGGGGCTATTTTGTTTAGTTCATCTGACTATAGATGTGTGGTTGAACTGTACAACGTACTTAAAATTAGCTAGTATATATAGTTGAACTAGCTATTTCAGTACGTGGTTGGCAACAATTGCGGAGAAGTTTGGTCGGTTCAGCTGTCGAGTTGAACTGTTTGTATAAATTAAGAACGACTGCTTAATCTATGAATGAAATCTATGCTTAATTACTGAATTTTAATTGCAAAAATTACATTGTGCTAATGATTTCTAGCTGCATATTTTGACAAATCGCAGTTTTACAAAGATTGACAAATGGCAACGTTACTAGATCAACAAATATAAATCTTTCCAGTTTGACAAATGGCAACATACCCAATATGACAGATGCAAATCTTACCAAATTGTTTGTACGTGATTGCACACGGGTCATCCAAAACAACCGTTTGCGTTGAAGGGATTCACAAATCCTGCACTGCTCTCACTTTGCATACGGGTGTTCTATCTAAATCGTTTGCAATCAAGAGCTGCAGAAATCCTGCTCGGCACATTTTCTCTTGGCTTCGTGGGGAAGCAATCGGTTTGCATACGGGTGTTCTAACTAAAACGTTTGCGATGAGTGTTTTATATTTAAAAAGCGAATTAAACTGCGGCTTGGGCGTCATTAATGGAGAGGATGCGAGCAAGGCGGGCGGCCATGGAAGTCAAAGGGCTCGCTTCCCAGTGAGCCTGCGCAGCGTACAGCTCGCACGCTTCTCGGTGAGCCTGCGCACTCGAGGACAGCTTGCACGCCTCTCGATCAGCCTGTGCACCAGACGACGCTCGCACGCCTCCCGTTCAGTCAAGGTCAAGCAGCTGTCCGCACAGCACCTCCTACAGCCATTAAAACCAAGACACGTGGCGTCACGTGAATGGTTAACAAAATTTTAGATTTACTAGAATTTAAAAACCAGGCATCTCAATGTTTTACCGGCAATCAACGGTGCCCTGGTGTTTGAAATTCATTCCCATTTCTCGCATGGGACCTAAGCATGCACCCAAGGACACAGATTTGATTTTTCAACCAATTTATATGCACTGGAGCATTTGCATGTAGTTCAAATTTGAATTATGCACATAAATGCATTGAAAACTCAGTTAATGCATAAAAATGTCCAATCGAACCCCGAAAAATCACAAATATTCACACAACACTCCTGTTGTTCTATGTTGACATGAGAAAAAAAATTGAAAGCAATAAGAGGAAATGGATATCGTTTCGTCCCCAAAGGTGGGACGTTCCCTACCGAAAACCATCATGCTTGTTGTGAGAAGCTCCGGTTTGTGAGAAGCATATACCCAAACCTGCCCCAAATGGGACAAAATTTGTACCACGGCATGTTGATGCCGCTCCATGATAGCATGCCAAGTTTCATGAATTTCAGACGAGTTTTGGATTTACTAGAATTTAAAAGCAAGGCATCTCAATGTTTTGCCGGCAATCAACGGTGCCCTGGTGTTTGAAATTCATTCCCATTTCTTGCATGGGACCTAAGCATGCACCCAAGGACAGAGATTTGATTTTTCAACCAATTTATATGCACTGGAGCATGTGCATGTAGTTCAAATTTGAATTATGCACATAAATGCATTGAAAACTCAGTTAATGCATAAAAATGTCCAAACGAACCCCGAAAAATCACAAATATTCACACAACACTCCTGTTGTTCTATGTTGACACGAGAAAAAAATTTGAAAGCAATAAGAGGCAATGGATATCGTTTCGTCCCCAAAGGTGGGATGTTCCCTACCGAAAACCATCATGCTTGTTGTGAGAAGCTCCGGTTTGTGAGAAGCATATACCCAAACCTGCCCCAAATGGGACAAAATTTGTACCACGACATGTTGATGCCGCTCCATGATAGCATGCCAAGTTTCATGAATTTCAGACGATTTTTGGATTTACTATAATTTAAAAACCAGGCAACTAAATGTTTTGCCGGCAATCAACGATGCCCTGGTGTTTGAAATTCATTCTCGTTTCTTGCATGGGACCTAAGCATGCACCCAAGGACACAGATTTGATTTTTCAACCAATTTATATGCACTGGAGCATGTGCATGTAGTTCAAATTTGAATTATGCACATAAATGCATTGAAAACTCATTTAATGCATAAAAATGTCCAAACAAACCCCGAAAAATTCCAAAATTGAAAACAACACTCTTGTTGTTCTATGTTGACACTCGAAATTTTTGAAAGCAATAAGAGGCAACGGATATCGTTTCATCCCCAAAGGTGGCACGTTCCCTACCGAAACCATCACGCTTGTTGTGCGAAGCTCTGGTTTGTGAGAATCTTATACCAAAACCTGCCCCAAATGGGACAAATTTTTTACCACGGCATGTTGATGCCGCTACATGATAGCATGCCAAGTTTCATGAATTTCAGACGAGTTTTGGATTTACTAGAATTTAAAAACCAGGTATCTCAATGTTTGCGGCCGAGTGACGGTGGCATGGTGTTTGAAATTCATTCCCATTTCTTGCATGGGACCTAAGCATGCAACCAAGGACACATATTTGATTTTTCAATAAGTTTATATGCACTGGAGCATGTGCATGTAGTTAAAATTTGAATTATGCGCATAAAATGCCTGGAAAACCCAGTTAATGTATAAAAATGTACAAACGAACCTTGAATAATTCCAATGTTTTGGCGACACCTATAATTGCATGTTCACTGCAGATAAAAGTTCTAACAATTCAAACACCATCCTTTGTAGCTGTGACCCCATTACGTAATTCAAATGATCAAGACGATAAATCAAGTAGATCGCACATAGTTTATTATCACCAACTATGTGAGATGCAGCACAAAATATCTTGGAGCACCGTCGGTGTATAGTACGCCCATGGCTTACGAGAGAAGGTGTGTCGGCTATAGTCCACAACCGGCGTGTCATGCACACTAGCTCACTCCCCAAATATCATTTCACTGTTCATTCGTCGCCGATGAAAGATGGGGACGTGGACCCACGTCGTGAGGGCAACTTCGGCGGCCCACTCCGGCGAGAGCGCGGCCACAGTCTACGTCCGGGCGGCCAAGGCAGCCCAAACGATCATTATTGCTTCTCAGGCGACGGCAATAGCATCTGCCTCGGGGATAGCAACTGGCGAGAGCGGCACAACAGCTGTTCGTTCCGCGGCGGCGGCTTTAGCCCTGCTGGAGGCCGCGCACTACCTTGTCGAGGCCGTCCACACCCAGCTCGTGGCAGTCACCGCACAAATCGAACGAAGCTTCTCCGACTACGGTCGGCAACCCACAGCCGAAGAGCTGGCAATCGCCGAGAGAGTTCGAGCAGCCGTCCGTTCCTGCGCGACACACCTTGCCACGACAGAGCCCGCCAGAGCCTAGATCGCAGCCGCCCATGCCCAGCTCATGGCGGCCTATTCCAAAGATATGGCGGACGCAGATGGCGAGATGCTTGCCGAGTATGGTGCAATTGATGCCATGGAGCCCCTTCCCCAGGAGACCGTCGGGCGCGAGCTGGACATGGAGGCGGCGGCGGAGATCGACGAGCACCGGCCATAGTAGTACTCTTTGTTCTGTTTAATTAAGAGCGTCGGTCTTTAATTTGTTAGAGTAATGTTTAGGTCAGCTAGCTCTGTTTAATTGCTGAACTTGCTCGATTAAGAAGTTAGTCTCCTTTGTGTACCCAGATTATGCAATGACGTGGATGACCACTGTAACCAGGGAAATTCGAACCAAAATTTTTGACGTTCAAACTCAACACACACGGGTTAAGCATTCTGAATCGTTTGTGATGTTCACATATCGTACACAGTTTTGAATAAGGGACCGTGTCTGATGACACTTTGCGCGCCAGTTTTTTGCCTGAAGCGATTCCAAATTTTTGGCTTCCGCGGAAATATCTACCTCCCCGCCCCTTACCAAAAGCCACATTTCCCCTCTTTCCGCCTTCCTTTCCAAGTTGAAACCTTCACTCCTTGCTTGCAGCGTCGCCGCCTCCTTGTCGATGACCCTCCTTCACGCTCCTCGGCCTTGCCTATCCAGGCAAGTAATCCACACCCGACCCCCATCCTCCTCCTCCTTCCACATCCCACATGCCCCTACCACCGGCGCGAGCGCGACACCTTCCACCCAAATCACCGACCCCTCCACCAAATAAGCGCCGGCCTAAGCCATGGTGCATGCAGTATAGCCAGGACCTCAAGGAGCATTTGGCAGCGGACAAGCAAATCGCGGCCGCACGCTGATGTCTACTACACAACCTTCTTCTTGTAGACGTTGCTGGGTATCCAAGTGCAGAGGTTTGTAGGATAGTAGCAAATTTCCTTCAAGTGGATGACCTAAGATTTATCAATCCGTGGGAGGCGTAGGTTGAAGATGGTCTCTCTCAAGCAACCCTGCAACCAAATAACAACGAGTCTCTTGTGTCCCCAACACACCCAATACAATGGTAAATTGTATAGGTGCACTAGTTCGGCGAAGAGATGGTGATACAAGTGCAATATGGATGGTAGATATAGGTTTTTGTAATCTGAAAATATAAAAACAGCAAGGTAACTAACGATAAAAGTGAGCATAAACGGTATTGCAATGCTAGGAAACAAGGCCTAGGGTTCATAATTTCACTAGTGCAAGTTCTCTCAACAATAATAATATAATTGGATCATATAACTATCCCTCAACATGCAACAAAGAGTCACTCCAAAGTCACTAATAGCGGAGAACAAACGAAGAGATTATGGTAGGGTATGAAACCACCTCAAAGTTATTCTTTCCAATCAATCCATTGGGCTATTCCTATAAGTTCCACAAACAGCCCTAGAGTTCGTACTAGAATAACACCTTAAGACACAAATCAACCAAAACCCTAATGTCACCTAGATACTCCAATGTCACCTCAAGTATCCGTGGGTATGATTATACGATATGCATCACAAAATCTCAAATTCATCTATTCAACCAACACATAGAACCTCAAAGAGTGCCCCAAAGTTTCTACCGGAGAATCAAGACGAAAACGTGTGCCAACCCCTATGCATAGGTTCATGGGCGGACCCCGCAAGTTGATCACCAAAACATACATCAAGTGAGTCACGTGATATCCCATTGTCACCACAGATACGCACGGCAAGACATACATCAAGTGTTCTCAAATCATTAAAGACTCAATCCTATAAGATTACTTCAAAGGGAAAACTCAATCAATTACAAGAGAGTAGAGGGGGAGAAGCAACATAAGATACAACTATAATAGCAAAGCTCGCAATACATCAAGATCGTGCCAAATCAAGAACAAGAGAGAGAGAGAGAGAGAGAGAGAGAGATCAAACACATAGCTACTGGTACATACCCTCAGCCCCGAGGGTGAACTACTCCCTCCTCGTCATGGAGAGCGCCGGGATGATGAAGATCGCCACCGGTGAGGGATCCCCCCTCCGGCAGGGTGCCGGAACAGTGTCCCGATTGACTTTTGGTGGCTACAGAGGCTTGCGGCAGCGGAACTCACGATCTATTCTGTTCCCTGAAGTTTTTAGGGTATATGGATATATATAGGCGGAAGAAGTATGTCGGTGGACCTCCGGGCTGTCCACGAGGTAGGGGGGCGCACCCTAGGGGGGTGGGCGCGCCCCCCACCCTCGTGGGCAGCCCGAGACTCCCCTGGTGTAACTCCGGTACTCCGTGGGCTTCTTCTGGTCCAAAAATAAGTTCCGTGGAGTTTCAGGTCAATTGGACTCCGTTTGATATTCCTTATCTTCGAAACACTGAAATAGGCAAAAAACAGCAATTCTGGGCTGGGCCTCCGGTTAATAGGTTAGTCCCAAAAATAATATAAAAGTGGGTAATAAAGCCCAAAATTGTCCAAAACAGTAGATAATATAGCATGGAGCAATCAAAAATTATAGATACGTTGGAGACGTATCAAGCATCCCCAAGCTTAATTCCTGCTCGTCCTCGAGTAGGTAAATGATAAAAGAAAGAATTTTTGATGCGGAGTGCTACTTGGCATAATTTCAATGTAATTCTTCTTAATTGTGGCATGAATATTCAGATCCGAAAGATTCAAGATAAAAGTTCATATTGACATAAAAGTGATAATACTTCAAGCATACTAACAAAGCAATCATGTCTTCTCAAAATAACATGGCCAAAGAAAGTTATCCCTACAAAATCATATAGTCTGGCTATGCTCTATCTTCACCACACAAAGTCTTTAAATCATGCACAACCCCGATGACAAGCCAAGCAATTGTTTTATACTTTTGACATTCTCAAACTTTTTCAATCTTCACGCAATACATGAGCGTGAGCCATGGACATAGCACTATATATGGAATAGAATGGTGGTTGTGGAGAAGGCAAAAGGAGAAGATAGTCTCACATCAACTAGGCGTATCAACGGGCTATGGAGATGCCCATCAATAGATATCAATGTGAGTGAGTAGGGATTGCCATGCAACGGATGCACTAGAGCTATAAGTATATGAAAGCTCAACAAAAGAAACTAAGTGGGCGTGCATCCAACTCGCTTGCTCACGAAGACCTAGGGCATTTTGAGGAAGCCCATCATTGGAATATACAAGCCAAGTTCTATAATGAAAAATTCCCACTAGTATATGAAAGTGATATCATAGGAGACTCTCTATCATGAAGATCATGGTGCTACTTTGAAGCACAAGTGTGGTAAAAGGATAGTAACATTGTCCCTTCTCTCTTTTTCTCTCATTTTTTTTATTTGGGCCTTTTTTCTCTTTTTTTATGGCCTCTTTTTTTCGTCCGGAGTCTCATCCCGACTTGTGGGGGAAGCATAGTCTCCCTCATCCTTTCCTCACTGGGACAATTCTCTAATAATGATGATCATCACACTTTTATTTACTTACAACTCAAGAATTACAACTCAATACTTAGAACAAGATATGACTCTATATGAATGCCTCCGGCGGTGTACCGGGATGTGCAATGACTCATGAGCGACATGTATGAAAGAATTATGAACGGTGGCTTTGCCACAAATACAATGTCAACTACATGATCATGCAAAGCAATATGACAATGATGGAGCGTGTCATAGGAAATGGAACGGTGGAAAGTTGCATGGCAATATATCTCGGAATGGCTACGAAAATGCCATAATAGGTAGGTATGGTGGCTGTTTTGAGGAAGGTATATGGGGGTGTATGATACCGGCGAAAAGTGTGCGGTATTAGAGAGGCTAGCAATGGTGGAAAGGTGAGAGTGCGTATAATCCATGGACTCAACATTAGTCATAAAGAACTCATATACTTATTGCAAAAATCTACAAGTTATCAAAGCAAAGTATTATGTGCATGCTCCTAGGGGGATAGATTGGTAGGAAAATACCATCGCTCGTCCCCGACCGCCACTCATAAGGAAGACAATCAATAAATAAATCATGCTCCGACTTCATCACATAACGGTTCACCATACGTGCATGCTACGGGAATCACAAACTTTAACACAAGTATTTATCAAATTCAAAACTACTCAACTAGCATGATTCTAATATCACCATCTTCATATCTCAACACAATTATCAAGCATCATACTTCTCATAGTATTCAACACACTCATAAGAATTTTTCCTTTCTTTTTTTTTCTTTACTAATCTCGAATGCCTATTATTGTTAAAGCAAACTACAATGCTGTTTTGTAGGACTCTCAAAATAATCTAAGTGAAGCATGAGAGTTCATATATTTCTTCAAAATAAATCCACCGCCGTGCTCTAAAAGATATAAGTGAAGCACTAGAGCAAACAACAAACTACTCCGAAAGATATAAGTGAAGATCAATGAGTAGTTAAATAATTATTTAGCTATGTGAAGACTCTCTCATTTAATAATTTCAGATCTTGGTATTTTATTCAAACAGCAAGCAAAACAAAACGACATTTCAAGGATAGCAAACATCACGTGAAGAAGCAAAAACTTAGGATCAACCGAAACTAACCGATAGTTGTTGAAGAAGAAAGGTGGGATGCCAACCGGGGCATCCCCAAGCTTAGACGCTTGAGACTTCTTGAAATATTATCTTGGGATGCCTTGGGCATCCCCAAGCTTGAGCTTTTTTTGTCTCCTTAATTCCTCTCATATCACGGTCTCCCTAAATCTCAAAAGCTTCATCCACACAAAACTCAACAAGGACTCGTGAGATAAGTTAGTATAAACCAATGCAAAAACCTTATCATACTCTACTGTAGAAAATCACTAAAATTATTATTCAACATTGCATACTAAATGCCTCTGCATATTTAATACTCCTGTCCTCAAATAGAATCATTAAACAAGCAAACATATGCAAACAATGCAAACATGACAGCAATCTGCCAAAACAGTACAGTCTGTAAAGAATGCAAGATTTATCATAATTCCCTAACTCCAAAAATTATGAAACAAAATTCCCACTGTAGTAAATTTATCAGATCTTATTATTCAAAAGGTTTCAACATTTTATCACATTCTGACTTTTCTAGGGAATTTTTGCAACAGCGGTAAACTTTCTGTTTTGAAACAGCAACATGTATACTTGCAAAATAAGCATGCTAAAAGCTATCCTTGACATTTTTATTGAAAATAAAGATGCAAAACATTATTCTAAATAACAGCAAGAAAATACTAACAAAATAAAATGACGCTCCAAGCAAAACACATATCATGTGGTGAATAAAAATATAGCTCCAAGTAAAGTTACCGATGAACGAAGACGAAAGAGGGGATGCCATCCGGGGCATCCCCAAGCTTAGGCTCTTGGTTGTCCTTGAATATTACCTTGGGGTGCCTTGGTCATCCCCAAGCTTAGGCTCTTGCCACTTCTTATTCCATAGTCCATCGAATCTTTACCCAAAACTTCAAAACTTCACAACACAAAACTTCACAGAAAACTCATCAGCTCCGTTAGCGAAAGAAAAGAAAACACCACTTCAAGGTACTGTAATGAACTCATTATTTATTTATATTTTTGTTAAACCTACTTTATTACAACTTCTCTATGGTTTATAAACTATTTTACTAGCCATAGATTCATCAAAATAAGCGAGCAACACAATGAAAAAAGAATCTGTCAAAAACAGAACAGTCTGTAGTAATCTGTATCAAACGTATACTTCTTGAACTCCAAAAATTCTAAAAAAAGTTGTTGGACCTGAGTAATTTGTCTAGTAATCATCTGCAAAAAGAATCAACTAAATATCACTTTCCAGTAAAAAGTTGAAGCTAATATCGTGAGCGCTAAAGTTTCTGTTTTTTACAGCATGATCATAAAGACTTCACCCAAGTCTTCCCAAAGGTTCTACTTGGCACAAATACTAATTAAAACACAAAACCACATCTAACAAGAGGCTAGATGGATTATTTATTACTAAACAGAACCAAAAAGCAATAAACTAAAATAAAATTGGGTTGCCTCCCAACAAGCGCTAACGTTTAACGCCCCTAGCTAGGCATGATGATTTCAATGATGCTCACATAAAAGATAAGAATTGAAACATAAAGAGAGCATCATGAAGAATATGAATAGCACATTTAAGTATAACCCACTTCCTATGCATAGGGATTTTGTGAGCAAATAACTTATGGGAACATGAAACAACTAGCATTGGAAAGCAAAACAAGCATAGCTTCAAGATTTTCAACACATACAGAGGAAACTTGATATTATTGCAATATGTAGAAGCATATGATCCTCTCTCATAATAATTTTCAGTAGCATCATGAATGATTCAACAATATAACCAGCACATAAAGCATTCTTTTCATGATGCACAAGCATAGAAATTTTATTACTCTCCACATAAGCAAAATTCTTCTCATGAATAGTAGTGGGAGCAAACTCAACAAAATAACTACCATGTGAAGCATAATCCAATTGAAAATTAAAATCATGATGACAAGTTTCATGGTTATCTTTATTATTTATAGCATATGTGTCGTCACAATAATCATCATAAATAGGAGTCATGCTTTCATCATAATAAATTTGCTCATCAAAACTTGGGGTACTAAACATATCATCTTCATCAAACATAGCATCCCCAAGCTTGTGGCTTTGCATATCATTAGCATCATGGGTATTCAAAGAATTCATACTAACAACATTGCAATCATGCTCATCATTCAAATATTTAGTGCCAAACATTCTAATGCATTCTTCTTCTAGCACTTGAGCACAATTATCGGAATCCTTATTTTCATGAAAGACATTAAAAAGATGAAGCATATGAGGCAACCTTAATTCCATTTTTTTGTAGTTTTCTTTTATAGACTAAACTAGTGATAAAACAAGAAACTAAAAGATTCAATTGCAAGATCTAAAGATATACCTTCAAGCACTCACCTCCCCGACAACGGCGCCAGAAAAGAGCTTAGTTGACGAGGTGTGAGTGCCGCTTACCTAGCCTCCCCGGCAACGGCGCCAGAAAAGAGCTTGATGTCTACTACACAACCTTCTTCTTGTAGACGTTGTTGGGCCTCCAAGTGCAGAGGTTTGTAGGACAGTAGCAAATTTCCCTCAAGTGGATGACCTAAGGTTCATCAATCTGTGGGAGGCGTAGGTTGAAGATGGTCTCTCTCAAGCAACCCTGCAACCAAATAACAAAGAGTCTCTTGTGTCCCTAACACACCCAATACAATGGTAAATTGTATAGGTGCACTAGTTCGGCGAAGAGATGGTGATACAAGTGCAATATGGATGGTAGATATAGGTTTTTGTAATCTGAAAATATAAAAACAGCAAGGTAACTAATGATAAAAGTGAGCGTAAACGGTATTGCAATGCTAGGAAACAAGGCCTAGGGTTCATACTTTCACTAGTGCAAGTTCTCTCAACAATAATGATATAATTGGATCATATAACTATCCCTCAACATGCAACAAAGAGTCACTCCAAACTCACTAATAGCGGAGAACAAACGAAGAGATTATGGTAGGGTACGAAACCACCTCAAAGTTATTCTTTCCAATCAATCCATTGGGCTATTCCTATAAGTGTCACAAACAGCCCTAGAGTTTGTACTAGAATAACACCTTAAGACACAAATCAACCAAAACCCTAATGTCACCTCAAGTATCCGTGGGTATGATTATACGATATGCATCAAAATCTCAAATTCATCTATTCAACCAACACAGAACCTCAAAGAGTGCCCCAAAGTTTCTACCGGAGAATAACGACGAAAACGTGTGCCAACCCCTATGCATAGGTTCATGGGCGGAACCCGCAAGTTGATCACCAAAACATACATCAAGTGAGTCACGTGATATCCCATTGTCACCACAGATACGCACGGCAAGACATACATCAAGTGTTCTCGAATCATTAAAGACTCAATCCGATAAGATTACTTCAAAGGGAAAACTCAATCCATTACAAGAGAGTAGAGTGGGAGAAGCAACATAAGATCCAACTATAATCGCAAAGCTCGCGATACATCAAGATCGTGCCAAATCAAGAACACGAGAGAGAGATATCAAACACATAGCTACTGGAACATACCCTCAGCCCCGAGGGTGAACTACTCCCTCCTCATCATGGAGAGCGCCGGGATGATCAAGATGGCCACCGGTGAGGGATCCCCCCTCCGGCAGGGTTCCGGAACAGGGTCTCGATTGACTTTTGGTGGCTACAGAGCCTTGCGGCGGCGGAACTCTCGATCTATTCTGTTCCCCGAAGTCTTTAGGGTATATGTGTGACGCCCCCGATTTGACTGCACACTAATCATGCACGCCAATGTGTACGATCACGATCAGGGACTCACGGGAAGATATCACAACACAACTCTACAACATAAATAAGTCATACAAGCATTATAATACAAGCCAGGGGCCTCGAGGGCTCGAATACAATTGCTCGATCATAGACGAGTCAGAGGAAGCAACAATATCTGAGTACAGACATAAGTTAAACAAGTATGCCTTAAGAAGGCTAGCACAAAAGTAGCAACGATCGAAAAGGCAAGGCCTCCTGCCTGGGACCTCCTAACTACTCCTGGTCGTCGTCAGCGGCCTGCACGTAGTAGTAGGCACCTCCAGTGTCGTGGGAGTCGTCGTCGACGGTGGCGTCAGGCTCCTGGACTCCAACATCTGGTTGCGACAACCAGATAGAAAGGAAAAGGGGGAAAAGAGGGAGAGAAGCAACCGTGAGTACTCATCCAAAGTACTCGCAAGCAAGGAGCTACACTACATATGCATGGGTATATGTGTAAAGGGGCATATCAGTGGACTGAACTGCAGAATGCCAGAATAAGAGGGGGATAGCTAGTCCTGTCGAAGACTACGCTTCTAGTCATCTCCATCTTGCAGCAGGTAGAAGAGGGTAGATTGAAGTCCTCCAAGTAGCATCGCATAGCATAATCCTACCCGGCGATCCCCTCCTCGTCGCCCTGTTAGAGAGCGATCACCGGGTTGTATCTGGCACTTGGAAGGGTGTATTTTATTCAGTATCCCGTTCTAGTTGTCATAAGGTCAAGGTACAACTCCGGGTCGTCCTTTTACCGAGGGACACGGCTATTCGAATAGATAAACATCCCTGCAGGGGTGCACCACATAACCCAACACGCTCGATCCCAATTGGTCGGACACACTTTTCTGGGTCATGCCCGGCCTCGTAAGATCAACGCGTCGCAGCCCCACCTAAGCACAACAGAGCGGTCAGCACGCCGGTCTAATCCTAAGCGCGCAGGGGTCTGGGCCCATCGCCCTATGCACACCTGCACGTTGCGAACGCGGCCGCGAGCAGACCTAGCAACCCACACGATCACGGCGGTTACGTCAAAGCGGTCCAACACGGCGCGCGCCACTCAGTCGCTGACGTCACGAAGGCTTCGGCTGATACCACGACGCCGGGATACCCATAACTACTCCCGTGTAGATGGCTAGTGCGTATAGACCAAATGGCCAGACTCAGATCAAATACCAAGATCTCGTTAAGCGTGTTAAGTATCCGCGAACGCCGACCAGGGCCAGGCCCACCTCTCACCTAGGCGGTCTCAACCTGCCCTGTCGCTCCGCCACAAAGATCCACTTGCGGGTACTCCTACGAGCCGACCCGACTTTAGTCATCACATGTGTCATGTATATAGTATATAAGTATAAACCCGTGATCACCGCCCAGGTGATCACGGCCCAGTAGTATAGCATGGCAGACGGACAAGAGTGTAGGGCCACTGATGAATCACTAGCATCCTATACTAAGCAGTAGGATAGCAGGTAAGGGTAACAATTGTAGCAACAATGACAGGCTATGCATCAGGATAGGATTATCGGAAAGCAGTAACATGCTACACTACTCTAATGCAAGCAGTATAGAGGAGAGTAGGCGATATCTGGTGATCAAGGGGGGGGGGCTTGCCTGGTTGCTCTGGCAAGTAGGAGGGGTCGTCGACTCCGTAGTCGAACTGGGCAGCAGTAGTGTCGGTCTCGTAGTCTACCGGAGAGAGGAGGGGGAAGAAACAGTAAATACAATGCAAACATAAGCATGACGATGCGTGACATGACAATGAGCGGTGCTAGGTGTGTCCTAACGCGACAGTAGGTGGTACCGGTGAAGGGGGGGACATCCGGGAGGTATTCCCGATGTTTCGCGTTTTCAGACAGACGGACCGGAGGGGGAAAGTTGCTAGTTCGATAGGTTAGGGAGGTGTGGTGGACGAACGGATTGCGTATTTGGATTCGTCTCGTCGTTCTGAGCAATTTTCATATAGAAAACATTTTCATCCGAGTTACGGTTTAAAAGATATGAATTTTCAAAGTTTATTTGAATTTATGGAATTATTTATATTCAGCAAAAATGAATTATGACGTCAGCATGAGGCAATGCTGACGTCAGCAGGTCAACAGGTCGGCTGACCAGTCAAACCAGACAGGTGGGTCCAGTGGGACCCACATGTCAGCCTCTGCTAGTCTAATACTTAATTAAACTAATCTATCAGTATAATTAGAGGGGTGGGCCCCACATGTCAGTGAGTGTTTAGTTAAACTAATTATTTTTATTTATAAAACATTTTCTTTTTCTTTATTTTTGCGACGGGACCCGCATGTCAGTGACTGGGCCTGCCCAGTCAGCAGTTGACTGGGTCAACCCAGTCAACTGGGCCCGTGGGGCCACTGGCAGGGGCACTGGGGTGGCCCCAGGCCTGCCACGTCGGCGGCCGGCGCCGGAGCAACGCCGGCGACCAAAACGCACGGCGGCGCGCGCGGGAGGGGCGCGGGTTTCACCCACAGTGGGTTTGCGGGGGCGGGGCTGGGCGCGTTCGACGCGGCTCGACGTCGCGCGTCCAACGGCGGTGGTCGGAGGGGCTGGAACGGCCGGGGACGACCGCTACGAGCTCGCCGGCGGCGAGGTGCTACGGGTGCCCGACGGAAGCTGCGTTAGAGCGCGCGAACGGCCGAACTAACTACCTAGGCGGGTGCGGCACGGTGCGGTCGGGCTAGCGGGCCTACGCCCGTGACCATTTGGTCACCGGAGACACGCCGCCGGCGAGCTCCGCGGCGTGGCGTTCGGGCGTGCGTGGGGGAGCAGCTACGGAGCGCGAGCGAGCCAACGGAGAGGGGGAGGAGAAGGAGAGGCTCACTGCGAGGCTGTAGGGAGTGGCGGTGAGCTCGGGGAGGGCGCCGGGTAGCCGGAATCGGCGACGAACGACGGCGGCCGAAGGTTGAAGACGAGCTCGGGGAGGCCGGTGCAGAGGCGCTCGGCTCGTTCCCGAGGGCGTAGTCGACGTAGTCGACGGCGGGGAGTCGTTCGGGCACGTCGTCGGGGCGATCGGGGCACGGTGGCCGCGAGTTCGACGGTGAACGGCGGCGAGCACGCGCGGGCAGAGGGGATCGAAGGGGAGAGAGAGGTGGATCTGGCGGGGGAGAGGCGCAGAGGCCGAGGGAGTGAGCGGGGTGAGTGGGAGAGAGGCCCGAGGGGGCGGGGGCCGCTGGCGCCCTTATCCTCTCCGGCGTCGGTGCCGGCGAGGTGGTCGGGCGGGAGCGCGCCCCTGTTCCGACCCGGTCGGGGGAACAGGGAAGGGGGCGAGGGAGGAGAGGTGGGCTGGGCCGGGGTCGGGGGTGCGGCCCAGTTTGGGCCGGGGGGGTTCGGTCCAGATGGGCCACGGGTCCAGTGGGGGGGGAGGGCTTCTCCTTTTTTTTCTTTTTCTCTGACTGTGTTCTGTTTTCTGTTTTCTTTTTTTATTTGTTTATTTCCTTTTCTGTTTTATTTCATTTAAAAGTATTTAGGTATTTTATAAAAATGTGTTTTCTCCACCATAATTACCAGTGTAATATTTGGCACCCACTGAACATTTTTGTTTGAGTTTTTGAAAACTTTTATTTTTCACTTTAATTATATTTGAAGTTTGAACTAGGAGTTTGAAAAGGAAGGTGATTCAAATGTGATCAAGCCCTGTTTAGCAACATGATTAGCTTAATCACAGGGAGTTACTGTAGCATGATTCCCAGGGTGTTACAAATCTCCTCCACTACAAGAAATCTCGTCCCGAGATTTAGGAGGTAGAAGGAAACAGTGCGGGGTATTCTTCGCGCAGACGATCCTCTCGTTCCCAAGTGGCCTCATCTTCGGAATGGTGCGACCACTGGACTTTGAGAAACTTGATCGCCTTCTGACGTGTGCGGCGTTCAGCTTGGTCGAGAATGCGGACCGGATGCTCCTTATAGGAGAGGTCTTGCTGCAATTCGAGCACTTCATGATCCACGGCTCGGATTGGGTCCTTGAAGCAACGGCGGAGCTGTGACACATGGAACACATCGTGAACCTGAGAAAGGTTCGGCGGTAGCTCCAGTTGGTATGCCACTTTTCCACGCCTTTCGAGAATAGTGAATGGGCCAATATAGCGAGGAGCTAGTTTGCCCTTGATCCCGAAGCGGTGAGCACCCTTCATAGGTGTGACTCGAAGATAAGCCTTTTCGCCAGGTTGATAGACCATGTCTTTGTGATGACGGTCATACTGACTCTTCTGACGTGACTGAGCAGTCTTGAGATTCTCGCGAATAATGCGGACTTGTTCTTCGGCATCTTGGATAATATCCGGACCGAAGAGTGGACGTTCCCCAGTTTCTGACCAGTTCAGAGGGGTTCGGCACTTTCGTCCATATAACACTTCGAAGGGGGCCATCTTCAGACTAGCTTGATAGCTATTATTATAAGAGAACTCAGCATACAGGAGAGATTCCTCCCATTTCTTGCCGAAGGAAATGACGCAAGCTCGAAGCATGTCCTCGAGAACTTGATTGACGCGTTCAACTTGTCCTTGCGATTGAGGATGAAACGCAGTACTGAATGACAGATGAGTTCCCATAGCTTCTTGGAAGCTTGCCCAGAATCTTGAAGTGAATAAGCTGCCACGGTCTGAACTGATAACCAATGGAATACCGTGGAGTGAAACAATCCTGGACATATAGAGCGTTGCCAACTGGCTAGCAGTGATCGTTTCTTTGACTGCCAGGAAATGTGCAACTTTGGAAAGCCGGTCAATGACGACAAGAATAGCATCATTACCTTTCTGTGATTTGGGAAATCCAGTGACGAAGTCCATCTCAACATGGTCCCATTTCCATTCAGGAATAGAGATAGGTTGTAGAGTTCCAGCAGGCCTTTGATGTTCTGCTTTGATACGACGGCAAACGTCACACTCAGCAACATAACGAGCAATGTCTTGCTTCATATTAGACCACCAGAATCTCTGACGGATATCTTGGTACATCTTTGTACTACCAGGATGGATACACAGAGGCGTATCATGAGCTTCTTTCATAACTTCCTGTGTCATATCCAGGTTTTTCTCTGCACATGGCACCACTAGGCGGCCCTTGAAGTATAGGGTGCCATCTTCAGAAATGGTGAAGAATGAGGGCTTTCCTTCTGCGAGGTAGGGCTTAATCTTGTGGGCTTCAGAGTCATACTTCTGTAGCCTTTTGATGCTGTCCTCGAGATCTGGTTTAGCAACTAGGGTATTGAGGGAACCCTGGGCAACAACGTGGAGGTTCACCTTGCCAAATTCCTTAGGAGGGGGAGCGAGTGCACCCGGAGGAACAATATGGAGGTTCAGCTTCCTGAATTCTTCAACAAGCGAGGGCTGAACTTTATGAACCTGGAGGTGGTTGCAGTAAGACTTGCGGCTCAAGGGATCAGCCATTACATTAGCCTTGCCTGGCGTATAGGAAATACCCAAGTCAAAGTCTGCAACAAGCTCCATCCATCTCTGCTGACGGAGGTTCAGGTCTGGCTGAGTAAACAGATACTTCAGACTTTGGTGGTCGGTGAAGATCTCGCAACGATTACCGAGAAGGTAATGTCGCCACTGCTTCAGCGCATAAATGACAGCAGCAAGTTCGAGGTCGTGAACTGGGTAGTTCTCTTCGTGAGGGCGCAATTGCCGAGAGGCATAAGCAATCACTTTGCGGTCTTGCATTAGGACACAGCCTAATCCTTGACGGGAAGCGTCGCAGTAGATGACGAAGTCCTTCTTAGTATCAGGTGGAGCTAGAACTGGAGTAGAAGTCAACTTGTCTTTGAGTGCCTGGAAACTCTCCTGACATTTGTCTGTCCATTGGAACTTAACACCCTTATGCAATAGGTTAGTCAGAGGCCTGGCGATCTTAGAGAAGTTCTCGACGAATCGACAGCAATAGCTGGCGAGACCGAGAAAACTTCTGACTTGCTTAACGTTCTTGGGAGGAGTCCAATCAAGAATAGCCTGAACTCGCTCGGGGTTGACGGCAATACCATCCTTAGAGATGACATGCCCAAGATAGGTTACTTCGGGTAGCCAGAATTCACATTTAGAGAACTTGGCATATAGTTGATGTTCTCGTAGCTTTTCCAGCACAAGTCGAAGATGCTCAGCATGTTCTTCTTCGTTCTTGGAAAATATCAGGATATCATCCAGATAAACCACGACGAACTTGTCGAGGTAATCCATGAATATGTAGTTCATCAGACGAGAGAAGGTGGCTGGAGCATTGGTTAAACCGAAAGACATGACGGTGTACTCGTATGAACCATAGCGAGTCACGAAGGCGGTCTTTGGGATATCCTCTTCGCGAACACGGATCTGGTGGTAGCCCAACCTCAAGTCGAGCTTAGAGAACACTGACGAACCCGCCAGTTGATCATACAGATCATTGATCCGAGGAAGAGGGTATTTATTCTGAATGGTAGCTTGGTTTATAGGATGGTAGTCTTGAACTAACCGGTTTGTCCCATCCTTCTTCTTGACAAAGAGAGAAGGTGCTCCCCAAGGAGAGCAACTTGGGCGAATGAATCCTTTGCGAAGAGACTTGTCGATTTCCTCCTTAAGCTCAAGGAGTTCATGCGGCGGCATTTTGTAGGGTCGCTTGGCTATAGGAGTGGTGCCTGGTTTCAAGTCGATGATGAATTCGACAGCTCTAGCAGGGGGAATCCCTGGAAGTTCTTCAGGGAAGACGTCGAAGAATTCACACACGACGGGGATGTTTTCAATGCCCTCGAGTGGTGCAGCGTTCAATGCATTCAATGCATAGAGCCTTGCCTCGGCATTTTGTACCAGATGGGCTTGGTAAGTAACTATCTCATCTGAAGGGTGTAGCAGATGGACGGTCTTAGTGGTGCAAACGATTGAAGCAGTATGCGCTTTTAACCAATTCATTCCCAGAATGAGATCAATGCTACAGGACTTCAGTACGATGGGAGAGACAAGAAATTCCAGTCCTTCAATTTCAACAGTAACATCGTGACTAACCATAGAGGTTTGACATTGGCCCGCAGGGGTGTGTACCACTAGCGGAGTGTTTATCTCTTCGTAATGAATGCCATGCAGGAATGCAAATTCTGCTGATATGAATGAATGGGATGCTCCTGTATCAAATAAAACGGATGCTGGTACTGAATTTACGAGGAGTGTACCCATCACAGTAGCAGGCTGGTCTTGAGCTTCGCTGAGATCAACGTGGTTGGCATGAGCACGACCATAAGACTTAGCATTGTTGTTGCGGGGCTGGTTGTTACCACGGCCAGCTGCTGGAAGGGCCAGTTGATTCTGGTTCTGATAGCAGTTCCTGGCAAAGTGACCCGGTTGACCACACTTGAAGCACAGACCATTATCGGGAGTGGGAACAGGAGCCCCAGGTGGGGGAGCTGGTAGCTTTGACTGCCTAGATGGTGGAGGAGGCAGACGCGGTGCAGCATAAGATTTCCTGGGAGCAGGTGCATTTGGACGATACATGATGTTCGGGATCCATATCTTACGCTTCTGTGAGGGCGAGCCCGAAGATGAGCCCGTGTCACGGTTGCGCCTCTGAGAGCTCTGGTATTCCTGCAGACCAGTCTCGACATTGATGGCCTTATTCACCAAGGTGGCGAAATCAGCAAAGTCATGCACTAGAAGTGCGAGCTTGATGTCAGCTTGAAGGCCATCACGGAACTTCTCCTGTCTGCGTGCATCAGTTGCAATATCTTCTTCAGCATAGCGGGACAAGTCCAGAAACTCCCGCTGATAAGCTTCGACAGTTTTGTTGCCTTGGGTGAGGTTGCGAAACTCACGCTTCTTCCGGTCCATGACTCCCTGAGGAATGAAGCGGGCACGGAAAGCAGCTTGGAAGTCTGGCCAGGTGATGATTGTTCCAGCTGGCAGAGTACGCCTGTGGCTGTCCCACCACTGAGCTGCGGGTCCCTTCAGAAAGAAGGAAGCAAAGTTGACATAGCTGGCAGGGGCTACATCAGCAGACTCCATCTCATAGGTGATGTCACGGAGCCAGTCATCAGCATCCAGAGGCTGAGTTGAGCTGCGGTAGATGGTTGGGTTGAGGCGTATGAAATCTTGAAGAGTCACTTGAGCTGGCTGCTGGTTCATATTGGGGCGAGGGAACTGAGCCATCATATTTTCCATGAATTGGCGGTTCAGTTCAAACTGTTGGATCATACCAGCCATGTACTCAGGTGGTGGTGGGGCATCGCCACCACGACCACGACCACCTGGTCTAACCATCCTGCTAATATATAACAGGGGTAGTTCAGCATTGAGAAATTTGCAATGACAAGAATCATTCATGATGAAACATGCATAATGAAAGGCGCACGATAGCTACTACATAGTAGTCGGCATAACTTACAAAAGCGGTCATGCATAGAGTTCAGTACACAGAGTTCAGTACATAGACTAAAACATCATAGGCGGCACACAGGCTCGCGGCGACTGCAACTAATACTACAAGCAAGCCTACATCAGTCCCAAGAGGTACTGTGGAGGTAATCGTAGCCCGATAGCTGGTAGTGAGGCAACGGATAGCCCTCCACGTCAGCAGATTGGGGGCCGCGGATACTCAGGTGTAGAGCCCGACGCTCAGGTGGCAGAAGAGGGCCAAGTGCGGGAGAGTAGCCTCCCACCTCTGGCCAACCGACACCGTGGGGCATCACGGTCCTGGCTGGGTAGATCGCAGTACGTGGTACCTGTCCAGACCGGACAAAGGGGTGCAGCAGCGTCAGAGCACGGTAAAGGTGCTGACGGGTGGTGTACATCTCGTGGCGAAGAGCTCGGTTAGCTCGATCCAGCCCATCAGCATGCAGAACCAAGTGCTGATGGTAGCAGGGCTCCCGGGTGACAGTGGAGTAGGCAGCAGTATAGTATCCCTCCGCACCAACATCAGATGCGATAGCAATGTGCCTGAAAGGGGAGGCGTCCAACTCCTGATACTCACCACGAAGACGTGTCAGAGCAGCATAGGCAGCATCGTGGACAGCCATATCGATGGTCACACCAACTCCATGTGCGGTGTGCAGCACAGTAGTGGAGTCGTACTCCCGAGAGTAGAGGTGGACGATGGCTCGGTACTGCTCCTGGTTAAAGTCCTGGTACTCCTCGTAGACGGTGTACTCAGGGTGCCAGCGATAACCCAGATAGGTCATCATCTCAGCTAGCACCGCAGGTGATCCCGAGGCACCAATGGCCATCGTGTGGCGAACGACCTGCCTCGTGGGTTCCATCTGAAAGCAAAGACGTTTCAAAGGAGTCAAATGACAGTGTGCGAATTGTCCAAAATACTATTCTGAGAAACATCTATGGCTTATCCATCTTTGGGGTGAACGCGGTCACGGGATCCTAGTGTTAAAGTTAGTAAATTCGTTTAACCCGAGTAGAAGAGAGTTCAGAGTCCCAGAGTAAAGGTCGAGGAGTAAAAGATCCTAGTACCACCCAATGGCGACGTGGGCCCGTAAGACACACAGCCACGTTAGTAAAAGTTTTCGTAATGTCTAGACTCGACTTCGGCCAAGGAGTGTGGAAAGGGGGATTCCTACAGGCAGTCGGCTCTGATACCAACTTGTGACGCCCCCGATTTGACCGTACACTAATCATGCACGCCAATGTGTACGATCACGATCAGGGACTCACGGGAAGATATCACAACACAACTCTACAACATAAATAAGTCATACAAGCATTATAATACAAGCCAGGGGCCTCGAGGGCTCGAACACAATTGCTCGATCATAGACGAGTCAGCGGAAGCAACAATATCTGAGTACAGACATAAGTTAAACAAGTATGCCTTAAGAAGGCTAGCACAAAAGTAGCAACGATCGAAAAGGCAAGGCCTCCTGCCTGGGACCTCCTAACTACTCCTGGTCGTCGTCAGCGGCCTGCACGTAGTAGTAGGCACCTCCAGTGTCGTGGGAGTCGTCGTCGACGGTGGCGTCAGGCTCCTGGACTCCAACATCTGGTTGCGACAACCAGATAGAAAGGAAAAGGGGGAAAAGAGGGAGAGAAGCAACCGTGAGTACTCATCCAAAGTACTCGCAAGCAAGGAGCTACACTACATATGCATGGGTATATGTGTAAAGGGGCATATCAGTGGACTGAACTGCAGAATGCCAGAATAAGAGGGGGATAGCTAGTCCTGTCGAAGACTACGCTTCTAGTCATCTCCATCTTGCAGCAGGTAGAAGAGGGTAGATTGAAGTCCTCCAAGTAGCATCGCATAGCATAATCCTACCCGGCGATCCCCTCCTCGTCGCCCTGTTAGAGTGTGATCACCGGGTTGTATCTGGCACTTGGAAGGGTGTATTTTATTCAGTATCCAGTTCTAGTTGTCATAAGGTCAAGGTACAACTCCGGGTCGTCCTTTTACCGAGGGACACGCCTATTCGAATAGATAAACTTCCCTGCAGGGGTGCACCACATAACCCAACACGCTCGATCCCAATTGGACGGACACACTTTTCTGGGTCATGCCCGGCCTCGTAAGATCAACGCGTCGCAGCCCCACCTAAGCACAACAGAGCGGTCAGCACGCCGGTCTAATCCTAAGCGCGCAGGGGTCTGGGCCCATCGCCCAATGCACACCTGCACGTTGCGAACGCGGCCGCGAGCAGACCTAGCAACCCACACGATCACGGCGGTTACGTCAAAGCGGTCCAACACGGCGCGCGCCACTCAGTCGCTGACGTCACGAAGGCTTCGGCTGATACCACGACGCCGGGATACCCATAACTACTCCCGCGTAGATGGCTAGTGCGTATAGACCAAATGGCCAGACTCAGATCAAATACCAAGATCTTGTTAAGCGTGTTAAGTATCCGCGAACGCCGACCAGGGCCAGGCCCACCTCTCACCTAGGCGGTCTCAACCAGCCATGTCGCTCCGCCACAAAGATCCACTTGCGGGTACTCCTACGAGCCGACCCGACTTTAGTCATCACATGTGTCATGTATATAGTATATAAGTATAAACCCGTGATCACCGCCCAGGTGATCACGGCCCAGTAGTATAGCATGGCAGACGGACAAGAGTGTAGGGCCACTGATGAATCACTAGCATCCTATACTAAGCAGTAGGATAGCAGGTAAGGGTAACAATTGTAGCAACAATGACAGGCTATGCATCAGGATAGGATTATTGGAAAGCAGTAACATGCTACACTACTCTAATGCAAGCAGTATAGAGGAGAGTAGGCGATATCTGGTGATCAAGGGGGGGCTTGCCTGGTTGCTCTGGCAAGTAGGAGGGGTCGTCGACTCCGTAGTCGAACTGGGCAGCAGTAGTGTCGGTCTCCTAGTCTACCGGAGAGAGGAGGGGGAAGAAACAGTAAAAACAATGCAAACATAAGCATGACGATGCGTGACATGACAATGAGCGGTGCTAGGTGTGTCCTAACGCGACAGTAGGTGGTACCGGTGAAGGGGGGGAACATCCGGGAGGTATTCCCGATGTTTCGCGTTTTCGGACAGACAGACCGGAGGGGGAAAGTTGCTAGTTCGATAGGTTAGGGAGGTGTCGTGGACGAACGGACTGCGTATTTGGATTCGTCTCGTCGTTCTGAGCAATTTTCATCCGAGTTACGGTTTAAAAGATATGAATTTTCAAAGTTTATTTGATTTTATGGAATTATTTATATTCAGCAAAAATGAATTATGACGTCAGCATGAGGCAATGCTGACGTCAGCAGGTCAACAGGTCGGCTGACCAGTCAAACCAGACAGGTGGGTCCAGTGGGACCCACATGTCAGCCTCTGCTAGTCTAATACTTAATTAAACTAATCTATCAGTATAATTAGAGGGGTGGGCCCCACATGTCAGTGAGTGTTTAGTTAAACTAATTATTTTTATTTATAAAACATTTTCTTTTTCTTTGTTTTTGCGACGGGACCCGCATGTCAGTGACTGGGCCTGCCCAGTCAGCAGTTGACTGGGTCAACCCAGTCAACTGGGGCCCGTGGGGCCACTGGCAGGGGCACTGGGGTGGCCCCAGGCCTGCCACGTCGACGGCCGGCGCCGGAGCAACGCCGGCGACCAAAACGCACGGCGGCGCGCGCGGGAGGGGCACGGGTTTCACCCACAGTGGGTTTGCGGGGGCGGGGCTGGGCGCGTTCGACGCGGCTCGACGTCGCGCGTCCAACGGCGGTGGTCGGAGGGGCTGGAACGGCCGGGGACGACCGCTATGAGCTCGCCGGCGGTGAGGTGCTACGGGTGCCCGACGGAAGCTGCGTTAGAGCGCGCGAACGGCCGAACTAACTACCTAGGCGGGTGCGGCACGGTGCGGTCGGGCTAGCGGGCCTACGCCCGTGACCATTTGGTCACCGGAGACACGCCGCCGGCGAGCTCCGCGGCGTGGCGTTCGGGCGCGCGTGGGGGAGCAGCTATGGAGCGCGAGCGAGCTAACGGAGAGGGGGAGGAGAAGGAGAGGCTCACTGCGAGGCTGTAGGGAGTGGCGGTGAGCTCGGGGAGGGCGCGGGGTAGCCGGAATCGGCGACGAACGACGGCGGCCGAAGGTTGAAGACGAGCTCGGGGAGGCCGGTGCAGAGGCGCTCGGCTCGTTCCCGAGGGCGTAGTCGACGTAGTCGACGGCGGGGAGTCGTTCGGGCACGTCGTCGGGGCGATCGGGGCACGGTGGCCGCGAGTTCGACGGTGAACGGCGGCGAGCACGCGCGGGCAGAGGGGATCGAAGGGGAGAGAGAGGTGGATCTGGCGGGGGAGAGGCGCAGAGGCCGAGGGAGTGAGCGGGGTGAATGGGAGAGAGGCCCGAGGGGGCGGGGGCCGCTGGCGCCCTTATCCTCTCCGGCGTCGGTGCCGGCGAGGTGGTCGGGCGGGAGCGCGCCCCTGTCCGACCCGGTCGGGGGAACCGGGAAGGGGGCGAGGGAGGAGAGGTGGGCTGGGCCGGGGTCGGGGGTGCGGCCCAGTTAGGGCCGGGGGGGTTCGGTCCAGATGGGCCACGGGTCCAGTGGGGGGGGAAGGGCTTCTCCTTTTTTTTTCTTTTTCTCTGACTGTGTTCTGTTTTCTGTTTTCTTTTTTTTATTTGTTTATTTCCTTTTCTGTTTTATTTCATTTAAAAGTATTTAGGTATTTTATAAAAATGTGTTTTCTCCACCATAATTACCAGTGTAATATTTGGCACCCACTGAACATTTTTGTTTGAGTTTTTGAAAACTTTTATTTTTCACTTTAATTATATTTGAAGTTTGAACTAGGAGTTTGAAAAGGAAGGTGATTCAAATGTGATCAAGCCCTGTTTAGCAACATGATTAGCTTAATCACAGGGAGTTACTGTAGCATGATTCCCAGGGTGTTACAATATGGATATATATATATATATAGGCGGAAGAAGTACGTCGGTGGAGCTCCGAGCTGTCCACGAGGTAGGGGGCGCGCCCCCCACCCTTGTGGGCAGCCCGGGACTCCCCTGGTGTAACTCCGGTACTCCGTGGGCTTGTTCTGGTCCAAAAATAAGTTCCGAGGAGTTTCAGGTCAATTGGACTCCGTTTGATATTCCTTTTCTTCGAAACACTGAAATAGGCAAAAAAAACAGCAATTCTGGGCTGGGCCTCCGGTTAATAGGTTAGTCCCAACAATTTGGTCTTGCACATGTAGGTCCTGCTGTCAGAGGTTTTGACCCACTGTTCGACCCTTTTTGCATATGGGGAAATGAGTTGTCCATGAATATCAGTCAAGTCAAGAAACTCAGAAAGATTGTTAGGATAAAGAAATTAGTGACAAAAACAACAAGATCTTTGTCTGCACAATGAAGAAGACATCAGTTCACGACAGGATGGTACTAACTATTATACCTTGCCTTTTTTATTCATTTGCCCCATTTCCAATATAGAGAAGATATTTATGCACATCCTTGTTTTCAGGCCTTTCCAAAGCAGTTCACTGATTATTACCTCTCAAACCACCTGTATGGTCAGGAGGTGAGGAAGGTATTCATACAACACCCACGGTTCAATATTGAAGTGTTCCTGAAGAGGACGAAGGATGGACGGTCAATCATCCACAGGCACTGGCCTAAAGTTACAAAGACCTTCAACATCAATGAAGGCTCAATATTCGCCTTCTGCTTCAGCAGTTTTCCAGATGAGATACATCTGTCTATGTACCATCTATGATGTTAATTTTAAAGGTTATAGATGTTGCATGTGAAACTTAGTCCTGGTGTAGTTGTGTAATGGGGTAGCTGAGTGTTGAAGCTATATGATGTTGTACTCTGGTGTATTTCAATTATGAAAATGAAATATATTGTGTGCTTAATATGAACTGTCAATTAGATTAATAAATGGATTATGAATAATCGGATAATTAGCTGATGTTTGCTGAGCTGAAGGAGTCCCCGGGCTGACTGCTGCAGTCCCCGGGCCGGGTTCTGAAGTCCCCGGGCCGAGTGCGACTGCTGCACTCCCCGGGCCGCCTGCCGACTTCTCTGTGCTGCTGATGTCTGCTGCGCCGATCGTCGGTCACACTGGTGAACACGACGTAGGCTCCCTGCTCCTCAGGGTACTCGTCTTGTATCGCGCCGACTGGCTGATCCGCCAGCTTCTGAGGAGGCGGCGGTGGTGGCGGGCCGGCTGGTGGAGGGGCCTGGAGGCCGTCTCCCTTGGCGATTCTGGTCAGCCAGTGACACTATCGGGTCGTGTGGTTGGACGGCTTCGCGCCGCCGTGGAACTTGTAGGGGGCGTCGAGGGTTTGCTCGTAGGAGAAGGCGGGCAGCCAGTTTGGCTTGCCGCCCTTCTGACGCTTTGGCTGGGGCCGCCCCTCCGGCTGTTCGTCTTTGATTGCTGCCACCTGCCGGCTTGTGAAAGCGGGTTGTGTGGCCTTGCGCTTGTTGTCGTTGGCCTGCTGGCGCCGACTGGAGTCGCCAGCCGGGGTTCATGGAGCCGGAGGCGCCATCTTGCCGGACGCGTCGACTCGGATCTCGGCCTTCATGGAGGAGTCGGCGGTGGCATACTTGTCTGCTATAACCAGCAGCTCATCAAGGGAAGTCGGCTCATCGCAGAGGAGTCGGTGCTTGAGGAGGGTGCCCTCTCGGCACCCGGCGATGAAGTATTCGATGGCCTGCACCTCGTGCATGCCCTCGCAGGAGTTGCACAACTCGGCCCAGCGCGTGAGGTAGTCGCGAGTCGACTCGTTGGGGCCTTGGACGCACAGGGATAGCTGGCGTGGCTTGGGCGGCCGCTTGTATGTGCTGGTGAAGTTGCGGACGAAGGCGTCGGTGAAGTCTACCCAGCTGTCGATGCTGCGGGGTCTCAGACTGTTCAGCCATGTCCGGGCCGTGCCCTGGAGCATGAGCGTGACATATTTCACGGCAACACGCTTGTTGCCGTTGGCGATGTTGACGGTCGTCGAGTAGTCGACCAGCCAGTCCTCCGGCTTCACGGAGCCGGTGTACTTGGGGGTGTCTCTGGGGAGCGTGAACCCTTGGGGGAAGGGCTCGTCTCTGATGCGGGGGCCAAAACAGGGTGGCCCCAGCTCGTCTTCTTCTTCTAACGCCTGGGATCGGTTGAGGCGGTCGATCCGGTGGCTGGCGTCGCTTTCTCCAATCCCCTCTCGGCGGCCGAGTCGGTCGCCGAGCGATGGGTGATCGACAGGCGGCGGGGAGACGCGCCTCTCCCTGTGGGGCGGAGGAGGCGGGCAGTCGTCCCGTCGTCTGACGGCTCTTGGGCGACCGTCTGGGTCGCGCTCGAGGTGATATGGGTCCGGTTGCCGCTAGCAGCCGGCTGCTCGTCTCTCCTACCGCGGACTCCGCCAGTCGGCGTCCGGGAGGTCGCGCCTTGGTCTCGGCGGGGAGGCGGGTCGTCGTTCCGCCGACGGGGTGCGTCTTCACGGCAGCCGGCCTCCTGCTGCACGGCGGCCGCTTCTAGGAGCTGCTGGACGCACTCCGTCATGTGGCGACGCTCGTCGCCCTTGAGCCGGTCCAGCTCGTCAGCTGCCGCTTGAGCGGCCCGCAGGTTCTCCACAGCCGTGGCATAGACGGGGCGATCTACCCCGAACATGCTGGCGACGATCGCGCCACGCTGTCGGACTTGGCCCGCGCGGCTGGGCCCGCCGGGAGTCGGCGTGCCGCCGACCGCCCGGTCCATCTCTCGCTGGTAAGCCTCCGTGAGGCGTCTCATGCCGGCCAGCCGGTTGGCGCTTTCGAGGAGTTGGAGGCGGCGTGCCTCCAGGGTCTCGGCGTCGGCGTCTTCCGGGATCGGCACGGTCAGGTCGTGCAGGGCCGCATGCAGCGGGTCCTGGCTGCCGCCACAAGAGTGCTCGCCAACGACGAGCACCTCACTGATGGTGCTTCTGCCGCTGCGCTCGTGGGGGAGCGGTTCGTCGTAGACCACCACGTTGGTGGGGAACGCGTCGAGCGACGCGGTGTCTGAGTCGACCAGCATCGGGTCGGTGGAGCCAACCGACTCCACATCGGCGGCAAGCTCGTCAGCGATGTGGAGTTGGTCGAGGAGGCCGACGAGGTGATCCTCGGAGTCGCCGTTGCCAGCGTCGGACGCTGGCTCGTCGGAGAGGCTGATCTCGCCCACAAGATCGGCAAGGCAGCTCGCTGCGCAGGTGATCTCCGCGCCGCGCAGCGCATCGGCGCAAACGTCGTCGGGCGTGCCAGGCTGGCTACGCTTGCTGGGAAGGAACAAGGTTCCCGTCCAGAGCAGGTCTCCGGGAGATGGTGCACCTCGCCCCACGGTGGGCGCCAAATGTCGGGGGTTGGGTGCGACATATGCCAACGGGTGGCTTATCATGGTGGGAGCGAGTAGAACGTCGCCGGTGCCTGGAAGCGGGATAAGGCGCAAGCAAGAACACCATCGGACTTTACCCAGGTTCGGGGCTCTCCTAGGAGATAACACCCCTAGTCCTGCTCTGCGGGGTCTCTGCATAATCACTAAGGCGTAGTGGCTACAAAGGTGCTCCTGGAGCTGTTGGCTAGAGGTAGGAGAAGGCAAGGCTAGCTCTCCTCCCTTCTCTACGTGTGTGGCTAATCATGATGGGTTCGAACCCTTTGCATGGGTGCCCCGGGGGGCTTATATAGGCCTACCCCTCGGGGGTACAACGGTAATCTGTCCGGGCACGGGTCCCGTCTGTCCGTGTCTCTGGGCGCCGGCTTCTCTGCCGACTGTTGGGGCCCGCCGGCTTGGCGGGGCCCGCCGCCTGGTAGGGCACAGGGCCGACAGGCCATACCCGCAAATCACGGGTCCTGCCGGCTCCTGGTTACTGTTGTCATGATGTTGATGATGTGAGCTTGGTCGTGGGAGCGTGGCTACAGTCCCGCCGGCTGGTGGCAGATCACTGTAGCCACGCCGCGTCTCCTCTGGTCAATGGCGCACAGAGCCCTAGGGGAAGGCCAGCCGTCCTCCGGAGGCCGACTCCCCTTGGGTCCGACTGGTCCAGCCCCAGCCGTCTTCTGGGCTGTCGCTGACCAGCAGGGCCCGCCGCCTGCTGGCCGTGCTGACAGGCCGTCGTGGGAACAAGGGCCATGACGTCAGGGGCGGAGTGGTAACAGTGCAGCGCCGTCGGAGATCTCCGCGGTGCACTGTGGCCACGCCTGGTCTTGGATTCGGGTGGGAGGATGGGCAGCTCTGCAGCCTCTCCCCGTCTTGTCATCTTAATGGAGGCGCCGGTCCGTCGGGCGCCATGAGCCGGCTGCGTGGGAGCCGGCCTCCTGAGGAGTCGCCGGCAGGGAGTCGGACCGAACGGGGCGCCGGCTCCCGTGGCGAGCCGGCTTCCAGCAGTCGGCCAATCGGCCAGTCGGCCCGTCGGCCCGTCGGCCGGTCGGCCGATCGGCCAGTCGGCGCTTCGTCCTGGCGTCTCGAGGGCCGCAGCCTGCCCTGATCTTTTGGAAGATCTTGGGGCACGGGTTAGGCTACCCATGACCCAATACTCCGACAGGAATGCACTTTTCACATCCATTTGATATAAGATGTTATCATGATGGTTAGCATAAGCAAGTAATATGCGAATAGCCTCAAGTCTAGCAACAGGTGCAAAAGTTTCATCGAAATCAATTCCTTCAACCTGTGTGTAGCCTTGAGCTACAAGCCATGCCTTATTCCTCACCACAAGGCCATTTTCATCTTGCTTGTTGCGGTAGATCCACTTTGTGCCAATGATATTATGCTTGCGAGGATCTGGACGTTTGACCAGTTCCCATACGTTGTTGAGCTCGAACTGATGTAATTCTTCTTGCATGGCCTGAATCCATTCAGGCTCCAGAAATGCTTCATCTACCTTAGTGGGCTCTGTGATAGAGAAAAAAGCATAGTGCCCACAAAAGTTAGACAAATGTGAAGCTTTTGAGCGTGTGAGAGGACCTGGTGCTTTGATGTCATTGATGATCTTTTCAACTTGCACTTCTTTTGCAACGCGAGGATGAGCTGGTTGTCGTCGAGGAATTTGATCAGCATTTTCCTCAGCACCATTTTCTTCACCACCATTTTCTTCAGGTGCATTAGCTTGACGTTCTTCACATTCTGGAATGAATTCTTCAGCAGATTCTTCGGTTGGAACGACATCCTCAGTAGCCTTGAACTTGATAGATTCCTCAGGTGCTGGTTCATCTATCACAGAAAGTAGGTGCTTTCTTTGCGAGCCATTAGTTTCGTCGAACCGCACATCTACAGTTTCAACAACCTTGTGAAGAACGTTGTTGAAGACTTTGTAGGTGTGCGAGTCCTGTCCGTAACCAAGCATAAAACCCTCATGTGCTTTCGGTGCAAATTTAGAGTGGTGATGAGGATCTCTAATCCAGCATTTAGCACCGAAGACTTTGAAGTAACTCACATTGGGTTTCTTGTCAGTGAGGAGTTCATAGGCAGTCTTCTTGAAGAATTTGTGAAGATATACTCTGTTGATGATGTGGCATGCAGTATCAATTGCCTCAATCCAAAAACGAGGAGGCGTTTTGTATTCATCAAGCATAGTGCGTGCCATCTCAACGAGAGTCCTATTCTTGCGCTCCACGACGCCATTCTGCTGAGGAGTATAAGGTGCAGAAAGCTCATGAGTAATACCAAGTTCATCAAGATAGTCATCAAGACCAGAATTCTTGAACTCAGTTCCATTGTCACTTCTGATGTGCTTGATCTTCACACCAAAGTTGGTTGAAGCCCTCGAGGAAAATCGTTTGAAGACTTCCTGCACTTCATGTTTGTAAGTAACAATGTGTACCCATGTATAGCGAGAGTAATCATCGACAATGACAAAGCCATATAGAGATGCTTCATTAGTTAGTGCTGAATAATGATTTGGACCAAAGAGATCCATGTGAAGCAATTCAAATGGATGAGATGTGGTCATGATAGTCTTCGCGGGATGCTTGGCCTTGGTCATCTTTCCAGCTTCACAGGCACCACACAAGCGATCCTTGAGGAATTTGACATTCTCAATGCCAATGACATGCTTCTTCTTCGCTAGCGTGTGCAAGTTCCTCATGCCTGCATGACCAAGTCGTCGATGCCATAGCCAACCTTCTGAAGCTTTTGCAAGTAAGCACACGGCTGGTTGTGGTCCTGTAGAGAAATCAACAATATACAAGTCTCCTCTCCTAAAGCCTTCGAAGACTTTGGAATGGTCAGCTTCCATAATCACAACACAACGATACTTGCCAAAGATAACAACCATATCAAGATCACAAAGCATTGAGACAGACATGAGGTTGAATCCCAAGGACTCGACAAGCATGACTTTGTCCATGTGTCAATCCTTTGAGATAGCAACCTTACCTAGGCCCAATACCTTTCTTTTGCCTTTATCAGCATAGGTGATATGCTTCAGATGCGATGGAGATAGGGGAGCATCCATCAGTAGATTCTTGTCACCAGTCATGTGATTTGTACATCCACTATCGAGTACCCACTCATGTACTTTGGGGTGGTCATCCTGCAGATGAATTAGTACGACTTACGATCTCATATAATTCATCAGTGAAGAATATGACATCAATTCATCAGATCAATTTCATAAGCACATAACATATAAAGCAGTATGAGGATGTGAGAAATGAAGATTCATTTCTTCATGATTAGCATGCGTCCTATCAGGCATGTTTCAGGTCTCCAGCAACTTCTTTAGACGTTTTAGCATGTCTGGAGACCTGATCCTGCATAAGAGATTAGTTCTTTTTCTTCACCACCCCTGTAGGGGTGGCAAAGAGTTCATCACTCTGCGAGCTCCATAAGAGAAAGGTGGCATAGAAGCCAGTCCATTTCGTTTCACATATGATGAGTTAGGGTAAGCATATGAATAAGCAGAGAAATTCTTCGAGGACTTATGAACATAATGGTTAGAAGAATAATGCTCATATTCATAGCCCTTTGCTCTTCCCTGCGAAACAGAGTTGTTAGCACGATGATGTTCATATGAGGACTTGTATCCATATGAAGAATTTGGTCCATATGAAGAATTTGATCTGGGGTTCCTTTTCTTCACAGGTGGTGTCATGATGACATTCACCTGAAGACTTTCAAGGCACCTTCTGGGAACCCAGATTTTCTTCATAGGGGAACCATTCCTGCAGTTAGTGCCCACATATCTAGCAAATACTTCACCATTCTGATTTTTGAACAGTTTATAGTTGGAGTCAAATGACTCATCAGAAGAATGAGGAGATTCACATGTATAGCCAGATAAATTAGATGGATCAACTGGAGGTCCCTTTGCAGCAACCCATGAGGTTTTGGGGTACTGCTCAGGCTTCCAATATGTACCATCAGCATTCAGTTTCCTCTCAAAGGCAATACCCTCTTTCCTAGGGTTCCTGTTGAGGATCTGCTTTTTAAGCACATCACAAAGAGTCTGATGCCCTTTGAGGCTTTTGTACATGCCTGTCATGTACAATTCCTTCAGCCCTGCATCGTCAGTGATACTAGCAATGTCCTCAGATGAGGAATTAGTGATAGCAGAGACAGATGAAGAATTTGTAACAGTTGAAGCATTTGAACATTCAGGTGAAGAATTAGCAGATTCTCGTTCAATGCACTTCAAACATGGAGGAATAGATTCTTCATGAGCAGCGCTGATTTGTTGAGCAAGTAATGAATCGCGCTCCTTCTGAAGATCTTCATAACTCTCTCTTAGCTTCTCAAGATCTTGCTTTCTTTGAAGAAATTCATACGAAAGCTTCTCATGATCAGTTAAGAGAGTGTTATGATGACTATGAAGATTATCAAACTTGGACTGAAGTCTCTGAAGATTTTCAGTCAAGGTTTGAGTGCGATCCATTTCTTCACCCAACATATCATCACTTTTGTCTAGCATGTTTTGAACCTTTTCAAGAGCCCTTTGTTGTTTCACAGCAATTTTAGCAAGTTTAGAATAGTTGGGCTTAAGGTTTTCGTCAGATTCATCCTCACTTAATTCAGAAGAGGGATATTTGAGTACCTTGGCACCCTTTGCCATGAAGCAATAGGTGGGAGCATAGTCATCATTGTCTTCATCAGCCTTGTTGGTGAAACCATTTTCTTCAGAGTTGAAGATAGACTTGCTGACGAAAGCAGTGGCGAGAGCTAGGCTAGCCACACCAGATTCAGATTCTTCAGAGACCTCTTCCTCTTCATTTTCCTCAGATTCAGCTTCAGAGTCCATTTCCTTGCCAATGAATGCCCGAGCCTTCTTGGAGCTGCTCTTCTTGTGAGATGAAGATTTTGAAGATTTTGATGATGAAGATTTTTAGGATTTCTTCTTTTTCTTCACATCATCAGAACTGTAATCCTTGTATTTCTTCTTCTTTGATTCCTTTTCCCACTGAGGACAATCTTGAATGTAGTGTCCAGGTTTCTTGCATTTGTGACAAAGCCTCTTCTTGTAGTCACTGGATGAGGAATCATTGCTCCTTGAAGATTTTCCAAAGCGACGTCTAGAGAGCTTCTGGAATTTCCTCACAAGCATTGCAAGCTCATGGCTCAGTTCTTCAGGATCACCAATGCTACTGTCAGAGTCTTCGTCTTCAGATTCAGAGACAGGCTTAGCCTTTAGTGCACATGATCTGCCACAGCTTGAGCCATAGAGATCTCTCTTTTCAGCAAGCTGGAACTCATGAGTATTTAGCCTCTCGAGGATGTCAGCTGGATCAAGTGCCTTGTAATCAGCTCGCTCTTGTATCATCAAAGCCAGAGTATCAAATGAGGAATCAAGCGATCTCAACAATTTCTTCACCACCTCATGGTCGGTGATGTCAGTGGCACCAAGCGCTTGAAGTTCATTTGAGATGTCAGTGAGGCGATCGAAGGTTTGTTGAACATTTTCATTGTCGAGTATTTTGAAGCGGTTGAAGAGATTGCGAAGAACATCAACTCGAGAGTCACGCTGCATAGAGACTCCTTCGTTGACTTTGGACAGCCTATCCCAGATAATTTTAGCAGTTTCCAAAGCACTCACTCTTCCATATTGTCCTTTGCTCAGATGGCCACATATGATATTCTTCGCTTGAGAATCGAGTTGCTTGAATCTCTTCACATCGGCAGCGTTCAGTGAGGGTGAGACAGATGGAACACCATTTTCCACAACATACCAAAGATCATTGTCAATTGCCTCAAGATGCATTCGCATCTTATTCTTCCAGTAGGGATAGTCCGACCCATCGAAGGTAGGACACCCAGCAGAGACCTTGATCATATATGTGGTCAACATAACTAAAACTCCAGGCGGTTAAACCAAAATCACACAGAACAAGGGAGTACCTTGCTCTGATACGAATTGAAAGTGCGTTATATCGACTAGAGGGGGGTGAATAGGCGATTTTTATGAATTCTTCACTGAGGAATTTGCGGGTGAGGAAATTCCTAACTAAAGAACTACTTGCAGCGGAATAAGTACTCAGAAGCAATCATAACAGAGCATAAGCATGTTCATCATGATGAAATGAAAGTAAAACACGGAGTACGGAATGCGTAAACACAGGATACACAAGATGAAGACAAACAGACTGAAGAAATTGAACTGAGGAAATTGAGAAAGTCTTCAGTCAAAGTCTTCAAACACAGATATGACACATACACAGAACACAGATGAGGAAATGAAAGAGTTGAGGAAATAGAACCAGTGGCTTGGTGAAGACAATGATTTGGTAGACCAGTTCCAACTGTTGTCTCAGTTGTACGTCTGGTTAGGGCGGCTAGGTATTGAAACCTGAGGACACACAGTCCCGGACACCCAGTCAAGGACACACAGTCCAAGACACTCAGTCCTCACCTTATTCCCCTTGAGCTAAGGTCACACAGACCTCGCCCAATCACTCGTGGTAAGTCTTCAGGTGACTTCCAAACCTTCACAAACTTGGTCACACGGCGATCCACAATTCCTCTTGGATGCTCAGACCATGACGCCTAACCGTCTGGAAGAAGCACAGTCTTCAAAGGTAAAAAGCGTCGGATCCACGCAGGATCAATCTCTTCAGTGATGCTCAATCACTTTGGGTTTGTAGGTGTTTGGGTTTGGGTTTTTCCTCACTTGATGATTTTCTCTCAAATTTCTCAAGAGGATGGGTTGCTCTCAATTGACAAGTGTCAGTTTCTTCCGGAGCAGCCAACCAGCTAGTGGTTGTAGGGGGCGGCTATTTATAGCCTAGGGACCAGCCTGACATGATAAGACATAAATGCCCATCAATGATATGACCGTTAGGTGGATAAGATATTTTGGGATAGCTGGCGCATAGCACAGCAATGGTCGGAAATTTGACTATCAAATTCCTCAGGACTATCATGTTCCTCACTGTGTAGGCAATCCGCAATGGCGAATTCCTAACTCCTCAGTTAGAACAAATTCCTCAGAGACCAGAAGAACTTCGTCTCTGTCACTGAAGAATATGACTGAACTGTATGAGATTTCCAATGGCTTCACTCGAAGGGATTGGTAGGTGTAGAATTTTGAGTTGAGCATCACTTGGAAATTTTCCTTAGTATTTCCTCGACCCCCTTTAACAGTACGGTGTTTCCTATGACTCAAGAAAAAGAAAAAGAAAACTATGAAAACAAAAGTCTTCAAGCTTCATAATCCTCACATGAATATCAAGTCTTCACGGTTACACCAATTTCTTCACTTTCAAAGTCTTCATGAAAGTCTTCAGGAATACCAAAATCTTCAGTCGAAGATATTCATTTTTAGGGGTCGACATTTCCTGTAAATATCTCATTCCTCATAGACTTATAGATCTGTGTACACTCACAAACGCATTAGTCCCTTAACCTATAAGTCTTCAATACACCAAAATCACTAAGGGGCACTAGATGCACTTACACCCTAGCTAGGCATGATGATTTCAATGATGCTCACATAAAAGATAAGAACTGAAACATAAAGGGAGCATCATGAAGAATATGACTAGCACATTTAAGTCTAACCCACTTCCTATGCATAGGGATTTTGTGAGAAAACAACTTATGGGAACAATAATCAACTAGCATAGGAAGGCAAAACAGGCATAACTTCAAAACTTTAAGCATATAGAGAGGAAACTTGATATTATTGAAATTCCTACAAGCATACATTCCTCCCTCATAATAATTTTCAGCAGCATCATGAATGAATTCAACAATATAACCAGCACCTAAAGCATTCTTTTCATGATCTACTTGCATAGAAATTTTATTACTCTCCACATAAGCAAAGTTCTTCTCATGAATAGTAGTGGGAGCAAACTCAATAAAATAACTATCATGTGATTGAAAATTAAGATCAAGATGACAAGTTTCATGGTTATCATTATTCTTTATAGCATACGTGTCATCGCTATAATCATCATAGATAGGAGGCATGCTTTTATCATAGTAAATTTTCTCATCAAAACTTGGGGGACAAAAAATATCATCTTCATCAAACATAGCATCCCCAAGCTTGTGGCTTTGCATATCATTAGCATCATGGGTATTCAAAGAATTCATACTAACAACATTGCAATCATGCTCATCATTCACATATTTTATGCCCAGCATTCTATGTAATTCTTCTTCTAGTACTTGAGCACAATTTTCCTTCCCATCATTTTCACGAAAGACATTAAAAAGATGAAGCGTATGAGGCAAACTCAATTCTAGTACTTGAGCATAAACTAAACTAGTGATAAAACAAGAAACAAAAAGATTCGATTGCAAGATCTAAAGATATACCTTCAAGCACTCACCTCCCCGGCAACGGTGCCAGAATAGAGCTTAGTTGACGGGGTGTGAGTGCCGCTTACCTAGCCTCCCCGGCAACGGCGCCAGAAAAGAGCTTAGTTGACGGGGTGTGAGTGCCGCGTACCTAGCCTCCCCGGCAACGGCGCCAGAAAAGAGCTTGATGTCTACTACGCAACCTTCTCCTTGTAGACGTTGTTGGGCCTCCAAGTGCAGAGATTTGTAGGACAGTAGCAAATTTCCCTCAAGTGGATGACCTAAGGTTTCTCAATCCGTGGGAGGCGTAGGATGAAGATGGTCTCTCTCAAACAGCCCTGCAACCAAATAACAAAGAGTCTCTTGTGTCCCCAACACACCCAATACAATGGTAAATTGTATAGGTGCACTAGTTCGGCGAAGAGATGGTGATACAAGTGCAATATGGATGGTAGATATAGGTTTTTGTAATCTGAAAATATAAAAACAGCAAGGTAACAATTGGTAAAAGTGAGCGTAAACGGTATTGCAATGCTAGGAAACAAGGCCTAGGTTTCATACTTTCACTAGTGCAAGTTCTCTCAACAATAATAACATAGTTGGATCATATAACTATCCCTCAACATGCAACAAAGAGTCACTCCAAAGTCACTAATAGCGGAGAACAAACAAAGAGATTATGGTAGGGTACGAAACCACCTCAAAGTTATTCTTTCCAATCAATCCATTGGGCTATTCCTATAAGTGTCACAAACAGCCCTAGAGTTCGTACTAGAATAACACCTTGAGATACAAATCAACCAAAACCCTAATGTCACCTAGATAATCCAATGTCACCTCAAGTATCCGTGGGTATGATTATACGATATGCATCACACAATCTCAGATTCATCTATTCAACCAACACATAGAACCTTAATGAGTGCCCCAAAGTTTCTACCGGAGAATCAAGATGAAAACATGTGCCAACCCCTATGCATAGGTTCATGGGCGGAACCCGCAAGTTGATCACCAAAACATACATCAAGTGAATCACGTGATATCCCATTGTCACCATAGATACGCACGGCAAGACATACATCAAGTGTTCTCAAATCTTTAAAGACTCAATCCGATAAGATAACTTCAAAGGGAAAACTCAATCCATTACAAGAGACTAGAGGGGGAAAAGCAACATAAGATCCAACTATAATAGCAAAGCTCGCGATACATCAAGATCGAATCACCTCAAGAACACGAGAGAGAGAGATCACACACATAGCTACTGGTACATACCCTCAGCCCCGAGGGTGAACTACTCCCTCCTCGTCATGGAGATCGCCGGGATGATGAAGATGGCCACCGGTGAGGGATCCCTCCTCCGGCAGGGTGCCGGAACAGGGTCCCGATTGGTTTTTGGTGGCTACAGAGGCTTGCGGCGGCGGAACTCCAGATATATTCTGTTCCCCGAAGTTTTGAGGGTATATGGATATATATAGGCGGAAGAAGTACGCCAGGGGAGCCATGAGGGGCCCACGAGGGTGGAGGGCGCGCCCAGGGGGGTGGGCACGCTCCCCTACCTCGTGCCTTCCTCGTTGCTTTCTTGACGTGGACTCCAAGTCTCCCGGGTTGCTTTCTTTCCAAAAATAACTTCTCCAGAAGGTTTCATTCCGTTTCGACTCCGTTTGATATTCCTTTTCTTCGAAACACTGAAACAAGGGAAAAAACAGGAACTGGCACTGGCACTGGGTTGTGGGTCAATAGGTTAGTCCCAAAAGTAATATAAAAGTGCATAGTAAAGCCCATAAAACATCCAAGATGGATAATATAATAGCATGAATACTTCATAAATTATAGATACGTTGGAGACGTATCATTGAACGAGGAGCGTGACCTAGCGGCGGCTTGTTCGGCGATTTACCAGCAAGATTTGCGCCATTATCATAGCCGCCGGGTTAAAACTAGGACCTTTTAAGAAGGTGATTTGGTGCTCCAGCTTATCCAGGATCAAACTGACATGCACAAGCTATCCCCACCTTGGGAAGGACCCATTGTGGTCAGCAAAAATCTGAACAACGGGTCATACTACCTTATCGATGTTCGAGACCACAAGGACTCACGCACGTCGGAGGAGGAGACCCGCCGTCCGTGGAATATTGCTCATCTTCGGCGTTATTACACCTGAGCCACTGGCTCTTGTGATGTACATGTTTTGATAATGTATATATTATGATGAATATAATAAAGCCAGCATCCCCGATAATTCAGGGCCTCTATCGTTTCATTTCTGAGAATAATGAATCTTTATTGTCACTTCATACGATCACTTGGGGGCTTCCTGCTCATTGAGCATAGCTATGACTACCCTCTTGATCCAGCTTGTATGCCATGATTAAGACATACTTGGGGGCTTCCTGCTCATGGAGCATAGTTATGACTATCCTACTGATCCGGCTTATATGCCTGGAATAAAACATTACTTGGGGGATCTTTGTTAATGGACAAGAGCTTTGATGACCCTTGTAATAGGCTTGGACACCAGGTGTATTCACCAAACAATCCGGGTTATCCTGCCTTTGTAAGTTGGCCACTCTGCCCAGGTAATCCTGTAATGACTCGCCGTACTCTTGACAGTCAATCTTATAAAGACCCTGAACTTGTCAAAGTTAAAACAGCGATTGGTCATGTGAGGCCCAGCTTACAAGGTTTGAATAAAGGTTTAACTCAGCGGCTTTGCAGCCCTTGAACAACATTTGACTTTGAGGCCTGGCGGCCTATGAAAGCCTTATTTTTTATTTATATTCAATTTGAACATTTTTTGAGATTTATCTCTTGTGACATGTTAATACATGGTTG
Organism: Aegilops tauschii subsp. strangulata; assembly: GCF_002575655.3. Classification (NCBI taxonomy): domain Eukaryota; kingdom Viridiplantae; phylum Streptophyta; class Magnoliopsida; order Poales; family Poaceae; genus Aegilops; species Aegilops tauschii. The sequence goes on from NC_053041.3 coordinate 583,542,642, forward strand.
AAAACCGATGAGGGCTATGTTGCCTTATGGTTCATATATAAATCTATTCGGTGTTTATTAACCCGGTCTGGCTTTGGACTTTAAGTCGCCAGCATGTGATGATCTTGTGCCTAGAGTACTGGCTCTAAACTTTGGGATGTTACCCCTCGCTGCATATGGCGTTATGAGCCGTCGGTATGAATCAATTGAACAGGGCGTTGTGCTCTCAATTTTTGGGTTGTAACTCTTACTGCACAGGTATGATAAGCCGGCAGTGTGAGCAAATATCATAGGTATGATATTTTGTTATGATTATATAAGGTTGTAATTAAACCGGCCCTGGTTATGGACTTATCGCCACTAATGGTTTTATATGGGGTATTGTGACCCGCCCTGGGGTAAACTGCCACGGCACTTGTGATCTGTTTGTGTGTAGGAAAACTGATAAATCTGATGTGCATACTTGATGATATCATGAGCATAAGTGGCAGACCTTCAACTGACGGATCAGCAGTGTTATGCAAACAAATCATGCACGATGGCACGATAGATCAGAGTTTAAACTATCCTATTACAAGGCATCCGATGGCCCAAAGAGGATAAGTGTTTTGGAGACGTAAACATCAAAGTGCTATGATTAATAAAATGGCTCATGACTCTGGGCGGGTTGAAGCCTCCGGATCATCCTGCGCCTCTACTTCCTCTTCAACTCCTTGATTATCCATCAGCTGGAAGTCAGGCGTATCCCGGTTGATACCGGTCAATGCTCTAAACACAGCTTCATCATCAATAAGGTTGGATGGATCAATGTTAGGAGCTGATAACCCACAAGTATAGGGGATCGCAACAGTTTTCGAGGGTAGAGTATGAAGGAAATATGCCCTAGAGGCAATAATAAAGTTATTATTTATTTCCTTATATCATGATAAATGTTTATTATTCATGCTAGAATTGTATTAACTGGAAACGTAATACTTGTGTGAATACATAGACAAACAGTATGTCACTAGTATGCCTCTACTTGACTAGCTCGTTGATCAAAGATGGTTATGTTTCCTAGCCATAGACATGAGTTGTCATTTGATTAACGGGATCATATCATTAGTAGAATGATGTGATTGACTTGACCCATTCCGATAGCTTAGCACACGATCGTTTAGTATTCTGCTATTGCTTTCTTCATGACTTATACATGTTCCTATGACTATGAGATTATGCAACTCCCGTTTACCGGAGGAACACTTTGTGTGCTACCAAATGTCACAACGTAAATGGGTGATTATAAATGTGCTCTACAGGTGTCTCCAAAGGTACTTGTTGGGTTGGCGTATTTCGAGATTAGGATTTGTCACTCCGATTGTCAGAGAGGTATCTCTGGGCCCTCTCGGTAATGCACATCACTATAAGCCTTGCAAGCATTGCAGCTAATGAGTTAGTTGCGGGATGATGTATTACGGAACGAGTAAAGAGACTTGCCGGTAACGAGATTGAACTAGGTATTGAGATACCGACGATCGAATCTCGGGCAAGTAACATACCGATGACAAAGGGAACAACGTATGTTGTTATGCGGTTTGACCGATAAAGATCTTCGTAGAATATGTGGGAGCCAATATGAACATCCAGGTTCCACTATTGGTTATTGACTGGAGAAGTGTCTCGGTCATGTCTACATAGTTCTCGAACCCGTAGGGTCCGCACGCTTAAGGTTTCGATGACGGTTATATTATGAGTTTATGAGTTTGATGTACCGAAGGTTGTTCGGAGTCCCGGATGTGATCACGGACATGACGAGGAGTCTCTAAATGGTCGAGACATAAAGATTGATATATTGGAAGCCTATGTTTGGATATCGGAAGTGTTCCGGGTGAAATCGGGATTTTACCGGAGTACCGGGAGGTTACCGGAACCCCCCGGGAGGCTGTTCGGCCTTAGTGGGCCTTAGTGGGAAGAGAGGGAAGCAAGGGTGCGCCCCCCCTAGCCCAAACTGAATTGGTTTAGGGGCAAAGGGGGTCCGCCCCTTCCTTCTCTCTTTCCCCCCTCCAATCCTAATCCAACTAGGAGAGGGGGGGAGTCCTACTCCCGGTGGGAGTAGAACTCCTCCTGGCGCCTCCCCCTTGGGCTGGCCACCTCCCCCTTGGCTCCTTTATATACAGAGGCAGGGGGGCGCCACACATACGATTGATTTGATCTCTTAGCCGTGTGCGGCGCCCCCCTACACCAAATTACACCTCGATAATACTGTAGCGGTGCTTAGGCGAAGCCCTGCGTCGGTAGAACGTCAACATCGTCACCACGCCGTTGTGCTGACGAAACTCTCCCTCAACACTCGGCTGGATCGGAGTTCGAGGGACGTCATCAAGCTGAACGTGTGCTGAACTCGGAGGTGCCGTACGTTCGGTGCTTGATCGGTCGGATCGTGAAGACGTACAACTACATCAACTGTTGATCGGTCGGATCGTCAAGTACGACTACATCGACCGCGTTGTCATAACGCTTTCGCTTTCGGTCTACGAGGGTACGTGGACACACTCTCCCTCTCGTTGCTATACATCACCATGATCCTGTGTGAGCGTAGGAAATTTTTTGAAATTACTACGAAACCCAACAGTGGTATCAGAGCCCGGTTTTATGCGTTGATGTTATGCACGAGTAGAACACAAGTGAGTTGTGGGCGATATAAGTCATACTGCTTACCAGCATGTCATACTTTGGTTTGGCGGTATTGTGAGATGAAGCGGCCCGGACCAACATTACGCGTACGCTTACGCGAGACCGGTTTCACCGCTGCGAGCACTCGTTGCTTAAAGGTGACAGGCGGGTGTCTGTCTCTCTCACTTTAGTTGAATCGAGTGTGGCTACGCCCGGTCCTTGCGAAGGTTAAAACAGCACCAACTTGACAAACTATCGTTGTGGTTTTGATGCGTAGGTAAGAACGGTTCTTGCGAAGCCCGTAGCAGCCACGTAAAACTTGCAACAACAAAGTAGACGTCTAACTTGTTTTTGCAGGGCATGTTGTGATGTGATATGGTCAAGGCATGATGTGATATAATTTGTTGTATGAGATGATCATGTTTTGTAACCGAGTTATCGGCAACTGGCAGGAGCCATATGGTTGTCGCTTTATTGTATGCAATGAAATCGCGATGTAATGCTTTACTTTATCACTAAGCGGTAGCGATAGTCGTGAAAGCATAAGTTTGGCGAGACAACAACGATGCTACGATGGAGATCAAGGTGTAGCGCCGATGACGATGGTGATCATGACGGTGCAACGATGCTACGATGGAGATCAAGGTGTCGCGCCGGTGACGATGGTGATCGTGAAGGTGCTTCGGGGATGGATATCACAAGCACAAGATGATGATGGCCATATCATATCACTTATATTGATTGCATGTGATGTTTATCTTTTATGCATCTTATTCTGCTTAGAACGACGGTAGCATTATAAGATGATCTCTCACTAAATTATCAAGTAAAAGGTGTTCTCCCTGAGTATGCACCGTTGCAAAAGTTCTTCGTGCTGAGACACCACGTGATGATCGGGTGTGATAGGCTCTACGTTCAAATACAACGGGTGCAAAACAGTTGCGCACGCGGAATACTCAGGTTAAACTTGACGAGCCTAGCATGTAACAGATATGGCCTCGAAACACGGAGACCGAAAGGTCGAGCGTGAATCATATAGTAGATATGATCAACATAGTGATGTTCACCATTGAAACTACTCCGTCTCACGTGATGATCGGACACGGTTTAGTTGATTTGGATCACGTGATCACTTAGAGGATTAGAGAGATGTCTATCTAAGTGGGAGTTCTTAAGTAATATGATTAAATTGAACTTAAATTTATCATGAACTTAGTACCTGATAGTATCTTGCTTGTCTATGTTGTTGTAGATAGATGGCCCGTGCTGTTGTTCCATTAAATTTTAATGCGTTCCTTGAGAAAGCAAAGTTGAAAGATGATGGTAGCAATTACACAGACTGGGTCCATAACTTGAGGATTATCCTCATTGCTGCACAGAAGAATTACGTCCTGGAAGCACCGCTGGGCGCCAGGCCTGCTGCAGGAGCAGCACCAGATGTTATGAACGTCTGGCAAAGCAAAGCTGATGACTACTCGATAGTTCAGTGTGCCATGCTTTACGGCTTAGAACCGGGTCTTCAACGACGTTTTGAACGTCATGGAGCATATGAGATGTTTCAAGAGTTGAAGGTAATATTTCAAGCAAATGCCCGGATTGAGAGATATGAAGTCTCCAATAAGTTCTATAGCTGCAAGATGGAGGAGAATAATTCTGTCAGTGAGCATATACTCAAGATGTCTGGGTATCATAATCACATGATTCAGCTGGGAGTTAATCTTCCGGATGATAGCGTCATTGACAGAATTCTTCAATCACTGCCACCAAGCTACAAGAGCTTCGTGATAAACTATAATATGCAAGGGATGGAAAAGACTATTCCCGAGCTCTTCGCGATGCTAAAGGCTGCGGAGGTAGAAATCAAAAAGGAGCATCAAGTGTTGATGGTTAGCAAAACCACCAGTTTCAAGAAAAAGGGCAAAGGGAAGAAGAAGGGGAACTTCAAGAAGAACAACAAGTTGCTGCTCAGGAGAAGAAACCCAAGTCTGGACCTAAGCCTGAGACTGAGTGCTTCTACTGCAAACAAACTGGCCACTGGAAGCGGAACTGCCCCAAGTATTTGGCGGATAAGAAGGATGGCAAGGTGAACAAAGGTATATATGATATACATGTTATTGATGTGTACCTTACTAGTACTCGCAGTAGCACCTGGGTATTTGATACTGGTTCTGTTGCTAATATTTGCAACTCGAAACAGGGGCTACGGATTGAGCGAAGATTGGCTAAGGACGAGGTGACGATGCGCGTGGGAAACGGTTCCAAAGTCGATGTGATCGCAGTCGGCACGCTACCTCTACATCTACCTTCAGGATTAGTTTTAGACCTAAATAATTGTTATTTGGTGACAGCGTTGAGCATGAACATTATATATGGATCTTGTTTGATGCGAGACGGTTATTCATTTAAATCAGAGAATAATGGTTGTTCTATTTATATGAATAATATCTTTTATGGTCATGCACCCTTGAAGAACGGTCTATTTTTGTTGAATCTCGATAGTAGTAATACACATATTCATAATATTGAATCCAAAAGATGTAGAGTTGATAAAGATAATGCCACTTATTTGTGGCACTGCCGTTTAGGTCATATCGGTGTAAAGCGCATGAAGAAACTCCATACTGATGGACTTTTGGAACCTCTTGATTATGAATCACTTGGTACTTGCGAACCGTGCCTCATGGGCAAGATGACTAAAACGCCGTTCTCCGGAACTATGGAGCGAGCAACTGATTTGTTGGAAATCATACATACTGATGTATGTGGTCCAATGAATGTTGAGGCTCGCGGCGGGTATCGTTATTTTCTCACCTTCACAGATGATTTAAGCAGATATGGGTATATCTACTTAATGAAGCATAAGTCTGAAACGTTTGAAAAGTTCAAGGAATTTCAGAGTGAAGTGGAAAATCACCGTAACAAGAAAATAAAGTTTCTACGATCTGATCGTGGAGGAGAATATTTGAGTTACGAGTTTGGTATTCATTTGAAACAATGCGGAATAGTTTCGCAACTCACGCCACCCGGAACACCACAGCGTAATGGTGTGTCCGAACGTCGTAATCGTACTTTACTAGATATGGTGCGATCTATGATGTCTCTTACTGATCTACCGCTATCGTTTTGGGGCTATGCTCTAGAGACTGTTGCATTCACGTTAAATAGGGCACCATCTAAATCCGTTGAGACGACACCTTATGAACTGTGGTTTGGCAAGAAACCAAAGTTGTCGTTCCTTAAAGTTTGGGGCTGCGATGCTTATGTGAAAAAGCTTCAACCTGATAAGCTCGAACCCAAATCAGAGAAATGTGTCTTCATAGGATACCCAAAAGAGACTGTTGGGTACACCTTCTATCACAGATCCGAAGGCAAGACTTTTGTTGCTAAGTTTGGATCCTTTCTAGAGAAGGAGTTTCTCTCGAAAGAAGTGAGTGGGAGGAAAGTAGAACTTGATGAGATAACTGTATCTCCTCCATTGTTGGAAGGTAGTTCATCACAGAAATCTGTTCCTGTGACTCCTACACCAATTAGTGAGGAAGTTAATGATGATGATCATGAAACTTCAGATCAAGTAACTACTGAACCTCGTAGATCAACCAGAGCGAGATCCGCACCAGAGTGGTACGGTAATCCTGTTTTGGAAGTTATGTTACTAGACCATGACGAACCTACGAACTATGAAGAAGCGATGGTGAGCCCAGATTCCGCAAAATGGCTTGAGGCCATGAAATCAGAGATGGGATCCTTGTATGAGAACAAAGTGTGGACTTTGGTTGACTTGCCCGGTGATCGGCAAGCAATTGAGAATAAATGGATCTTTAAGAAGAAGACTGACGCTGACGGTAATGTTACTGTCTACAAAGCTTGACTTGTTGCGAAAGGGTTTCGACAAGTTCAAGGGATTGACTACGATGAGACTTTCTCACCCATAGCGATGCTTAAGTCTGTCCGAATCATGTTAGCAATTGCCGCATTTTATGATTATGAAATTTGGCAAATGGATGTAAAAACTGCATTCCTGAATGGGTTTCTGGAAGAGGAGTTGTATATGATGCAACCGGAAGGTTTTATCGATCCAAAGGGAGCTAACAAAGTGTGCAAGCTCCAGCGATCCATTTATGGACTGGTGCAAGCCTCTCGGAGTTGGAATAAACGTTTTGATAGTGTGATCAAAGCATATGGGTTTGTACAGACTTTTAAAGAAGCTTGTATTTACAAGAAAGTGAGTGGGAGCTCTGTAGCATTTCTGATATTATATGTGGATGACATATTGTTGATCGGAAATAATATAGAATTTCTGGATAGCATAAAGGGATATTTGAATAAGAGTTTTTCAATGAAAGACCTCGGTGAAGCTGCTTATATATTGGGCATTAAGATCTATAGAGATAGATCAAGACGCTTGATTGGACTTTCACAAAGCACATACCTGGACAAAGTTTTGAAGAAGTTCAAAATGGATCAGGCGAAGAAAGGGTTCTTGCCTGTGTTGCAGAGTGTGAAGTTAAGTAAGACTCAATGCCCGACCACTGCAGAAGATAGAGAGAAGATGAAAGATGTTCCCTATGCTTCAGCCATAGGCTCTATCATGTATGCAATGCTGTGTACCAGACCTGATGTGTGCCTTGCTATTAGTTTAGCAGGGAGGTACCAAAGTAATCCAGGAGTGGATCACTGGACAGCGGTCAAGAACATCCTAAAATACCTGAAAAGGACTAAGGATATGTTTCTCGTTTATGGAGGTGACAAAGAACTCGTCGTAAGCGGTTACGTCGATGCAAGCTTTGACACTGATCCGGACGATTCTAAATCGCAGACCGGATACGTGTTTATATTGAACAGTGGAGCTGTCAGTTGGACGAGTTCTAAACAAAGCGTCGTGGCGGGATCTACATGTGAAGCGGAGTACATAGCTGCTTCGGAAGCAGCAAATGAAGGAGTCTGGATGAAGGAGTTCATATCCGATCTAGGTGTCATACCTAGTGCATCGGGTCCAATGAAAATCTTTTGTGACAATACTGGTGCAATTGCCTTGGCGAAGGAATCCAGATTTCACAAAAGGACCAAACACATAAAGAGACGCTTCAACTCCATCAGGGACCAAGTCCAGGTGGGAGACATAGAAATTTGCAAGATGCATACGGATCTGAATGTTGCAGACCCGTTGACTAAGCCTCTTCCACGAGCAAAACATGATCAGCACCAAGGCTCCATGGGTGTTAGAATCATTACAGTGTAATCTAGATTATTGACTCTAGTGCAAGTGGGAGACTGAAGGAAATATGCCCTAGAGGCAATAATAAAGTTATTATTTATTTCCTTATATCATGATAAATGTTTATTATTCATGCTAGAATTCTATTAACTGGAAACGTAATACTTGTGTGAATACATAGACAAACAGTATGTCACTAGTATGCCTCTACTTGACTAGCTCATTGATCAAAGATGGTTATGTTTCCTAGCCATAGACATGAGTTGTCATTTGATTAACGGGATCATATCATTAGTAGAATGATGTGATTGACTTGACCCATTCCGATAGCTTAGCACACGATCGTTTAGTATTCTGCTATTGCTTTCTTCATGACTTATACATGTTCCTATGACTATGAGATTATGCAACTCCCGTTTACCGGAGGAACACTTTGTGTGCTACCAAACGTCGCAACGTAAATGGGTGATTATAAAGGTGCTCTACAGGTGTCTCCAAAGGTACTTGTTGGGTTGGCGTATTTCGAGATTAGGATTTGTCACTCCGATTGTTGGAGAGGTATCTCTGGGCCCTCTCGGTAATGCACATCACTATAAGCCTTGCAAGCATTGTAGCTAATGAGTTAGTTGCGGGATGATGTATTACGGAACGAGTAAAGAGACTTTCCGGTAACGAGATTGAACTAGGTATTGAGATACCGACGATCGAATCTCGGGCAAGTAACATACCGATGACAAAGGGAACAACGTATGTTGTTATGCGGTTTGACCGATAAAGATCTTCGTAGAATATGTGGGAGCCAATATGAACATCCAGGTTCCACTATTGGTTATTGACTGGAGAAGTGTCTCGGACATGTCTACATAGTTCTCGAACCCGTAGGGTCCGCACGCTTAAGGTTTCGATGACGGTTATATTATGAGTTTATGAGTTTGATATACCGAAGGTTGTTCGGAGTCCCGGATGTGATCACGTACATGACGAGGAGTCTCGAAATGGTCGAGACATAAAGATTGATATATTGGAAGCCTATGTTTGGATATCGGAAGTGTTCCGGGTGAAATCGGGATTTTACCGGAGTACCGGGAGGTTACCGGAACCCCCCGGGAGGCTGTTGGGCCTTAGTGGGCCTTAGTGGGAAGAGAGGGCAGCAAGGGTGCGCCCCCCCTAGCCCAAACCGAATTGGTTTAGGGGAAAAGGGGGCCGGCCCCTTCCTTCTCTCTTTCCCCCCCTCCAATCCTAATCCAACTAGGAGAGGGGGGGAGTCCTACTCCCGGTGGGAGTAGGACTCCTCCTGGCGCCTCCCCCTTGGGCCGGCCACCTCCCCCTTGGCTCCTTTATATACAGAGGCAGGGGGGCGCCACACGTACGATTGATTTGATCTCTTAGCCGTGTGCGGCGCCCCCCTACACCAAATTACACCTCAATAATACTGTAACGGTGCTTAGGCGAAGCCCTGCGTCGGTAGAACGTCAACTTCGTCACCACGTCGTTGTGCTGACGAAACTCTCCCTCAACACTCGGCTGGATTGGAGTTCGAGGGACGTCATCGAGCTGAACGTGTGCTGAACTCGGAGGTGTCGTACGTTCGGTGCTTGATCGGTCGGATCGTGAAGACGTACAACTACATCAACTGTTGATCGGTCGGATCGTCAAGTACGACTACATCGACCGCGTTGTCATAACTCTTTTGCTTTTGGTCTACGAGGGTACGTGGACACACTCTCCCTCTCGTTGCTATACATCACCATGATCCTGTGTGAGCGTAGGAAATTTTTTGAAATTACTACGAAACCCAACAGAGTATTCAACCCAAATTTATTGATTCGACACAAGGGGAGCCCAAGAATATTCTCAAGTATTATCAGTTGAGTTGTCAATTCAACCACACCTGGATAAGTTAATATCTGCAACAAAGTAGTATGGAAGTAACGGTAACAGTGGCAAAAGTAACAGTAGCAGTTTTGTAGTAATCGTAACAGTAGCAATGGCAAAGTAACTAAGCAAAGAGCAATATGTGAAAAGCTCGTAGGCATTGGATCAGTGATGGATAATTATGTCGGATGCGATTCCTCATGCAATAGTTATAACATAGGGTGACACATAACTAGCTCATGTTCATCAATGTAATGTAGGCATGTATTCCGAATATAGTCATATGTGCTTATGGAAAAGAACTTGCATGACATCTTTTGTCCTACCCTCCCGTGGCAGCGGGGTCCTATTGGAAACTAAGGGATATTAAGGCCTCCTTTTAATAGAGTACCTGACCAAAGCATTAACACATAGTGAATACATGAACTCCTCAAACTACGGTCATCACCGAGAGTGGTCCCGATTATTGTCACTTCGGGGTTGTCGGATCATAACACATAGTAGGTGACTAATGACTTGCAAGATAAGATCAAGAACTCACATATATTCATGAAAACATAATAGGTTCAGATCTGAATTCATGGCACTCAGGCCCTAGTGACAAGCATTAAGCATAGAAAAGTCATAGCAACATCAATCTCAGAACATAATGGATACTAGGGATCAAACCCTAACAAAACTAACTCGATTACATGATAAATCTCATCCAACCCATCACCGTCCAGCAAGCCTACACTAGTGCAAAACCGGGCTTTAGCACCGGTTCGTAAGGCCCTTTAGTGCCGGTTCTGCAACCGGCATTAAAGTGTGGAGACTAAAGCCCCCCAACCCTTTAGTACCGGTTCAACACGAACCGTCACTAAAGGGCCACCACGTGGCACGAGGAGCGCAGTGGTCTGGGGGACCTTTAGTCCTGGTTGGTAACACCAACTGGGACTAAAGGATTTGTTTTTTTGAATTTTTTTTGAAATAAAGCAAAAACAGCCCACATACTGGGCCGGCAGGGCCTGCATACGCCTAGAAACCCAACCTCTAGTTGGGCCAGGATGTAGGCCCGTACGGCCCAGTAGGCCCCACAGGGAAGAAGACTTGCAATAAGCCCACAAAGGCCTGCTTAGAGAGGAGCTCGACACGGTAGCCGCGGCGGGGCTTATAAACCGGTGCGTGCTCCTCTCAACTAGCGAGGTGGGACTAAACATTGTGCACTGCGGGTGGCAGCGCACCCCTTTAGTACCGGTTGGTGGCACAAACCCGTACTAAAGAGGGGGGTCTTTAGTACCGGTTGGAGCCACCAACCCGTACTAAAGGCCACCAGCTCTTTAGTACCGGTTCGTGGCACGAACCGGTACTAAAGGTTCACCACGAACCGGTACTAATGAGCGCCGCCCGCTTAGCCGTTTGAACCGGCACTAATGGTCACATTAGTGCCGGTTCAATTACAAACCGGGATTAATGAGCTTCACATTAGGCCCTTTTTCTACTACTGCTATGATGGAATTACTCACGCACGGCGGTGAGCATCATGAAATTGGTGATGGAGGAAGGTTGATGATGACGACGGCGATGGATTCCCCTCTCCGAAGCCCCAAACGGACTCCAGATCAGCCCTCCTAAGAGAGATTAGGGCTTGGCGGCGGCTCCGTATCGTAAAACGTGATGAATCCTTCTCTCTGATTTTTTTCTCCCCGAACGTGAATATATAGAGTTGGAGTTGAGGTCGGTGGAGCACCAGGGGGCCCACAAGGCAGGGGGCGCGCCCCCCACCCTCGTGGACAAGGTGTGGGCCCCCTGGTCTTGATTCTTTCACCAGTATTTTTTATAAATTCCAAAAATATTCTCCGTGAAGTTTCAGGTCATTCCGAGAACTGTTATTTCTGCACAAAAATAACACCATGGCAATTCTGCTAAAAACAGCGTCAGTTCGGGTTAGTTCCATTCAAATCATACAAGTTAGAGTCCAAAACAAGGGCAAAAGTGTTTGGAAAAGTAAATACGATGGAGACGTATCAGGAGCGAAGGTATGCTTACGAATCGGCGGGATGAGATCCGTCTCCTGATGAACCGGCGCCTTCACTTTCTTGTTCTCAGCATCATAAGCCGCCTGGTATGTGGATAGATTGGTTTCTTCAGCCAACTTACTTGCTAATGGGCGCACTGCTCTTGCTATTTCTGCAAAGTCATCAACACTGAAGGCAGATCCGTCCTCTTTGACACTTGTGCAACCATTGGCCAAATCTTCTGGATCCAGATCTGCTTGCCACGCCTTTGCCCGGCTTAAAGCAGTCAACACGCCGGCTCTGGCAGATGCTCGTTTTAACTCATCAATCCTTTGGGGCAGCACTAATAACCTCTCCAATGTATCTTTAATGAGAGTGGGTGGAGATTTCTTGTGCATAGCAGCAGCAATGGTACGTTGGGTGCCAGTATATAACTGTTCTACAAGAGTGTACACAGCTTTAAGCCTGATGCGCATATCTGAGCCCAACTTGGCGCTCTGAGAACCTGTATCAATAAATTTATTGATAAGCTGGCAGATGTTTATAATATGTTTATTGAGATGCAAAGGAGTCATGTTTCCTACTTACCAAAGATGGCTGACAACATGTTATTGATCTGCTGCCTTAAGCCGGACAACTCGTCAGTCACCGGTTTAAGTGCGGCTTCAGCATCCTCTGCTCTCTTCAATAGAGCCGCCTTTTCGATCTCCCAGCCGTTTTTATCACTATTGAAGTTTTGCTTAAGCTGTTCAATGTTTTCTAAAGCAGTCTTCAGTTCCGACTTGGTCTTGGATGTCTCAGATTGCTGAGTTTTAATGTTGGCCTTTAGATCATTGAGCTGCAAATCCTTCTCAATCAGTTCAGCCTGTGACATAAGCAGGCATGGAAGGTATTATGATCATGATTATTTTTGAAGTCCCAAGCATAATACAAGTATTTTCCTTGGCACTTGGGGGCTAATGTCTATTGCTCTTCATAACTTTTCGAAGTCCCAAGCACAATACAACTATTTTCCTTGGCACTTGGGGGCTAATGCCTATTGCTCTTTTCAAAGATGAATTTATCCGATGAATCGGGTGCAATGATATGATCCGGTTTACCAAGGTTACATATTGAAGTGTTGATTTATCAATGTTGGTAAGTCCCGGTTTAACTATGTTAGTTAAATCGACCCTTGGGGGTTACGGATGCGCAGTTCATTACTGCTACTTAAAGTCCCGGCTTAATTTGATGGTTTAAGCCGGCCCTTGGGGGCTACTAGTGATGATGTTCAGTTCTTTATGGCAATTGGAAAGTCTACAGCATAGTCAATCCTATCATATCCTATAGACTTGGCGGCGGATAGACATATAATTATGAAGAGAAATAGTGATTGGATTACCTCATAGCGTTCCTTCATCAAATTGACTAAGCCGGCTTCAAAATCACGGCTGGTGTATAGACGGTTCAAATAACCAGAGTGGATCTCTTGGGTACTGAACTGGGCGTAGCTCTCTAAGTCTACCTTCCACTTGCCTTTATCATCAGCAGAAATTTCTTCCTTGGCGCTGTGCTTGGATAAGACAGTGGGGTTACCCGGTGCTGTGTAACCAAACCCGGTGACGACGACGTCGTCAGTCTTCTCTTCAGCGAGCTTAATTGGGCTTGGCGGCTTAGAAATGGCTGGCTCAACATCCATATGGTCTATGGAGACTTCATGGTCTTCTGGTGGCGGGTCGTTAATGGTGGCCTCAGCAATTGGATGAGAGGATTCTGGTTGTTGTTTTTCCGGCTCAGAAGGGTTAGAGTCATCAGCCGGCTTGTTCAGTTTTTCCTTTTTGCTGGGCTTGGCCATACCACTGGAAAATAAAACACAAAGATGTTAGCATATCAATCAGGCATGAAGTTTTGAATGGTTAAATATATTCCTACCCAGGCACAGTCTTGAAGGCTGGGATTTGAGTTCCCATTGAGTCGCCGGAGGAGGAATGAGATGTTCCCTGATAATTTGAATCAGATGGATTAAGAGGTTGACGAAAAAGACCTGCCTTGGGATAATCTAAGTTAGAAATTTTTGAAACCTCCAGTCGACGTTTGCGAGGTGCTGGGGTGTTTGGTAAGCCGGAGGACAAGATTCCACCGCCGCTATGCCGAGTTGTGCGGCGAGCTTCATGTTGCTGCTTCTTCAAAAGAAAGTTGGGATCCAAGTAAGCTAAAGGGTGAGAAAATCTTACTTTCCGGCTTGCTTGTCGAGTTTTCTGTGTTGGCAGAGGTTCTGAGCCAGAGGAAAGGATAGTTACCTCGTCATCATCTGCACGACTGGCTTTCGCATCATCCTGATAATGGTCATTGTCAATAAGATGTACAAAAAGCAAACCAAGGGAATCAAGTTCTACCTCCGACTCATCATCATCATCTTTGTCGTCCAAGTTAAATAACTCGACGGTGTTGGTTTTCTTCTTAGCAGGCTTCTTAGCCTTGCTCTTCGCCTCGGTTTTCTTTGGTTTCTCCTGAAGCTTCTTGGTCCAAAAGGGTGAATCGGCTTGTAAACGTTTCAGTGAGTATGAGCAAACAATATAAATCAAAATATGAGTTAAGTAAGAGCTTGATTCAAAACTTACAGTTGGCGGCTTATTCAGGGTACAGAAAGGACTCAGTCCGAATTGACTGCAATCTTCCAAGCTCTCATTCAATAGAGTCTTGGTCATGTTATTGATGTCTTCCTCAGTTATTTCGACCTGACAGTGGCAATAAGGATCTGTTAGCTCGCCGGTGTACTCACACATTAAACCGGGTCGGCGGCTTAGAGGCAAGACTCTCCAGGTGACCCAGCGTTGAACTAGATCAATTTCGGTTAGGCCGTTGGCCATAAAGGACCGGATCTTTGCATAAACCGACACATATTTCTTCCGTTCTGTTGTACTGATATGATCCGAAAGATCATGTCTGCTGCTAAGCCGGCTGGCACGGTAACCCGGTAAGGGATTTTCTCCTTCTGGCGAAGTATCTTGGCAACAAAACCAAGTCTGGTTCCAGTCTTTGGGGCGACTGGGAAGAGTAGCAGCTAGGAAGGTGGCCTCTTTCCGGTGTTGTATGGATATGCCGCCTAGTTCGAGGCTAGGCCCGTTGATGAATTCATTCTGCCGGTTCAAGTAGTAGAACTCCCTGAATAGTTCTACGGTGGGCTCCTGTTGAAGGTACACCTCGCAGAACACTTGAAAGTTGGAGATGTTTGAGACGGTGTTTGGGCCGATATCTTGTGGATGAAGTTTGAAGAAATGCAACACATCGCGGAAGAATTTTGAACCAGGAGGGCTGAAGCTCAGGTTTACATGATCAGTAAAAACAATGACTTCACCGTCCTTGGGCTCAGGACGAGTCTCATTGCCTGGGACCCTCCAATGGATGACTTCTTTCTTGGCTAAGACGCCAGTCTGGACATATTCTTTTAGGTCTTCCTCTGTAACCCGGGAAACGACCCAGTTGCAGGCAATGACAGTCTTGACCATCTTGAAGAGCAAAGTCCTAAACGAAGGAAACATTACCGGCTTAAGGTCATGCTATTAAACCGGACCATAGATTCAAAGATAAAATGCTATGAACAGTTAATAGATTAAGCCGGGGGATGAACATTGAAGTATTGGCAGCTTAAATGGGGACTAATGGTACCTACCGGATTAAGGATTCTGTTGTTAAACCGGACAGAGCCTAAAAGTCAAGATATATTTTGCAAAATCAAGTTATCAGGAGGAAAGCATGGTTAAACCAGAGAAGCAGTGTTGGGTCATGAAAGTTATGAGGCGTATGGCGGATCACGGTTTACAGTATAAGTCACCGTGACAGTTATGGTACTTCAGATTTTGCTAAGTGATTGGATAAACAGACTTCGCAAACTGGAGCAATAGTTTTGGATCTACCACAGTTCAGAAAAGCAGTAAAATTCTAGCCTAAGGTGGCGGCAGTGGAAAAGTTTGGATACTCTGATGAGATCTTCTATGGAGAGATGTTGTTTTAATGATGGAAATGATGTTCAAACCACTTCCGCACAAGACCTATGGCCTATCCAGATTGAAAGCTATCGGAGTTGACGGAAACAACGCAAGAACGGCAAGAACACCGACGAACGGCCTGAACCCTAATACAGATCTGAGATAAAGGGGGGAGGTGCGATTACGGGTGATGAGGAGTAGCGGTGGCTCGCCGGAGTTCTCTGGTCCGATCAGGTTGATACGGCGGCCTGCGTTGATGCGGCGGTTGGAGGTCGTGGCGGCGGAGCTCGAGCACTGGTGCGGCCGTATGAAGGAGGAAGACGAAGGAGGAAACGAGGGGGAAAATGATAAAGACCCACTGCCCCTATTTATAAGGGGGTGGATACAAGGCATGCGCGGGGATCGAGGAGGCTAAAATCATCATATGGCTATATGGACGCCTCGGTTTTCGGGATGCTCATTAAGATAAGGATCGGTTAAAGATGTTCTAAGCCTCGTGTGAAATTAATGTAGAATGACGTCATGACGGTTTAAGAAAGTTCTGCGAGCTGACGTCATGGCGGTTTATAGCAAGGTTTATCAAACAAAGGCGATGCAAGATTTTGACAAGTCAGGTATTGAAGATTGATATGAACAAGTTCAAATCAACCTGGGGCCTAATGTTGGGGATATAACTATTGGGTATGAACTGCCCAGGAGGGGCCAGGCCATACCACTGGCAACTTATCAATGAAGATGGCGGATCATGCAGGCCCGTTGACGGCCCAAGACCCAGAGGCGACTTGAGGCTCAAGGGGATGAACCGCTATATATGTATGACTTGTTTTGTAAGGTAAGCGTAGCTAGTCACCGAGCCGGACATGTTGTGTATGAGCCGGCCAGGACTTCGTGAGCCGCCGGGTGTCAACCTGTGTATATATATTATAAAATCAACACTAGTATACTTATCATACCAGGGAAGTTTCATACATTTTTGCCAAACATAAATAAACATACCGTCAAATAACATTTTCAGCCCATTTTTTGGTTTTGACGAAAAACTGTAAGTGTCCAAGTTTTTGAGGAAAATCAACAGTAATGTACTTGTATTATTAGTTCAATCAAAATATCTTTCTTTGTATGTTAATTCTCACATTTTCTTCGAGGGGTTGTTAATTCTCACATACGTTTGTAATGTTAGTCAAGACGTGCAGCTTACTAGTGGTACTAGAAGTGGAAGATCGTCCCCGTAAAAAAAAGTTGAAGAAAAAAAATAACGTGAACGTGGATAGTCTGGCTGCCACGGCCCAGGCCCAGGCCCGGGAAGACGCAGGACGGAAGACTCTGCCCGCACGCCGCTGTCCCTACGAAAGTGAAAAATCGCTTGCCGTCCCCTCTCTATTGAGAGGTAACCCTGGTTCCCAAACACTCGCCGCCGCCCCCTGGTTCCCAAACACTCGCCGCCGCCCCCTTTGCTGTTGGATCCGCGGCCATGGAGGAATCCTTCACGGCCCCCTCCGTCGATCCCCCCTCCGTCGACCTCCCCGCCGTCGATCCCGCCTCCGTCGACTCCCCCGCCGTCGATCCCGCCTCCGTCGACTCCCCCGCCGTCGATCCCGCCTCCTTCCACCCCCCTGCAGTCGATCCCGCCAGCGCCAACCCATCCCGCTACCCCTCCTGGGTCCTCCTCGACAGCAGAGCCTACTTCGCCCGCCCCATCAACGCCACCACCGTGAAGGCCACGACGAGCACGGGCCACAACTTCGAGGTCACCTTTTGTCTCGCCCGGCCGCCTGCCGTCTCCTACTTCTGCGTTCACTTTCCCGGAATCAACGTACTAGAGTGTTGCATCACGGAGCCCCGCGTCATTTCCTCCGCCAATGACCTCGCGCTCCTATGCTTTCCCTTCAGAACTGGCACATCGAGCACCTACGACTACTTCGTCTACAGGGCTGCCTCCAGCAAGCCCACCATCAGATCGGTCCCGTGTCCTCCTCCAACCTACAGGCACTCATGGCACGCAGCCATCGTATCCCGCGAGGATGGCAGTTTTTTGGTCGCCGATCTTTCCCTGGGTCGGGACCTTGGGCACTACAACCTGCATATCTTCTCGTCGGTGACAGACGAGTGGAGCACCCAACATGTGCAGCTGAAGGAGCATCCCGGTATCCTGCCAAAGCTAACTCACAAGGTGATCTCTCTTGGAGAAGGAACAGTGGGATGGGTCGACCTCTGGCGCGGCATTGTTGTCTGTGATGTGCTTCAGAAGGATCCTGTTCTCCGCTTCATCCCGCTGCCCAGGCCGCTGCCCAAGGCTGATTATGACGAGCCCCCGGAAAGCCAAGCATTGGCCGATTATGACGCGCGGTCAGTGCGGGACGTCACCGGCTTCCCCAATGGTTTCATCGACTTCATCGAGATCGAACATTGTTTCAAATGGTCTAAGTTTATCAACATGAGGAGTTTCAAGACGACGGCCTATCTTGATTTCCTAGATACCATCAGTGATAATGACCTCCTTAGGTATCATGAAGAGGACATTATGGAGGATAAAATTAAGTGTGCACCTGATGGCTGGAAGATCCGAACAGGCTTTAGGAGCATTTCTTGGAACCATTGGAGAAAAGGGTACAATTTCCATGTTGATGACATATCAGCCGAACCACAACTTGCTCTGCAGCTACTTCACCTGTGGGATAGTAGAACTGAGAAATGCAGAGTGAGAAACCTGAAGACTACACCAGGCTTCCCGACCTTCACCATTTATGGTCGTGCTATTGTCCTCATGTCTAAGGTGGGTGTCGACCAAGTCACATGGATGCTTGGTGTAGATCTTTTGAAGAAGTCGCTGGAAGTCATCAAGCCATACCATGCCTCGAGAGTCGATTATTACAATCCGACCTTCATTTCCTGTGAATTCTCCAAATATCTGAATACCGCTCCAATTCAAAGGCATGTTTTTTGTTTTGCATTGTTCTCTATTTTCTTAACATTCATACATACTGAAAAACATTTGCCAAACTAATTGTATGTTTCCCCCAGTTCTTCACTTATTTTACCACATGACACCTGACATTTTGCCTCTTAATTTGCTTAAGGCTATATGATGAGCAAGTTGCAGCAGAGTCTGCTCAGAATGAGGAAGTTGCAGCAGAGTCTGCACAGAATGGTGTGCCTAATGATCAACTTCCATTGGGGGATACTGTTCCAAACAATGTGGTAGGCACACTGTAATCATCTTGCTACAACTATAAACGTGTCCATTTTGCCATCTGTTAAATAAGATTTAGGTGAACCCTTGTACAGCAACCCCAGCAATACAAGTGGAATGGGGGTGTTCCCATTAGGACTTCTAATGAATATGGTTTTGGCGAACACCAAGACGACTATCAGCAGCTACCCAGTCTGACACAAACTGGGCAGCACACGTCGTCTTCAACTTCAACTCAATTAGGTAAAGACATTATCAATGCTTATATGGATCCCATGCTTATAATATGGTGCTGTTCTTTTATCGTAGTTCTTGACTCGCGATATTTAACTCTAAAATGTTAGAAATTTTGAACATTAACATTTGATATCATGATTCCAGAATAATGTGCGACTTGGGCCACCATGTTGCCTTTCTTGCAGTATATGACAACTGTAGTTAGGAAGCAAATATCCGTTGAATTTATGTTCTTGCATCTCTTTGTGAGGTTTTATATTTAACGGAACTGAACTGGATAATTAATTAATCATTATTTGTAATTCAGAGACCACAAGTTGCTCTCCTGTTGACAACTTGCAACATTATCAATAGGGATACTATTTGTAGTAAACTGCATCCTGTACTGAGGCTCAGTTCTTTTAGCGGCTTATGGCATAAGGCGCCCCCTTCCTAGCTTATTTAGAAACCGTTCCCCATATTCATTTTGAGTTAAGGATTAATCAGATTAGCAGCTTCAATGAATATTGGGGGCGGCTTCTAAAATAAGCTGGTGAGGGGACAGCTCATTTCAGAAGCTGCCAAAAGAACTGGGCATTAATGTGCCAAATAAGTAAGTGAAACCGTTGCGTGAGCTAAGAAACATCTTTTAGGACTCGCAAAGTTTCATTCAACTTATAAGCAGAACTTATCAAAGTTTATGTCGGCCTTTCTCCCAAAAGGGAAAATTTTATCTTGAATTGGAGAATACAACCTTGCAACTGCAAATTAGCCAGTGCAGTAAAGTTGAGTGCAAACCTAGTTGTGGTCAGTGAGTAGGCTTACTAGCTGATGATTTTAAAATTCTACTCATGAAGATAATTATATGGGAGGTGATGATAGGAATCTTGGTTTCCTTGGGTGAGTGACTCGATTTGTGTGACATATGGAACTTTTGAGTATTCACTGTTTGTGGTGAAAGTTTCTTCCCCCTTGTATTTTGTATTAATAACAGGTGACTTTTGGGAGCCTAGCTTGTTTACTTAAATTAACTAGTTGATGATGTGACAGTAAGTTTTGTTGTGCTTGAGTTTCAGAATTCATATGCAATATTACGATAAATTTGCTGTTGGATGATCGGCGCAGAACAAAAAGATTGAAGTGAAAATGTTTACAACAATTTTTCCAGCATGTGGAATCATTTCCATTTGTTCTGTGTTCTTCTCTTGATGAAACCACTCCGTGCATTAAATAAATAACATGATTTTAGTTTTTATATATTAATATAACTTATGTATTCCTCAGTGCCATCAAGTGAAATGTGCAAGCTGACGATGGTGCCCCCCTTTGATGCCTCCAAGGCCAGTGCAGCTTGCACAACCCCTTCGCTCCAAGGTGACTGTTGATGAATGACTTTGACGGCTGTCCTCAACCATGGCCAACATCACCACATGAAGCCATTTTTTCATCTCGTGCACCTGGCGAGCTGGTGGAATATCATGGTTGATGACCTGGAATGTCAACAAAGTGTATGCTCTAGCATGTCGCTGATGTGCTGACATGTTCACAGACTCTACCACCATCTGTTATCATATCATGGACGATGCTTTAAAACATTTGAATACTTTAATGTGTCTATGGAGTTATGGACCTTATTAGCCTTTGTTGATGTTCGGTTGCCCCCACATCATGATGCCTGTTTTGTGTAGGGAAACTCTTAGATCCAGACGTCTGGATACTAACAAATCATCAGACTAGTGCTTGTCCGTTGATTTATTTCCAATCCCATGGCTGAGAGGCTCCAACATATCCCATACCAACCACCCATTTATCCGCATAAATTAAGCACGCACATTATCTTCCCATAATCCCGCACCTTCCTCCCCCAGTTTGGTTTGTTTCCTCCCAAATTGCTACAGATCGATGTTCCATGCTCTGCTTGAGACCACGACTCCCTAACATTCTCCACCACTCCACCTCCAGGATCCTAAACGACATATCACCTTCTCCATCAACCGTGATCCATGTACAGCACCGCCGTCGGTGAGGTAAGGCGGCCATGTGCTCTTCACTCGCAGGTAATAGGCACATTGACGAATTGCCCCTAGTACATACTCACCCGACTTAATGTTTTCAGTTCTCTTATGTTGATACAAATTTAATCTGAAGCATTTGAGTTGATCTGGGTTACTTCTGTTCATATCTTGGTTTAGTACCCAATGTGTATTTGATCACCATATAATCTATGGATTTTGGTTAAGTAGGTACGCATATCACAATAATACCAGTTTTCTGTACAATTTCAAATTTTCATGTTTCCATCTAAGACTAGTTTGATTCCCAAAGTACCATGTTCATGTTTCTTTGTTGTGTCGCATCTAAATTGCAATACATATGCTTCTGAACTCTATTAATTTCGCTTCCATAGGTTATAAAATTTTGATCCATTTGTATGTTCGCCACACATAATTTCCATCCTTTGTTACCCACAATATTAGTTTGCTTAAATTTTTGTTGTTTTGTGCTTCCACTGGAGCTCCTGTACATAACACACGTTCTATGTCACCTATAAATAGCTTATTGTCATGCATCTTGTAATTGGAGCTTCCTGTGTTACTCTTAATTTGCTTCTATGGTTGCTGATCCAAGCTACCTTGTTTGCTGCTACTTAATTATTTAATTTGCAGTACAACTTTGAATTTGTTGTAGGTGATTTGCTTCTGTACATCTTTGGAAAATGAATGTTGAGCCGTGCTTTCTCGATAATGTTTATATTTCTGATTATTCGCTCAATTCCCAGATTATATTTCTGATTATTTTTCAGTGGACCTGGGATAATGAAGCAGCCCAAAGCATAGTGGACATTGAACAGTCGTTATGCGGCTCTCACTTAAAAGATGGCCTCTTAAACCTGCTTGGAAGGATCCCGCTCGAGAGAAAGGCTGGGCTTCAGGGTTCTATGTATTGAGTTTACTAGTTTATCTAAAAAATGTATTAAGTTTACTAGCGCCTATATATATATATATATATATATATATATATATATATATATATAGCAACTATGTTCTGATGGCTCACAATAGACATAAGATGCATTAATTGGAAGCAACATATATTCCTGCTTCAACAATTATCTCCATTTGTTTGGAAGCAAAATATATTTCTTTCGAAGAAAAATATTTTTTTTGGAAGCAAATTATATTCTCTCTTTCAAGCATTGTTGATAGAAGGGGAAAACATTGGAAGCATAATTCCATGTTAAACGAAAACACCGCTTGACCGTTCAAAGCACGTTTTTCCATGTTGGAAAACAAAAATACTAATCAAAATAATCTTGAGCTGGAAGCAATCTCGTTATGACATGGTAACAAATATTCTTCGTAGGAAGCATGATTAATTTGCGCTGGGAATAAATTCACCAAATTGGAAACAAACTTCTTGGTATGGAAGCAAATTTTCTTCGTACGAAGCATGATTAATTTGCGCTGGGAATAAATTCACCCAATTGGAAACAAACATCCTGGATGGAAGCAAATTGCACGACGCTAGAAGTTAGGCCTAAAGATATTTACGAGAATGGTTTATTACCAAATAAATTGCCATTCATAGGTCGTTGCATGGAAACAAAATAGGCACCTTTTTTCTGGCCCATTGCACGTTCCAGATGAATCCAATCCTACGGTGGAACACTAGTCTGATGGGAAGCTAAGAATCAGTAGTCTGATTCCTAGCGGTTCCCTTTTGTGTATCATTTCCGATTAAGGCCGACGGATTTGTGAAGTCAGTCATTGACCGTCGACCTAGACACGTTAACTTTGTTCTGTTAGTACATTAAGGGCGAATGCCTCAAACTCTATGGCCATATTTCACCTCTATGGGTAAACCAGAGATAATTAATTTACAACCAATAAATTAAAAACCATTATGGTTGTTGTTGTTGTAATGAACTAGCAAAATCAATTGCTAAATATGACACCTTGAAGATAATCTCCACGCAGCACTAGAGAGTATAATCTGATGAAATCAGTAGATACTCATTCGTAATGCCTTATGCCATGACTTAGTAAAATGTGTGGGATGGCACTTTGTAAAGCAATTTTAATGTCAAAATGACAAAATATGGGCTTTAATAGTAGTCATTGATAATCTGCGAAGGCAGTAGATCTATATGACTACTTTGTGATCCCAATACATCAATTTGAAGAAATCACTTTGAATTTTGCATTCTTATTTGCAAGAAAAAAAATCTTAATTGCAAATAGACATATTGATCTCGACATGTAGCGAACATGGAGATACATACATTCTGGAATACATCATACTCAACAGAAATACGCCACTATTATAATAAATAGTAATGATGTTGCAAACTTGATGTTCAAGTGAAAAACTTGAATTGTATGGACCTCAAATTAAATTAGGTGATCTTGTATCAAGTTGCAAGATAATTCAACAGGGTGAATTAATATTTTGCGAGAGAAAATTAATCTCAATCACTATGAGATTGCTTTGCGAGAGAAGAAAATTCTCAATCGCAAATCAATACTCAAGAGGTACTGAATTTATCTTTGCAAGAGATAAAAGAAATATCTCAATTGCAAATATTAGATGTAATTATTCTCAACATGTAAGAAACATGGAGATATATTACATCAACATATTATATGGAACACATAGTACTCAACATATTTACAGTACTGAAATTTTAGTACTGTAATTAGCAGTGTCTAAAAAACAGGAATGAAATCACTGCTAGAACTACTGCTAGGTGGCTTATCTGCTAATATGCTAAATTAAAGGGGCAAATAAGCAAAGATAGCAATGGTTGCTGGTCGCCTAAATTTCCAGCGGCATGCAAATTAGCCACGCAAGGCAGCCCAGCCTGGTCTAGCTGAGCAGATAAGGCAGAGCGACCAGAAAAATGGAAACACTAACGCCCACATGTGTGGGCATTTGCATCTCGCCACACGCATGGATCCGTGTCCGTTTGTGGGTGCACGAATCTTGGCATGTTTGTGGTGCCACATAGGACTGGACTGGTGTGTGGGCATTCACCCGGTCGCCCACACGTCCGTTTCACCACACGGAGGGGCCAGTGTGTGGCGTTTATCAGTTCGCCCACACGCCAGTTTTCACTCACGCACAAGGGCTGGTGTGTGCGCATTTGTCATCTCGCCCACATGCCCGTCTCCTCTTCCACACCCAAGCTGCCAGTTGCCATGTGTTTTGCAGTGTACATGGCAACTGCCCTAGTGTGCTTGTAAAAATATGGCAACTCTCTTTTTTTTACCCGAGCATGTCAGTTGCCATGTGTTTTGCAGGGTACACGGCAACTGACCTAGTGTGCTTGTAAACAGATGACAACTCTCTCTTTTATCCGAACATGTTGTTTTGCCATGTCTTTTTGTAGCTCTACACAGCAACTGCCTAGTGCTAGTAGGTGGCAACTCCTAAGGTTTTCAAATCATGGCAACTGTAGTAAACCAGACCATACATGGCAACTGCTTAGTGTTAGTAGATGGCAACCTCTAAAGTTTTCAAATCATGGCAACTATAGTAAACCAGACCATACATGGCAACAACAGTAGTTGTCCAAAATGGCATCTGGCACTTGACCTGAGATGGCAACTCCAGTTGAGCAACCATGGCAACCGTAGTTGTCCGACATGGCAACTGTAGTTCAGCGACATGGCAACTGCAGTTAAACGGACATTGAAGAGGGTCCGGACCATGGCAACTGCAGTGACGCATGGTGACTGTCACGCGGGGCGTGCGGGACCGTGAGGTGGGTGGCTGAGAGAGGTTATGTGGGCGTTATGCATTTTGCCCACACGTAGGCGTGTGAGAGGGACCGCAAGGAAAAAAAGAGGCGTGTGGGCGCTAGTTGTTTTGCCCACACGTAGGCGTGTGGGCCGGTCTTCTTAGACACCACACAAAACGTGTGGGCAGACCTCTTAACACCCACACATGTGGTAGTTATCGCCGTCCGAGGAAAATTCTCCCAGCCGCTTTCTATCCCAAATCCACAGTGAGACAGCCGGAGACGGCCGGCCGGCCGCATCACCGGCGGCAAGAAAATCTCCCGCCGCGCTCGTCCTCGGAAGAGGAGCCATCACGGAGGTGGGTGCCGAGGTCACGCCGTTGTAGGCGCCATCCGCGAGCTCGAGCGCTGCTGCTGCGCGGCCGGAGCGGCTGCTCAACAACGGGCTCACCAGCGGAACGGCGAGGGCCACGAGGCGGCAGTGAGCGCCTGTGCATGGCCGTCTGGGATGGCACGGCAACGTCGGCATCGACTGCCGCAGCGCTAGAGGAGCTCGCCACACCGTTGTGTACCGCGAGCGCGAGCACCGCGCGTGGTAGGGGCCTCTCTGGGGAAGGAGACCCGCTACGACGGCCGGGAAGACTGCGCCATTGCCGCCGCCTCGCGGGCTGCCACCGCTCCAGGTGGTTGCGCCGCCAGCCTTGCCTTTGCTTTGCTGACGCGCATGGACAGGACGAGCCACCGCCGCAGATGTGGCTCGAGGCACGCCGGGCGATGCCGGCTGTGAGGCCCCGAGCGCCTTGAGTGGTCGTGGCAGTTGCCGACGGAGACGAAGACACCGGTTGTGACGCCCCCGATTTGACCGTACACTAATCATGCACGCAAATGTGTACGATCAAGGTCAGGGACTCACGGGAAGATATCACAACACAACTCTAAAACATAAATAAGTCATACAAGCATCATAATACAAGCCAGGGGCCTCGAGGGCTCGAATACAAGTGCTCGATCACAGACAAGTCAGCGGAAGCAACAATATCTGAGTACAGACATAAGTTAAACAAGTTTGCCTTAAGAAGGCTAGCACAAAAGTAGCAACGATCGAAAAGGCAAAGCCTCCTGCCTGGGACCTCCTAACTACTCCTGGTCGTCGTCAGCGGCCTGCACGTAGTAGTAGGCACCTCCAGTGTCGTAGGTGTCGTCGTCGACGGTGGCGTCTGGCTCCTGGACTCCAACATCTGGTTGCGACAACCAGATAGAAAGGAAAGGGGGAAAAGAGGGAGAGAAGCAACCGTGAGTACTCATCCAAAGTACTCGCAAGCAAGGAGCTACACTACATATGCATGGGTATATGTGTAAAGGGGCATATCAGTGGACTGAACTGCAGACTGCCAGAATAAAAGGGGGATAGCTAGTCCTGTCGAAGACTACGCTTCTGGCCATCTCCATCTTGCAGCATGTAGAAGAGAGTAGATTGAAGTCCTCCAAGTAGCATCGCATAGCATAATCCTACCCGGCGATCCCCTCCTCGTCGCCCTGTTAGAGAGCGATCACCGGGTTGTATCTGGCACTTGGAAGGGTGTATTTTATTCAATATCCAGTTCTAGTTATCATAAGGTCAAGGTACAACTCCGGGTCGTCCTTTTACCGAGGGACACGGCTATTCGAATAGATAAACTTCCCTGCAGGGGTGCACCACATAACCCAACACGCTCGATCCCAATTGGCCGGACACACTTTACTGGGTCATGCCCGGCCTCGTATGATCAACGCGTCGCAGCCCCACCTAAGCACAACAGAGAGGTCAGCACGCCGGTCTAACCCTATGCGCGCAGGGGTCTGGGCCCATCGCCCTATGCACACCTGCACGTTGCGTACGCGGCCGGAAGCAGACCTAGCCTAGTGGCGTTCTAGTCCAATCCGGTGTGCGCCACTCAGTCGCTGACGTCACGAAGGCTTCGGCTGATACCACGACGCCGGGATACCCATAACTACTCCCGCGTAGATGGCTAGTGCGTATAGACCAAATGGCCAGACTCAGATCAAATACCAAGATCTCGTTAAGCGTGTTAAGTATCCGCGAACGCCGACCAGGGCCAGGCCCACCTCTCACCTAGGCGGTCTCAACCTGCCCTGTCGCTCCGCCACAAAGATCCACTTGCGGGTACTCCTACGAGCCGACCCGACTTTAGTCATCACATGTGTCATGTATATAGTATATAAGTATATACCCGTGATCACCGCCCAGGTGATCACGGCCCGATAGTATAGCACAGCAGACGGACAAGAATGTAGGGCCACTGATGGAAAACTAGCATCCTATACTAAGCATGTAGGATTGCAGGTAAAGGTAACAACAGTAGTAGCAAGGATAGGCTATGCATCAGGATAGGATATCGGAAAGCAGTAACATGCTACACTACTCTAATGCAAGCAGTATAGAGAAGAATAGGCGATATCTGGTGATTAAGGGGGGGGCTTGCCTGGTTGCTCTGGCAAGTAGGAGGGGTCGTCGACTCCGTAGTCGAACTGGGCAGCAGCAGTGTCGGTCTCGTAGTCTACCGGAGAGAAGAGGGGGGAAGAAACAGTAAATACAATGCAAACATAAGCATGACGATGCGTGACATGACAATGAGCGGTGCTAGGTGTGTCCTAACGCGACAGTAGGTGGTACCGGCGAAGGGGGTGAACATCCGGGAAGCATTCCCGATGTTTCGCGTTTTCGGACAGACGGACCGGAGGGGGAAAGTTGCTAGTTCGATAGGTTAGGGAGGTGTGGTGGAAGAACGGACTGCGTATTCGGATTCGTCTCGTCGTTCTGAGCAACTTTCATGTACAAAGTTTTTCCATCCGAGCTACGGTTTAATTTATATTAATTTTAAAAGGATTTTAGTCATTTTTAGAATTTAATAAATTAATCTAATTCAAAATCTAATTAATGCATCAGCATGACATCAGCATGACGTCAGCAGTCAACGTTGACCGTTGACCTGGTCAACCTGACAGGTGGGTCCCACCTGTCAGGGGGCTGTTAGCTAATTAACTACTGTTTAGTTAAATTCATTAACTAATTAGATTAATTTAAACAGGATTAATTAACTTAATTAATTTTGTTAATTAATTAATTAATTAAATTTATTTTTATTATTTGTTTTATTTATTTATTAATTTTTATTCATTAATTTATTATTATTATTATTATTATTATTTTATTACTATTTATTTTATTATTATTATTATTATTACTATTATTTATTTTATTATTATTATTTATCATTTTTTGTTTTTCGTTCTCTGGGCATTGGGCCCCATATGTCATTTGGCGAGGGGGCACTGGCCCAGTGGTCATTGGCCCATAGGCCAAGGTGGTTCGGGCGCAACGGGCGCCGGGCGTCGGGCGTCCGCCCGAACGGGACTGGCGAGGGGGCGCGGCGGACGAAGGCCGTCGGGGCGCCGCGAGGCGAGGCTCGCCGGCCGGCCGCGGCAGGCGGAGGCGGGGGGTGAGCGACGGCGTGCGGCGGCCACGCGCGGCCACGGGCGCGTGCGGGGGCGAGGGTGAGGGGCGAACGGACGGCATGCGAGGCCACCGCGGGCGGGCGGCTGTGGGCGCACGCGACGGCATGCCGGGCGAGGCGAGGCCGCGGTGAGCGCGTACAGGCGATGGTCAGGGGCGTGCGAGCGCGTACGGGGACGAGGGGAGAGAAGAGGCCGGGGGCCTCACCGGAATTTGTAGGGACGGGGGCAGCGGGGGGGCGAGGAGGTCGTCGGGGACGACGGTGACGAAGAGGAGGCAGGCCGGTGAGGTGGAGTCGGCGAGGCGCGACGAGGCGGAGGAGCTCCGGTCGTGGAGGAGGACGAAGACGGGCGGTGAGGCGCGGGGAGGTTCGGCGAGGGAGAGGCGCTGGGAGGTCCGACGACGGTGGTGGGCGTCGAGGCGCCGTGGACGGAGTGCGCGCGGAGCTCGGGGAAGACGATGCGGTGAACGAGGGAGAGGAAGGAGGCCGGGAGGTGCGACGCCGGCGAGGTGGCGCCGCGGTGGAGGACCGAGGCGCGGTGGGGCGGTGATGCACGTCGAGGCGATGGGGGTCGGGGCGCCGTTTTCCCGATCCAGATCGGGGGCAGAGGGAGGAGTGAGTGGGGGGAGGGCGAGTGGGGAATGGGTGCGGGGGGTAGGGTTTCGGGTGTGGGGTGGTTAGGTGTAGGGCAGGGGTGGGCCGGCCTGGTGGGCGGCCTGGCTAGCAGCTGGGCCGGTTGGCCAAGTGGGGGGGGGGGTTCTATTCTTCTACTTTTATTTTTGCTTTGTTTTGTTTTTGTTTTACCTTTTCTTATTTTTCTTTTCTATTTTCTTTTAGTTCCTCTTTTATTTTAGTTTTATAAAATTATCACTAGCACTTAAATTAATTCTTTTAAATATTCTATTGCCACATTAATTCCCAACTCAAATTAAAATAGTTTAATATTTTATAAAACTCACAAGGCATTTATTTTAATATTTAAACCTCTATTTTAATTAGTTTGATCACTTAAACATTTTATTAAAGTTAGGTTTCTCCACCATTATTATCTATGCAATATTTGGTTTATTCCGAACATTTTAATTTTAATTTTTGAAAACTTTGTTGTTTGCCATATTTTGAATTTGAATTTTGATTCGGTTTTGAACTAACGCGAGATTATCAACACTAACAGAGGTGACATGGCATCATTAGCGTAGGTTTACTGTAGCATAATTATCTGGGCGTCACAATTCTCCTCCACTACAAGAAATCTCGTCCCGAGATTTAAGAGGGAAGTAAAGGGGGAAGGGATCTGGTTACGAAACTCTAATGATTCTTCTCGGTCATAGTTGCTCTTCTCGAAGAAGTCGATCCATTACGTTCATGTCTTCAGTCCTCTGCTTCAGGTCATCATGATAAGGTTGTCGTCCTTTCTTCGGGAACTCCATCGTACTTACGACAGAGTAAGGGGGTATTCTGGAAGAACGGACTTCTGCAGGGTTTACTATCTGGTCAATAACATCGGGGAAGGTGGCGGAAAGTATCTCTCGAACTAAATCTTAAGAAAAGTCGAGAGTAAGTAAGGAAGTACCATGAGGAGTATCAAACGGGTAGGCAATTCGTTCGAAGCCTGAAACAAGGTGTGAATGGGGTTCAAAGCAATCGGAATAAGTATTAAGTCGGATGCCAGTATAGATCAGTAGGACGGTGGTCCGTGAATTAAATACGGAGCCAAGTGTGAGGTATAACCATTAGAAACAGGGTTGTATAGAAGAGTCAGGTTTCGATCCTGTGGAACTGTGGGTTATGGGCCCACCATGTGGATTAAAAGTAGGAGGAACGGTGACATCTTGCACGGTCATGATAGCAAGACATGTCAGAGGGTAGCGTGTCGATTATATGTCAGCAACATCGTCGGTACCAAGGGCGAGGGACGAAGAGAACCATTTTCCTGCTCGTTGAAACGAGGCGGACCATTAGGCAAAGTTCTCGTCCATCGGTGGTTACCGAAATGTCACCAACAATAGTAACAGGGTCTTACTGACAGAGTTGTACACCGAGGTGTTTACATAAGCAGGAGAATATTACTGCTTAGATCATATAGATCACCAGACAGGTTAAACCAAACAATGGAAAGGAAAATATGATTATCAGATTAAACAGAAGAATGGAAAGGAAAATGTGTTTAAACACATATTTCAAGGGTATGTCCTTCCCAAGGACAAGCAGAGCATGATATCCATGACATGATATAATGTAGAAAACTCTTTAGGTACGGGAGAGAATTTTCATGACATTACCCACACAGCGGTGTTTGGATAATTGTGCAGGAAACATTTAGCATTGTGCTTCAAATGTTCCCGTTGAAAATCGGAGTACCATAGACATGCTTCGAGATAGCATTGACATGGTCAACAGGTGAAGATCAGACTTTGGAAACAAAAAGGATCCATCAGGAACAACTTATAGAATAAGTCTTACAATTTCCTCATGGAAGAATAGCTAACCTTGCTAAAAAGGAAAACTTATAACACTAGGTCCTGCGGCCAGGTGTGTTAGGCATGACGTCACTTTACCGGGTCATAAATAGACCAATGTTACAACTCTTGGAAATATGTTCCAACCATCATTTCTGAGCGAGATTCAGATCTGATTGGTGTCAGGATAACTCAGACTCAGGATGCCTGAGAAGAAAGGTGCAACACGAATTGTCGAGATGACATTGTAAGATTCTCGAGAATTGAACTATGGAAACGAGTCCCGAAACAAGAGTTCATCATTAAACCAAGGAGAGGATGAGGGGGTGGTTGATGGATTCAGCGACAATTCCTCGAGATTTCCAAAAGGAGGGATTTCCACACTTATGTGAACAAGGAGATAACATTTGTCAGATCAAATGATATAGTGAGGTATGCTCGAGGAAAACATACTCAATTAAACATTGGTTGAAAGGTGCACCCGAATATGGGCTTAGGTAGCATGATCAAGGTTAGAATGGTGATTCGATAACCAATACACAAGGAATGAACTATCGTTCATTAACTTACAAGTAATAGGGTTGCTGGAAGTTTTGAATTTTACACATCACAGTTCATTTGTGGGTACTTTGGTTAAAATCAACATGGGGACCAAGAACTGAATGTAGACGGCAAGATGTATTACTATCTCAAGAATTCTAAAGAGGTGGTGAAATTCTCACGACATTCTTGATATAAAATTTGGTAATACTCCAAAGTAAAGGGGAACAAATGCTGGATAGCAAGGATCTCAAGGTATAACACATAACACGAACAAGTTTGTGTTGGAGGGGGGGCAGTAAAGTGGCCGATGATAATACAAATCATCAAGGGAAAGGATGGTCTTCCTCATCATGAATTCAATCGATATTCCGGAAGGACTCAGAATGCTCATGATGATCACGACACATTTGTCGAGAGATTCCATGAAGATGCAATCACTCGGCGATGACATCAAGTCAAAGGAATGATGAAGCGAAAGATTATTGGAACCCTGGGTACGACACAAACTCGGAATCAAGCTTGTTGTTCAAGGCGAAAAGATATGACGAGGAAAGTCGGCGTAAGCTTAGCTCATCGTCGAAAATCGTGCTTCGGAAAGAAGGACCAGATAGCACAGTTAAAAAGTTGCATGATAATGATATAGCCGATCGGGCTAGGAATGACTTGAAGGGTTAATAAATCATAAGCAACGAAAATTACTTAGAGTTATTGAATCGGAGTGCGGAACCGATTCACTTAACGGTGTTCTCGAGTGACTAATAATTTAGATCCCGAGGGAAATTGGAATTGGCGAGAATAATAGTTGACGAAGAACTCATAAGAAGTTATGTAGTTCCGTGGTATTCTTGAGATACCAGAGCGTAAATGCTCGACGGTAGATCAAAGTAGAGGTAGGACTGGGGTATTACTCTGCAGAAGACAAGTGCTTAAACTTGCACGAGAAATGGTATTTAAAGGAGAACATGGTCAGAACCATGATTGAAAAAGGCCAGATCCCAGATATAAGATGAACTTATACCAAAGGAATAATTAATTTAAGAAAAGCTTTAATGATAAGATCTACATCGTGTCCATGGGCATGAACGCAAAGTTCAAGGTCGACTCCCACTTCTCCAATGCATAACCTTTCATTTACTTCTCGCTTTCGATGAAGTTGTATGGTAGAAAATTATCTGGTAAAATACCAGAAGGGTATGGCTTGTGAAAACCTTCGGGTTCATACGGTTTTTAGGTAAGGTATAGGTTCAATCCATCGGGGCATCTTAGAAACATATACCTCAAACTTCAAGAGTAAAATCACCAGCTCAAAAGTAGAGTATGGTTATCAAGCAAAGGATACAATTTACCAAAGGCATTATATACCCATGGAAAGACTCACAAGGTTATTCAATAGGAAGTACACTGTCGGATAAAATCCAACAAAGGAACCGATGGTCCACAAGGGATCTGATGTGAGCATCGGTACTCAACCAGAGGAAGAAGAATGCAAGGAGATCTGATTATAGAAACAACTGACTAACTCAAAGTTCAAATGCAAAAGAATTATGATTTCCAAATCAGGGGGTTAGAAGCAACGCTCTGATCAAGGATGGATAAGTTGAGTAGGCTTAGGGGTACAATCGATGGCAATTTGATAGGCCGAGATCCAGCTCACGTTTAAAACGACGTCTGAGCCGGAAGGACGAATTCTAGGATATGATTGAGGATTGCGAGCATTCACAACAATTTGAATCAACGGACTCAAAATGATAATGACAAGAGATGCCAATAAGATTACGAGACTTATGGGATTAACCATAATGCAAGCAAACAAGAATTTAAGGAGCAATAGGCTCTTGAGGATTTTCGGAAGATCGAATAGTATGTTGAAGACTATTGTGAAATACTTGAATCAACTGGGGATGACCGGATACTCGGTAAGTGCGAGAATTATCCGTAGGGGTATTCAGGTGACAAAGAACAGCAAGGCAGTAAGCTCAAAGGATTCTCGGAACAACAGAGAGAATTTCGGGGTATCTTGTAATAACAAGATCAACTGGGAAACATTGTATGAATGGCGAGTATACGTGGTTTTCCATAGGAGTTTATCGATGAAAGATAATTGCAAAAAGCAATGAACACAAGTTCTCGGGTTATCAGCGGAGAGTATCTTCAGGGTCTTCACGTGCAGCAGACGATCATCAGTAATAAGGGGCTCTCCGGGTGAAAGTGATAACGAGATCCTAATGTTAGATTTAGTAAAATTCACTTAACCCGAATAGAAGAGAGATCAGAGTCCCAGAGTATAGACAAGGAGTAAAAGATCCTAATACCACCCAATGGCGACGTGGGCCCGTAAGACACACAGCCATGTTAGTAAAAGTTTTTGCAATGTCTAGACTCGACTTCGGCCAAGGAGTGTGGAAAGGGGGATTCCAACAGGCAGTCGGCTCTGATACCAACTTGTGACGCCCCCGATTTGACCGTACACTAATCATGCACGCAAATGTGTACGATCAAGGTCAGGGACTCACGGGAAGATATCACAACACAACTCTAAAACATAAATAAGTCATACAAGCATCATAATACAAGCCAAGGGCCTCGAGGGCTCGAATACAAGTGCTCGATCACAGACAAGTCAGCGGAAGCAACAATATCTGAGTACAGACATAAGTTAAACAAGTTTGCCTTAAGAAGGCTAGCACAAAAGTAGCAACGATCGAAAAGGCAAAGCCTCCTGCTTGGGACCTCCTAACTACTCCTGGTCGTCGTCAGCGGCCTGCACGTAGTAGTAGGCACCTCCAGTGTCGTAGGTGTCGTCGTCGACGGTGGCGTCTGGCTCCTGGACTCCAACATCTGGTTGCGACAACCAGATAGAAAGGAAAGGGGGAAAAGAGGGAGAGAAGCAACCATGAGTACTCATCCAAAGTACTCGCAAGCAAGGAGCTACACTACATATGCATGGGTATATGTGTAAAGGGGCATATCAGTGGACTGAACTGCAGAATGCCAGAATAAAAGGGGGATAGCTAGTCCTGTCGAAGACTACGCTTCTGGCCATCTCCATCTTGCAGCATGTAGAAGAGAGTAGATTGAAGTCCTCCAAGTAGCATCGCATAGCATAATCCTACCCGGCGATCCCCTCCTCGTCGCCCTGTTAGAGAGCGATCACCGGGTTGTATCTGGCACTTGGAAGGGTGTATTTTATTCAATATCCAGTTCTAGTTATCATAAGGTTAAGGTACAACTCCGGGTCGTCCTTTTACCGAGGGACACGGCTATTCGAATAGATAAACTTCCCTGCAGGGGTGCACCACATAACCCAACACGCTCGATCCCAATTGGCCGGACACACTTTACTGGGTCATGCCCGGCCTCGTATGATCAACGCGTCGCAGCCCCACCTAAGCACAACAGAGAGGTCAGCACGCCGGTCTAACCCTATGCGCGCAGGGGTCTGGGCCCATCGCCCTATGCACACCTGCACGTTGCGTACGCGGCCGGAAGCAGACCTAGCCTAGTGGCGTTCCAGTCCAATCCGGCGCGCGCCACTCAGTCGCTGACGTCACGAAGGCTTCGGCTGATACCACGACGCCGGGATACCCATAACTACTCCCGCGTAGATGGCTAGTGCGTATAGACCAAATGGCCAGACTCAGATCAAATACCAAGATCTCGTTAAGCGTGTTAAGTATCCGCGAACGCCGACCAGGGCCAGGCCCACCTCTCACCTAGGCGGTCTCAACCTGCCCTGTCGCTCCGCCACAAAGATCCACTTGCGGGTACTCCTACGAGCCGACCCGACTTTAGTCATCACATGTGTCATGTATATAGTATATAAGTATATACCCGTGATCACCGCCCAGGTGATCACGGCCCGATAGTATAGCACAGCAAACGAACAAGAATGTAGGGCCACTGATGGAAAACTAGCATCCTATAGTAAGCATGTAGGATTGCAGGTAAAGGTAACAACAGTAGTAGCAAGGATAGGCTATGCATCAGGATAGGATATCGGAAAGCAGTAACATGCTACACTACTCTAATGCAAGCAGTATAGAGAAGAATAGGCGATATCTGGTGATCAAGGGGGGGGCTTGCCTGGTTGCTCTGGCAAGTAGGAGGGGTCGTCGACTCCGTAGTCGAACTGGGCAGCAGCAGTGTCGGTCTCGTAGTCTACCGGAGAGAAGAGGGGGCAAGAAACAGTAAATACAATGCAGGTGGGTCCCACCTGTCAGGGGGCTGTTAGCTAATTAACTACTGTTTAGTTAAATTAATTAACTAATTAGATTAATTTAAACAGGATTAATTAACTTAATTAATTTTGTTAATTAATTAATTAATTAAATTTATTTTTATTATTTGTTTTATTTATTTATTAATTTTTATTTATTAATTTATTATTATTATTATTATTATTATTTTATTATTATTATTATTTATTTTTTTATTTTTTATTATTATTATTATTTATTTTTTTATTATTATTTATCATTTTTTGTTTTTCGTTCTCTGGGCATTGGGCCCCATATGTCATTTGGCGAGGGGGCACTGGCCCAGTGGTCATTGGCCCATAGGCCAAGGTGGTTCGGGCGCAACGGGCGCCGGGCGTCGGGCGTCCGCCCGAACGGGACTGGCGAGGGGGCGCGGCGGACGAAGGCCGTCGGGGCGCGGCGAGGCGAGGCTCGCCGGCCGACCGCGGCAGGCGGAGGCGGGGGGCGAGCGACGGCGTGCGGCGGCTTGGCCGGAGCAGAGCCGCAGCAAGGGACGGGCAGCGGCGGCCATGCGCGGCCACGGGCGCGTGCGGGGGCGAGGGTGAGGGGCGAACGGACGGCGTGCGAGGCCACCGCGGTCGGGCGGCTGTGGGCGCATGCGACGGCACGCCGGGCGAGGCGAGGCCGCGGTGAGCGCGGTCGGTGCGCGTACAGGCGATGGTCAGGGGCGTGCGAGCGCGTACGGGGACAAGGGGAGAGAAGAGGCCGGGGGCCTCACCGGAATTTGTAGGGACGGGGGCAGCGGGGGGGCGAGGAGGTCATCGGGGACGACGGTGATGAAGAGGAGGCAGGCCGGTGAGGTGGAGTCGGCGAGGCGACGAGGCGGAGGAGCTCCGGTCGTGGAGGAGGACGAAGACGGGCGGCGAGGCGCGGGGAGGTCCGGCGAGGGAGAGGCGCTGGGAGGTCCGACGACGGTGGTGGGCGTCGAGGCGCCGGGGAAGACGATGCGGTGAACGAGGGAGAGGAAGGAGGCCGGGAGGTGCGACGCCGGCGAGGTGGCGCCGCGGTGGAGGACCGAGGCGCGGTGGGGCGGTGATGCACGTCGAGGCGATGGGGGTCGGGGCGCCGTTTTCCCGATCCAGATCGGGGGCAGAGGGAGGAGTGAGGGGGGGTAGGGCGAGTGGGGAATGGGTGCGGGGGGCTAGGGTTTCGGGTGTGGGGTGGTTAGGTGTAGGGCAGGGGTGGGCCGGCCTGGTGGGCGGCCTGGCTAGCAGCTGGGCCGGTTGGCCCAGTGGGGGGGGGTTCTATTCTTCTACTTTTATTTTTGCTTTGTTTTGTTTTTGTTTTACCTTTTCTTATTTTTCTTTTCTGTTTTCTTTTAGTTCCTCTTTTATTTTAGTTTTATAAAATTATCACTAGCACTTAAATTAATTCTTTTAAATATTCTATTGCCACATTAATTCCCAACTCAAATTAAAATAGTTTAATATTTTATAAAACTCACAAGGCATTTATTTTAATATTTAAACCTCTATTTTAATTAGTTTGATCACTTAAACATTTTGTTAAAGTTAGGTTTCTCCACCATTATTATCTATGCAATATTTGGTTCATTCCGAACATTTTAATTTTAATTTTTGAGAACTTTGTTGTTTGCCATATTTTGAATTTGAATTTTGATCCGGTTTTGAACTAACGCGAGATTATCAACACTAACAGAGGTGACGTGGCATCATTAGCGTAGGTTTACTGTAGCATAATTATT
This sequence comes from Aegilops tauschii subsp. strangulata, assembly GCF_002575655.3. NCBI lineage: Eukaryota > Viridiplantae > Streptophyta > Magnoliopsida > Poales > Poaceae > Aegilops > Aegilops tauschii. Next base: position 583,579,952 of record NC_053041.3, read on the forward strand.
CGGGCGTCACACCGGTGGAGGCGTAGGGGCCGACCGTCGGATGGGCGGGTTGACGCCACCGCGTAGCCGCGCCGTGGCGCACGCCAGTCATCGCGTCTCGATGGCCGGGCCTTCAGTAGCGCGTCCGCACCTCTGCGTAGCCTCATTGATGCTGACGATGGCTTGACGCGCCGGGGCCGGAGGCGAAAACCGCTGTGGGCGTCGCCACGCCGGTACAGCCGAGGCTGCCGGCAGGTGCCGTAATGAAGGGTGCTGCCGCCATGGGCAGGCAAGGGAGCCGTGCCACGCAGGGGCGTGCCAGAGGGCGTTGCCGCTGGTCGACCGCCTAGGCCGGGCAACACACCATGCCGTGAGCCAGCGGGTAGGACGCAAGTTCGGTAGCGCGGGCATCGATGGGGCGAGGTCGAGGACCGCCGGAGTTGCTGTATCAGGCATGGCCTGTTTCTCTCAACGGAGAGCAACGTGCTGATAACGTGTTAAGAATCAATTGTAAAGGAACAAGAGTATCGAACAAATGATCGAATCAGTGGTCTCTGTTGATGATTGACATGATATATATACAATCACAATGGACGCGATGGTTCGCTAGAGGCGTCTCCACGGGAACCGTCGTGGACAGTGGCCTTTTTGGTGTTAGAAGAGTAATCGAGAGAGAATCGAGAGCGACAACAAATGATTCCAGTGTCCTTTATTAATCATGGATGTACACTTATATACAAGGGGAACGGACGCGTCCATGGGACTTGATGGTTCACTGAGGCGCCTCCTCGGGAGGCAACTACCGATATGGGAAGCGGGGATTTTCCCTTAATAACCACTGGGTTATTATTTTCAACACTCCCCCTAATCACCGCTTGACATAAGAATCCATTATCTTGATTAAGTCTCCTTCAAAAACCCTGTGGGAAAAATATGAGGAGTAGTGTAGTATGTGCTGTTAAAACTCCCTCAAACCCAGTGGGAAAATAAGGAGAAAATGATACAACACATAATGATTATTGCCTCTGTTAACTCAATTTGAAATATATATTCATAGAATTTAGAGGACAATAAATATGTTGTATATACTTTCCCCAAAAAAACGGTGGGGAAAACAGAAAGTATGACATATGATCTCATGTTGATATTACCTCATTAAAAACCTTTATGAGAATCTGTATAGTAAACTCATGAAGGGAAAAAGAGTATAATATGATGCATTGAACATGAACAATTTAGGAAGATACTCCCCCTGATTCTTGCAAATTCCAAAGCCGTCACATACCAATTCCATGAACATGTTTCTGGAATGTAAAAGTTGGTAGAAACTTGGTGAACAAATCAGTTGCATGATTTGACTTGCAAGATAGGCAATATAAAGATAATGCTTATTAGTAACATGTTTGCATCCGGGCAACACAAGCAACATTATCTTTGAGATAATGGTTGGTGGATGTATCCATGAGGTCTGTTTTGAAGACTCTTCATGAGAGGGCTACCACACCTAGTAGGAACACTAAGCTTGTCTACGATCTGACATAGTTGGGATCTGATCGATGTATCCAATGATATTGGTGTTCACATTTATGTGAAACTGAAAAATCAGGACAAGATGTTTGATGCCTCGGAGATATCAAAAGATATTCTTGAGTACCAACCAATTGTGTTTGGTCTATCCAATGGCATTATGGAACGTTGAGTCCCAATATCTCATTTCCATCATCTCTTGGTCTAAATAGATCTTTCTCTACGTCTAGAGAATGAACTACCATCAGAGTTATGGATGGATAAGATTTTTCCACAATGAATTTCTCCAATATATTTTGGATATAGACAACATAGTATACCATAATGTATGAATGAAGGTGCTCAAGTTGTAGTAACGAGCGGTATTTTGGTTTACCCAAATCCTTCATTTTAAACTCCGTCATTTAGATGATTACAAATGTCGTTATTTGATGTCTACTACACAACCTTCTTCTTGTAGACATTGTTGGGCCTCCAAGTGCAGAGGTTTGTAGGACAGTAGCAAATTTCCCTCAAGTGGATGACCTAAGGTTTATCAATCCGTGGGAGGCGTAGGATGAAGATGGTCTCTCTCAAGCAACCCTGCAACCAAATAACAAAGAGTCTCTTGTGTCCCCAACACACCCAATACAATGGTAAATTGTATAGGTGCACTAGTTCGGCGAAGAGATGATGATACAAGTGCAATATGGATAGTAGATAAAGGTTTTTTTAATCTGAAATTATAAAAACAGCAAGGTAACTAATGATAAAAGTGAGCGTAAACGGTATTGCAATGCTAGGAAACAAGGCCTAAGGTTCATACTTTCACTAGTGCAAGTTCTCTCAACAATAATAACATAATTGGATCATATAACTATCCCTCAACATGCAACAAAGAGTCACTCCAAAGTCACTAATAGCGGAGAACAAACGAAGAGATTATGGTAGGGTACGAAACCACCTCAAAGTTATTCTTTCGAATCGATCTATTCAAGGGTTCCTACTAGAATAACACCTTAAGGCACAAATCAACCAAAACCCTAATGTCACCTAGATACTCCAATGTCACCTCAAGTATCCGTGGGCATGATTATACGATATGCATCATACAATCTCAGATTCATCTATTCAAACCAACACAAAGTACTTCAAAGAGTGCCCCAAAGTTTCTGCCGGAGAGTCAAGACGAAAACGTGTGCCAACCCCTATGCATAGGTTCATGGGCGGAACCCGCAAGTTGATCACCAAAACATACATCAAGTGAATCACGAGATATCCCATTGTCACCACAGATACGCACGACAAGACATACATCAAGTGTTCTCAAATCCTTAAAGACTCAATCCGATAAGATAACTTCAAAGGGAAAACTCAATCCATTACAAGAGAGTAGAGGGGGAGAAACATCATAAGATCCAACTATAATAGCAAAGCTCGCTATACATCAAGATCGTGTCGAATCAAGAACACGAGAGAGAGAGAGAGATCAAACACATAGCTACTGGTACATACCCTCAGCCCCGAGGGTGAACTACTCCCTCCTCGTCATGGAGAGCGCCAGGATGATGAAGATGGCCACCGGTGAGGGATCCCCCCTCTGGCAGGGTGCCGGAACAGGGTCCCGATTGGTTTTTGGTGGCTACAGAGGCTTGCGGCGGCGGAACTCCCGATCTATTCTGTTCCCTGATGGTTTTAGGGTATATGGAGATGTATAGGCGAAAGAAGTCGGTCAGGGGAGCCACATGGGGCCCACGAGGGTGGAGGGCGCTGTGACGCCCCCGATTTGATCGTACACTAATCATGCACGCAAATGTGTACGATCAAGATCAGGGACTCACGGGAAGATATCACAACACAACTCTAAAACATAAATAAGTCATACAAGCATCATAATACAAGCCAGGGGCCTCGAGGGCTCGAATACAAGTGGTCGATCACAGACGAGTCAGCGAAAGCAACAATATCTGAGTACAGACATAAGTTAAACAAGTTTGCCTTAAGAAGGCTAGCACAAACTGGGATACAGATCGAACGAGGCGCAGGCCTCCTGCCTGGGATCCTCCTAACTACTCCTGGTCGTCGTCAGCGGGCTGCACGTAGTAGTAGGCACCTCCAGTGTCGTAGGTGTCGTCGTCGACGATGGCGTCTGGCTCCTGGACTCCAGCATCTGGTTGTGACAGCCAGATAGAAAAGAAAAGGGGGAAAAGAGGGAGAGAAGCAACCGTGAGTACTCATCCAAAGTACTCGCAAGCAAGGAGCTACACTACATATGCATGGGTATATGCGTAAAGGGGCATATCAGTGGACTGAACTGCAGAATGCCAGAATAAAAGGGGGATAGCTAGTCCTGTCGAAGACTACGCTTCTGGCCATCTCCATCTTGCAGCATGTAGAAGAGAGTAGATTGAAGTCCTCCAAGTAGTATCGCATAGCATAATCCTACCTGGCGATCCCCTCCTCGTCGCCCTGTTAGAGAGCGATCACCGGGTTGTATCTGGCACTTGGAAGGGTGTATTTTATTCAGTATCCAGTTCTAGTTGTCATAAGGTCAAGGTACAACTCCGGGTCGTCCTTTTACCGAGGGACACGGCTATTCGAATAGATAAACTTCCCTGCAGGGGTGCACCACATAACCCAACACGCTCGATCCCATTTGGCCGGACACACTTTCCTGGGTCATGCCCGGCCTCATAAGATCAACGCGTCGCAGCCCCACCTACGCACAACAGAGAGGTCAGCACGCCGGTCTAATCCTATGCGCGCAGGGGTCTGGGCCCATCGCCCTATGCACACCTGCACGTTGCGTACGCGGCCGGAAGCAGAGCTAGCCTAGTGGCGTTCCAGTCCAATCCGGCGCGCGCCACTCAGTCGCTGACGTCAAGAAGGCTTCGGCTGATACCACGACGCCGGGATACCCATAACTACTCCCGCGTAGATGGCTAGTGCGTATAGACCAAATGGCCAGACTCAGATCAAATACCAAGATCTCGTTAAGCGTGTTAAGTATCCGCGAACACCGACCAGGGCCAGGCCCACCTCTCACCTAGGCGGTCTCAACCTGCCCTGTCGCTCCGCCACAAAGATCCACTTGCGGGTACTCCTTCGAGCCGACCCGACTTTAGTCATCACATGTGTCATGTATGTAGTATAAGGTATACACCCGTGATCACCGCCCAGGTGATCACGGCCCGACAGTATAGCACAGCAGACGGACAAGAATGTAGGGCCACTGATGGTAACTAGCATCCTATACTAAGCATGTAGGATTGCAGGTAAAGGTAACAACAGTAGTAGCAAGGATAGGCTATGCATCAGGATAGGATATCGGAAAGCAGTAACATGCTACACTACTCTAATGCAAGCAGTATAGAGAAGAATAGGTGATATCTGGTGATCAAGGGGGGGGCTTGCCTGGTTGCTCTAGCAAGTAGGAGGGGTCGTCAACTCCGTAGTCGAACTGGGCAGCAGCAGTGTCGGTCTCGTAGTCTACCGGAGAGAAGAGGGGGGGAGAAACAGTAAATACAATGCAAACATAAGCATGACGATGTGTGACATGACAATGAATAGTGCGAGGTGTGTCCTAACGCGACAGTAGGTGGTACCGGCAAAGGGGGGGAACATCCGGGAAGTATTCCCGATGTTTTGCGTTTTCGGACAGATGGACCGGAGGGGGAAAGTTGCGAGTTCGATAGGTTAGGGAGGTGTGGTGGACGAACGGACTGCGTATCCGGATTCGTCTCGTCGTTCTGAGCAACTTTCATGTTGAAAATATTTTAATCCGAGTTACGGATTAAAAGATATGATTTTCTAAAGATTTTATTAATTTCTAGAATTTATTTATTTATTTAATTTAATTCGAAATCTGGATTTATGACATCAGCATGATGTCATGCTGACATCAGCAGTCAACGGGGTTGACTAAGTCAAACTGACATGTGGGTCCAGTGGGACCCACCTGTCATTCCCTGTTTAGTTTAATTAGGGTCTAGCTAAATAATTACTGTTTAATTAATTTAAACAGGATTAATTAACTTAATTAATTAATTAATTAAAATTATTTTTATTTTTATTTTATTTATTTATTTATTAATTTATTATTATTATTATTTATTTTTATTTTTATTTATTATTTTTATTAATTAATTATTCTTATTATTTTTATTATTAATTTATTTTATTTATTTTTATTTTTTAATCCATTTTAAAATACTTAGGCATTTTCTAAAAAGGAGTTTTCTCCACAATAATTACCAGTGTATTATTTGGCACCCACCGAACATTTTTGTTTTGACGTTTGAAAACTTTTATCGTTTGATTTAATTTTAAATTTGAATTTGAATCCGTTTCGAAATGCTGCGAGGTTAGCAACAGTAACGGAGGTGACGTGGCAAGATTAGCGTGAGATTACTGTAGCATGATTATCCGGGCGTTACAAATCTCCTCCACTACAAGAAATCTCGTCCCGAGATTTAGGAGGTAGAAGGAAACAGTGCGGGGTATTCTTCGCGCAAACGATCCTCTCGTTCCCAAGTGGCCTCATCTTCAGAATGGTGCGACCACTGGACTTTGAGAAACTTGATCGCCTTCTGACGTGTGCGGCGTTCAGCTTGGTCGAGAATGCGGACCGGATGCTCCTTATAGGAGAGGTCTTGCTGCAATTCGAGCACTTCATGATCCACAGCTCGGATTGGGTCCTTGAAGCAACGGCGGAGCTGTGACACATGGAACACATCGTGAACCTGAGAAAGGTTCGGCGGTAGCTCCAGTTGGTATGCCACTTTTCCACGCCTTTCGAGAATAGTGAATGGGCCAATATAGCGAGGAGCTAGTTTGCCCTTGATCCCGAAGAGGTGAGCACCCTTCATAGGTGTGACTCGAAGATAAGCCTTTTCGCCAGGTTGATAGACCATGTCTTTATGATGACGGTCATACTGACTCTTCTGACGTGACTGAGCAGTCTTGAGATTCTCGCGAATAATGCGGACTTGTTCTTCGGCATCTTGGATAATATCCGGACTGAAGAGTGGACGTTCCCCAGTTTCTGACCAGTTCAGAGGGGTTCGGCACTTTCGTCCATATAACACTTCGAAGGGGGCCATCTTCAGACTAGCTTGATAGCTATTATTATAAGAGAACTCAGCATACGGGAGAGATTCCTCCCATTTCTTGCCGAAGGAAATAACGCAAGCTCGAAGCATGTCTTCGAGAACTTGGTTGACGCGTTCAACTTGTCCTTGCGATTGAGGATGAAACGCAGTACTGAATGACAGATGAGTTCCCATGGCTTCTTGGAAACTTGCCCAGAATCTTGAAGTGAATAAGCTGCCACGGTCTGAACTGATAACCAATGGAATACCGTGGAGTGAAACAATCCTGGACATATAGAGCGTTGCCAGTTGACTAGCAGTGATCGTTTCCTTGACCGCCAGGAAATGTGCAACTTTGGAAAGCCGGTCAATGACAACAAGAATAGCATCATTACCTTTCTGTGATTTGGGAAATCCAGTGACGAAGTCCATCTCAACATGGTCCCATTTCCATTCAGGAATAGAGATAGGTTGCAGAGTTCCAGCAGGCCTTTGATGTTCTGCTTTGATACGACGGCAAACGTCACATTCAGCAACATAACAAGCAATGTCTTGCTTCATATTAGACCACCAGAATCTTTGACGGATGTCTTGGTACATCTTTGTACTACCAGGATGGATACATAGAGGCATATCATGAGCTTCTTTCATAACTTCCTGTGTCATATCCAGGTTTTTCTCTGGACATGGCACCACTAGGCGGCCCTTGAAGTATAGGGTGCCATCTTCAGCAATGGTGAAGAATGAGGGCTTTCCTTCTGCGAGGTAGCGCTTAATCTTGTGGGCTTCAGAGTCATACTTCTGTAGCCTTTTGATGCTGTCCTCGAGATCTGGTTTAGCAACTAGGGTATTGAGGGAACCCTGGGTAACAACGTGGAGGTTCACCTTGCCAAACTCCTTAGGAGGGGGAGCGAGTGCACCCGGAGGAACAATATGGAGGTTCAGCTTCCTGAATTGTTCAACAAGCGAGGGCTGAACTTTGTGAACCTGGAGGTGGTTGCAGTAAGACTTGCGGCTCAAGGCATCAGCCATTACATTAGCCTTGCCTGGCGTATAGGAAATACCCAAGTCAAAGTCTGCAACAAGCTCCATCCATCTCTGTTGACGGAGGTTCAGATTTGGCTGAGTAAACAGATACTTCAGACTTTGGTGGTCAGTGAAGATCTCGCAACGATTACCGAGAAGGTAATGTCGCCACTGCTTCAGTGCATGAATGACAGCAGCAAGTTCGAGGTCGTGAACTGGGTAGTTCTCTTCGTGAGGGCGCAATTGCCGAGAGGCATAAGCAATCACTTTGCGGTCTTGCATTAGGACACAGCCTAATCCTTGACGGGAAGCGTCGCAGTAAATGACAAAGTCCTTCTTAGTATCAGGTGGAGCTAGAACTGGAGCAGAAGTCAACTTGTCTTTGAGTGCCTGGAAACTTTCCTGACATTTGTCTGTCCATTGGAACTTGACGCCCTTATGCAACAGGTTAGTCAGAGGCCTGGCGATCTTGGAGAAGTTCTCGACGAATCGACGGCAATAGCTGGCGAGACCGAGAAAACTTCTGACTTGCTTAACGTTCTTGGGAGGAGTCCAATCAAGAATAGCCTGAACTCGCTCGGGGTTGACGGCAACACCATCCTTAGAGATGACATGCCCAAGATAGGTTACTTCCGATAGCTAGAATTCACATTTGGAGAACTTGGCATATAGTTGATGCTCTCGTAGCTTTTCCAGCACAAGTCGAAGATGTTCAGCATGTTCTTCTTCGTTCTTGGAAAACACCAGGATATCATCCAGATAAACCACGACGAACTTGTCGAGGTAATCCATGAATATATAGTTCATCAGACGAGAGAAGGTGGCTGGAGCATTGGTTAAACCGAAAGACATGACGGTGTACTCGTATGAACCATAGCGAGTCACGAAGGCGGTCTTAGGGATATCCTCTTCGCGAACACGGATCTGGTGGTAACCCAACCTCAAGTCGAGCTTAGAGAACACTGACGAACCCGCCAGTTGATCATACAGATCATTGATCCGAGGAAGGGGGTATTTATTCTGAATGGTAGCTTGGTTTATAGGACGGTAGTCTTGAACCAATCGGTTAGTCCCATCCTTCTTCGTGACAAAGAGAGAAGGTGCTCCCCAAGGAGAGCAACTAGGGCGAATGAATCCTTTGCGAAGAGATTTGTCGATTTCCTCCTTAAGCTCAAGGAGTTCATGAGGCGGCATTTTGTAGGGTCGTTTGGCTATAGGAGTGGTGCCTGGTTTCAAGTCGATGATGAATTCGACAGCTCTAGCAGGGGGAATCCCCGGAAGTTCTTCAGGGAAGACGTCGAGGAATTCACGCACGACGGAAATGTTTTCAATGGCCTCGAGTGGTGCAGCGTTCAATGCATTCAATGCATAGAGCCTTGCCTCGGCATTTTGCACCAGATGAGCTTGGTAAGCAACTATTTCATCTGAAGGGTGTAGCAGATGGACGGTTTTAGTGGCGCAAACTATAGAAGCAGTATGCGCTTCCAACCAATCCATACCCAAAATTACGTCGATGTTAGACGACTTCAGGATAATGGGAGAGGCATAGAATTCCAGCCCTTCGATTTCCACGGGGACATCGATGCCAACCAAGGAGGTTTGACACTGTCCCACGGGGGTTTTGACCAGTACCGAAGTGTTCATCTCCTCACATTTAACTTCGTGCTTGTATGCAAAATCTTCTGACATGAATGAATGCGATGCACCTGTATCAAATAAAACGGATGCTGGTACTGAATTTACGAGGAGTGTACCCATCACAGTAGCAGGCTGGTCTTGAGCTTCGTTGAGATCAACGTGGTTGGCATGAGCACGACCATAAGACTTAGCATTGTTGTTGCGGGGCTGATTGTTACCACGGCCAGTTGCTGGAAGGGCCAGTTGATTCTGGTTCTGGTTGCATTCTCTAGCACGGTGTCCTGGTTGACCACACCTGAAGCACAAGCCATTATTCGGAGTGGGAACAGGGGCTTGGGATGGTGGAGCTGGAAGTCTTGACTGCCTAGATGGTGGTGGAGGCAGACGAGGTGCAGCATAGGTTTGCCTTGGGGCAGATGCATTTGGACGGTACATGCTGTTCGGGATCCATATCTTACGCTTCTGTGAGGATGGGCCCGAAGATGAGCCCGTGTCACGGTTGCGCCTGTGAGAGCTCTGGTATTCCTGCAGACCAGTTTCGACATTGATGGCCTTGTTCACCAAGGTGGCGAAATCAGCAAAGTCATGCACTAGAAGTGCGAGCTTGATGTCAGCTTGAAGGCCATCACGGAACTTCTCCTGTCTGCGTGCATCAGTTGCAATGTCCTCTTCAGCATAGCGAGACAAGTCCAGAAATTCCCGCTGATAAGCTTCGACAGTTTTGTTGCCTTGGGTGAGGTTGCGGAACTCACGCTTCTTCCGGTCCATGACTCCCTGAGGAATGAAGTGGGCACGGAAAGCTGCTTGGAAGTCTGGCCATGTGATGATTGTTCCAGCTGGCAGAGTACGCCTGTGGCTGTCCCACCATTGAGCTGCGGGTCCCTTCAAGAAGAAGGAAGCAAAGGTGACATAGCTGGCAGGGGCTACATCAGCAGACTCCATCTCATAGGTGATGTCACGGAGCCAGTCATCCGCATCCAGAGGCTGAGTTGAGCTGCGGTAGATGGTTGGGTTGAGGCGTATGAAATCTTGAAGAGTCACTTGGGCTGGCTGCTGGTTCATATTGGGGCGAGGAAACTGAGCCATCATATTTTCCATGAATTGGCGGTTCAGTTCAAACTGTTGGATCATACCAGCCATGTACTCAGGTGGTGGTGGGGCATTGCCACCACGACCACGACCACCTGGTCTAACCATCCTGCTAATATATAACAGGGGTAGTTCAGCATTGGAAAATATTTGCAAAGACAAGAATCATTCATGATGAAACATGCATAACGAGAGGAGCACGATAGCTACTACATAGTAGTCGGCATAACTTACAAAAGGGGTCATGCATAGAGTTCAGTACATGGAGTTCAGTACATAGAGTTCAGTACATAGACTAAAACATCATAGGCGGCACACAGGCTCGCGGTGAATGCATCTAACACTACAAGCAAGCCTACATCAGTCCCAAGAGGTACTGTGGAGGTAATCGTAGCCCGACAGCTGGTAGTGAGGCAACGAATAGCCCTCCACGTCAGCAAGCTGGGGGCCGCGGATACTCAGGTGTAGAGCCCGACGCTCAGGTGGCAGAAGAGGACCAAGTGCAGGGGAGTAGCCTCCCACCTCTGGCCAACCGACGCCGTGGGGCATCACGGTCCTGGCTGGGTAGATCGCAGTACACGGTACCTGTCCAGATCGGACAAAGGGGTGCAGCAGCGTCAGAGCATGGTAAAGGTGCTGACGGGTGGTGTACATCTCGTGGCGAAGAGCTCGGTTAGCTCGATCCAGCCCATCAGCATGCAGAACCAGGTTCTGATGGTAGAAGGGCTCTCGGGTGACAGTGGAGTAGGCAGCAGTGTAGTATCCCTTCGCACCAACATCAGATGCGATAGCAATATGCCTGAAAGGGGAGGTGTCCAACTCCCGATACTCTCCACGAAGACGTGTCAGAGCAGCATAGGCAGCATCGTGGACAGCCATATCGATGGTCACACCAACACCATGTGCGGTGTGCAGCACAGTAGTGGAGTCATACTCCCGAGAGTAGAGGTGGACGATGGCACGGTACTGCTCCTGGTTAAAGTCCTGGTACTCCTCGTAGACTGTGTACTCAGGGTGCCAGCGATAACCCAGATAGGTCATCATCTCAGTTAGCACCGCCGGTGATCCCGAGGCACCAATGGCCGTCGTGTGGCGAACGACCTGCCTCGTGGGTTCCATCTGAAAGCAAAGACGTTTCAAAGGAGTCAAATGACAGTGTGTGAATTGTTCAAAATACTATTCTAAGAAACAACTATGGCTTATCCAACTTTGGGGTGAATGCGGTCACGGGATCCTAGTGTTAAAGTTAGTAAATTCGTTTAACCCAAGTAGAAGAGAGTTCAGAGTCCCAGAGTAAAGGTCGAGGAGTAAAAGATCCTAGTACCACCCAATGGCGACGTGGGCCCGTAAGACACACAGCCATGTTAGTAAAAGTTTTGTAATGTCTAGACTCGACTTCGACCAAGGAGTGTGGAAAGGGGGATTCCTACAGGCAGTTGGCTCTGATACCAACTTCTGACGCCCCCGATTTGACCGTACACTAATCATGCACGCAAATGTGTACGATCAAGATCAGGGACTCACGGGAAGATATCACAACACAACTCTAAAACATAAATAAGTCATACAAGCATCATAATAAAAGCCAGGGGCCTCGAGGGCTCGAATACAAGTGCTCGATCACAGACGAGTCAGCGGAAGCAACAATATCTGAGTACAGACATAAGTTAAACAAGTTTGCCTTAAGAAGGCTAGCACAAACTGGGATACAGATCGAACGAGGCGCAGGCCTCCTGCCTGGGATCCTCCTAACTACTCATGGTCGTCGTCAGCGGGCTGCACGTAGTAGTAGGCACCTCCAGTGTCGTAGGTGTCGTCGTCGACGGTGGCGTCTGGCTCCTGGACTCCAGCATCTGGTTGTGACATCCAGATAGAAAAGAAAAGGGGGAAAAGAGGGAGAGAAGCAACCGTGAGTACTCATCCAAAGTACTCACAAGCAAGGAGCTACACTACATATGCATGGGTATATGCGTAAAGGGGCATATCAGTGGACTGAACTGCAGAATGCCAGAATAAAAGGGGGATAGCTAGTCCTGTCGAAGACTACGCTTCTAGCCATCTCCATCTTGCAGCATGTAGAAGAGAGTAGATTGAAGTCCTCCAAGTAGTATCGCATAGCATAATCCTACCCGGCGATCCCCTCCTCGTCGCCCTGTTAGAGAGCGATCACCGGGTTGTATCTGGCACTTGGAAGGGTGTATTTTATTCAGTATCCAGTTCTAGTTGTCATAAGGTCAAGGTACAACTCCGGGTCGTCCTTTTACCGAGGGACACGGCTATTCGAATAGATAAACTTCCCTGCAGGGGTGCACCACATAACCCAACACGCTCGATCCCATTTGGCCGGACACACTTTCCTGGGTCATGCCCGGCCTCGTAAGATCAACGCGTCGCGGCCCCACCTAAGCACAACAGAGAGGTCAGCACGCCGGTCTAATCCTATGCGCGCAGGGGTCTGGGCCCATCGCCCTATGCACACCTGCACGTTGCGTACGCAGCCGGAAGCAGACCTAGCCTAGTGGCGTTCCAGTCCAATCCGGCGCGCGCCACTCAGTCGCTGACGTCAAGAAGGCTTCGGCTGATACCACGACGCCGGGATACCCATAACTACTCCCGCGTAGATGGCTAGTGCGTATAGACCAAATGGCCAGACTCAGATCAAATACCAAGATCTCGTTAAGCGTGTTAAGTATCCGCGAACGCCGACCAGGGCCAGGCCCACCTCTCACCTAGGCGGTCTCAACCTGCCCTGTCGCTCCGCCACAAAGATCCACTTGCGGGTACTCCTTCGAGCCGACCCAACTTTAGTCATCACATGTGTCATGTATGTAGTATAAGGTATACACCCGTGATCACCGCCCAGGTGATCACGGCCCGACAGTATAGCACAGCAGACGGACAAGAATGTAGGGCCACTGATGGTAACTAGCATCCTATACTAAGCATGTAGGATTGCAGGTAAAGGTAACAACAGTAGTAGCAAGGATAGGCTATGCATCAGGATAGGATATCGAAAAGCAGTAACATGCTACACTACTCTAATGCAAGCAGTATAGAGAAGAATAGGCGATATCTGGTGATCAAGGGGGGGCTTGCCTGGTTGCTCTGGCAAGTAGGAGGGGTCGTCAACTCCGTAGTCGAACTGGGCAGCAGCAGTGTCGGTCTCGTAGTCTACCGGAGAGAAGAGGGGGGAAGAAACAGTAAATACAATGCAAACATAAGCATGACGATGCGTGACATGACAATGAACAGTGCGAGGTGTGTCCTAACGCGACAGTAGGTGGTACCGGCGAAGGGGGGGAACATCCGGGAAGTATTCCCGATGTTTTGCGTTTTCAGACAGATGGACCGGAGGGGGAAAGTTGCGAGTTCGATAGGTTAGGGAGGTGTGGTGGACGAACGGACTGCGAAACCGGATTCGTCTCGTCGTTCTGAGCAACTTTCATGTTGAAAATATTTTAATCCGAGTTACGGATTAAAAGATATGATTTTCTAAAGATTTTATTAATTTCTAGAATTTAATTATTTATTTAATTTAATTCGAAATCTGGATTTATGACATCAGCATGATGTCATGCTGACATCAGCAGTCAACAGGGGTTGACTAAGTCAAACTGACATGTGGGTCCAGTGGGACCCACCTGTCATTCCCTGTTTAGTTTAATTAGGGTCTAGCTAAATAATTACTGTTTAATTAATTTAAACAGGATTAATTAACTTAATTAATTAATTAATTAAAATTATTTTTATTTTTATTTTATTTATTTATTTATTAATTTTTATTTATTAATTTATTATTATTATTTATTTTTATTTTTTATTTTTATTTATTATTTTTATTAATTAATTAATTATTATTATTAGTTTATTTTATTTTTATTTATTTTTTTATTTTTATTTTTTTTAATCCATTTTAAAATACTTAGGCATTTTCTAAAAAGGAGTTTTCTCCACAATAATTACCAGTGTATTATTTGGCACCCACCGAACATTTTTGTTTTGACGTTTGAAAACTTTTATCGTTTGATTTAATTTTAAATTTGAATTTGACTCCGTTTTGAAATGCTGCGAGGTTAGCAACAGTAACAGAGGTGACGTGGCAAGATTAGCGTGAGATTACTGTAGCATGATTATCCGGGCGTTACAGGCGCGCCCGGGGGGTGGGCGTGCCCCCCTACCTCGTGCCTTCCTCGTTGCTTCCCTTACATGCACTCCAAGTCTCCTGGATTGCTTCCGTTCCAAAAATAACTCTCCCGAAGGTTTCATTCCGTTTGGACTCCATTTGATATTCCTTTTCTGTGAAATACTGAAACAAGGAGAAAAACAGAAACTGCCACTGGGATCTGGGTTAATAGGTTAGTCCCAAAAATAATATAAAAGTGTATAATAAAGCCCATTAAACATCCAAGATGGATAATGTTATAGCATGAATACTTCATAAATTATAGATACGTTGGAGACGTATCAGCATCCACAAGCTTAATTCCTGCTCGTCCTCGAATAGGTAAATGATAAAAGAAATAATTTATGAAGTGTGAATGCTAGCAGGTGCACAAGTTTGATCAATGATAATTTCAATCACCTTTTCTAGCATCATTATATATCATAATAGTGGCTCATATCATAAAGCTTTTCATGATCAAGTAGAAAACTATTCACATGTTAAAGCATAGATCATAAACTTTCTAGCAAACTAAGTTCTCGGTCATCAAACAATTGCAATTCATCTTATTTTCAGGAAGAGTCTATGTCAGAGCTTTGATTCAGCAAACTTCACATACTCAACTATCATATAGTCTTCCATGATTGCTACCACTCAAAGCATATTTTTATAACAAATAGCATCCATCGAACACAGAGAAAGATAGGGGCTTAATGTTTTGCCTCCCAACTTATTTATCATATAGATAATTGTCAACAATAATAATTCATGATCAAATATATTTGAATGGCCATATATGCTTAGATCTTTCTCCACCACATGATGCTTGCCAACTAAAGAGTACGTTGGAGAGAAGGAATACTACTGACTCTTGCATAAAAGTAAAAGATAGGCCCTTCGCAGAGGGAAGCAGGGATTTGCAGAGGGGCCAGAGGTCGAAGCAAAAACAGAGATGAAAATAATTTTGAGAGGTATGCTTTCATTGTCAACATAACAACCAAGAGTTCCCAATATCTTCCATGCTACATACATTATAGGCGGTTCCCACGCAGAAAGGTAAAGTTTTTTTTACTCCCCCTCCACCAACATTCACACTCCATGGCTTGTCCGAAACAACGGGTGTCGTCCAACTATCAACATTCCTGGGGGATTTTTGTTTAAATTATTTGCAATTTTGTTTTTGATCTTTTGATCATAGGACTGGGCATCCCAGTTACCAGCCATTTTCTCGTGAATGATGAGCAGAGTCCACTCATCGTGAGAATAACCCACCTAGCATGGAAGATACTGACAGCCCCTAGTCGCTACATGAGCGATTCAGGCATACAAAATAGATTATTATTTGAAGGTTTAGAGTTTGGCACATGCAAATTTACTTGGAACGGCAGGTAAATACCGCATATAGGTAGATATGGTGGACACTCATGGAAGAAACTTGGTTCAAGGAATTTGTATGCACAAGCAGTATTCCCGCTTAGTACAGATATTTTGGCTAGCAAAGGATTCTAAAAAAGCAAGCACCACATGTTGGAGGAACTATAACAATATAACTTATATACAAATATACCCAACCATAACTCATTAAGTTGTCTTCCTTGTTCAACTTCAACTAATTTGCTCAAGTAAAATAATTAATGGGGATCACAATCATAAAAGATGTCCAAGATAGTATATTTATATGTGAAACCTCTCTTCCTTCAATATTCTTTCATGAATTGTTCAAGTGACCAATGCTATATTTGCTAACCTTCAATAAATCTACCACCTCTACTTCTTATATGTGTAGTCATTACTCCCCATGGTATAAGCATATGAAACATATATAAATTCAGATTTATGATATTCAATTCATTCAACCATTTACTCATAGGATATAAGTGAAGCACGTGAGTAAATGACAAACTACTCCAAAAGATATAAGTGAAGATCAATGAGTAGTTGAATAATTATGTAACTATGTGAAGACTCTCCCATTTAATAATTTCAGATCTTGATATTTTATTCAAACAACAAGCAAAACAAAATAAAAGGAAATGACGCTCCAAGCAAAACACATATCATGTGGTGAATAAAAATATAGCTCCAAGTAAAGTTACCGATGAACGAAGAAGAAAGAGGGGATGTCATCCGGGGCATCCCCAAGCTTAGGCTCTTAGTTATCCTTGAATATTACCTTGGGGTGCCTTGGGCATCCCCAAGCTTAGGCTCGTGCCACTCCTTATTCCATAGTCCATTGAATCTTTACCCAAAACTTGAAAACTTCACAACACAAAACTTAACAGAAAACTCGTAAGCTCCGTTAGTATAAGAAAGCAAACCACCACTTTAAGGTACTGTAATGAACTCATTCTTTATTTATATTGGTGTTATATCTACTGTATTCCAACTTCTCTATGGTTCATACCCTCCGATACTACCCATAGATTCATCAAAATAAGCAAACAACACATAGAAAATAGAATCTGTCAAAAACAGAACAGTCTGTAGTAATCTGTATCAAACGTATACTTCTGGAACTGCAAAAATTCTGAAATAAATTGGTGGACGTGAGGAATTTTCCTAGTGATCAGGTGCAAAAAGAATCAACTAAAAATCACTCTCTGATAAAAAATGACAGCTATTCTCGTGAGCGCTAAAGTTTCTGTTTTTTACAGCATGATCATATAAACTTTACCCATGTCTTCCCAATGGTTCTACTTGGCACAAACACTAATTAAAAACATAAAAACACATCTAACCAGAGACTAAACAGATTATTTATTACTAAACAGAAGCAAAAAGCAAGAAACAAAAATAAAATTGGGTTGCCTCCCAACAAGCGCTATCGTTTAACGCCCCTAGCTAGGCATGATGATTTCAATGATGCTCACATAAAAGATAAGAATTGAAACATAACGGGAGAATCATGAAGAATATGACTAGCACACTTAAGTCTAACCCACTTCCTATGCATAGGGATTTTGTGAGCAAACAACTTATGGGAACAAGAATCAACTAGCATAGGAAGGTAAAACAAGCATAGCTTCAAGATTTTCAACACATAGAGAGGAAACTTGATATTATTGAAATTCCTACAAGCATATGTTCCTCCCTCATAATAATTTTCAGTAGCATCATGAATGAATTCAAAAATATAACTATCACATAAAGCATTCTTTTCATGATCCACAAGCATAGAAATTTTATTACTCTCCACATAAGCAAATTTCTTCTCATCAATAGTAGTGGGAGCAAACTCACCAAAATAATTATCATGTGAAGCATAGTCCAATTGAAAATTAAAATCATGATGACAAGTTTCATGGTTATCTTTATTCTTTATAGCATACGTGTCATCACAATAATCATCATAAATAGGAGGCATGCTTTCATCATAATAAATTTGCTCATCAAAACTTGGGGGGCTAAACATATCATCTTCATCAAACATGGCATCCCCAAGCTTGTGGCTTTGCATATCATTAGCATCATGGGTATTAAAAACATTCATACTAACAACATTGCAATCATGCTCATCATTCACATATTTTATGCCAAGCATTCTATGTAATTCTTCTTCTAGTACTTGAGCACAATTTACCTTCCCATCATTTTCACGAAAGACATTAAAAAGATTATGCATATGAGGCACCCTTAATTCCATTTTTTTGTAGTTTTATTTTATAAACTAAACTAGTGATAAAACAAGAAAATAAAAGATTCAATTGCAAGATCTAAAGATATACCTTCAAGCACTCACCTCTCTGGCAACGGCACCAAGAAAGAGCTTGATGTCTACTACACAACCTTCTTCTTGTAGACGTTGTTGGGCCTCCAAGTGCAGAGGTTTGTAGGACAGTAGCAAATTTCCCTCAAGTGGATGACCTAAGGTTTATCAATCCGTGGGAGGCGTAGGATGAAGATGGTCTCTCTCAAGCAACCCTGCAACCAAATAACAAAGAGTCTCTTGTGTCCCCAACACACCCAATACAATGGTAAATTGTATAGGTGCACTAGTTCGGCGAAGAGATGATGATACAAGTGCAATATGGATAGAAGATAAAGGTTTTTGTAATCTAAAATTATAAAAACAGCAAGGTAACTAATGATAAAAGTGAGCGTAAACGGTATTGCAATGCTAGGAAACAAGGCCTAAGGTTCATACTTTCACTAGTGCAAGTTCTCTCAACAATAATAACATAATTGGATCATATAACTATCCCTCAACATGCAACAAAGAGTCACTCCAAAGTCACTAATAGCGGAGAACAAACGAAGAGATTATGGTAGGGTACGAAACCACCTCAAAGTTATTCTTTCGGATCGATCTATTCAAGAGTTCCTACTAGAATAACACCTTAAGACACAAATCAACCAAAACCCTAATGTCACGTAGATACTCCAATGTCACCTCAAGTATCCGTGGGCATGATTATACGATATGCATCATACAATCTCAGATTCATCTATTCAAACCAACACAAAGTACTTCAAAGAGTGCCCCAAAGTTTCTACCGGAGAGTCAAGACGAAAACGTGTGCCAACCCCTATGCATAGGTTCATGGGCGGAACCCGCAAGTTGATCACCAAAACATACATCAAGTGAATCACGTGATATCCCATTGTCACCACAGATACGCACGACAAGACATATATCAAGTGTTCTCAAATCCTTAAAGACTCAATCCGATAAGATAACTTCAAAGGGAAAACTCAATCCATTACAAGAGAGTAGAGGGGGAGAAACATCATAAGATCCAACTATAATAGCAAAGCTCGCGATACATCAAGATCATGTCGAATCAAGAACACGAGAGAGAGAGAGAGAGAGAGAGAGAGAGAGAGATCAAACACATAGCTACTGGGTGTATTCCGATGCGATTGAGTCGGGTATTCCGATGTCCCGGTCATTTTGTGCACTATGACCTGAGTTGGTGGAGGTTTCCCGTCCACTGGGTGTATACTACCCATCAGGTGTTTGTCAACGTGAAGTTGACTTGCATTTATTGATTCACCGGCCTTGATATCATTGCTTGCGAGAAGCTGAATCCTGATGTACTTCTGCCATACATCTCCCCCTGTTGCTTTGAACGGGGAGTGGAGTGGATTTTGTTGGTACCTCCACTCTTTCAGGCATACTATTGCAGGATTGTAGGATTGTGTGACACCTTTATAGTCAGTAAATGAATCTAGCAGGTTATTTGCAATGTGTTGCAAATCTTCTGAACGCATAGTTCAGATCTTTGAGTACGTGGATTTGAGGCAGAAATGTGTTGAACATTCCACTAATTTCCTGGCATTCTTTATGGTACTTGAAATCTCCCCCTAATGCCTGGAAATGTTCCTCATTGAATCAGCATACTGGCCTTGAATAACTCCCCATGCGACGGGCTTGAGTTATTGACGGAAATACAGTTATTCCTCACATAGATCCCAACTATATGTTGAGGGGCCAATGCTGTATGTCGGGTGGTGATATCGGTATGCAACCGAATTACCGCAGATAGGAAATACTTGGTAGATATCCACATATCAAAGATAGAGGGGAATAATATTATGCAGTTCTGTCATGAGCGTGTAAAACTGCATGACTCCAACGTAAAGTTGGCAAGTTGCAATTCCAAAGTGAAGATAATGCAAGGAGCTTAACCCTTTGGATAGGATTCTACCAAACCATTTTGAGTCTAGTCCTTAGGACAAATTGCTAAACTCAATCCAAGGGCCATAGAGAAGGCACTCAAGGAGAATTCAGCAATGTTATCCATTCGATTTGCTTGAAATCGATGTCAGGATAATGAGCCAATGGTTTCGTGTGAATAAAGCACACACTTAAGACCATCATGTAGATATGTCTTTTAGAACCATGGAACACCTGAATCGTCTAGTCAATGGATGGGAAGAGCCACTTACCTCAACTTGATGCATTCAAGGAGTCTGAGTGGTTCAGCGTGGACTTTAAGGTGTGCGAGCCTTAAAATTAGCTTCCCTGTGTCACTTGTAGTGCACATAAAATCCAAATGGTGTTAGAATTTAGCATCATAATAATCATAAACTATTGGAATTGTTGATAGTTTCGGTTTCAACCCAATGTCTCGATGACCAAGGCGAGTATGCCAAGTTTTTCATGTACAAGACATTTTGGAAACTATCTTGGGCGCAACATGTGCTACGGGTTTTGTAGTATGTGTAGTACAATCCAGATGATACATAGATAATGTGCTTGCCATATCCGTTGCATATGATAAAGAGAATGTATTTCTCTTTCTTGTCAGCATAAGTTTCGCTACGGAAACCATTTTGACGAACATCTCTATAGCTTAGTAGGGTACGAGTTAAACTTGGGAAGCAATGAAGCATCCCGACGTTACTCGAGTACCCACAGGGATAGTAAATATGACTCGAGTTGAGCCAACAAATACCTCATCGCATCTAGCGATTTTAAAATATCTCCTTTCTCTCAATGAGAGTGGAAACATTGGACTTCCCTGAGTATAGAGTTTGTGGTGCATATGTCCACAAGGCACATATCATTTTTCATTGGATTGACTCCCGTAGAAATCTATATACAGACATGAAGATTCTTAAGAAAATCACTGTCGGATATATAGAATACATACAAATGAATTTGTATCGAACTGCTGACACAATATTTTGTGATATACAATATATGATGACAACAATAATCATGTTCTTATTAGAACATCATAAATGGACATAAATAAGTAGATCACTAAGGAGACTAAGGGACTAAATGTATAGTCTCCAAACATGTCGGTTGATGCATATTCAACCATCATGCTCTCCATGCTCATAGGGTCTCATGACAGCTTGATGGTGTCAGGTTGAGGGTTTGAAATGATTTTCAAACAATTACCCTTGAGGTCCATTGCGTCCTGGTGGCGTGGCTTGGATTGCACGCGCTATCCCATGGGATGCAAGACTGATCTTCATGTCCATGACCTACTTAAGTAAGTTGTGGCCATTGAGGGAAAAAGCCTCAAATTGTTAGCCATCGATTACTTATAGGGGCAAGCCAGAGGTAATTAATTTACAAGAAGTAAATTAAAAACCATCATGGTTTTGTATATGAATGCAAAAATTTGACTCAAGTGTATAACTTGAAAATGCTCAACCTCAATTGTGGGAACATAACACATTGAAGATCATACAGATCTCACAGTAATAGAGATAGTCTGCACATGGGCAGTAGATCCAACTCATTACCTTGTTTTTTCCTAATATAATGAGGGAGATGTTATTGTCAAAAATTTAGAATTTTATTCTGCGGGAGAAATCAATCTCGACCGCTGTGACATGGTTATGAAGAATGTCAATGTGGTAAACACATAGAACATATCATCCCCGGTGAAAAACCGGTAATTTATTTATATTACAGGTTGTGTAATATAAATACATCTTAATGTTGCAAAATTAATAGATTTCAAGAAAGGTGGCTCGAAATCAGTAGTGCGAATCTCAAAATGCTAAGGACGACACCTTGAATTTTGCATATGTATTTACAAGAAATTGAAAATCTCAATTGCAAATAGACGTATTAATCTCAACATGTGGTTAACATGGAAATAAATACATCATAGAAATACTCCGGAATACCTCGTACTCAACGGAGAAACAGTACTGCAGAGGTACTAAATTTATCTTTGCAAGAGGTTAAAAAAAATCTCTATTGCAAATGGATGTAATTAATCTCAACACGTAACAAACGTGGAAATGTATTACATCAACTTAAGATCTGGAATACATCTCGGTACTCAATAGAAAACAATACTGAAATATATGTACTGGATTTAACAGGTCTAAAACAGGAATGAAATCACTGCTAGAACTATTTTAATTGAAACAGAAAAGAAAGAAAGAAAAAAGAACGCCCCATGGCCATCCGGCCCACAGCCGAGCGAAGGGGGAAAAGGGCAGCCGGAGGTCACCCCAGGCGCCTGGGCCTGGACCTCCACGGCCTTTGGCCGGCCCACCCGCTGCCGCACCGCATATGGGGAGGAGGTGTCGGTGTCAAAACCGGTGGATCTCGGGTAGGGGGTCCCGAACTGTGCGTCTAGGATCGATGGTAACAGGAGACAGGGGACACAATGTTTACCCAGGTTCGGGCCCTCTCTATGGAGCTAATACCCTACTTCCTGCTTGATTGATCTCGATGAATATGAGTATTACAAGAGTTGATCTACCACGAGATCGTAATGGCTAAACCCTAGAAGTCTAGCCTATGAGTATATGGTAATGAATCTGTCCTATCCGGACTACGCTCTCCGGTTTATATAGACACCGGAGGGATCTAGGGTTACATGGGGTCGGTTACAACAGAGGGAAACTTCATAGTCGGCCACCTAGCTTGCCTTACACGCCAAGTAGAGTCCAATCCAGACACTGGTATAGTCTTCGGCCTTCATGTCTTCATGGCTCATCAGTCCGGCCCAATGGATAATAGTGTTGGGGAACGTAGTAATT
This sequence comes from Aegilops tauschii subsp. strangulata, assembly GCF_002575655.3. Lineage (NCBI taxonomy): Eukaryota > Viridiplantae > Streptophyta > Magnoliopsida > Poales > Poaceae > Aegilops > Aegilops tauschii. The sequence goes on from NC_053041.3 coordinate 583,602,902, forward strand.
TCAAAAAAAAAATCCTACGCACACGCAAGATCATGGTGATGCATAGCAACGAGAGGGGAGAGTGTGTCCACGTACCCTCGTAGACCGACAACGGAAGCGTTGACACAACGTAGAGGAAGTAGTCGTACGTCTTCACGATCCGACCGATCCAAGTACCGAACGCACGGCACCTCCGAGTTCTGCACACGTTCAACTCGATGATGTCCCTCGAGCTCCGATCTAGCCGAGTGTTGAGGGAGAGTTTCGTCAGCACAATGGCATGGTGACGATGATGATGTTCTACCGACGTAGGGCTTTGCCTAAGCACCGCTGCGATATTATCGAGGTGGATTATGGTGGAGGGGGCACCGCACACAGCTAAGAGATCAATGATCAATTGTGTGTCTATGGGGTGCCCCCCTGCCCCCGTATATAAAGGAGCAAAGGGGGGGAGGCGGCCGGCCAGGAGGAGTCCTACTCCCACCGGGAGTAGGACTCCCTCCCTTCCTTGTTGGATTAGAAGAAGGAGGAAGGAGGAGAGAGAGAGGAAGGAAAGGGGGCGCCGCCGCCCTCCTTGTCCAATTCGGACTAGAGGGGGAGGGGGCGCGCGGCCTGCCCTGGCCGCCTCTCCTCTTCTCCACTAAGGCCCATGTAGGCCCATTAATCCCCCGGGGCTCCGGTAAAATCCCGATTTCACCCGGAACACTCCCGATATCCAAATATAGGCTTCCAATATATAAATCTTCATGTATCGACCATTTCGAGACTCCTCATCATGTCCGTGATCACATTCGGGACTCCGAACAACATTCGGTACATCAAAATACATAAACTCATAATAACCGTCATCGAACTTTAAGCGTGCGGACCCTACGGGTTCGAGAACTATGTAGACATGACCGAGACACGTCTCCGGTCAATAACCAATAGCGGAACCTGGATGCTCATATTGGCTCCTACATATTCTACGAAGATCTTTATCGGTCAAACCGCATAACAACATACGTTTGTTCCCTTTGTCATCGGTATGTTACTTGCCCGAGATTTGATCGTCGGTATCTCAATACCTAGTTCAATCTCGTTACCGGCAAGTCTCTTTACTCGTTCTGTAATACATCATCCCACAACTAACTCATTAGTTGCAATGCTTGCAAGGCTTATAGTGATGTGCATTACCGAGTGGGCCCAGAGATACCTCTCCGACAATCGGAGTGACAAATCCTAATCTCGAAATACGCCAACCCAACAAGTACCTTTGGGGACACCTGTAGAGCACCTTTATAATCACCCAATTACGTTCTGACGTTTGGTAGCACACAAAGTGTTCCTCCGGTAAACGGGAGTTGCATAATCTCATAGTCATAGGAACATGTATAAGTCATGAAGAAAGCAATAGCAGAATACTAAACGATCGTGTGCTAAGCTAACGGAATGGGTCAAGTCAAACACATCATTCTCCTAATGATGTGATCCCGTTAATCAAATGACAACTCATGTCAATGGCTAGGAAACATAACATGTTTGATCAACGAGCTAGTCAAGTAGAGGCATACTAGTGACACTCTGTTTGTCTATGTATTCACACAAGTATTATGTTTCTGGTTAATACAATTCTAGCATGAATAATAAACATTTATCATGATATAAGGAAATAAATAGTAAATTTATTATTGCCTCTAGGGCATATTTCCTTCAGTCTCCCACTTGCACTATAGTCAATAACATAGATTACACAGTAATGATTCTAACACCCATGGAGCCTTGGTGTTGATCATGTTTTGCTCGTGGAAGAGGCTTAGTCAACGGGTCTGCAACATTCAGATCCGTATGTATCTTGCAAATTTCTATGTCTCCCACCTAGACTTGATCCCTGATGGAGTTGAAGCGTCTCTTGATGTGCTTGGTTCTCTTGTGAAATCTGGATTCCTTTGCCAAGGCAATTGCACCAGTATTGTCACAAAAGATTTTCATTGGACCCGATGCACTAGGTATGACACCTAGATCGGATATGAACTCCTTCATCCAGACTCCTTCATTTGCTGCTTCCGAAGCAGCTATGTACTCCGCTTCACACGTAGATCCCGCCACAACGCTTTGCTTAGAACTTGTCCAACTGACAGCTCCACCGTTCAATATAAATACGTATCCGGTTTGCGATTTAGAATCGTCCGGATCATTGTCAAAGCTCGCATCAACGTAACCGTTTACGACGAGCTCTTGGTCTCCTCCATAAACGAGAAACATATCCATAGTCCTTTTTAGGTATTTTAGGATGTTCTTGACCGCTGTCCAGTGATCCACTCCTGGATTACTTTGGTACCTCCCTCCTAAACTAATAGCAAGGCACACATCAGGTCTGGTACGCAGCATTGCATACATGATAGAGCCTATGGCTGAAGCATAGGGAATATCTTTCATCTTCTCTCTATCTTCTGCAGTGGTCGGACATTGAGTCTTACTCAACTTCACACCTTGTAACACAGGCAAGAACCCTTTCTTTGCTTGATCCAGTTTGAACTTCTTCAAAACTTTGTCAAGGTATGTGTTTTGTGAAAGTCCAATTAAGCGTCTTGATCTATCTCTATAGATCTTGATGCCCAATATATAAGTAGCTTCACCGAGGTCTTTCATTGAAAAACTCTTGTTCAAATATCCCTTTATGCTATCCAGAAATTCTATATCATTTCCGATCAACAATATGTCATCTACATATAATATGAGAAATGCTACAGAGCTCCCACTCACTTTCTTGTAAATACAGGTTTCTCCAAAAGTTTGTATAAAACCATATGCTTTGATCACACTATCAAAACATTTATTCCAACTCCGAGAGGCTTGCACCAGTCCATAAATGGATCGTTGGAGCTTGCACACTTTGTTAGCTCCCTTTGGATCGATAAAACCTTTCGGTTGCATCATATACAACTCTTCGTCCAGAAATCCATTCAGGAATGCAGTTTTGACATCCATTTGCCAAATTTCATAATCATAAAATGCGGCAATTGCTAACATGATTCGGACAGACTTAAGCATCGCTATGGGTGAGAAAGTCTCATCGTAGTCAATCCCTTGAACTTGTCGAAAACCTTTTGCAACAAGTCGAGCTTTATCGACAGTAACATTACCGTCCGCGTCAGTCTTCTTCTTGAAGATCCATTTATTCTCAATTGCTTGCCAATCATCAGGCAAGTCAACCAAAGTCCACACTTTGTTCTCATACATGGATCCCATCTCAGATTTCATGGCCTCAAGCCATTTTTTGGAATCTGGGCTCACCATCGCTTCTTCATAGTTCGTAGGTTCATCATGGTCTAGTAACATAACCTCCAGAACAGGATTACCGTACCACTCTGGTGCGGATCTTACTCTGGTTGACCTACGAGGTTCAGTAACAACTTGATCTGAAGTTTCATGATCATCATCATTAACTTCCTCACTAATTGGTGTAGGAGTCACAGGAACAGATTTCTGTGATGAACTACTTTCCAATAAGGGAGCAGATACAGTTATCTCATCAAGTTCTACTTTCCTCCCACTCACTTCTTTTGAGAGAAACTCCTTCTCTAGAAAGGATCCAAACTTAGCAACAAAAGTCTTGCCTTCGGATCTGTGATAGAAGGTGTACCCAATAGTCTCTTTTGGGTATCCTATGAAGACACATTTCTCCGATTTGGGTTCGAGCTTATCAGGTTGAAGCTTTTTCACATACGCATCGCAGCCCCAAACTTTAAGAAACGACAACTTTGGTTTCTTGCCAAACCACAGTTCATAAGGCGTCGTCTCAACGGATTTAGATGGTGCCCTATTTAACGTGAATGCGGTAGTCTCTAGAGCATATCCCCAAAACGATAGCGGTAAATCAGTAAGAGACATCATAGATCGCACCATATCTAGTAAAGTACGATTACGACGTTCAGACACACCATTACGCCGTGGTGTTCCGGGTGGCGTGAGTTGCGAAACTATTCCGCATTGTTTCAAATGAAGACCAAACTCGTAACTCAAATATTCTCCTCCACGATCAGATCGTAGAAACTTTATTTTCTTGTTACGATGATTTTCAACTTCACTCTGAAATTCTTTGAACTTTTCAAATGTTTCAGACTTATGCTTTATCAAGTAGATATACCCATATCTGCTCAAATCATGTGTGAAGGTGAGAAAATAACGATACCCGCCGCGAGCCTCAACATTCATTGGACCACATACATCAGTATGTATGATTTCCAACAAGTCAGTTGCTCGCTCCATAGTTCCGGAGAACGGCGTTTTAGTCATCTTGCCCATGAGGCACGGTTCGCAAGTACCAAGTGAATCATAATCAAGTGGTTCCAAAAGTCCATCAGTATGGAGTTTCTTCATGCGCTTTACACCGATATGACCCAAACGGCAGTGCCACAAATAAGTTGCACTATCATTATCAACTCTGCATCTTTTGGTTTCAATATTATGAATATGTGTATCACTACTATCGAGATTCAACAAAAATAGACCACTCTTCAAGGGTGCATGACCATAAAAGATATAACTCATATAAATAGAACAACCATTATTCTCTGATCTAAATGAATAACCGTCTCGCATCAAACAAGATCCAGATATAATGTTCATGCTCAACGCTGGCACCAAATAACAATTATTTAGGTCTAAAACTAATCCCGAAGGTAGATGTAGAGGTAGCGTGCCGACCGTGATCACATCGACTTTGGAACCATTTCCCACGCGCATCGTCACCTCGTCCTTAGCCAATCTTCGCTTAATCTATAGTCCTTGTTTCAAGTTGCAAATATTAGCAACAGAACTAGTATCAAATACCCAGGTGCTACTGCGAGCATTAGTAAGGTACACGTCAATAACATGTATATCACATATACCTTTGTTCACCTTGCCATCCTTCTTATCCGCCAAATACTTGGGGCAGTTCCGCTTCCAGTGACCAGTCTGCTTGCAGTAGAAGCACTCAGTCTCACGCTTAGGTCCAGACTTGGGTTTCTTCTCCTGAGCAGCAACTTGTTTGTTCTTCTTCTTGAAGTTCCCCTTCTTCTTCCCTTTGCCCTTTTTCTTGAAACTGGTGGTTTTGTTAACCATCAACACTTGATGCTCCTTTTTGATTTCTACCTCCGCAGCCTTTAGCATTGCGAAGAGCTCGGGAATAGTCTTTTCCATCCCTTGCATATTATAGTTCATCACGAAGCTCTTGTAGCTTGGTGGCAGTGATTGGAGAATTCTGTCAATGACGCTATCATCCGGAAGATTAACTCCCAGCTTAATCAAGTGATTATTATACCCAGACATTTTGAGTATATGCTCACTGACAGAACTATTCTCCTCCATCTTGCAGCTATAGAACTTATTGGAGACTTCATATCTCTCAATCCAGGCATTTGCTTGAAATATTAACTTCAACTCCTGGAACATCTCATATGCTCCATGATGTTCAAAACGTCGTTGAAGACCCGGTTCTAAGCCGTAAAGCATGGCACACTGAACTATCGAGTAGTCATCAGCTTTGCTCTGCCAGACGTTCATAACATCTGGTGTTGCTCCTACAGCAGGCCTGGCACCCAGCGGTGCTTCCAGGATGTAATTCTTCTGTGCAGCAATGAGGATAATCCTCAAGTTACGGACCCAGTCCGTGTAATTGCTACCATCATCTTTCAACTTTCCTTTCTCAAGGAACGCATTAAAATTCAACGGAACAACAGCACGGGCCATCTATCTACAACAACATAGACAAGCAAGATACTATCAGGTACTAAGTTCATGATAAATTTAAGTTCAATTTAATCATATTATTTAAGAACTCCCACTTAGATAGACATCCCTCTAATCCTCTAAGTGATCACGTGATCCAAATCAACTAAACCATGTCCGATCATCACGTGAGATGGAGTAGTTTCAATGGTGAACATCACTATGTTGATCATATCTACTATATGATTCACGCTCGACCTTTCGGTCTCAGTGTTCCGAGGCCATATCTATTATATGCTAGGCTCGTCAAGTTTAACCTCAGTATTCCGCGTGCGCAACTGTTTTGCACCTGTTGTATTTGAACGTAGAGCCTATCACACCCGATCATCACGTGGTGTCTCAGCACGAAGAACTTTCGCAACGGTGCATACTCAGGGAGAACACTTATACCTTGATAATTTAGTGAGAGATCATCTTATAATGCTACCGTCAATCAAAGCAATATAAGATGCATAAAAGATAAACATCACATGCAATCAATATAAGTGATATGATATGGCCATCATCATCTTGTGCCTGTGATCTCCATCTCCGAAGCACCGTCATGATCACCATCGTCACCGGCGCGACACCTTGATCTTCATCGTAGCATCGTTGTCGTCTCGCCAACTTATGCTTCCATGACTATCGCTACCGCTTAGTGATAAAGTAAAGCATTACAGGGCGATTGCATTGCATACAATAAAGCGACAACCATATGGCTCCTGCCAGTTGCCGATAACTCGGTTACAAAACATGATCATCTCATACAATAAAATATAGCATCATGCCTTGACCATATCACATCACAACATGCCCTGCAAAAACAAGTTAGACGTCCTCTACTTTGTTGTTGCAAGTTTTACGTGGCTGCTACGGGCTGAGCAAGAACCGTTCTTACCTACGCATCAAAACCACAACGATAGTTTGTCAAGTTGGTGATGTTTTAACCTTCGCAAGGACCGGGCGTAGCCACACTCGGTTCAACTAAAGTGAGAGAGACAGACACCCGCCGGTCACCTTTAAGCAACGAGTGCTCGCAACGATGAAACCAGTCTCGCGTAAGCGTGCGCGTAATGTCGGCCCGGGCCGCTTCATCTCACAATACCGCCGAACCAAAGTATAACATGATGGTAAGCAGTATGACTTGTATCGCCCACAACTCACTTGTGTTCTACTCGTGCATATTACATCAACGCATAAAACCAGGCTCAGATGCCACTGTTGGGGAACGTAGTAATTTCAAAAAAATTCCTACGCACACGCAAGATCATGGTGATGCATAGCAAAGAGAGGGGAGCGTGTGTCCACGTACCCTCGTAGACCGACAACGGAAGCGTTGACACAACGTAGAGGAAGTAGTCGTACATCTTCACGATCCGACCGATCCAAGTACCGAACGCATGGCACCTCTGAGTTCTGCACACGTTCAACTCGATGACGTCCCTCGAGCTCCGATCTAGCCGAGTGTTGCGGGAGAGTTTTGTCAGCACGACGGCGTGGTGACGATGATGATGTTCTACCAATGCAGGGCTTCGCCTAAGCACCGCTGCTATATTATCGAGGTGGATTATGGTGGAGGGGGGCACCACACACGGCTAAGAGATCAATGATCAATTGTGTGTCTATGGGGTGCCCCCTGCCCCCGTATATAAAGGAGCAAAGGGTGGAGAGGCGGCCGGCCAGGAGGAGGCGCGCCAGGAGGAGTCCTACTCCCACCGGGAGTAGGACTCCCTCCCTTCCTTGTTGGATTAGGAGAAGGGGAAGGAGGAGAGAGAGAGGGAGGAAAGGGGGGCGCCGCCCCCCCTCCTTGTCCAATTCGGACTAGAGGGGGAGGGGGCGCGCGGCCTGCCCTGGCCGCCTCTCCTCTTCTCCACTAAGGCCCATGTAGGCCCATTAATCCCCCGGGGCTCCGGTAAAATCCCGATTTCACCCGGAACACTTCCGATATCCAAATATAGGCTTCCAATATATCGATCTTTATGTCTCGACCATTTAGAGACTCCTCGTCATGTCCGTGATCACATCCGGGACTCCGAACAACCTTCGGTACATCAAAATACATGAACTCATAATAACCGTCATCGAACTTTAAGCGTGCGGACCCTACAGGTTCGAGAACTATGTAGACATGACCGAGACACGCCTCCGGTCGATAACCAATAGCGGAACCTGGATGCTCATATTGGCTCCTACATATTCTATGAAGATCTTTATCGGTCAAACCGCATAACAACATACGTTTGTTCCCTTTGTCATCGGTATGTTACTTGCCCGAGATTTGTCAGAAAAGGATCCATTTTAGCAACAAAGATTCGAAGGCAAAAATCTTTGTTGCTAAAATGGATCCTTTCTAGAGAAGGAGTTTCTCTCGAAAGAAGTGAGTCGGAGGAAAGTAGAACTTGATGAGGTAATTGTACCTTCTCCCGAATTGGAAAGTAGGTCATCACAGAAATCTGTTCCAGTGATTCCTACACCAATTAGTGAGGAAGTTAATGATGATGATCATGAAACTTAGGATCAAGTTACTACAAAACTTCGTAGGTCAACCAGAGTAAGATCCGCACCAGAGTGGTACGGTAGTCCTGTTCTGGAAGTCATGTTACTTGACCATGACGAACCTACGAACTATGAGGAAGCGATGATGAGCCCAGATTCCGCAAAATGGCTTGAGGCCATGAAATCTGAGATGGGATCCATGTATGAGAACAAAGTATGGACTTTGATTGACTTTCCCGATGATTGGTGAGCCATTGAGATTAAATGGATCTTCAAGAGGAAGACGGACGTTGATAGTAGTGTTACTATCTACAAAGCTAGAATTGTCGCAAAAAGGTTTTTGATAAGTTCAAGGTGTTGACTACGATGAGAGTTTCTCACTCGTATCTATGCTTAAGTCTGTCCGGATCATGTTAGCAATTGCCGCATTTTATGAAATCTGGCAAATGGATAAACAAAACTGCATTCCTAAATGGATTTATTAAAGAAGAGTTGTATATAACGAAAAGGTTTTGTCGATCCTAAAGGTGCTAACGAAGTGTGCAAAGCTCCAGCGATCCATCTATGGACTGGTGCAAGCATCTCGGAGTTGGAATATACGCTTTGATAAGTTGATCAAAGCATATAGTTTTATACAGACTTGCGGTGAAGCCTGTATTTACAAAAAGTGAGTGGGAGCACTACAGTCTTTTTGATAAGTATATGTGAATGACATATTGTTGATCGGAAATGATGTAGAATTTTCTGTAAAGCATAAAGCAGACCCGTTGACTAAACTTCTCTCACAAGCAAAACATGATCACACCTTAGTACTCTTTGGGTGTTAATCACATAGCGATGTGAACTAGATTATTGACTCTAGTAAACCCTTTGGGTGTTGGTCACATGACGATGTGAACTATGGGTGTTAATCACATGATGATGTGAACTATTGATGTTAAATCACATGGCGATGTGATCTAGATTATTGACTCTAGTGCAAGTGGGAGACTGAAGGAAATATGCCCTAGAGGCAATAATAAAGTTATTATTTATTTCCTTATATTATGATAAATGTTTATTATTCATGCTAGAATTGTATTAACCGGAAACATGATACATGTGTGAATACATAGACAAACAGAGTGTCACTAGTATGCCTCTACTTGACTAGCTCGTTGATCAAAGATGGTTATGTTTCCTAGCCATAGACATGAGTTGTCATTTGATTAACGGGATCACATCATTAGGAGAATGATGTGATTGACTTGACCCATTCCGTTAGCTTAGCACACGATCGTTTAGTATTCTGCTATTGCTTTCTTCATAACTTATACAAGTTCCTATGACTATGAGATTATGCAACTCCCGTTTACCGGAGGAACACTTTGTGTGCTACCAAACGTCACAACGTAACTGGGTGATTATAAAGGTGCTCTACAGGTGTCTCCAAAGGTACTTGTTGGGTTGGCGTATTTCGAGATTAGGATTTGTCACTCCGATTGTCGAAGAGGTATCTCTGGGCCCACTCGGTAATGCACATCACTATAAGCCTTGCAAGCATTGCAACTAATGAGTTAGTTGCGGGATGATGTATTACGGAAGGAGTAAAGAGACTTGCCGGTAACGAGATTGAACTAGGTATTGAGATACCGACGATCGAATCTCGGGCAAGTAACATACCGATGACAAAGGGAACAAACGTATGTTGTTATGCGGTTTGACCGATAAAGATCTTCGTAGAATATGTAGGAGCCAATATGAGCATCCAGGTTCCTCTATTGGTTATTGACCGGAGACATGTCACGGTTATGTCCACATAGTTCTCGAACCCGTAGGGTCCGCACGCTTAAAGTTCGATGATGGTTATTATGAGATTATGTATTTTGATGTACCGAAGGTTGTTCGGAGTCCCGGATGTGATCACGGACATGACGAGGAGTCTCGAAATGGTCGAGACATAAAGATCGATATATTGGAAGCCTATATTTGGATATTGGAAGTGTTCCGGGTGAAATCGGGATTTTACCGGAGTACCGGGGGTTACTAGAACCCCCCCGGGGGGGATTAATGGGCCTACATGGGCCTTAGTGGAGAAGAGGAGAGGCGGCCAGGGCAGGCCGCCCGCCCCCTCCCCCTCTAGTACGAATTGGACAAGGAGGGGGGCGGCGCCCCCCTTCCTTCCTCTCTCTCTCCTCCTTCCCCCTTCTCCTAATCCAACAAGGAAGGGAGGGAGTCCTACTCCCGGTGGGAGTAGGACTCCTCCTGGCGCGCCTCCTCCTGGCCGGCCGCCTCTCCACCCTTTGCTCCTTTGTATACGGGGGCAGGGGGCACCCCATAGACACACAATTGATCATTGATCTCTTAGCCGTGTGCGGTGCCCCCTCCACCATAATCCACCTCGATAATATCGCAGCGGTGCTTAGGCGAAGCCCTGCGTCGATAGAACATCATCATCATCACCACGCCGTCGTGCTGACGAAATTCTCCCTCAACACTCAGCTGGGTCGGAGCTCGAGGGACGTCATCGAGTTGAACGTGTGCAGAACTCGGAGGTGCCGTACGTTTGGTACTTGGATCGGTCGGATCGTGAAGACGTACGACTACTTCCTCTATGTTGTGTCAACGCTTCCGTTGTCAGTCTACGAGGGTACGTGGACACACTCTCCCCTCTCGTTGCTATGCATCATCATGATCTTGCGTGTGCGTAGCATTTTTTTTTGAAATTACTACGTTCCCCAATAGATGTCCACCATGGCGCATGAGTTAGAGAATGCGGCTAGCCGTTGTAAACTTCTTGAGAAAGAGAATGAAGCCAAAACGGCTGAACTTGATAAGCCTTACGAGAGGCAGGAGAAGCGCAGTCTGAATCCAGAGCAGCCCGTGAGGAAATCCGGCAAGCTGGGGAAATTGCGGCTGGCAAGCCCTTTTTGCTACAGGCCAAATTGAGCGATCCGAACTATGCTCAGCTTAACCAAGTATGGAGTTCTCCGGACAAATTTCTAGACTTGCCGAAGAGTTCTTCCGATGCGGTGCAGTTTTATCATGCGCAAGAGGGGTATGCAAAGGAGAAACTTTTCTGGTCGCAATTTGGCGCGTCAAAGCGCCCTCTGTTGCTGAACGAACAGATGTCCCAGTGGGCCGAGATGCATAGGATATCCGGCGCTGCCATGAAGGACGTCATAGCCCGGTTGTGGCCGACTGAGCCTGTGCCGAGTAGTTACTTCGGACTAGTGCAGCGGCTTGTCGACGCGGTGCCGCGTATCGACGCGGTGAAGCGGTCGGCGTGCATTGAAGGTGCACGAATGGCTTTTGCCCGAGTCAAGACATTCTGGGGGAAGATGAAGGCCATCTATGTTGCGGCAAAGGGTCCACCCAAAGGCAAGGACCATCCCGAACCGGAGCATTATTTTGAAGACGTCCTAGAGGCTGCCCGCTTGATATAGGGTCAGTGCTCGAAAAACATAATGTTCGAGTAATGTATAAGGGTTGTAACAAACAGCTTTATAGTTAATCTATTTGTATTTTGTTGAAAAGCTTAAATTCCTCTTGTGCGGCCATTTTAATGTAATCTGAAAGTTTTCCAGTCGTCAGTTTCAGCCCCCTCGTAGGAAGTACGGGGGTTTTTGAAAAAGCATTTGATCACTCTTTATCCAACGTCTTGGTCCCTGAAGGAGGTGATAATGCGGCGAACCAGGCAATCGAACTATAGGGCGTTAACACTTTCATTAGCCATAGGAGTTTTATGGTGGGGCTACGACATAGCCCCTGGTATGTATTCGGCAGTATTATCATATGGTGCCTTACATATTTGATCTGAAAAAGATCCCTCGACACGGAGAATCGCTAAGGATTTGAATAAGTCGTCAAGTGGTTGACCAGCTCTCGCCCCATCATGACAGTCAGTTTTCGGCTTTCTCTACTGAGGTGCTCATCCGGTCAAAGCCAGGGCACAATCGCAGTAGTTCTCCCTTTACTACCCTAGCCGATAGAGCGGAACGTAGAGTAGCAAGCACAGGAGCCGGGCAACCCAACTATTGACCAAAGACAATGATTCGGAGCTGATGCATATAAGGCCAAACTTGCGACGTTGAAGTATGCTTTAGAGCTGTTCGGACTTTTATTGGAGACTCATTTGTTCCCATACCGAGCCCCTGGCAAGTTATGCCGAGGTGTATCTTGTAACACAGCCGTTACGGTCGTACTCATTCCATAAGGAGTATGGAAGATATAGTTCGGATGAAGTTTACTGGGAGCGGAGCAATAAGCCAATAATAAATTCATATATATATATATATATATATATATATATATATATATATATAAAGGAAAACCACAACCCGGCTATTTGACATGCCCGGGGTCGGGAACGGAGGAAAAAGGCATAGTACAGGCTCAAAAATAAAGAGTGCGGTCTACAAAAGCTGTTTTGGACCTCCTGTCGCACGTCTGCGCCGCCTGTCCTCTTGGAGGGGAATCCTTAACGGAGGTAGCCCCTGAGGTGAGTGTACGGATCCGAACTCCGATAGAGTCCGTTGTAGATACTGTCCTGTTGGTCACCAATTTTTAAGTTACAATAAAGAAAGAAAACAGATAAAAGACGTTACGGGAATGCTTGCGGGGTTGTCCGTATTGCGCTTCCGCCGATGCCCATGGTATTTTGAGCGCGTAATGATGTACGCGTGGTGTAAATCTTGCCAGTGTAGGAAGTGGGCGACGGAAGCCGAACTGCTATTTACGTTCTGGGAGTGGTCGAACTTCGGAGGGAAACTGCTTCTGGCCCCTGGCGTTCGGCTGACGAGCCGCTCCGTCGTCTTTATCGCTTGGTGGCCTCCTCCCCTTGTGCTCGGCGTTAAGCTTGCCTGCCTGCCTTAAGACCCAACAGTTTCTGTTGGTGTTATTGGCTGGCTTATCAGGGTGACCATGAATCTGACAAGGTCAGTCCAATATCCTGTCAAGGGTGGACGGTCCATCCTGGCTGGCCTTAAATGGCTTCTTCCGTTGACCGGGTTTTGGATTGTGAAATCCGGCATTGACCACTGTGTCGCATGATCCTTCATTGTGACTGCGACTGTTGTATTCGGTTCGTCGTGGCTTGCCGTTGCCGTCTTGGATTTCGAAGGTGCCCGGGTCGCTGGCATTGTTGCTTTTACGAGCAAGCCAGTTGTCTTCTCCCGCATAGAAGCGAGTCATAAGAGAAGTAAGGGCTGTCATGGATTTAGGTCCTTCCTGGCCGAGGTGGCGTGCTAGCCATTCATCCCGGGCGCTATGCTTGAAGGCCGCAAGGGCTTCCGCGTCCGGACAGTCGACAATTTGATTCTTTTTGACTAAGAACCTAGTCCAAAGCTCCCTGGCTGACTCGCCGGTCTGCTAGACAATATGACTTAAGTCATCGGCATCTAGTGGCCGGACATATGTTCCTTGGAAGTTGTTTCGAAAGGCATCTTCCAACTCTTCCCAGCTGCCAATAGAATTTTTTGGCAAACTGTTTAGCCAGTACCGCGCTGGCCCTCTGAGCTTGAGAGGTAGGTATTTGATGCATGAAGGTCGTCTCCGCGAGCCAGGTGAATATGGAGGAGATAGTCCTCAATCCATACCGCGGGATCCGTTGTTCCATCGTATGATTCGATGTTAATGGGTTTGAACCCGTCTGGGAATTCATGCTCCATGACCTCGTCCGTGAAGCAGAGAGGGTGTGCGGCTCCTCTATGTTGAGCCACGCTGTGAAGCACCTCCGGTACTCCGTTTACTTGTTCAGACCGGGTATGTTCCGGTCTGCTACGTCTGAATAAGTGACCATCATTGCTGGACGGGGTATGTCCCCGCGATCTGTACCTTAATCTTGTCTGTCCTGTTCTGCCCTCCAGGTCTTGTTGGATGTCACGAGTGTTCCCCCGGGCTGTTTTGCTTTTGTTTGGACGGCCGGATGGGTTGGTATGTTGTCTCTCTTGAGCTGCTGCTTTATCCGGACCGATCTGTGGTTGACCCTCCGCATTGTGCGATGGTGGCGCGGGCTCCAACGCCTCGCTATTGTATCAAGGGGGCCACCTATGCTTGGGGTGGCTTCTGTAAGGGCCGCTAAGGCCGTATTCTTCGGTGGCTAGGACCTCGGTCCATCTATCATTGAGCAAATCTTGGCTTGCTTGAAGCTGCAGCTGCTTCTTCCTTAGGCTCCTTGCGGTGGCTATTAGCTGGCGTTTAAAGCGCTCCTGCTCGAGAGGTTCCTCAGGCACGATGAAATCTTCGTTGCCGAGGATCTCCTCCTCCTCGGAGAGTGGGAGATAATTGCTATCCTTTGAGTCTCCGTATGTGGCCTGTTCATCAGGGCTATCTTGCCCGCTTTCTAGTTCCTCCTGTTCGGATCCTACCTCAACAGGGTCTTCATTGTTCAGAGTGTAATCCTCTTCGGCTTAAGTATTGTTTTCTCTTGAGCGACAAGATTGAGGGCGGCGCTGGGGGCGCCGGTGTTCGGATTGTATGCCAGGAGGCGTATCCTCAACTGGGTCCTCCTTGTTATCGTCGAGAGCATCGTTGAGTGTGTCTACCGTACACATGTCATACCAGGAATTGGCCGTCCCGCGACTAGTGGGTAGCGAGTTCTGGCCTTGCCCCTCATCGTCGTCCAGACCGTCAATGTTTTCGGAGCCGGGGTCCAGCGTGTTGGCTGGATCGTCGACAGTGGCTATGAAGTGGGTGGCGGGTGGGAAGAAAAATTCTCCATCATCCGCCGTAAACTCAAACCGAACATAGTTCGGTGATGAGTCATCTGCCAGGGACAAGTTTTTCAATGAGTTTAGTAGATCGCCCATGGGCGAGTGCTGGAAGACATCCGCGGCGGTGAACTTGAAGATCGATAACCGGTCGAGTTCGGTATCCGCAGGCTCGCAGGGTTCGGAACTCGACACCGGAGGAGAGTCCGGGGTTCCGTTGATGCAGATGCCGTTTGGAGTGGAATCTGCGGGTGGCTCCAACGCCGCAGGATCGGTAGCCCCCATGATGGGGTTGACCTTCCCATATGTGGACGACTCGATCTGCTCCGGATCTAAGGCCAGAGCAGCTACAGGAGCTATCTCCTGGATGCGGCCCGATGACAGGTTTAAGCCATGTTCGTCGGGGTGAAGGGGGGCGATTGCCGCGGTCTCGAACC
The DNA here is from genome assembly GCF_002575655.3 of Aegilops tauschii subsp. strangulata. Taxonomy (NCBI): domain Eukaryota; kingdom Viridiplantae; phylum Streptophyta; class Magnoliopsida; order Poales; family Poaceae; genus Aegilops; species Aegilops tauschii. The sequence goes on from NC_053041.3 coordinate 583,618,239, forward strand.
GTCGAAGATCAAGTCTCCACGGACGTCCGCAATGTAGTTTAGGCTTCCGAATCTGACCTGATGGCCAGGGGCGTAGCTGTCGATCTGTTCCAGATGGCCGAGCGAGTTGGCCCGCAGTACGAAGCCGCCGAACACGAAGATCTGTCCGGGGAGAAAGGTTTCTCCTTGGACAGCGTCATTACTGACGATCGGGGGAGCCATCGAGTCCTTCGCCGACGGCATAGTGGAACTCTCAATGAAAGCACCAATGTCGGTGTCAAAACCGGCGGATCTCGGGTAGGGGGTCCCGAACTGTGCGTCTAGGATCGATGGTAACAGGAGACAGGGGACACAATGTTTACCCAGGTTCGGACCCTCTCTATGGAGGTAATACCCTACTTCCTGCTTGATTGATCTTGATGAATATGAGTATTACAAGAGTTGATCTACCACGAGATCGTAATGGCTAAACCCTAGAGGTCTAGCCTATGAGTATATGGTAATGAATCTGTCCTATACGGACTACGCTCTCCGGTTTATATAGACACCGGAGAGATCTAGGGTTACATGGGGTCGGTTACAACAGAGGGAATCTTCATAGTCGGCCACCTAGGTTGCCTTCCACGCCAAGTAGAGTCCAATCCGGACACTGGTATAGTCTTCGGCCTTCATGTCTTCATGGCTCATCAGTCTGGCCCAATGGATAATAGGCCGGACGCCCGAGGACCCCTTAGTCCAGGAATCCCTCAGCGGTTACGGGTAAGGGTAGGAGACCCGAAGCCCGAACCACCCTGATCCCCACCTCCTACCCAGCGCCGCCGACGGATGGAGTGGTCGCCGCATCCCTTGCATCTCAGGCGATCACCGGCGCAGGCGACCAGGGTAGCGGTCGATGGCGGCCACGGAGTGCCTGAAGAGGTGGCTGAAGTGCCGCTCCGCGCGGCTGCTCGAGCCCGCGGTTGTCGCCAGCGGCGGCGGGGCCTTGACAAGCTCCGAGCGGCGGGGCGGTGATGAGGACGAGGCGCACCGGAGCCCACGCCCCAGATCGACGGCCCGAGTGGCGATCGATGGTGGAGGCCGGGCGAGGGGCGCGGCCGACGGCGCGGAGGCCGTGGCACGGCCGGCGCGGCCATGCGGCGACGGCGTGCGGGTGCGCTGGGCGTGGGGCGTGACGCTGAAGCAGGGCAGCCGGGCGTGGGGTGCGGCCGGGGTAGCCGGCGTGGAAGCCGTAGCCTGGGGTGCGGCGCAGCGCACGACCGAGCGTGGACGGGACGACGAGGGCGGGCGTCGGTGACAGCGGCGCAAGCCATTCCGCTGGTGGAAGAGCGGGTGGGGGCGGAGCCCCGTATGCAGGCGCGCATACGGTTGTATGCAGCGCGAGCGGCGGCGTCAAGGCCGCGTCCAGAGGCGTGCTGAGCGCCCCGGATGGCGTCTCCGACGGCGTGGCGCGGACGGCCGGGAGGCAGCCAGGCGGCGGGGCGCGAGGCCCGCGCGGCGCGGGCACGGCCGGTGCTGGAGCCAGGGTGGTTGCGGCGAGGGCGGGCGCCATGGCCAGCGAGTTGGTTGGCTTTCTCGCTCTTGGCATAGCAAAGTGCATGATAACGTGTTAGAAGAGTAATCGAGAGAGAATCGAGAATGACAACAAATGATTCCAGTATCCTTTATTAATCATGAATGTACACTTGTATACGAGGGGAACGGACGCGTCCATGAGACGCAACGGTTCAATGAGGCGCCTCCTCAGGAGACAACTGCCGGTATGAGAAGCGGAGATTTTCCCTTAATAACCACTGGGTTATTATTTTCAACATTTGGAACCGCCAGCACGGAGAGATGGGAGCAGGGATTATACCTAATAACCGTAAGGGTTATTAGACTGCTCACAGTGGGGAGTAACATAGAGTAGTAACTTGCCGATGTTACTAGTCTATGTTACTACCTCCATAGTGGGTAATAACATATGAGTGGTATCATGAAAGAGTTCATTTATTAGGTTATAGACTCATTATGTCTTGAAATGTGTGATGTTACAGTAACTAGCTAAGTTACCACAAACCCCTCTTTCCTTATTAATTAGCTGCCACATAAGCAATCTTATATTAAAATGTGTGATGTTACTAGTCAAGTTACTCCCATTGTGACTAGTCTTACCCAAACGCTGTCTAACGAGTGTGCGCGATCTAGCACTCTCGCGTGGCCAAACGCCAGCCGTCCATCACGCGACATGATCCTGCCACGTGGTGGACAGATCCGACACGGGAGGGGGAGAGAGCGGTGGCGTTTTGTCGTGTTTTACGTTTCCAACCGGCCTGTCGTCTCGCACGCATTCGCCCCCTCCTCTCCTCACACCCACCTCCTCAGCAGCAGGTCGAGAGAAATCCCTAGGTCGTCGGCGACCGCAGCCGGCGAGAGAACAAACGGCGGCGAAAAATCACGGGGGCAGCCCGCACAGGCGAGGAGGTCGACCACATCGCTCCGCGCGGAGGCGAAACACCACCAGTTTCGATTGAGAGGGCGACCGCGCGGCCAGTGAAGGGGAGGGAGAAGGTACAGGCGGACAAATCGGCGACGCGAAGACGACGAGGGCGCGGCGAGCTGCTTCATCCCCGTCAGGAAGAGAGTACGTAAGTCACTCGCCCTAGTCCTCCATTTTCCCCCAATTTTCGCGAACTAGGGGGGAGGTGTTTCGCTGACACGGCGGCGTCATCTACATGGATGAGCGGGGGGAGGGGGAGGACGGGGACGGCGGGGATGCCGGCAGAGGAGTAAGGAGACGGGGAATCGATGCCCCGGCAAGCCCGTGCGCAGAATACCAACCAAAACCGATTTTCGATTTTGATATCAAACAGTAGCAAGCAGAGAGGAATTTTCTCGCGTGATTTTTTGTGTAGTGCATCGCAAGCAAGGAATCGATCCCAGGTGCTTTGTACGCTGTAGGTTTGTTTTCCACCAATAGGTAGGCAAATGTCAGGTTACACTGGGCAATTGTTTGCAGATTTTGCGTGCAAATCTGTAGCAATTCACAGGCAAGTTTAGTTTTACAGGCAATGTTTCTCACTTCACTTTTTACAGCGTAGTGTTTCCAGGTTTTTCCTACCCCATCCCTGATGACCCCAAGCACTTTTTTGTAGGCAATGTTAGCACCTACAGTGGGCACTTTTGTAGCATATTCTTTCCTCCAGAATTAGGCAATGCTACTACTTACAGTCGTCAATTCAGTGCCAAGCCGGGCAATGTGGCTCTGTTTTGCGGTTCATGTTCAGCAGGTTGTGGGGCAAGTTTACAGTGGGCATGTTTCTCTGTCGCAGTGGATCCCTTTTTCGAGCTGATGCACCAGAGACTATTTACAGTGGGCAAATTTCTCTATCGCGGTTGATGTTAAGTAGGTTATGGCAAGCCGGGAACAGAGATATTAACGTGGCTCTCCCCGCACGGCACAAACGAGAGAAGGGAAGTGGTATGGAGAGTGGATATAACGTTGCCAGAAATATACATACATGTTTTAGTGGTTTGCTGTTTTTTGATGTATGTACATGCAGGCTTTTTGAGTTAAGAATTTTGCTCTGAACGTACTATATTTCTTCAGAGTATCGTTTATTGCTCCCTGAAATGTTAGCATTTTTTGGCACAATGCTTGAGCAGATAGCAAGCACTGCATAGTCTCTAGAGCCAAATTACTGCTCCATTTTTGAGCAGATAGCAGAGTGCATCTTTTATACATGTCGATTACTTATGTATATTGCATGTGCTTTTGTTAGATTTTTTCCCTGTGGAAATAAATGAGAAACTGGTTCAGTGTAGAAGTCATGAAATAATCCATTCTTTTTTGCTTCTCTGCAGGCAACAGAAATAGTGAAAACTAGCCAAGCACAACTTTCCCACCATCCCTGGCATGGCAGTTTTTAAGATGGAGGACTCCCCAGATCAATACGATGGCAAGCTACTGACTACACATTTTTTTGGTTTTCTTTATTTTTTTCACAACATTATTACATGCCTTAGGTAGAGAATCAGGCAAAAAACCCTGCAAACTAGATCAGCACGGAATTTATTCAGAACCCGTCCTATTCAGAATTAGGCAATCTCACACGTTTTTAAATGCTAAACGAGCCTGGAACCTATCCCGTTCAGAATCAGGCAATCCCACCCATTCAATCCAAAGTCGCCTTAAACTATATACACTTTTGAAACCGCCTAACCCATCCAACCAACTCGCACCACAACCGGTGCTAGGTCACCTAACCCACCAATTTTTCTCGCCTACAACAACACACACCCTACAAAATCGGCTAAGCCGACCATCCAACTAGCGCACCCTTAGGTGCTACGACGCCTAGCCATCGAACCTTATCATCTACAACACCACACACCTTTTACGCAAAACCGCCTAAGCCTGTCCAGCCAACTCGTCCACCCCCCGACACTATGTCGCACAGCCCATCGACCCTAATCGCCTACATACACGACACCTTTTTTGCAAGACCTTCTAACCCCGTCCAACCAACTCGCCCACCCCTTCGTGCTAGGTCGCCAAGCCCATCGACCCTAATCGCCTACAACACCACACAACCATTTTGCAAAACCGCCTAAGCCTGTTCAACCAACTTGCCCACCCCCGACGCTATGTCGCCTAGCCCATCGACCATAATCGCCTACAAACACCACAACACCTTTTTGCAAAATCGCCTAATCCCGTCCAACCAACTCGCCCACCCCTCTTGGTGCTATGTCGCCTAGCCCATCGACCATAATTGCTTACCACACCACACCCCTCTATTTTTTGCAGAAATTGCCTAAGCCCGTCCATCCAATTCGCCCAGTGCTATGTCGCCTAGCCCATCAACCATAATCGCCGACCACACCACACCCCTCTATTTTTTGCAGAAATCGCCTTAGCCGATCCAACCAACTTGTCCACCCTTAATGTTATGTCGCCTAGCCCATCGATCCTACTCGCCTACATACACCACACCCCTCTCTTTTGCAGAAATAGCCTAAGCCGGCCAACCAACTCGCCCACCCTTGGTGCCAGGCCGCATAACCCATTGACCCTAATCCCTAATCGCCTACATACACCACACCCCTCTCTTTTGCAGAAATCACCTAAGCCCGGCCAACCAACTCGCCCATCTCCCGGTGCGAGGTCGCATAGCCCATCGACCCTAACCGCCTACATACACCACACCCCTCTCTTTTGCAGAAATCGCCTAAGCCCGTCCAACCAACTCGCCCATCCCCCGGTGCCAGGTCGCATAGCCCATCGACCCTAACCGCCTACATACACCACACCCCTCTCTTTTGCAGAAATCGCCTAAGCCCGTCCAACAAACTCGCCCACCCTTGATGCTATGTCGCCTAGCCCATCGACCCTACTCGCCTACATACACCACACCCCTCTCTTTTGCAGAAATAGCCTAAGCCGGCCAACCAACTCGCCCACCCCCGGTGCCAGGCCGCATAACCCATTGACCCTAATCGCCTACATACACCACACCCCTCTCTTTTGCAGAAATCACCTAAGCCCGGCCAACCAACTCGCCCATCCCCCGGTGCCAGGTCGCATAGCCCATCGACCCTAGCCGCCTACATACACCACACCCCTCTCTTTTGCAGAAATCGCCTAAGCCCGTCCAACCAACTCGCCCACCCTCGATGCTATGTCGCCTGGCCCATCGACCCTACTCGCCTACATACACCACACCCCTCTCTTTTGTAGAAATTTCCTAAGGTCGATCAACCAACTCGCCCACACGCCTAGTGCTACGACGCCTAGCCCATTTGACCCTACTCACCTAGATACACCACACACCTCTATTTTGTGCAAAACCGCCTAAGCTGACCAACCAAATCGCCCGCACGCCTGGTGCTAGGTCGCCTAGCCCGTCAACCCCAATCGACTACAACACCACACACCTCTATTTTTGCAAAATCGCCTAACCCCGTCCAACCAACTTGCCAACCCCCAGGTGCTATGTCGCCTAGCCCATCTACCATGATCTCCTACAACACCACACCCCTCTTTTTTTTTGCAGAAATCGCCTAAGCCTGTCCAACCAACTCGCCCACCCCCGGGTGCTATGTCGCATAGCCCATCGACCCTACTCATCCACATGTCCGGTGCTATGTCGCATAGCTCATTGAGATCAATGCCAGCCATCTGCACATTTTAGAAGACCAAAATAGGGGGCAAGGAATTAATACGTAAGCGACATAATGTAAATGAAACACTTTTAGCATCCCCCCCCCCCCCCCCCCCCCCTTTCCATCATGCAAGCAAAACTGAATGAACAAGGGCAATTTTTTTCATAATTCACCAAAACACACCAAACTCAATGAGCAGCCTTTATAGGGTTTGCAGGAATCTTTTTCTAGTACTGGTTTCTCAGGCTTTTTTCCTGGATACTTGTTTTAGTAGGCAACTAGACTTTACTACTAGCTTTTTTTGTAAGCAACTCAATAGTTTTTTGACTAGTTTTTCCTGTACACTGATTAGTAACACAAATGTGCTTTTTTTTGTTTCTTTTTGCTTACAGAAGCAAGGTGCAATACAATAGACAAGATGCAATTCAAGAGCCAAGAGTCAGCAGCTTTTATTATCTAGCATCCAAGTTATACATGTGTAAAGGGGGAGGCAAGAACAGGGACAAGAATCAAGCCAGGTTCTGAAACACTCAGGTACAGGGGCAATTTTTGCAAGTAGTATATCAGGGGGGGGTAGGTATAGAGAGGGAAATCCACTAGTTCTAGAATTAAAAGAAGTTCATAAACATTGGAACAACTTTGTTTACCTTTTGCTGTTCACTGGGAGAAATTTGCCCAGCTCTGGCAATTGAATTGCCCTCGATCTCCAGAATTTTTGCCTGGTCAGCACGAAAGAGTTGCAGACACAATTGTGTTTTCCAGAATTTCCCCCAGGATTTTTCGCTTTGATTTTTGGCCTTTTTTACTCTGTTTTTCGCAGTGGGAGGGGAGGTCCCCAACGCTAGGCCATGGCGTCCAGCGGCGGCTGGGGATGGAAACAAGAAGTTGCATATCTGCGCTTGTGGGACGTAGGGTTTTTCTTGTGGTGGGTGAGTGGGGGAGGGGAAAGATCACGTGAGGCAGATCGGTCGCTGCTTGTTGGGACGTGGAAACGAGGGGGAGGTGGGCCTGCCTTTTTAGCACATGGGTGGGGACCGACAGGATTGACTTTCCTAATATGGCGGCCGCGACATCCACCCGCATCGCGCGCGGGCGCTGCGTAGCAGCGTCCGGGTTATTATTTAACATTAACCACCACATGAAGCCATTTTTATCTCTTGCACATCGTGAGCAGGTGGAATATGATTTAACATTAACCACCACATGAAGCCATTTTTATCTCCCACGATCTACATACTAAAAATATAGCAAACATCCTGGCAATTAGATTATAAAACAGAACAACGAAGACACTGGAGTATATACTGCCAATCAAACTCAATTATCAACAAAATCGAGCCAACTAATTTAAATGGGCAAAAAGGGATTTCTTTTTTTTGCGGGTGAGGCAAAAAAGGATTTGATTATGGTAACAAATCCGAACACAAGGTAATGGTGGCTCCCTGCTTGAGGTTGGTGAAACATTGGGCATGCCATTTATACGGCCATCTCCATCTACAAGGGGGAACGACAACGACAAGACGACCACCAAGAAAGTCAATGTGTGACTGGGATATGGAGGATACTTCTTCCCAGAAACAATATGGTGGGTACCAGACACAACAAATAAATGAAAAAAAATAGAAGCTACTATTGAACAAAAAAAATCTCGTCCTAACTTCTGTGATAACAAGTTCAGTTTGAATGTGAAATTTTAGCCGACGACAGTAAGAAACATTAATATGAACAGCTGAGGAACATATCCCTCCAGAAATGTCATCAAATAAGATTACTAAAATGATGATCACAGTTACAGTTATGTCACTCGGTCTGCCCTACCTGAAGTCATTATCTGAGGCTACAAGGAGATGGTTGCAGGAGGCACTTAGATAAAGACAACGTCTTCCCCTCCGACCAACACGGAATCTGCTGCCTTCAGTCCGTCCTCGTTTTGCCATTGTTCTTCCTACCATGCACCGATTATCCACGACAGGCCTGACAAGCGACGCATCAGCTGAAGCACCACACAGAAATACATCTGATTCATCAGGAAGCTACTTTTTTGTTTGAGAAAACCATGTGATAAACTCATAAACATGTTAACTCACTTGTACTGCTGCTCACACATAGGACACGAGAACTATCACATATAAACCTCCAAAACTAGCAACAACTTTCTGCAGCGTCTATTGCCAAAATCGAAGCTTCTCTTCTAGATCGTGCAATAAATGCAACTAAAATATAAAGATTCCTGGAACGTTGGATTTACTCAGAAAATTATTGTGCTAAACATGACATCACAAAAGATTACCCAGAATACCTGATATTTGAATGGATAGTTCTGAAAGACAGGAGAAATGTTATAGAAGATCAAAATCAATGTCATACAGTTTACAAGAATCTGAAAAAGAAGTGGTGCGTAGATATGCTGTAGAATCAATGGCTGGAAATAAACAGTAAATTATGTTTGTTTCCGTAAGGTGCCAAAACAGATGCTAAATCTGAAAGCTCCAGTACAAAGTAGAAACTTGATAAAAGGATTCTTCGTTCAGTAATAAATGGTTTATGTGTGTATTCTCATGCATGAACAGAAAAAATTCCGTTCTACAATGGATCAGAAATTATGCCTTGGCGGCATGTACTCCCTCTGTTTCTAAATATAAGCCTTTTTTAGAGATTCCAATATAGACTACATACGAAGCAAAATGAGTGAATCTATACTCTATAATATGTTTATATACATCCGTATGTAGTTTGCATTGAAATCTCTAAAAGGGCTTATATTTTGAAACGGAGGGAGTAGAAAATAAGCCAAGTTTTTCCTTTATTTTTACATGAAAAGCTGCATAGCTAGTCATAGGTTAGTCGGCATCACCAAAATAAAATATAGCTAAGCCACATTATAATATATCCTGATTCGGCACTTACAGATCCGAAATATTTCTCATCTCAGTGCTCGTTATAATGTTTGATTCATCTTCTTTGAGCTGAACTATTGTCTTCAAGCTAATGCATATGCTCCATTATAGTCCACCCTGATTCTGCACCTACAGACCTGAGATACTTCTCATCTCAGTACTAGAGATAATGTTTGTTTCACTTTATTTGGGTATAAACTGTTGTCTTCAAGCTAACATAAATCCCAAAATCAGTGGGTACCCATTTATCTTATAGCCAACGCTTAATTGCCCAATTCAAGCCGCTGAAAACAGAATCGAAGTGAATAGGTGATCGTCATGAGCCTACTTGAAATATTCTTTCTCCACTCCTTAAAACATAACTGAACCCTTATTCACGGTTCACGTTATCCAACTATTCCAGTTTGTACAGGACAATGGTAGAGCTGAAAAGCCAACATATGTTTTCTTGGGTTTATATAGATATCACCATATATTATGGAGGCAAAACAAACAAACTCGAATACCGAATGCCAATAAGCTTCGTACAGAATCCCTGATTTGTTGGAACTACCAAAGACACTAGTTCTCAATTACAATCAGATAGCTGCTCTGAAGATGGACCAGTGGAAGATGGCGGCGACGACGGATGTGAGTGCGTCGGACCGGTTTGAGCCCCGGACCCGGCAGATGGCTCGGTCGGGGACTTCGGCTTTAGATGTTAGGCTTAGGTGAGAGCTCTGGGTATGTGGCCCAACTTGCACCCCTTCATCATTTGGATAGGAGTAGCGGCAGAAGTTGCCAAGATGGCGGATTCAAGCATATTGTTGTTCTACTTTGTAAGGTCCTCGAGAATAATTAATAAAATGACCACATGCATCTCCCAGATGCAGAGGCCGGGGGTCATCCACCTTTTCTAAAAAAAAACAATCAGATAGTTGCATAGCCCAGCTAGCTAGACTAGGAGGTATGCCTGCTCATACTATCTCCAGGTGAAGCTAATTTCGTGGCGCACATGACTATCTCCTGAAGCGGATGATGCAACCAACTTCGCACTAATAAATTGAAGAACAATAAAACCACGCACCTAACCAATTGGAGTACAAATGGTTCTTGTTTTGCTTCAGGCCACCCGAGCAACTCATCTATAGCCTATTTGGCAATAATGGGAAGAGGGATATGACTTTAGAGGAGGGACTTAGTAGTGTATTGGGCAAGGAATTAGTTTTTACTCCCAAACCTTTGCTTGGTTTCTTTTCGGGATTACTAGCAGCAAGTGACGGATAAGGATTTCGTCGCTTTTCATTATTATTAGTGGGCGAGAACAAGAACTGAATTGCGAAATTGACCATTAGTATGTTTGTTCCGCATCAATCAACGATATGGATAAACTAGTTGCCGGATCAAATATATCGTGTGCAGTGAAGTATTGCCTGCATGCGTCTGATTTATTGTTATATGTGTTTGCTCCTGAAGCAATAGTCCAAGATCTGAGGCAACACGAATAAGGCTACAGCCATCGACCGGCAACATCGAGGCAATAAAGTGAGGCTACCCCGCAAAAAAATAAAGAAAATAAAGTGAGGCTACTGAAGCATATCCAGCCATGGATGCCAGCCTGCGGGATCTTGATTTACGTAGGTAGTCAGGCATAATAAAGCAATCGATGGTGAAGTTGTAGTGAGAATCAAACATAGCTCCGTAAAATAGAATCAAATTGAAAGGGCTGGATCCTAAAGCATAATCATTTGGGGGCATCTACCGAAAAGCAATGAAGTACCTCTTCACGCAGCAGCCACGACGCGCTGCCCTCCCGACCATAACCAGCTCGTCGACTAGACGAGGACGCCTCCAACCCCTGACTCGCGGACTGCGCCCGACTGTGGCGATGTGGCCAGGTGTTCGTCGCCGGCGAGGCGTCGTCCACCACACCGGGCTTGAGAGAACGGCGCTGGAGGCCGAGCTCCTGCCGGGCCCACTCGTATCACTGTCGGACGATGGCCGCCGCTCGCCTAGCCCCAAACCGCTCGCCGCAGTTGTTGATTAAAACATGACTGAATCCCTTGGATCTTTTTTTTTTGATTCGGCTGGTAGTGGGCGTGATCCAAACAGCACGACCAAGCAAAAAAAAAGTAAAAGGAGGGACCGTCATAAAGAAAAGGTAAAATTACACCACCCCACGGATGCGACGGAGGAATCGGCTATTCAGCTCGATCGACCGACCATTATTCTTCACCCTGGGTTATTAATAGAGTTTACATATATATATATAAGGCTTACACGCCTAAACTTTCCGCTGTAGGAACCTGACCTTCGGGCTATCTTCGCAACCGTGTCTCCTCGCGTGATTTTTTTGTTAGTTGTGTTCTATGTGATCTAAGTGTAATCTCCAAATAGTTTTTAGGAAGTAAATGTCCGTTTTAAATAGGAATCTCGCTCATTGGCGGATTTTACTCTGGGGTCGTGATGAACATGCGTCTGTTACAATTTTACTGTCTGAGTTGTTCGACCTAAACTTCTTCAAGGGTTAGGTTGAACTTCAGCCAACATTGCAAAATGGGGCTTGCGATATACCGTTGAAAAGCTATGGACACGAGTATCATGACCCAAGTTGAATTTTTGGCAAAATGTCAGCGGTTTAAGAGTAGTTTTGAAAATCGTTTTTTCTTCATACAAAATACGTGAATTGTATTTTCTATCGCATTTCTAAACCGTTTGTCGGAATGAGGCAAATAATATGACGTTGGAAAACTGCTGCAAAACCGCTCCTTCCACATGTTGATAGTTTTCTCTAATTCCCTATGGTTAAAGAGTAATTTTGAAAATCGTAAAATTTCACAAACCGAACAGCTGAGTTCGTATTTTCGATATCATTTCTAAACGGCTAATCCAATTGAGGCAAATAATATGGCATTGGAAAGCTTATGAAAATGCGCTACTTTTTCATTTTGAAATATTTTTCTAATTTGAATGGTTTAAAAGTAATTTAGAAAAGGTACAAGTTTCACCGAGTTCTTATTTTCCAGCTAATTTTTTAACCGTATGTCCGAATGTAGCGAATGATATGGCGTTGGAAAGCTAGGACAAATGCGAAATTTTTTCTTATATATTGTTTCTCCTAAATCTTTACGGTTTTAAATCAATTTTTAAAATGGCAAAAAGCATATTTTCGCCGTAATTTCTACAAACATTATCGGAATGGGGTAAATAATACACTGTTAAAAAGCTACGAAAAATGCGAATTTTTTTCATGTTATTGGTTTTCTCTGATTCCTAGCTGTTTTGAAATAAATTTTAAAATAGTGAGATCATGCATTCTGCCTTTATTGCGAAACAGATTATTCAAAAATGCACCTTGTGAAGAACTTGAACTTCTCGGCATGTCTACTTGAACTTCAATCTGTTTTTCACGTGTTTTTTGGCTCGTAGCTCTCTATCCACTCACCGGAATTGAGCAAGTGATATACCGATGGAAAGTTGCTGTAAACACGCAACTTTTCCGTGTTGATATTTTTTCATACTCGCGACGATTTTAAAAATTTTCGTCTGAAATTCATTCAGTGTAGTAGTTGAACTTCCTATTGTTTTCATGTTGAACTTCTGTGACGTATTTTTGTTTGTAATTTTCTCATCCATTTGTCGGTGTTACACAAATGATATTCCTTTTTTACAAACCTCTCTCACAATATTTTTTTAACTTTCTCCCACAGAGTACTTGTGTGACGCCCGGATAATTAAGCTACAGTAATCCCTCGTTAACGATGCCACGTCACCCCGTTACTGTTGATAAACTCTCGATGGTTCAGAACCGAAACAAATTCAAAATTTAAATAAAAGCAAACAACAAAAGTTTTCAGATGTTAAAACTAAAATGTTCGGATCGTGACAAATATTGCGTAGGTAGTTATGGTGAAGAACCCATATTTAAAATAAAATACCGATAGTAGATAAAACCGCGACCAAACCTTTTTTTAAATACTTTTAAATACTAAACAAATATTAAACTAATTCTTTTGGTCACCAAGTTTGTTGAGGAGGTGGCCTACGTTATTTTGCTAATTTAGGAGCTGGGGTTATACTTTTGTAAAATGGTTTGCTAACTAAAATAAATAAATAAAAAGGAAAAAGAACTAAAACTAAAACAAACAAAAAAGAAAAAGAAAAACAACTGCCCCCCACCCTGACTGGGCCTTGGCCCAGTTGGCCGTGTGGCCGAGCGGCCTGCCGGCCCACCCCCCCGCGCCCCTGGCCTACTAGGCCCCCCACCAGTAAACCCTAGCCGTAACCCCCCACTTCCCCCACTCGTCTCCCCTCTCACTCCCTCGTCTCCCCCTCTCGATCCCGATCTGGATCGGGATGGGGACGAACCACTGACGCCCGCCGCTAGCCCCTGCCGCCCTCGACGACCATCGCCACCCACCGCAGGTCGGCTGAAGCTCCTCCGCCGGCCCGCCCCATCGCCGCCCCGCATCTGGCTCCATACATCGTCGCCGCGAACCCCGATCCCGTCGCCCCCGTCCCTCGCCCGGAGCCACCGTCGGCGCTCACCGCCGCCGCCTCGTCAGGCCACCACCTCGCCGGTGTCGGTGCCGCCTCACCAGACCGCCACCTCGCCCTTGCCACCCCGCCCAGGGCTACCTCGCCGCCGTGCCGCCGTCCCCAACGCCCTAGGACCGCCTTGCCGTCGCCGTTCGCCGGAACCGCGTCCTCGACCTCCCCCTCGACGGACTCCGTCAACCCTCGCCGCCCGTACCCCTGCATCGGGGGTGAGCCCCTTCCCCCCTCCCACTACTTTCCTCGCACACACCCGTCGCCGGTGCGTGGCCACGCGCCCGCGCTGTCCCCGTCGCGGTCACCATCCCCTCCTAACTCCAGCGCGCGCACCGCACCAGCCGTCCCCGCGTCGTCCCGCTCCTCGCGCCCACCATCGCGGTGCCCGCCCGCCTGCCTCACGCCCCAGCCACTGCCGTCCGCAGCCACCTCCACGCGCGCCCGACCTCGGCAACCGCCGCGCCTGCCTTACTCCTCGCACCGGCCGCGGCCTCGCCTAGCGCCGCCCTTGGCCGCCGGCGCCCTGCTGCTGGCCTGGGCAAGGGCCCCGATGGGCTGGCGCCCGTCGCCCGTATCCCCCTCGCCCGTTCGGGCTGTGCCCGTAGCCCACACCCGCTATGGCTCCTCCTGAGCCACTGACTAGGGGGGCCCACGCCCCTGAGAACAAAAAAAATGAAATGAAAAAAATAATAAAATAATAATAATATATATAATAATAATAATTAAAATAATTGAATTAATTAATCATGTTAATTAATCTAAATAAGACCAATTAATTAACCTAATCACTTTAATTAATTTAACTAAACCTGTTTAGTTAACTAAGTCAATGACCAGTGGGACCCACACGTCAGCGACCCAGTCAACACCTCTGTTGACTGCTGATGTCGTGCTGACGTCAGCAAATACTATTCTGGATAATGTTGAATTAAATTAATTAAATAAATTCTAAAATGATTTAAAACTTTAGAAAATCATATAAAATAAACCGTAGCTCAGTTGAAAATACTTTCTACATGAAAGTTGCCCAGAACGACGAGACGAATCCGGATACGCAGTCCGTTCGTCCACCACACCTCCCTAACCTATCGAACTCGCAACTTTCCCCCTCCGGTCCATCTGTCCGAAAACGCGAAACACCGGGGATACTTTCCCGGATGTCCCCCCCTTCGCCGGTACCACCTACTGTCGCGTTAGGACACACCTCGCACTGCTCATTGTCATGTCACGCATCGTCATGTTTATGTTTGCATTGTATTTACTGTTTCTTCCCCCTCTTCTCTCCGGTAGACTACGAGACCGACACTGCTGCTGCCCAGTTCGACTACGGAGTTGACGACCCCTCCTACTTGCCAGAGCAACCAGGCAAGCCCCCCCTTGATCACCAGATATCGCCTATTCTTCTCTATACTGCTTGCATTAGAGTAGTGTAGCATGTTACTGCTTTCCGATATCCTATCCTGATGCATAGCCTATCATTGCTACTACTGTTGTTACCTTTACCTGCAATCCTACATGCTTAGTACAGGATGCTAGTGTTCCATCAATGGCCCTACACTCTTGTCCGTCTGCCAGGTTATACTACCGGGCCGTGATCACTTTGGGAGGTGATCACGGGTATATACTATATACATTATATACATGACACATGTGGTGACTAAAGTCGGGTCGGCTCGAGGAGTACCCGCAAGTGATTCTGATGAGGGGGCTGAAAGGACAGGTGGCTCCACCCCGGTAGAGGTGGGCCTGGGTTCCTGACGGCCCCCGACTGTTACTTTGTGGCGGAGCGAGAGGGCAGGTTGAGACCACCTAGGAGAGAGGTGGGCCTGGCCCTGGTCGGCGTTCGCAGATACATAACACGCTTAACGAGTTCTTGGTATTTGATCTGAGTCTGGCCATTTGGTCTATACGCACTAACCATCTACGCGGGAGTAGTTATGGGTATCCCGGCGTCGTGGTATCAGCCGAAGCCTTCGTGACGTCAGCGATTGAGTGGCGCGCGCCGGATTGGACTGGAACGCCACTAGGCTAGGTCTGCTTCCGGCCGCATACGCAACGTGCAGGTGTCCATAGGGCGATGGGCCCAGACCCCTGCGCGCATAGGGTTAGACCGGCGTGCTGACCTCTCTGTTGTGCTTAGGTGGGGCTGCGACGCGTTGATCTTACGAGGCCGGGCATGACCCAGAAAAGTGTGTCCGGCCAAATGGGATTGAGCGTGTTGGGTTATGTGGTGCACCCCTGCAGGGAAGTTTATCTATTCGAATAGCCGTGTCCCTCGGTAAAAGGACGACCCGGAGTTGTACCTTGACCTTATGACCACTAGAACCGGATACTGAATAAAATACACCCTTCCAAGTGCCAGATACAACCCGGTGATCACTCTCTAACAGGGCGACGAGGAGGGGATCGCCGGGTAGGATTATGCTATGCGATGCTACTTGGAGGACTTCAATCTACTCTCTTCTACATGCTGCAAGATGGAGATGTCCAGAAGCGTAGTCTTCGACAGGACTAGCTATCCCCCTTTTATTCTGGCATTCTGCAGTTCAGTCCACTGATATGGCCCTTTACACATATACCCATGCATATGTAGTGTAGCTCCTTGCTTGCGAGTACTTTGGATGAGTACTCACGGTTGCTTTCTCCCTCTTTTCCCTTTTTCTATACCGGATTGTTGCAACCAGATGCTGGAGTCCAGGAGCTAGAGATCCCGAGGATGATTCTACATGGAGTTCGGCTTCGAGGAGTAGCTAGGAGGTCCCAGGCAGGAGGCCTTGCCTTTTCGATCGTTGCTACTTTTGTGCTAGCCTTCTTAAGGCAAACCTGTTTAACTTATGTCTGTACTCAGATATTGTTGCTTCCGCTGACTCGTCTATGATCGAGCACTTGTATTCGAGCCCTCGAGGCCCCTGGCTTGTATTATAATGCTTGTATGACTTATTTATGTTTTAGAGTTGTGTTGTGATATCTTCCCGTGAGTCCCTGATCTTGATCGTACACATTTGCGTGCATGATTAGTGTACGGTCAAATCGGGGGCGTCACAAGTTGGTATCAGAGCCGACTGCCTGTAGGAATCCCCCTTTCCAACTCCTTGGCCGAAGGTGAGTCTAGTCAGTGAAAACTGTTTTACTAACATGATTGTGTGGCTTACGGGCCCACGTCGCCATTGGGTGGTATTAGGATCTTTTACTCCTTGCCTATACTCTGGGACTCTGATCTCTCTTCTATTCGGCTTAAATGATTTTACTAAATCTAACATTAGGATCTCGTTATCACTTTCACCCGGAGAGCCCCTTATTACTGATGATCGTCTGCTGCACGTGAAGACCCTGAAGATACTCTCCGCTGATAACCCGAGAACTTGTGTTCATTGCTTTTGCAATTCCCTTTTATCGATAAACTCCTATGAATAACCACGTATACTCGCCATTCATACAATGTTTCCCAGTTGATCTTGTTATTACAAGATACCCCGAAATTCTCTCTGTTGTTCCGAGAATCCTTTGAGCTTACTGCCTTGCTGTTCTTTGTCACCTGAATACCCCTACGGATAATTCTCGCACTTACCGAGTATCCGGTCATCCCCAGTTGTTTCAAGTATTCCACAATAGTCTTCAAAATACTATTCGATCTTCCGAAAATCCTCAGGAGCCTATTGCTCTTGAAATTCTTGTTTGCTTGTATTATGGTTAATCCCAAAATTCTCGTAATCTTATTGGCATCTCTTGTCATGATCATTTTGAGTCCGTTGATTCAATTTGTTGCGAATGCTCGCAATCCTCAATCATATCCTAGAATTCACTCTTCCGGCTCAGACGTCATTTTAAACGTGAGCTGGATCTCGACCTATCAAATTGCCATCGATTGTACCTCTAAGCCTATTCAACTTATCCATCCTTGATCAGAGCGTTGCTTCTGACCCCCCTGAGTTGGAAATCATAATTCTTTTGCATTTGAACTTTGAGTTAGTCAGTTGTTTCTATAATCAGATCTCCTGGCATTCTTCTTCCTCTGGTTGAGTACCGATGCTCACATCAGATCCCTTGTGGACCATCGGTTCCCTTGTTGGATTTTATCCGACAGTGTCCTTCCTATTGAATAACCTTGTGAGCCTTTCCATGGGTATATAATGCCTTTGGTAAATTGTATCATCTGATTTTGAACAATGCCCTTCTTTCGAGCTTGTAATATTTACTCCGAAGTTTGTGGTATATGTTCCTAAGATGCCTAGATGGGTTGAACCTATGCCTTTCATAATACGTGTGAACTCGAAAGTTTTCATGAGTAATACTCTTCTGGTATTTTGCCAGATAAAAATTTTCCACACTACAACTTCGTCAAACGCGAGAAGTAAATGAAAGGTTATGCATTGAAGAAGTGGGAGTCGACCTTGAACTTTGTGTTCATGCCCATGGACACGATGTATACCTTATCATGGAAGCTTCTCTTAAAATAATTGTCCCCTTGTAATAAGTTCATCTGGTATCCGTGGACGTCGTTCCGACCATGTTCTCCTTTAAATACCATTTCTCGTACAAGTTTAAGCACTTGTCTTCTGTAAGAGCAATACCCCAGTCCAACCTCTACTTTGGTTTGTCGTCGAGTATTACCCCCTGGTATCTCGAGATTATCACGGAACTGCATAACTTCTTATGAGTTCTCCATCAAGTATTACATTCTCATGGATTCCAATTTTTCACGGGCTCCGAGTTATTAAACACTCAAGGACATCGATAACTGAATCGAGTCCGCATCATGATTAAACAACTCTTAATAATCTCCTTTGTTTACGAGTTCGTACTCGATCACGTCATCCCTAGCCTGCTCGGTTATGTTATTATCGTGCCGATTTTAACTATGCTACCTGGTCTTTATTCCCGGAGCACCACCTTCGACGCTGAGCTAAGCTTACGTCGATTTTCTTCGTCATATCATTTCGCCTTGAACAGCAAGCTTGATTTCGAGTTTGTGTCGTACCCCTGGTTCCAATAACTTTTCGCTTCATCATTCCTTTGACTTGATGTCATCGCCGATCGATTACCTCTTCATAAATTCTCGCTACAAATGTGTCGTGAACATCATCAACATTCTGAGCTCTTCCAAGATATCTATCGAATTCTGGATGAGAAATACCATCCTTGCCCTCGATGATTTGTTTTATCATCGACCATTTTATCGCCTTCCATTCAACACAAACTTGTTCGTGTTTTGTGTTGTACCTTGATTTCCTTGCTATCTAGCTTATGATATGTTCTACCTTGGAGTATTACCATCTTTTATATCAAGTATGTCGTAAGAATTACTCCACCTCTTAAGAATTCTTGGTACAGTGATACTTCTCACCATCACCATTCTTTCTTGGTCCCCGTGTTGTTTCTAAAAGGAATACCAACAAATGGTCTGTGATGTGTAAATTCTAAACTTCTAGCAACCCTATTGCTTTGAAGTCATTGGTCTATAGTTTCATTCTACGTCTATGGCTTAATGAATCATCATTCGAACATTGATTGTGCTACCTAGCCCATATTTCGGGTGCACATTTCAACCAATGTTTAACTGTGTATGTTTTCCTCGAGCATACATCATTAAGTCATTCGATCTAGCTAATGTTATCTCCTTGTTCACATAGTTGTGGAAATCCACCTTTTGGAAGTCTCAATGGATTGTCGCTGAGTCAATCAGTCACCTCCTCACCTCTCCTTGGTTTAATGATGAACTCTTGTTTCGGAACTTGCTTTCATAGTTAATTTCCCGAGAATCTTACAATGTCATCCCATCAATTTGTGTTGCACCTTTCTTCTCAGACATCCTAAGTCTGAGTTATCCTAACACCAATCAGATCTGAATCTCGGTCAGATATGATGGTGGGAACATATTTCCAAGAGTTATAACATTGGTCTATTTATGACCCGGTAAGATGATGTCATGGCTCGCACACCTGGCTGGAGGACCTATTCTTCCATGAGGAAATTGAAAGACTTATTCTATATGTTGTTCCTGATGAATCCTTGTGTATTCCAAGTCTGTCTTTGCTTGAAGACCATGTCAATGCTATCTCGAAGCATGACTGTGGTACTCCGATTTTCAACAAGAACATTTGAAGCCCAATACTCAATGTTTCTTGCTCAATTATCCAAACACCGCTGTATGGGTTATGTCATGAAATTCCTCTCCCCTTACCTAAATGGTTTTCCACTTTCTATCCTGTCATGGATATGATACGCTGCTTGTCCTTGGGAAGGATATACCCTTGAAATATGTGTTTAAACACATTTTCCTTTCCATTCTTCTGTTTAATCTGATAATCATATTTTCCTTTCCATTGTTTGGTTTAACCTTTCTGGTGATCTATATGATCTAAGCAGTAATATTCTCCTGCTTATGTAAACACCTCGGTGTACAACTCTGTCAGTAAGACCCTGTTACTATTGTTGGTGACATTTCGGTAACCACCGATGGACGAGAACTTTGCCTAATGGTCCGCCTCGTTTTAACGAGCAGGAAAATGGTTCTCTTCGTCCCTCGCCCTTGGTACCAACGTGTTGCCGACATAACTGACAGGGTATTCTCTGACATACCTTGCTATCATGACCGTGCAAGATGTCACTGCTGCTACAAAAAAAAACCCACATGGTGGGCCCATAACCCACAGTTCCACAGGATCGAAACCTGACTCTCTTGTACACCCCTATTCCCAAAGTTATTCCTCGCGCTTGATTTCGTATGTAATTCACGGGCCACCTTCCTAGTGATCAATTCTGGTATCGGACACAATACTTATTCCCGTTGCTCTGAACCCCTTTGCACTCTGTTTCAGGAAATGAACGATTGCCTATCCGCTCGAAACTTCTTATTGCACTGTCCTACTCTGCTCTCGATGTGTTTCATTTGTTCAAACTCGAGAGACACTCATATGTTCATTCTTGGGATACCCCCTAGATGATTTTCCCTTATAACATCCTATCGTTGAAGAGCTGCCCCTTACCTATTCGTAAGTACGATGGAGTTCCCCGAAGAAAGGACGACAACATCATCATGATGCATAGGAATAAAGAATTGAAGACATCAATGAAAGGGATTAACTTCTTCGAGAAGATCCGTTATAATTTCGTAACCAGAACTTTCCCCCTTACCCCACCTCTTAAATCTCGGGACGAGATTTCTTGTAGTGGAGGAGAATTGTGACGCCCGGATAATTAAGCTACAGTAATCCCTCGTTAACGATGCCACGTCACCCCGTTACTGTTGATAAACTCTCGATGGTTCAGAACCGAAACAAATTCAAAATTTAAATAAAAGCAAACAACAAAAGTTATCAGATGTTAAAACTAAAATGTTCGGATCGTGACAAATATTGCGTAGGTAGTTATGGTGAAGAACCCATATTTAAAATAAAATACCGATAGTAGATAAAACCGCGACCAAACCTTTTTTTAAATACTTTTAAATACTAAACAAATATTAAACTAATTCTTTTGGTCACCAAGTTTGTTGAGGAGGTGGCCTACGTTATTTTGCTAATTTAGGAGCTGGGGTTATACTTTTGTAAAATGGTTTGCTAACTAAAATAAATAAATAAAAAGGAAAAATAACTAAAACTAAAACAAACAAAAAAGAAAAAGAAAAACAACTGCCCCCCCACCCTGACTGGGCCTTGGCCCAGTTGGCCGTGTGGCCGAGCGGCCTGCCGGCCCACCCCCCCGCGCCCCTGGCCTACTAGGCCCCCCACCAGTAAACCCTAGCCATAACCCCCCACTTCCCCCACTCGTCTCCCCTCTCACTCCCTCGTCTCCCCCTCTCGATCCCGATCTGGATCGGGATGGGGACGAACCACCGACGCCCGCCGCTAGCCCCTGCCGCCCTCGACGACCATCGCCACCCACCGCAGGTCGGCTGAAGCTCCTCCGCCGGCCCGCCCCATCGCCGCCCCGCATCTGGCTCCATACATCGTCGCCGCGGATCCCGATCCCGTCGCCCCCGTCCCTCGCCCGGAGCCTCCGTCGGCGCTCACCGCCGCCGCCTCGTCAGGCCACCACCTCGCCGGTGTCGGTGCCGCCTCACCAGACCGCCACCTCGCCCTTGCCACCCCGCCCAGGGCTACCTCGCCGCCGTCCCCAACGCCCTAGGACCGCCTTGCCATCGCCGTTCGCCGGAACCGCGTCCTCGACCTCCCCCTCGACGGACTCCGTCAACCCTCGCCGCCCGTACCCCTGCATCGGGGGTGAGCCCCTTCCCCCCTCCCACTACTTTCCTCGCACACACCCGTCGCCGGTGCGTGGCCACGCGCCCGCGCTGTCCCCGTCGCGGTCACCATCCCCTCCTAACTCCAGCGCGCGCATCGCACCAGCCGTCCCCGCGTCGTCCCGCTCCTCGCGCCCACCATCGCGGTGCCCGCCCGCCTGCCTCGCGCCCCAGCCACTGCCGTCCGCGGCCACCTCCACCCGCGCCCGACCTCGGCAACCGCCACGCCTGCCTTACTCCTCGCACCGGCCGCAGCCTCGCCTAGCGCCGCCCTTGGCCGCCGGCGCCCTGCTGCTGGCCTGGGCAAGGGCCCCGATGGGCTGGCGCCCGTCGCCCGTATCCCCCTCGCCCGTTCGGGCTGTGCCCGTAGCCCACACCCGCTATGGCTCCTCCTGAGCCACTGACTAGGGGGGCCCACGCCCCTGAGAACAAAAAAAATGAAATGAAAAAAAAAATAAAAATAAAAAATAATGATATATATAATAATAATAATAATTAAAATAATTGAATTAATTAATTAATTAATCCTGTTAATTAATCTAAATAAGACTAATTAATTAACCTAATCACTTTAATTAATTTAACTAAACCTGTTTAGTTAACTAAGTCAATGACCAGTGGGACCCACACGTCAGCGACCCAGTCAACACCTCTGTTGACTGTTGATGTCGTGCTGACATCAGCAAATACTATTCTGGATAATGTTGAATTAAATTAATTAAATAAATTCTAAAATGATTTAAAACTTTAGAAAATCATATAAAATAAACCGTAGCTCAGTTGAAAATACTTTCTACATGAAAGTTGCCCAGAACGACGAGACGAATCCGGATACGCAGTCCATTCGTCCACCACACCTCCCTAACCTATCGAACTCGCAACTTTCCCCCTTCGGTCCATCTGTCCAAAACGCGGAACACAGTGGATACTTTCCCGGATGTTCCCCCCTTCGCCGGTACCACCTACTGTCGCGTTAGGACACACCTCTCACTGCTCATTGTCATGTCACGCATCGTCATGTTTATGTTTGCATTGTATTTACTGTTTCTTCCCCCTCTTCTCTCCGGTAGACTACGAGACCGACACTGCTGCTGCCCAGTTCGACTACGGAGTTGACGACCCCTCCTACTTGCCAGAGCAACCAGGCAAGCCCCCCCCCCTTGATCACCAGATATCGCCTATTCTTCTCTATACTGCTTGCATTAGAGTAGTGTAGCATGTTACTGCTTTCCGATATCCTATCCTGATGCATAGCCTATCCTTGCTACTACTGTTGTTACCTTTACCTGCAATCCTACATGCTTAGTACAGGATGCTAGTGTTCCATCAATGGCCCTACACTCTTGTCCGTCTGCCAGGTTATACTACCGGGCCGTGATCACTTTGGGAGGTGATCACGGGTATATACTATATACATTATATACATGACACATGTGGTGACTAAAGTCGGGTCGGCTCGAGGAGTACCCGCAAGTGATTCTGATGAGGGGGCTGAAAGGACAGGTGGCTCCACCCCGGTAGAGGTGGGCCTGGGTTCCTGACGGCCCCCGACTGTTACTTTGTGGCGGAGCGAGAGGGCAGGTTGAGACCACCTAGGAGAGAGGTGGGCCTGGCCCTGGTCGGCGTTCGCAGATACATAACACGCTTAACGAGTTCTTGGTATTTGATCTGAGTCTGGCCATTTGGTCTATACGCACTAACCATCTACGCGGGAGTAGTTATGGGTATCCCGGCGTCGTGGTATCAGCCGAAGCCTTCGTGACGTCAGCGACTGAGTGGCGCGCGCCGGATTAGACTGGAACGCCACTAGGCTAGGTCTGCTTCCGGCCGCGTACGCAACGTGCAGGTGTGCATATGGCGATGGGCCCAGACCCCTGCGCGCATAGGGTTAGACCGGCGTGCTGACCTCTCTGTTGTGCTTAGGTGGGGCTGCGACGCGTTGATCTTACGAGGCCGGGCATGACCCAAAAAAGTGTGTCCGGCCAAATGGGATCGAGCGTGTTGGGTTATGTGGTGCACCCCTGCAGGGAAGTTTATCTATTCGAATAGCCGTGTCCCTCGGTAAAAGGACGACCCGGAGTTGTACCTTGACCTTATGACCACTAGAACCGGATACTGAATAAAATACACCCTTCCAAGTGCCAGATACAACCCTGTAATCACTCTCTAACAGGGCGACGAGGAGGGGATCGCCGGGTAGGATTATGCTATGCGATGCTACTTGGAGGACTTCAATCTACTCTCTTCTACATGCTGCAAGATGGAGATGTCCAGAAGCGTAGTCTTCGACAGGACTAGCTATCCCCCTTTTATTCTGGCATTCTGCAGTTCAGTCCACTGATATGGCCCTTTACACATATACCCATGCATATGTAGTGTAGCTCCTTGCTTGCGAGTACTTTGGATGAGTACTCACGGTTGCTTTCTCCCTCTTTTCCCTTTTTCTATACCGGATTGTCGCAACCAGATGCTGGAGTCCAGGAGCTAGAGATCCCGAGGATGATTCTACATGGAGTTCGGCTTCGAGGAGTAGTTAGGAGGTCCCAGGCAGGAGGCCTTGCCTTTTCGATCGTTGCTACTTTTGTGCTAGCCTTCTTCAGGCAAACCTGTTTAACTTATGTCTGTACTCAGATATTGTTGCTTCCGCTAACTCGTCTATTATCGAGCACTTGTATTCGAGCCCTCGAGGCCCCTGGCTTGTATTATAATGCTTGTATGACTTATTTATGTTTTAGAGTTGTGTTGTGATATCTTCCCGTGAGTCCCTGATCTTGATCGTACACATTTGTGTGCATGATTAGTGTACGGTCAAATCGGCGGCGTCACAACCTGAACTTATAGCAAAAAAAATCTCATATTAAACACACACCATGTAGTACATAAACTTTTTCCGTTTTTATAATTTGAATTTTTTATTTTATTTTTTAAATCAAATTACTCCCAAATAATAACTGAACTTCTTTGTGGATTGAGAGAATTGTTTTAAAACACAATTTTTTGTGTGTTTTTAAACATGAAAATACAAGGTGAACCTCTCTTGCAAATTTTTTTTAACTTCCCTGGAAAGAGCACTTGAACTTCTTTCAACAAACTTTTTAAGCTTTTATTTTTCTATACTTTTATTTTCACCGGAAATGCATTCCTTGAAGTAATTGAACTTCTCGTTGTTTTCACTATGAACTTCAGCCAACATTTTTGTGTATACGTCGAATTACACGCAATTGAAGGCTGGACGTCATTTTTTACCATTTTTTAAAACATTTAATTGGAGGACGGACGTCCCGCAATATAAATTATGAACCGTGCACGGAGGTGACGTGAACTTCTTGCAACAAATCTGAGTTTTTTTATATACTTCAAACTTCTCTGTTATTTTAATTTCAACTTCTTAGTCATATTCTTAGAAAGGAAATATGTGTTTAAATAAGCATCAAACATTCTTTTTAAAATTGAACTTCATTGTTTTATTTTTCATAGAAACGGTAATAATTTGAGTTTCCCATATACATCGAATTACTCCTCTTTTTTAGTTTGAACTTCGTCATTTTTATTCTTTGGTGACAAGGAAAATCTGAGTTTTTTATAAATATCGAACTTCTCTATTTTTGTAATTTGGACTTCTTGGTTTATTCTTTCAGTGACGGCAAAATCCTAGTTTTGTAATAAATATTGAATAGTTCCGTTATTTAAATTTGAACTTCTAGAGTTTTTTAGAAATGCTGATGATCCGTTTTTTACGATTTTTTGAACTACTCTATGTTTAAAATTTGAACTTATTATTTTTTTATTAGAAACGGTGAAATATCTGTTTCAAAGTGCGCTCCTATTTTTGTACTATTGCGTTATTTTTGTCTGAACTTCTTATGTTCTTCCCATCAGCAGATTCAGATTTTCCATTTTTTATTCATTGAAATATTGCTTTACTTTATTTTGAACTTCTTGTTTTCAT
This sequence comes from Aegilops tauschii subsp. strangulata, assembly GCF_002575655.3. NCBI lineage: Eukaryota > Viridiplantae > Streptophyta > Magnoliopsida > Poales > Poaceae > Aegilops > Aegilops tauschii. The sequence continues at coordinate 583,643,977 of NC_053041.3, forward strand.
TCTTAAATAACGAGGAAAATAATAGTTCCTATAATCATCGAACTTCTCCATATTTTTACTTTGGACTTCTTGGTTTTATTTCTTGGTAGCAGAAAAAAATTCAGTCTTGTAATAAACATAAAACCACTTTACTAACGAAACTTTTCGGAGGATTTTTGTAAAGAGTAAAATCTGAGTTTTTATAAACATCATACCACTCCATTTTTTAAATTTGGACTTCTTGGTTTTAGAGAATAAGTAAAGTTTGAACTACTCATTTTATTAAAGTTGAACTTCTGAGTTTTCTTTTTTGTTATGATTGGGGAAATAAGAACTAAACATTTTTTCGCACACATATAACCGTTTTTGTATTTGATAATTTTTTTACATGATACCATCTGAATTTATTCATGTACAAACTTTATTTTTGCATTTCATATTTTGACCTTTTTGCAAATATCGTATATGAACATTATGTGTGCATTTTTAACGCACTTGTGGACGTGCACTTTTCAAGAACTATTCATTTTGGACTCTCACGCATGATGAAATAGAACTACAAAGATGTGGGTGTTTTTATTTTATTTTAGTGCTTTGAAATATCTTTTTCTTTTAGCTAAAATAAGAAACAACAATTTAACGTGGCTCACAATTGCTTTTTTTACTTTGTATATCTTGGATGTATTTCTAGAACAAAAATCATAGTTGCTTTAACTTTTAATAATATACCTTCGCCTTTTTCTTGATGGGAGACGTACTTACATACATTTTGTTTTGAATAAACAATTCATGAACTACCTCAAACTTGACCTTCTCGAACACAATTTCTTGGCCTTAGGAAAATAAATAAAAAATAGAAAAATACACGGTTGTACAAGCACAAAAAATAGATCGATTTCTTTGTATTCTCTTTTATATGCGTACAGAAATACTCATCATCCCCTAGGGGCGATGCACATGTTTCTGAGACCGCAGAAACACCGAAAAAGAAAAACTGGTGGGTCCATCTAACCCCTCCGAGCGGCCCACCCTTCCTCCCGCACCACCTCTCTCCTGATCCTCCCGACCACCTCCGTAACGATGACATAATGAGGATGGAAAATGATATATCTACAGGAAGACCATCTGCAGAAAAGCCACATCATAATCTTTAACCATGGACAACAGCAAGTTCAAACACAAAACCAAGGACTATAGTAGCTAAACTCTCGCAGAAATCTCTCTCTAGCATTCTAGTTGAACTTCAATAGTAGCTAGAGGGCGAGGCAGGCCACAGCAACAACAGCAAGCAGCGACCAGCAAATGGAGGCTGGGTCGTGACGGCGGCACTAAGATTACTCACAATGGGAGTAACATAGGTGATAACATCACACTTATCTAGGCAAGATAGATGATGTGGCATGTAATTAATAAAGAAAGAGAGACATGTGGTAACATAGCTAGTTACTGTAACATCACACATATGAAGAAAAGATGAGTCTACAACCTAATAAATGAAGTGATGCATGACACAACATATATGTTACTACCCACTGTGGAGGTAGTAACATAGACTAGTAACATATGCATGTTACTACTCTAAGTTACTCCCCACTGTGACTAGTCTAAGATGGAGGAGGTGCCAGGGCATGGCAGGCAAAAATAACTGTGATTGAATAGTCTCAATCAGGTAGGTAGGCGTTACAAGAAAAGAAATAGCGAGTACATCAAGTTTTAGTGCCTCTTTCACACACAAATGTGCAACAAAATTGGCATTCCTTCTTATATAGATGAACTTGAACCCCTGGAAACTTTTGAGATATGAATGCATCTCTCGAAAGCCATCGACCGCCTCAGAAAAAGACTTGGAATCCTCTGACATCATGCATCAAAGTTGGCCTTCAGTCTCAATAATATTATTTCATAATCCTTTTTAAATCACGATCAACATGGTTGTCCCTGCGAGCCAACTATCAACTTTACGATTATGAAAGTAATAGCTTTTGGCAAAATGTGTACGAGCTACTAAAGAAATTGAAGATAGTTGCAAACAATATACGAGCTACAGCCTAGCAATTTGCAAGCACTTGAGTGAAGGAAACATCTTTGTTCTTCTTGAATTTCTCATTTTTCTTATTCTGAACTTGCTATTGTTATTTTCTTTTGCAACTGCCAGTGCTGGGAGGCCGGCTTCGCTCCATCAGGTAGCCGCGTCCACCTCCGCACAAGATAGCGAGTAGGGGAGGAAGGAGAGACAGACCTGGCAGCAAGCGGGGGAGGAGCCGGAGCAGCGCTACGTCAGGGATGCAGGGTGAACTTGTACCTGAAGTGTAGAACATACATGAAAAACACTCTTAAGTAATCCAAGCCATATCAATTAGCAGGTAAGGACTAAGCTAGAAGGGAAAACGAACACACAAAACTAGTACTAGTGCACTGAGACATTTTAGCCAACATTTTGTGTGCACACACAAAAAACTAGAGAATTGGAGAGTGAAGAAGCAGAGAGGAGGCACGGTGGGTAGGGAACCTGCGGTGATGCATCCACATTCAGGGACGGGCCGGGGACGAAGGAGCTCGCTAGAGCAGCACCCACCACCCCGTGCACGCAAAATTGGAGCTGGTTGAGATGAGATGCGTCCTGGAAGAGTCGCCCTGCTGCTGTGGCACGACTTGGACTGCAACGACCCACACAATTTTTGTTGATGCATACATGAGGGAGGAGATGAGCATCGATCAGCGTCAATTAGCGCACACACATCTCGCGAGCATAGCGGCCCCGATCCAGGGAGTGGTGGCCCGACGGCGGTGAACAACCAGTGCTTTGCAGGCCGGGTCCCGGTGGCGGAGCACTGTGGGGTTCGTGCGGGACACCGACATCCTCGTCACAAGGCAGCGGCCTGCCGGGAGCCATGGCTGCGACAGGGATGAGCAAGATGTTGAGATCCATCTTACCTCGCACGACAGTGACGAACGACTGCAACTGGAGTCGTTGGACTGCAACGGTGGGGTTGAGCTGGAGGATGCAATGGCGGCGACGACATGCACATCAGTGCCGAGCAAAATAATGTGCCCATTTTTGTTTGCCCTGCATTAGAAAATGTTTTGGAAGAGATTCCAGATGCTACCGCTAGTTCTCATTAAATTGGAGGGATACAAAATCAAATTCCCAATACAAATACATTTTTAGTCTTGAACTAACGGAGGTTACAACAGGGAACAATCCTTGGTTTCTCTAAGTGGAATTCATGCCCTTTTTATGTCATCGTTACAAACTGAACTTCTCTTTTTTTTCTAATAAAAACACACACTATAAAGGAAAAATAGAAATTTCTTTTGCCATCCTTGGTGGAGCACATAACGGCAGGTGCAACAAGTTCAGAGTGTGCAAGCAGAAAGGAAGAGGTTCAGAGAAAAAGACTGACACTTGGTCATGCTGCGAAGGCGTCCTGCAGTCCATACTTGTCTGGAGCAGCAGTAACGAGGACGCAAGTAGAGAAGGCTGATAACCCACAAATATAGGGAATCATTTGTAGCCTTCTTCGATAAATAAGAGTGTCGAACCCAATGAGGAGCTAAAGGTAGAACAAATATTCCCTCAAGTTCTATCGACCACCGATACAACTCTACGCACACTTGACCTCTGCTTTACCTAGAACAAGTATAAAACTAGTTTGCAAGAATAAAACTACGAGTACTTTGCGAGAATAAAACGAGAAGTATTTTGCAAGATAATAAAAGTTAGGTGTTTAGTAAAAGGGTTTTTGTCAACAAGAAAGTTATTTGTCCCTAGTCAATCGATAACAAGTACCGGTAATCTTTCTTGCAATTCTATATGAGGGAGAGGCATGAGCTAACATACTTTCTCTACTTGGATCATATGCACTTATGATTGAACTCTAGCAAGCATACGCAACTACTAAATATCATTAAGGTCATGAAACCCAACCATAGCATTAAGTATCAAGTCCTCTTTATCCCATATGCCATAGCCCACCTACTCGGGTTTAAGCTTCTGTCACTCTCGCAACCCACCATAAGCGAACCATGAACATATTGCAACACCCTACAGCGGGGGGCCCTCACGTTTGCACGAGAATGGAGGGCACCGTAGGACAACACCATAAATAAAATATACAATCATACCAACAAGATCACGGTTAACCCACAGGACAAAACGGATCTACTCAAACATCATAGGATAACCATAGATCATTGGGAAATAATATATGGAGTTGAGTACCATGTTTAAGTAGAGATTACAGCGGGGAGAAGAGGTGTTACACCGCTGCATAGAGGGGGGAAAGTTTGTGTTGACGGTAGCAAGATTATTGATGTAGATCGTTGCCCCGGCGGCACACCGGCGCCACCGGAAGCGAGGGGGAGAGAGCCCCCCTACTTCTTATTCTTCCTTGGCCTCCCCCTAGATGGGGAGGAGAATTCTGCCTCTGGTCCATGGTCTCCTATGGTGGCGGAGGGGCGGGAGCCCCTCCAAGATTGGATCTCCCTCTCTGTTCTCTTCTCTTCCGCGTTCCCCGGATCTGGCCGAGAACCGTTTCTTATATTCCGGGAGATCCGTAACTCTGATTGCGCTGAGATTTTAACACGATTTTCCCCCGGATATAAGCTTTCTTGAGCCCGAAGTAGAGCTCCAACCGATGTTCGAGGAGGGCACAACCCACCACCACGCGCCAGGGGCCTTTGGCGCGCCCTGATGTCTTGTGGCTGTGTGGGCCTCTGTTTGCGGTGATTCCAACTCCAAAAATCACATATATTCCAAAATAATTCTCCGTGAAATTTTATTGCATTTGGACTTCGTTTGATATGGATACTCTGCGATACAAAAAATATGCAGAAAACATGAACTGGCACTGGGCACTGGATCAATAGGTTAGTCCAATAAATCATATAAAAAGTTGCCAAAAGTATGTAAAAGTTGTATAATATTGGCATGAAACAATCAAAAATTATAGATACGAAGCATCCCCAAGCTTAATTCCTGCTCGTCCTCGAGCAGGTAAATGATAAAAAAGATATTTTTTGATGTGGAATGCTACCTAGCATAAACTTGATCATATATCTAATCATGGCATGAATATTAAGACATAAGTGATTCAAAGCAATAGTCTATAATTTGACATAAAGACATCAATACTCAGGCATCCCAACAAACAATCATGTCTTTCAAAATATCAACGCTAAAGAAAGCTATCCCTACAAAATCATATAGTCTTGTCATGCTCTGTCTTCTTAACACAAAGTATTTATCATGCACAACCCCGATGACAAGACGAGCAATTGGTTCATACTTTTTAACGCGCTTCAGCTTTTTCAACCCTCACGCAATACATGAGTTCAAGCCATGGATATAGCACTACGGGTGGAATAGAGTATGATGATAGGGGTAAGTATATAGAAGAAAAAAAGTAAGAAAGTCTCACACCGATGCGGCTAACCAACGGGCTATGGAGATGCCCATCAATTGATATCAATGCGAGGAGTATGGATTGCCATGCAACGAATGCACTAAGAGCTATAAGTGTATGAAAGCTCAATATGAAAACTAAGTGGGTGTGCATCTAATACTATAATGAAAAATTCCCACTAGTATATGAAAGTGACAACACAGGAGACTCTCCATATAAAAACCATGGTGCTACTTTGAAGCACAAGTGTGGTAAAGGATACTAACAATGCCCCTTCTCTCTTTGTTTATTTATTTATTTTTCTTTTCTTTCTTTCTTTCTTTTTCTTTCTTTTCTTTTTTTCTTTTTTTTCTTTTTTTCTTTTCTTTTTTTTTCTTTTATTGTCCGGAGTCTCATCCTGACTTGTGGGGGAATCATAGTCTCCATCATCCTTTCCTCACTGGGGCACTACTCTAAAAATGATTAATGATGATCATCACACTTGTATTTACTTATAACTCAAAATAAATAAAAATTACGACTCGATACCTATGACAAAATACGACTCTATATGAATGCCTCTGGCATGTACCAGGATGTGCAATGATCTAGCGTAACATGTATGAAAAATGATGAACGGTGGCTGAGCCACAACTACTGTGTCAGCTATATGATCATGCAAAGCAATATGACAATGAATGCTTAAGTCATCAAACGGAAGCGGTGGAAGTTGCATGGCAATATATCTCGGAATGGCCATGGAAAAGCCATAATAGGTAGGTATGGTGGCTGTTTTGAGGAAGATATAATAAGGCTTATGTGTGATAGAGCGTATCATATCATGGGGTTTGGATGCACCTGCGAAGTTTGCACCATGTCTCGATGTGAGAAAGGGCAATGCACGGTACCGTAGAGGCTAGCAAATTGCGGAAAGGTAAGAGTGCGTATAATCCATGGACTCACATTAGTCATAAAGAACTCATATACTTATTGCAAAAGTTTATTAGCCCTCGAAGCAAAGTACTACTATGCATGCCCCTAGGGGGATAGATTGGTAGGAAAAGACCATCGCTTGTCCCCGACCGCCACTCATAAGGAAGACAATCAATAATAAATCATGCTCCAACTTCATAGAATAACGAGAGACTATATGTGCATGCTTCGGGAATCACAAACCTTAACACCAATATTCCTACTAACCACAACCGTTTACTAGTACCTCCCACATATTCCATCTCTATATCGCAAAACTATTGTAAGGAATCAAACATATCATATTCAGTGATCCACAAGTTTTATGTAGGATTTTATGACTAACCATGCAATTGACCAATTCCTGTTGAGTCTCTAAATAGATCTAAGTGAAGCATGAGAGTTTAATTCTGTCTACAAAAGACCATGCTCTAATAAATATAAGTGAAGCAAAAGAGCATTCTTCAAACAATGGTATTCTATGTGAAGAGAAACAGGCAATCCAAACTTCAAACGATATAAGTGAAGCACATGAAGCATTCTATAAAGCCATAGTCAAAAGATATAAGTGAAGTGCAATGAGCATTCTATAAATCAACCATGGACTATCTCATACCAGCATGGAGCATAAAAGAAAAATGAAAACTAAATGCAAAAGACGCTCCAAGATTTACACATATCACGTGAATGAAACGAATCTGAAAACATACCGATACTTGTTGAAGAAAGATGGGATGCCTTTCGGGGCATCCCCAAGCTTAGATGCTTGAGTCTCCTTGAATATTTACTTGGGGTGCCTTGGGCATCCCCAAGCTTGAGCTCTTGCCTCTCTTCCTTCTCCTCACATCGAGACCTCCTCGATCTTCGAACACTTCATCCACACAAAACTTAACCGAACTTTTAGTGGCGGGGTTAGTGAATATGGCAATGAAATCCCATCATGTACTGCCAAAACATTATTGTATAATTATAAAAAACATTACCCACTGTATGCTATCACAATTCTATGGCCTCAAGTCAAGGAGGCTTTAACAAGAATTCAAACATATGCAAATAATGAAGCTATAACAACAATCTGTAAAAACAGGACAGTCTGTAAAGATTTGAACATCCACCATACTTCTGTAACTTAAAAAATTCTGAAAAAATAGGAAAAATAAAAATTTCGTATAGCAAGACAGTGCAAAAGGTTTCAGAACCGTTTGATATTCCAGTAAAAAATGTAAAATCGCACACTACAGCCAAAGTTTCTGTTTTGCACCGCACAAACCAACAAGCAATTTAAACATCCTAAAGGCAAATCTTGGCACATTATTTTTATAATACAATGGAATTGTACAAGGGGATAATTATTTTTTTTGAAAATTTTCTGTAATTAAGATTCACAAAGTTTCCAAGGGCATGAACAAAGTTCAAGGCTAGCTCCCGCTTCCACGGTGCTCGTCCTTCTCACTTTCACTTTTCTTTTTGTGAAGTTTTAAGTTCCCTTCTATATTTTTTTTTGTTTTTAAACTTTATAAAAGCACTCAATAGAAATAAATGACTCTCTAAAACTTCCGAGTTGTCTCCCTGGCATTGCTTTCTTTAAAGCCATTAAGCTAGGCATACAGTGCTCAAGTAATGGATCCACCCGGATCCCAAGGTATATCAAAGCCAATTTTAATTAACAATGATTTGGCATTTAGTAGTGAGCACAAAGCAACATATATCAAGCAATGACGAAGTCTAACTCTCTTCCTATGCATCGGCATGTCATACAAGAACAATTCATGCACATCAAGTAAAGGCCAATACATAGCATAAGCAGTTTCTTGCAATTTTATCGTGTTGGAAACATAGAGAGGTGGAGATGTAGTTCCTCTCTCATAATAATTGCAAGTAGGAGCAGCAAGCACATGCCTATTATATTCATCAAAATCATTATGTGCAACGGTAAAAGGCAACCCATCAACGTAATCCTTAATAAGTGCAAACTTCTCCGATATAGTGTAGTCGGGAGAATTCAAAAAGATAATAGGACTATCATATGTGGGTGCAATAGCAAAAATTTCATTTTTAACATAAGGAACAGTAGCAAGTTCATCTCCATAAGCATCATTCATATTGGCATCTTGGCCACAAGCATAGCAAGCATCATCAAAAAGGGATATTTCAAACGAATCAACGGGATCATAGCAATTATCATGGCATTCATCCTTCGGTAAGAACGAAGGGAAATTAAATAATGTATGAGTTGAAGAGTTACTCTCATTAGAAGGTGGGCACGGGTAGCTAATCCGCTCTTCCTCCTTTTGTTCTTCACTCTCCTCATCATCTTTTTCATCCAATGAGCTCACAGTTTCATCAATTCCTTCTTCCATAGACTCCGGCAAATTATTAGTCTCTTCTTGGACAGTGGAGACTTTCTCAATAAATTCATCAATATCGGAATTATATTTATAATTATCATAGCAATATTTAAGGATGGCAAAATTTTCAGGTCTATAAACATCATCATCAAAAGCTTCATATTTTTCAAACAAAGATTCAATTTCATAAGCATCCTTAAAAGCAACAAATTCTTCTATTCGTTCCACATCATAATAATCATATATACCATTAGCATAAGAAGCCAAGCTTTCATTATCATTAAATTTGCATGAAAAGGGAAGGTGTGGAGCATTCATCCTAGAGCAACAAGTAAAATCATATCTCAAGCATAAATCCCGAGCATACCAATGCAACATATAAATTTGATCCCATAAAAGTTTCCCTTTTTGTGTCAAGCGATAATCCCTAAAGTATTCATGTTGATCCAACGTTACTCCCATTATCATGTTGAATGGGGTTTTCTCAGGATTATTAAAGAAGTGCATAATATTTTTCACATAACAAGCATCGAGGGTTTTAGGAGGTTCCCCATCTCGTGAGTAGCAAGTACCACTATTTTTTTGGTGTTTTGTGTTCCATATCCATAACTAAAGATAGAGAACAACTTAGAACAGGAAATAAAAACTACTTAGTGATAAAGCAAACAAGCACACACGAGAATATTCACCCCACGCTATTGCTCCCGGCAACAGCGCCAGAAAAAGGTCTTGATAACCCACAAGTATAGGGGATCGTTTGTAGCCTTCTTCGATAAATAAGAGTGTCGAACCCAATGAGGAGCTAAAGGTAGAACAAATATTCCCTCAAGTTCTATCGACCACCGATACAACTCTACGCACACTTGACGTCTGCTTTACCTAGAACAACTATGAAACTAGTTTGCAATAATAAAACTACGAGTACTTTGCGAGAATAAAACGAGAAGTATTTTGCAAGATAATAAAAGTTAGGTGTTTAGTAAAAGGGTTTTTGTCAACAAGAAAGTTATTTGTCCCTAGGCAATCGATAACAAGTACCAGTAATCATTCTTGCAATTCTATATGAGGGAGAGGCATGAGCTAACATACTTTCTCTACTTGGATCATATGCACTTATGATTGGAATTCTAGCAAGCATACGCAACTACTAAAGATCATTAAGGTCATGAAACCCAACCATAGCATTAAGTATCAAGTCCTCTTTATCCCATATGCCATAGCCCACCTACTCGGGTTTAAGCTTCTGTCACTCTTGCAACCCACCATAAGCGAACCATGAACATATTGCAACACCCTACAGCGGGGGGCCCTCACGTTTGCGCGAGAATGGAGGGCACCGTAGGACAACACCATAAATAAAATATACAATCATACCAACAAGATCACGGTTAACCCACAGGACAAAACGGATCTACTCAAACATCATAGGATAACCATAGATCATTGGGAAATAATATACGGAGTTGAGTACCATGTTTAAGTAGAGATTACAGCGGGGAGAAGAGGTGTTACACCGCTGCATAGAGGGGGGAAAGTTTGTGTTGACGGTAGCAAGATTATTGATGCAGATCGTCGTCCCGATCGTTGCCCCGGCGGCACTCCGGCGCCACCGGAAGCGAGGGGGAGAGAGCCCCCCTACTTCTTATTCTTCCTTGGCCTCCCCCTAGATGGGGAGGAGAATTCTGCCTCTGGTCCATGGTCTCCTATGGCGGCGGAGGGGCGGGAGCCCCTCCGAGATTGGATCTCCCTCTCTGTTCTCTTCTGTTACGCGTTCCCCAGATCTGGCCGAAAACCGTTTCTTATATTCCGGGAGATCCGTAACTTCGATTGCGCTGATATTTTAACACGATTTTTTTTCGGATATAAACTTCCTTGCGCCCGAAGTAGAGCTCCAACCGACGTTCGAGGAGGGCACAACCCACCACCACACGCCAGGGGCCTCTGGCGCGCCCTGGTGTCTTGTGGGTTGTGTGGGCCTCTGATTGCGGTGATTCAAACTCCCAAAAATCACATATATTCCAAAATAATTCTCCGTAAAATTTTATTGCATTTGGACTTTGTTTGATATGGATACTTTGTGATACAAAAAACATGCAAAAAACAGGAACTGGCACTGGGCACTGGATCAATAGGTTAGTCCAATAAATCATATAAAAAGTTGCCAAAAGTATGTAAAAGTTGTATAATATGGGCATGAAACAATAAAAAATTATAGATACGACGGAGACGTATCAAAGGCCAACGGAAATTTTGCAAACAACACTCCTCGCCACAGCACATACTTTGATCTCCTCTGGTACCTGCTACTACTACTGCTCCTCGTTGGATTTGGGCACGGCCAACCTGACGACCAACAACAACAGTAGCACAGGTGGGTCTAATTTTCCATTAACAACCACTGTCGTACGCTAACCATTAGAGGACAAGTCGTGGCTGCGCACGAGAGATGCAGAGGAACCAAGGGGAGCATGGAGTGGATGAGGTAGGAGGGGCTGAGAACAGCATCATCGACAACGACCTGTACAAGGGATGACTAAGGCGACCTGCGGAGGCGTCAGACGGCGGAGGGACGAGGCTGGAAGCTCGGACGGCGCGCGATGACCAGCTCAGAGGCGGTGCATGGGAGAAGGCAGACTGCGGGGGTGGCGCACGGCGCCCGGTGCGCAGGTGACCCGAGAAAGGAGGCGGGATACGGGGCCAACCCATGGTGAGGTGGGAGGAGCTGGAAGTCCAGATCAGGGTCTCGGCGTGGTTCGCCATGGGGATCCACGGTGATGTATGGCGACTCGCTTGGGGGAGGGAGGTTGGAGCGCCGGCATCATCCAAGAGAGGCGAGTGGTGGAAAGAGGCGGGGCGCGAGCTCGGGAACGGCGGCGGCGGGCGAACTCAGGAATGGCTATGGCGGCGCACTAGCTCAGGAACGACGACACGTGCGAGCACAGGTGCCAGCGACGCGTGGAGGTGTGTGGATCCCGGTGGCGGCGTTGGTGAGAAGTTGGCGGTGCAGGAAGGTGGGTCGCGGCGGCGGTGGTGCGCAGGCGACGACGCAGGGATGTGGCGGGGCGGGCACGGGGCTGCTTGGGCGCGGTGGCGAGGATCTGGGAGGTCGCCGCGGCAGCGGGGGATCTAGGGAGATAAGACGGGGTGTTCTTTTTGTTTTGGGAAGTTCGGGAGGGCCCTATTGGGCCCTATATAGGGGGTTGTGATCCGAATAGTTATTCTAACCTGGATTAGAATAGTGTTACTCTCTCTCTCTATATATATATACATATATATATATATATATATATATATTCTTACGGCCTCTTTTTATGTCAAAAATAAGACAAAAAATATATATTAATGCTATTCATCACCCAGGGTGCAGAATAAGTTATTCTTCACCCGAGGTAATCTTACGATCACTTCATAATTAAATTACATTTGGAATTCAAATAGTTACATTCCTATTGATTCACTACGTAAAAATTGGTATATGAGAAAAAAATATAGGTCATAAGACAAGAAAATTAGAAGTTTATGTATATTTTACACTATGTTTTTACGTTTGTAATTTATATTACATAAAATATTTTTGACGGTGATTATATATTTTCTTACGGCCTCTTTTTATGTCAAAAATAAGACAAAACTTACGGAACGTAAAATCATTGGTGGTAAAATAGAAGGGAGTGAAGAATAACTATTCCTCACCCAGGGTGACGAATAGTCAATCCAGGGTCGCGCTATTTGTCACCCAGGGTGAGGAATTCTTATTCCTCACCCCAGTCCAATCTCACCGGCAAGACTTGAAAGCGTGAGAAAGAAAATACTTAAGGTAAGATTACAGTGGGGAGAAAAGAGACTGGTCTCCCATCGCACAAAGAGAAACACGTAATCTTACGGAATGCATGCTTGTAAGTTACGTCATGTCCATGAAACGTGCACCAAAATCATGCTATAAAAACGAAAGATAGTTACGGCAATGAATGCGGAGGTGTTCATAATTTTCTTTATATGATATAAGAAGCCTGCATTCCTATATTGTATTTTCTCTTAAGTAATTTTATGACCCGTATAAAATAGCATACATGAGGCATTTGGACGTCCATGGCGTGAGAAAAATCTGTACAGGAGGCATTTGGACAACCATGACGTAAGAAAAATCTGTAGCCAACGTACAGATTATTGGAACCTCTTAAAAGGTGATAATCAGGCCCGTGAGAGGCATTAATGTACAGAATTTGAGAGCAAGACAAGAACTAACCTGGTGGCCTTTAAATCACACTGCATGGAATAACAACGACATGGCCCAGGAATAACAAAGCCAAATAAATATATTCCATGTAGAAAAAAAAACTGATGATTCCACAAAATATCTCACGTAATAAAAATCATCCATACGAGTACAAATGAAATTCCATTGGAGAAACTAAATGCCACTTGGCACTCGGTAACCAGCAGCAGGAAAAATCACAAATCATTACTACAGAACTGAATACTACTGGGCTAATTACATCAAGATGCAAAGAGATTTGGAGGCGCAACTTCAGTGCCATCGTACAGGTTTCAGCTTGGTCTTCAAGCTGCTTAATTTGCAGGGGGGCAAAGATTTCTCATCAACTTCATCTGTCCAACAATCTCTCCGGCGACCGGAACATTCATATCCATGGGTTGGAAGCAACATCGTATCCTATTAATAGATCTGAAGCCTTTATGTTCACTTTTCTTCTCGCCAATCCTGAATTTTGCTACTGTAAAGGAAGGTCCCAAAATTTGAATCTAACATTACTTGCACCCGCCAAACAATAAAATAAGAAGACATATTCCAGAAATCCACTCCAGTTTGAAATAAAATACTGTACATTCTATCCCTTGTATATTAGCAGTCATCCACTTGAATAGACACTTGAAAAAACATACTCCGCTGTGAGAAGTATACCAACAAACAGGTAGAGGCCGCCAAGGCGCCAACACGCAAGAACATATAACATTCGTGGATTATCTGAATGATGCAGTAAACCAAACAGAGCAAAAACTAATATAAATATGCAAATGATCAAAATGAGCAGATTATACAAGAACAAAGGGAACCTTAAACTTCTGATTTCCTCTTCGTATACTAATAAAAATTCTGTAAGATTATGAGCTAAAAGCTTGTCATGATAATTTAAACTCATACCCAAATTTGTACACAACATTTTCTTTTTCAAGGAACATAAGAAAAGGAATCATACAAACTAGTCTGTAGCCGGGAATTTCAATCAGTAATGGAGATGCATGCCATCAGTCTATCTAGTCTAGATTAAAACAAGCTAGTAGTCAAAATAAACCATCACAGGAAGCCCGAAGTCACTGAAGATTGATTTTTGGGGACAAAACCTACTCTTTTCGGTCACCTAAATCTACAGTTTCATTTATTGAGAAATCAAACCTTTTTTTTTGAAGCATCAAAGACAGTAGGAAAGATTCGTACAATCCTGCTGACATGTATTAACTCATGAATCACAATTTACAATTAAATGCTGGAGTCTCACCCTATTCCTTCTCTCCCCATGACTGAGGAAAAGGTTATAGAGTAACCGCAAAGAGAAGGAGCTCTAAACTAGAGAATTTACAAAAGAGTTTATAAAGGGCCCTAGGGTAGGTTTGGTTCTGTGAAATGGTACTAATACTCCCCCCCCCCTCTTCCCCCCTCAATCATGCACTGTATCAAGCTTTTTAAGACATCACGTGTGTGGTATATGACAACGCTGAACACTCTTCCTCCCGTAATCAATGGAGGATGGAAACAATAGCATTTTCTTATTATAAGGAGATGGGCGCAAAGTAATATGAATGTATAACCATAGTCATAAACTATGAATTGACATGTACATGTCGAGTAAAGTTAAATTAGAAATGACACTATTTATGAACAAAAACAAGAAAAAACTCTGACTAAGCACATACAACTGGGAAAAAAAATATGACAGTCTCAGTACTAAGCTTGTCGGAGAGCTATGCCCAAAACGCCATATATCCGGGGACGAGATCAAAATAGTATACAAAATGCTTCAGCTCTGCATTTGGGGACGTAATCCATCCAAATTCAGGAAACTATATTTCTTATAGAATCTAACTTAATTCAAGCAGATATTACAGTTATTTTGCACTCCTGAAAATCAAAACTGAACTCTGGGATCAGAATTCATGTTATCTAAATATTACAGTTTGGACAGGACAATTGTAGAACCTTCAGCCAACAATTTTTTTTTCTTCGGTCGTAGAGCTATCACTATATATTTTGGAGGCAATGTTATCCCTGTACTAACGAGAGCAAACTCGAAAACGGAAGAGCGCTACTGAATCCCCAATTTGCTGGAACTACCAAAGGCACTAGTTCTGAACGCCAAATAAATAGCTGCATAGTCCAGCCAGCTACACTGGGAGCTATAGAGTAGCTGGCTGGTAGCCTCGTACTATCGTCAGATCAAGCTAATTTTGTGGCGCACATGAACATCTCCTGAAGCGGCTGATGCAATCAAATTTGGGACTATTAAAATGAAGATGAATCGAGCCACACTCCTAACCAATCCGAATACCAATGGTTCTTGTTTTTCTTCAGGCCACCATCAAACAGGCCATAGATGAGGTGCTCTGTTTGATGGTTCAATAAATGACTCTATCTATGAACAAAAGTAATAAGATATCTGATTAAGCACATACAAACTACGCAAAAGAAATTATGACAGCCCGAGTACTAAGCTTGTAGGATAGCTATGCCCAAAACAAATATATTTGGGGACGAGACCAAAATAAAATACATAATGTTTCAGCTCTGCACTTGGGGACACAATCCATCCAAATATAGCTAACCAATTTTCTTACTGAATCTAACTTAATTCAAGCAGATACTTGGCATGGGAGAGTAAACTACACATACATGACGGAGAGGGGGCGATACTGAAGAACTCCGATGGTGAACACCTAGTTGCTGACTGTTGTCGTGGGAGTAGATGCAGCCCGCATCAAACATAATGCCAACCACCACCGTACCCTAACAATGATTGCCAGTGATGTTAAAATATTATACAAGAACAGAAGTTCTATATGAAAACAGCAAATAAACACATAATTCGAGCAGATATATTGGATGGGAGAATAAGACACATGCTCATATAAATTGATGGAGAGGGGGCGATACTGATTGTATTACTATGGTCATAGCAAGTGATAAGTAAAAGTGCACTGGGATTTCCTTTTTGAAGTTATTACTTCATACAATTTCTTATTTATCCAGTAATATATGTGGAGACTGTTCGAGCTAACTCAGCACTTCCTTAATCCAGTTATAGATGACCTGGTAGCCCTTCATAAATTTTCATGTTATGAAGAAAGTTTCAGGCAGCTAATTCAGTATTTACGCAGAGACATCAGGCTAGCTGAAACCAAAACAAAGTGAACACGGCGATGGTCATAAGTCTATTTGATTATTATTTTTCTCCACGCCTTAAATCTGAACTGAACTCTTAGATCACGATTCATGTCATCTAAATATTACAGTTTGAACAGGATAATGGTGGAACTTTGAGCAAACAATTTTTTTTCATTGGTTTGTAAAGTTATCACTATATATTTTGGAGGCAAAGCTATCCCTGTACTAAGGAGAGCAAACTCGAATACAGAAAAACACCCATAAGCTTTATACTGAATCCCTGATTTGTTGGAACAACCAAAGACAATAGTTCCGAATTCCAATTAGATAGCTGCATAGTACAGCCTGCTACACTAGGAGCTAGGGAGTATGCCTACTCGTACTATCTTAAGATCAAGCTAATTTTGTGGCGCACCATGGCCATCTCCTGAAGCGGCT
The DNA here is from genome assembly GCF_002575655.3 of Aegilops tauschii subsp. strangulata. Taxonomy (NCBI): domain Eukaryota; kingdom Viridiplantae; phylum Streptophyta; class Magnoliopsida; order Poales; family Poaceae; genus Aegilops; species Aegilops tauschii. Next base: position 583,660,494 of record NC_053041.3, read on the forward strand.
GATGCAAACCAAAATTTGGGACTAATAAACCGAAGAGCATTCAAACAACACTCCTAACATTCGGAATACCAATGGTTCTGGTTTTGCTTCAGGTTCAGGCTACCATCAAACAGAGCACCTCATATATGGCATGTTTGGCAAATGATGGGGAGAGCAATAGGAGATTAAAGGAGGGAGTTAGAAGGCCCCCCTGGGTCTGTCTACCCCCGCCTCAGCAGCCTGATATTTAATCAACAACCCAACCTGAACTTGAGTGAGAAAACATTCTCCTAGATCCTGAATATACAGTAGATGTTTCCTTACTGGGAACAACCTTATACAAGAAAGCACAGCCGAAGCATGAACCTAGCAAGTAAGTAAGTAAATGTCTAAGGTAGTCAGATATGATTGCAATTCTTTATCACTTCACTGATGAGGCTTGGTGCACACTTCTCTTCCTATATAATATGCTAATTAATCTAAATGCAGTAGCAAAGTGACTAATAAGAAGATACAGACAAGCATCGAGAGAGAGAGAGAGAACCTGGGGACGGCTTGGGTGGCAGCTATGCGACAGAGGCCATGGAACCTGTGTTGCTGCTGCTACCTTGCATCTTAGATGGAGGAGGGCAATGGTCAGCTCGCTGGAGAGTTCACAGAGACGGCCTCGGCTTTGTCCGGGCTCCGGAGCAGTTGTGACGGAGGGGTCGCAAGCCTTGCTCCCATCAGAACCCCTCCTTCTGCCGCCGTGCGCGACGAAGAGAAGAGGAGCGTGGAGTGGAGGCAGGGGCCGCCGCCGCCGTGGCGACGAGAGTCCAGTGGCAAAAATAGGGGAGCACGGGTGCGGGTTATGGAGAAGGAGGTCGGGCCATGGTCCTCGTCCATCGCCACGGGCAAGGAAGGGAGCGGGGGATGGAGGCGGGTCGCCACACTGTCGCCGCCGAAGAGGCCGCCACCCGCCGTGAAGCCTCTTGCAGCACCAGCCGCTCGCCTCGGTGCTGCCTCCGGCAAACGGGGCACCACCAGTGCCACACGCATCCGTGTCCAGCAGCAGCTGCCGGCAGCTCGCCGTCGAAACCTCCCGCCGCTCGCCTCCGAAAAACTGCTCGCCGGTTAGATCCAAAATGCCGGGGTTATCCATTCTTCTTTTCTTTTTTCTTTTTTTACTTTTGATCGACGGGAAGAGTGGGTTAACCGTCGCCTTCAAAAAAAAACTTGACCGGACAGCGGTGCGGCTTGAGCCGTGTAGAGCGATTGCGATGGAGCCAGGGTCTCGGTTGGGTGCGGCCGTTCGACCCGGGTGAGGCATGAGTAATTCTTCACCCTGGGTTACTAATAGACTTTATATATATATATATATATATATATATATATATATATATATATATATATATATATATATATATATAAATATAATCTATATATATCCCTAATAATAATTAATTTTTTAAATAATAAAGCACGGATCGACTTTGTCGGGTTCACCGTCACAATACGCTTTCTTCCTGTGAATTTACGTTTTCAGTTTGATATTAAAACATATACACAAGGTGGTACTAATTCGGGAACCGTCTCTTTTTTGTTAATCAAACCAGCAGTCCGTGCCCGTAGAGGTTACGTACTTACTTTAATCTAATGGCTTGCGTTCTCCTTATGCCTTAAGATCGCACTAACATAGGCCGATATGAGCCCAACGAGGCTGGCCCATGAAGTCGTTCGTCTAGCCGCGTCCTATAGCGAGTCTAGCCCAACGAAGGCGGCCCACAAAAGGGGTAAAAGGCCGTTATAGAATATATTTGCCACTGCAGGATTTCGAACTCGCAACCTCCCTCTCCTGTAATTAATCCGCCACCAACTTAGCTAGCCGAGTGTTTTGATTAATCCCACCTCGCCACTTTATATCTCATCCTCCTAATTTATATATGATTTCAGCCGACATTGCAACGTGCAGCTAGATAAATAATAAGGAAAGAAAAGGATTTGAGACGGGGGATACTAATAAGGAAGGCCTTCCACGCCGAAGCAAATTTGTGCGGCAAGGGAAATAATAAGGAAGGAAAAGGAATTGAGACGGGGGATAGATAATAAGGAAAGCAATCCACACCGAGGCAAAAGGAGGGAGGGCTGGGTATTTAAATTAAATCTACTGGATTTCAGGGAGGTATTAAAGGAACGATTTTGGTGTATTGTACGTGTGTGCTTGTGTGTTCCAGCCGGCCGCAAAGATCAATCAGCCTGTGTATGTGTCCAGAAACTGTTGGTGACGTTATGAACTCTGGGTAATGTTAATCGGCGTAAGGCCGGGAGAGGGAATAATAAGAGGGACGGATGAAGGGATGCCTATCCTTTTGGTTGATTTTGTTTGCTTTTCCTTGATGAATGAAATCAACTATTTTTGGTAATATAAATTTCTTAGTTAAGAGAGGTAAACCGTCCACAACATGCCAAATATGTGGATTGATTTCATGTGAACGGACCTACTGGAAGATTTTATTCCCTTTTTGCCAACTTAACATACGGCAGCTTCATGAATCAATTCTGGTAGCTTCAATCGAATAATTCTAGATTTTTCAGCAATTCATCTCATCCAGTAGTTTGATAATTTTTTATAGACTAGAAACAATCTTATGATATTTATTTACCATTCCAAAAATATTAATTTGTGTACCACACTGAAAACAATTGAATGTTGATGTAATGTTCAAGTTCACCATCCAATCCAAGCATCTTGAAAGATAAGCCTCACTATTCAAAGGAATAAAAATACTATTATAACTTTTAAAGGAATTAAACCGTTTACCACAAAAAAAGAATTAATCAGTTAGAGTCTGACCCAATATAACTGAGCCAGCTATTACTTTTAAAATGTGGTGGTGCTGAAATAGGGAGGTGCACATTCTTGAGGTCTTAGGATATGCTCGTCAGGGATGTGTGATATTATTTTTCTCCCGTTGCAACGCACGGGCATGTTTTGCTAGTATATATATATATAAGCACGGATTCACTTTGTCGGGTTCACCGTCACAATATGCTTTTTTCTTATGTAATAATATGCTTTTACGATTTGTATAGACAAAATCGTAAAATAAACGAGGTGGTACTAAAACGCTTGCGAAAAAGTCCTTATATTTTTTCGATGGTACTATTTTTCTGCCCACCTCACGATTGTTCACGCAGTCGGGCAACTCATCCAGCCAAGTTATATGCCAAATTCGATTCTTTTTTCTAACTAAGACTGGCCCACAAGGCCACGTCTAGTTAAGCTAGACGAACGATGAATTGGAGATAACCACGACCTGACTTTATCTGCTTGGTCTTTTCGTACATCGCTCCCTGCTACCGTGTTACCCAACACGTACTATTTTTTCTTCATGACTCTAGAGGACGAGGACAGGTGGAGTCGAACACCGATATCCCTGGCCGACTTCCCAATTCCTCCCATAAATATCGTCTCGGCAGAGACGGAGGCCTGGATATGTGAAGGCGGTGCAGCAACAGACGGCCGTGCCGGCAATGATAGGTGCCATATAGGAACTTGCCGATGTCGTCCGTTGTGTCATCATCAGCTGAAAGTCGAGGAGCCAGAGGATCTCCCTCCTCCTAGCCGACAGTCGGACCGCCGTCATGCTATCCGCCGGCGCATGAGCAAGATGCCCTCCATCCGCCTCGCCAACAGACGGTTCGCCGTCGTGCCATGCCTGCATGGTCCCGGTCCGCGATGAACGCCGCCAGCCGATGCACTGGTCGAACGAGATATCGTACAACACTCGGCATCGTGTGTGGCCACGACTGCGCACGCCTGTCCTTCCCGATCAGGTCGCACCGTAGGAGGACAATGATTTCGCATGTAAGACACCTCCACGGACTGCATCCGCACTCCAGCCGTCTCGTGCCCGGCGGCAGCGGCCAAGACAGCACAGCGGGAGGCAGAGGTGGCGTTGCCGGGGCGGCGGGGTTCAGAGGATAAGTAGACGATTGTGGTAGCAGCGACGAACAGGCTGGAGGAATTAGTGATGTGTACTTGCAGTTTTCATGAACGACAAATTAACACGGCTTGTGGACACTAATAGGTTTCTTTCATTAACATGGAACACATTGACGTTTAAACATCTTCTCTTTCCCATTACCATGTCCTGTTCTACGTTTTTATGTAGTAGATCAAATAGCAGACCTCCCATAAAAAAGAAGCAGGGATGCTTAAATTATGGCCACGACCGAGCTATTCTGTTGCCGTGTCCTCATGTGAATGTGTGTGTTGTCTGAGTCGAACTGGTGTTTAGAAAAAAAACAGGAGCCTTCATACCTATCACGCTCAAATGGCATGCAATCATGCATGTACGCGCAAATTGAAAGCTTAATGAGTGATATTAAATAATGAGTTCCCCTAAAAAAGGATATTAAATAATGAGTGTGATTTTTGTATCCTTTATATTCGACTAATAGATGGAAATGTGTATTTCATTAGATGATTTGTTAACAATTTAGATTTTTGTTGCAAATAATAATATTTCACTTTTTCTGATCAACTACTCCAATTATTCAGGTCAATGTTGGAGTACGACTTTACCGAGTTAAAATATGTTGTTTGTAAGAGATTTTGTATTCTTTACCAATACATGGACACCATAGAGTAGCTTATTGAGGACGCCCTCACGCCTAGCTTAAGTGGAATGTGTTTTTAAGTTATAAACATTTTCTTGTATTGGTATGGTTTAATGGATGGATGAGCTCGTCGCCTTGGGATTGACCATGTTCAGATGCCTTACGACCTGTTAGACCGTTGGTGATGGTGAAAAAGAGGATAAACGTCGACAAATGGGGTGTCACGTTGAAATAGATGTCGTGCGCTGTGTGGGGAGGTGTTGGGAATGGGATTATGATTTTTTTTCCTAATGCAGCGCACGGACATATTTGCTAGGACCCAACAAAATATTGTGACCCGCCGGGAAAACAATATCATTGGAAGCTAGGCGTCGATGGTGACGTCAAGGTCACACGTCCACCATAAGTTTGCATTGTTTTTTTTCCCGTTGCAACGCACAGACCTTTTTGCTAGTATATATATATATATATATATATATATATATATATATATATATATATATATATATATATATATATATAAAAGGCTGGACTATTCTGTTACGGGATATTCTGTTACCGCTCGGCCCTATAACGCCCCCGACGCGCTCCTAACCTTCCGGCCGCCCCCAACCATCTCCAACCCCGGCGCATCCCAGCCCCGGCGCATCCCAGCCCCAGCGCCCCCCTTCCCGGCGACCCCAACCCCGGCGCGCCTCAGCCCCGGCGCCCCCAGCCCCGGCGACCCTAGCCCCGGCGCGCCTCAGCCCCGGTGACTCCCATCTCCGGCCTCCTCCCTCCGTCGCCGCCGCGCCTCTCGCCACCTCCCTCCGCCACCAACCCAGATCCCTCCGAGCACCGTGCGCCATCTCCTGCGATTCCCGCCACCGCCTGTTTCTAGCGCGGCTCTCCGCCTCCCAGCGACGACGAGGAAGATGACGGGGGAGCTGCCCGTCTTAACGCATGGCGCCCCTGGTCCTTGGATCCCCGCTCCCCTCCGGCGACCCTACTCGCTCGCCCGGCGCTCGCTCCGGTGACCAGCCGCGCGTCACACGATAGATCCCCAAGCTCCTTCACATTCAGCGCCGCCGCCACGCAACCTCATCTCCGTTTTCTCTTCATTACGACCTGTAGCCTGTAGGAGTTTCTTCAGCTGCGGTTCAACAAGAAAACCAGCGGCAGTCCATGCACCCGTTCTATCTCTTTCCTCTCTAATGTTCTTTATCTTACTAATTTGTTTTCTATTGGAACTGCAGCCCGAGGGAGGTTGGACGGACAGCATATTGGCGATGTTAACATCAGTTTGTTTATATTGAACTGATGATCGTGTATTAGTACTACTGAAGTCAAGCAATGAGGTCTAGTTTGTTGAAATTACATATTTGGCTCGGTTATAGTTTATTCCATTGCTTTTCTTTTTCCATGCATTACTACTGAACAGAACTGAAGCACTTCTATTTGAAAAATTACAAGGAGACTTCTGCAGCCTACTAGCGTGTTCTAGCTTGCCGCTGATGTGTATTCATGCCGATGAAGCTTGCTTGCCTAGCTGCTAGCCTGATTCTTGTTCTGTTATGGGCACCGTGGTTATTTGAACTTTAATTGCAGCTACTATTACAGTGTGTGTGTACATGACTGAAACTGTATGATGTGTGTGCCATGGTTACCTGAACTTCAATTCTAGCTACTATTCAAATCTAATACTAGCACGTACAAGACTGGACTCGTACTACTGCGTACTAGTGTGCCATTTTGCTTATTCTTTCCTTGGACTTTGCATGCGCTCTATTCTGTCAGAGATATGTTCAAAGCTAGTTCCTCAGAGGTGTATTCTTTCATAGATATGTTAAAGCTAATTCTTTATTCTTTCAGAGATATGTTGTTTTCATACTTTCAGCTCACACTGTAGCTTTTTTTTCAGTTCAATGGATTCCAAAAAGGAAAAAATTATGGATGGGTGATGAATCAACTTCCTGTACTGTTGTGCCATTAGCATTGGACGACCCCGACCACTGGCACCACTGCTTCCCTACCTCCTGCTTGCATCGCCATCTCCCGGTGGGGCTCTGCCGCCGGAGCACCCTGGCCGTTCACAGCCACCACTCTAGGCCGTTCAACGCCACCACCCCAGGCCGTTCATTGCCAGCAGCACCCTGGATCCCACCCCTCACCCTAGGAGTTTCAGTTATCGAGTGAGTGTCTGTCCAACTTGAGCTTTCAGTACAACTTGAGCTCCCTGAGATGATCATACAATTAACTTCAAAATTACTACATGGTCCATGTATTTTACAGCAAGTCCATGTAGTACTACATGCGAAGTACAAAAATTACTGCTAATGAGAGTTCATTTAAATCCTGGTCAGTTCATCTCCTCAAAACATATTTACTTCTGCTCTGCTCTGATCTTTCAACTGAATTGTTGATGCTGCATCCTCTCTCTCATGATGTGATGTTGTTGCTCTCTCATAGCTAAAACATGGTCCCATAAACATCCTATAGCTGACCACAATCTGTAATTCTTAAACTACATGTTGTCCTGGTCCTTGAGCTGCTATCGCTCCACTGCCGTGTACAGGAAGTTCAACGCTGCAACTACAGGCCGTTCAATCTCTCCGTCGTGGACACGCCCCTCCACCTCCTTCTGGTTGCTAGTCATCCCGGTGTGGCCAGGCCGCTGGGTTCGCCGCTGCTGCGATCAGCAGTCCAACCCGGCCGCCCCAGGCCGTTCACCGTCGCAGCTCCCTGGCCGACTGTGTCAAGCCACCTTCCGCCTGCACCTTGGGCTCCCGTATGCGTCCCCTACCCCAGCAGGTGCACACGTCCCGGCCCACCGTTCCCTGTGTTATTCTTTTGACCTTGAACTATATAGGATACAACTTTTATTTGATTTTCAGTTCACCTTTTCCGTTCTTTTCAGTTCATAAACTTTAATGTATTGATGAAATCCTGAAATATCATATGTGCACTCTACGTAATTGTTTTTATGCCTACGAACAATTCTTCACTTGTGCTGTTATGCATCAGTTTTGGTCACCAAAAAAATGGAGGTTTAGATATGACAAAATGGATTAGAGCGCCATGTCCTCACCCAGAAGTATGAAAAAATCATTGCTTTCAGTTCTAGTAAAATGTTTTTTTTTTAAAATGGACTGCTGATTCTTTCTGTAATGGGCTTTATATATTATCTTTCCTATGTCTTACTGTAGGAAAATATGGTGGCCTTCAGCAAGTAATCTTTCTCTAACGGGCATCCTATGCCTGCGCCACCGAGAGCCTGATCCTACTTGCTGTGTGCTCACGGCAACCACAAGCATCGTAAGAAAAAGGCTCGTTGAGCTGCACTTGTTTGTACTGTCGCTCTTCCTCTGCTCCTCAAGCGCCACTGCTGTCTCGTGCTGACCTCGACGCACCGACCGTCCTCCAGGCTGCTGCTGGTTCGTGCTACATAAACAAACAGAGTTAAAGAACATAGATGAGAGGAATTCAGTTCAGGAAGATTAAAGGGTAATGTTTAGAGATGAGGCTGAGGGATCTGGTTCAACTCCCATCACCCTTGTTTGGTTTTATGACTACTTGATCGATTACTAGAAGTTCAAAACAAGATGTAGAAATTCATTTTTCCTGTGTATATAAGTTGTAGAAGTTGATGCTTAATGTTCTAGTTCGTGCTCCTCTGCAGGTTAACCTCCTGGGATACACGAAGTTTCAGTTCGTCGAGAGGCTTCCTGGAGCTTCAAAACATTTCACTTCACCTTTTTAGGCTTTTTCAGTACATCTTACAAAGTGTGTTTCCTTTCATCATTTTTATCTACTTAAAAGAAGTGTAGAAACTTGAGGAAATACCCCCAAAATCATGTGTGCGCTCAGCACTCTTCTACGTGCTTGTTCTAATGCTTATGAGAATTATTCTTCAAGGTCATAATTTGGAACTAGATAACTTTTCATAGATGATTGTACTGAAGCTAGGTGTTTAACAGAATTATTTCTCATAAGTTCGCAAATCACCTATTGGTTTGGGTTACATCTCATCCACATCTTCACGAAAAAAGTTGGAACTTGCATCTATATTTATGTTCCGGTTACCTTCGGTTAATTGTACTGAATTTGGCTAATTGTAGCTTATTAGTACTAAACTTTTGTGCATGTGCTACCTTTTGTAAAGTTCATCTTGTCTAGTATATATTACTGCTGTCGTTGATTGCAGATTTTGTTTTTGGGAATTCCACCGTTGATCCCAAGCTCCACGGGCATTTCATGCATTCGCTGGTCTGTGTGTGCAATTATTCTATTATGGAGATGTCAGTTCATTACAGCGCTACTCCGGCTTTTTTCTCCTACAACAAGACTTGCGTATGGCTACAGGTTCATATCAAGGAAGTTTAGAAAAATTGCAGCGCCTTTCAGTTCATTGTATGAAAAAAGCAAAGTTCATCTTGTCTAGTAGAGGTTGCTGCTGGTGTCCGTTCATTGTCGATTTCGTTTTGGGAAATTTCCAAAACTTACTGCTGAGAACGGATGCAGTTTGATCTTGCGCAAGTTGGAAATTCCCTGATGCTGAGTGTGTCAGTACAACCCTACGTCACACAGGGAACAGTGTGTGTACATTTTTGGATTTAATTTTGGAAGGTTCGCACATCCATATTAGAGAGATTCATCGGACATAATTTTGTAAGTTCAGAAAAAGCAATTGCTCAGTACATCACAGCAGCTCTTCAATGCAAAAAGGATGGCTCTTCTCAAGTCAGCAGCTAACTGAACTGGGTAAGTTTTCAGAAATTCATTCTAGTGTCAAACGTTGGTGAAACTCTGATTAAGACTTTTGTCCATTCCAGCAACTTCAGGGTAGCTCAGTCAAATATGGCAGCTGTGCAGTAAACAACTTCAGTTGAGAAATCAGCAAGGTCTAATGCATACTGTTTTCTATAACTCATTTCACTTCATGGTTTCTTCACATGTTTGTTGTTTCCTAATTATCCTAATTCCTAAATGTTCTACTCAACTTCAGCGCCATGCTCAGTCCAACCCCGTGGCTTCAGGGTGGCCGAGTTCGTCGCGACCATCAGTTTGGAGACCTGCGTCACTGCCCGTGTCGCTACCATGGCCACCTGCATCACTGCGTGCTCCGTCAACAGCCTCCTGCACAAGGAAAAGCAACCGGAGTAGAGGCTTTTGAGATGCTCTGTTCTAGCGAGGTGGCTGATTATGTTTGTCAGTTTGTAATACTTTGGCCGCAGTTTACTTATGTATCTTTTTCTGGCCGGAGCACGACCAGAGCTTATGTCAGTATGAACTTTGATTGTGATGGTACTACAAACTCTATAATTACTTACCTTTTATACAATCCACTTGGATTGTGCCCCTATTACCAACTGTGGTACAAAAATGCACTGTGCTCACCATTTTATTTTAGTTCATCAGTTTGTAATACTTTAAAGAGAGGAGGTAAAAGTGAACCATTTGGTTTTGTATTATAAAAAGTGTTAATGTGAGAAACTTCAAAAACATCTTGTTTAATAAGTTCTGCTTGTTCTGTGTATAGTATTTATTCAGCTAAAGAAGGTATGGTTCATACATTCTGGTCGATCTTGTTGTAATCGTCCTTGTTTTTGTGTGTTTCCTGATGCAAGTTTTGTGGTCAAGATGGGAGAAGGTGATCCGTCCAAAGTGTAATTCTGTGACGTTGACGTCCAAGTTCTACAACTGATGCAGACAAACAAAAACGGTGGTCCGTTCTACAAAGGAAAATTGGTTTTAAACGGTGGTCTGTTCGGAATAAAAGAAATGACAGAAATTCAAATTGTAAAAGTTCAAGCAAAAGGAAACCCCATGCAATTCAAATGGTAAAAGTACAAGTCATAAAATAAGAGAAGTCCAAAACATCGTTGTAAAAAAATGTTTAGTTTAAAAAAAAGAATAAAAAAACATTTAAAAAAAAAATCATTCAGTTCGATGATATAAACCATGCAAGTACAGGGCCGACGATACAATAACATTCAGTTCAACAATATAAACCATGCAAGTTCAGGGCTAGGATACAGTAAACCGTTGAAAATTTACGAGAAAAATATTACCCAAAAAACAGAGCAAAGTCTAGTTAGTGAAAGCACACTTAATACAAACCCATGCAAGCATCAGTACAAGTACCTTTTTTCGGAACCATTTAAAATTACTCTACGAAAAATAGCTCAGTACAAACATACACATATATCAGTACGATTACTCTGTTTTTCAAACGAGAAAACAGTAGGATTCGTCATGCCGTATTCAAGATTACTATTAAACGGTTGCGAAGTAGAGAAAACGTCCAACATAACTAAGTTTCGCATTTTTGATAGCTATCCAACAGTATATTATTTGCCCCATTTTGACAAACTTTTTTAAAAAAATCGCATTCAAAACCAATTTTAACCGTATTTGAATTCGTATTTAAACCGTAAGGAATTAGAAAAAACTTTATATACGCAAAAGTTGCGCATTTTCCATAGCTTTCCAACGCTGTATCATTTGCGTCAATCCGACAAACCATTTGCAAAAAACAGTGAAAAACATTTCGCCCAGAATTTCTCCGTTTTTCAAATTACTTTTAAATCATATAAATTTTGAAAAAATAGTAGATATATGGAAGATGCGGATTTTCACAAGCTTTCCAACACCATCTCATTTGCTCAATTCCGACAAACCATTTGAAAATTAAGTCCAAAATACGATTCGCGTTTTCGATTTTGAAAAAAATGGTTTTTTCAAAACTGCTCTTAAATCATAATTTTTTTGCAATTTTTTTTATAAGATTGTAATGTGGATGTCAAGAGCTTTCCAAGGATATATTACACGCCCCGTTTCGACAAAAAAAAATGCAAAAAAAATTTGAACTAAAGAAGATGATTTTTAACAGCAACAGAAGCATCAGTTCAACTGCTCGAATTTCATCAGTTCAACCGCTTGAATTCATCAGTTCAAGTAGGGTAACAGAATAATATTCTGTTACGCGTAACAAAATAGCCCAGATGTAGTATATATATATATGGGTCTTTTACATCTGTGTCCCTAACTCGAACCCACTACTCACATTTGCCCCTAATTCGAAAGCCTGCTTAAAAATGCCCCTTCGCCGTTAGGTGCCCTTATAGAAATGCCCTTCCGTGCCGTTTCCGTCAGGTCAAAGGCCTTTGGCCGTCTACCGGACGTTTCCTGGACATTTTACCCCTGCCTCCATGTGTCGCTTACATGTGGGGCCCACTCAAAGAAAAAATAAAAAGAAAAAACATTTTCTCTCACCCCCTCTCTCTCACTTACATATGAGCCCAACTAATAAAATGAAAAATAAAACTTAATATGGGTCAGTTATTGTTCTATTATTTTCTGAAACGTTATTTACTGATTTATTTGAGGGCTGGACCCACTAGTTAGCTTTTGTAAAACGAGTGTAATTAGAACTAATAATAGTTTAGGATAATCTGGGATTAGGCTAACTAAAAACACGCCGGCGCCAGCACACGAAGACACGACGGCGATGTACGGGAAGACGCCGGAGTAGTCGAGTGGCTGCAAGATCGGGCTTGTGAGGGTGCGGGAGAGAAGCTTCAGTGGCCTGAGGTGGCCAGAGAATGTGGGGTGCCGGGGAGGATGGGAAGTTGCGAGCTTGAGCGACGGCGACGGGGGGTGCTCGCCGACAGAGCTGCTAAGGGAGGCGAGGATAATCGGGAGCAGGCGGAGGATGTTCAGGAGGAGATTTCGAAACTCAAGAACCCGAGGTAAGGCGGCAGTGCTCAATGGTGGAGGAGATCGAGCGGTAGCGGCGTGATACCGGAGCTGGGGAAGACGAGGAAGGATCCGTCACCATGGGGCGTTTCAATCCAATTAATTGCACAGGAAGATGAATCGGAGAGCGGTCGGACTATTAGACATTTTATTGGAGCTCTACACTGTCGCTGGCCGTGCATGCGCGTCAACGCCGACGATAGTTGCTTTGCTATTCCTTGGCAAGAGAGAGAGAGGGAGAGGGCGGCGGAGCGCGGCGAGCTGGTGACCGGGCGCGGTGAGCTGGTGGAGGAGCATGGCGAGCCAGCTCCAGTGGCGGCGCGAGGACCGGTCCGCCGGCCGTCGCATGTAGTTCGCCGGAGATGAGAGAGACCGCGAGGTCGGGAGACAGAGAGATAGCTTTTTTCTTTTCTTTATTTTTTGCTAGGCCCCACATGTAAGTTAGAGAGAGATGTGGGAGAGAGGTTTTCTTTTTCCTTTTCTGGGCCCATATGTAAGTGAGAGAGAGAGGGGTGAGAGAAAGTGTTTTTATTTTTATTTTTTCCTAAGTGGGTTCCACATGTAAGTGACACATGGAGGCAGGGGCAAAATGTCCAAGAAACGTCCCGTAGACGGTCAAAGGCCTTTGACCTAACGGAAACGACACGGAAGGACATTTCTATAAGGTCATCTAACGGCAGAGGGGCAAATTTGAGCAGACTTTGAAATTAAGGGCAAATCTGAGTAGGTGGTTCGAGTTAGGGACAGAAATGCAAATGGCCCTATATTACCGTAAAAAATACTCTATGTTTCACAAGTTTTGTCTCATTTTCAACATAAAAAGAAACCGTAAAAAAACTTTTATGTTATGTAAAATTACAAACGTAAAAACATAATGTAAAATATACATAAACTGCAAATTCTCTTGTCTTGTGACATACAAAACTGAAGTGGTGGTAACTACCATTGGTGGTAAATAAAATTTTATATATATATATATATATATATATATATATATATATATATATATATATATATATATATATATATATATATATAAAATAGAACTTGCTAGCGCAGGAATATGAGATTATGACCAGTATAATTTTTCACAACATATCAATATAATTTTTTACAATATACTTACAAGATAGTGTCAGAATCAAGATGAATTTATTTGCTCAGATTTTTGACATTTTCAGATTAGTAGTAGGTTTTAACACAATCATAATAAAGTTATACTCCGCCGCCTCCCCCCAAACGCCATGATTCACACCGACTTTATCTAACAATTCCTAACCTTGATCAACCGAAGCAAGACTTAATTTTCTTTTACATTCATCATCTAGTCCTCCAAAATGAAAATTTAACACCATTCATGATAACAAATTATGATGAGAACAATTATCAAGTAGAGAGTTGTACCTTTGATAAGCCTCGACAAGACTTTCACCTAATTTTTTTTGAAGTTCATGATCATGCACCTCGTTCTATAAGTCTTCTTTTGTGAGTAAAAGCGAGCCAAGCATCGGAAATTCAATTCGGCTCTCGGGAGCACGTGCTCCCGGGCCCAAAAATAATTTTTGAAATGTCAAAAAAATCAAAACAAAATTTTTATGTGTTGTTAGTCACATCCAAATGCTACATGCAAATTTTGAGGCAAAAAGGTTAAGCATTTTGGCATGTGCAAAAAAAAAAAACACACACCAAATGTCACCCCAAATTTGTTCTCCCAAGTGGCTCATCATTCTTAAATCTTTTCTTCTCCCGGGTGGCTCGTCATTTCTTCTCCCAAGTGGCTCATCATTCTTAAATCTTTCCCAAGATCATTTCATTCTTATTCTAGCCAAACCCTAAAATTCTTTTTCTCAGGAATATTCCTTTTTCTATTAAAGGAATAACCTTGTTTGCCCTAGGTTGTGAAGCATCCTATATCTCTGTCGGCCACAAAACTCCCAATAAATTCTCATAATTCATTTGGGTCATATATTGCTCAAATATGCCCAAATATTTCCTTGCGAAGTTCAAAAATAATTCTTCAATATTTATTCTTCATTTCTGTACAGTGTGGTTTTTTGTGAAATAAGTGTCATTTATCTTATCTTGTTTGCTCCCAAACTCTTTGGGCATGCTTTTACATCCAAATCATTGCCTCATGCCAAAATTCAACTTCATTTGCCTAGTGAATCTTTCTTGTCAATTTTTCAAAGTTTCTATCAAACAGAAGCCATCGTAAAGGAAGTACTATCTAGGAGTACCCAAACGAGTTGAAATTTTGCACACTTTTTAATGTGCTAATATTATCACACTCCACCAATTTTCAGCTCCATCCAATCATCTATGGGAGCACAGGATCAAATCTTTGCTTCTATCAATATTTTCAGGTTGTGAAGCAAGTATATTTTATATTGCTTCATTTTGGCTGAAAATTTACCAGAGCATTCTCATGACCATAAAACCTCTCTCCATCAATTTTGGGATCAATTCATCAAGCCCATATTTCTCTAGAATTTTCTCAAGTTTCTGGTGTGACGCCCCCGATTTGACCGTACACTAATCATACACGCAAACGTGTACGATCAAGATCAGGGACTCACGGGAAGATATCACAACACAACTCTACAAATAAAAATAAGTCATACAAGCATCATAATACAAGCCAGGGGCCTCGAGGGCTCGAATACAAGTGCTCGATCATAGACGAGTCAGCGGAAGCAACAATATCTGAGTACAGACATAAGTTAAACAAGTTGCCTTAAGAAGGCTAGCACAAACTGGGATACAGATCGAAAGAGGCGCAGGCCTCCTGCCTGGGATCCTCCTAAGCTACTCCTGGTCGTCGTCAGCGGCCTGAAGGTAGTAGTAGGCACCTCCAGCGTAGTAGGAGTCGTCGTCGACGGTGGCGTCTGGCTCCTGGGCTCCAGCATCTGGTTGCGACAACCAGAAAGAAAGGAAGGGGGAAAAGAGGGGGAAATGCAACCGTGAGTACTCATCCAAAGTACTCGCAAGCAAGGATCTACACTACATATGCATGGATATATGTGTAAAGGGCCATATCAGTGGACTGAACTGCAGAAAGCCAGAATAAGAGGGGGATAGCTAATCCTGTCGAAGACTACGCTTCTGGCCATCTCCATCTTGCAGCATATAGAAGAGAATAGTGTGAAGTCCTCCAAGTAGCAGCGCATAGCATAATCCTACCCGGCGATCCTCTCCTCGTCGCCCTGTTAGAGAGCGACCACCGGGTTGTATCTGGCACTTGGAAGGGTGTGTTTTATTAAGTATCCGGTTCTAGTTGTCATAAGGTCTAGGTACAACTCCAAGTCGTCCTGTTACCGAAGATCACGGCTATTCGAATAGATTAAACTTCCCTGCAGGGGTGCACCACATAACCCAACACGCTTGATCCCATTCGGCCGGACACACTTTCCTGGGTCATGCCCGGCCTCGGAAGATCAACACGTCGCAGCCCTACCTAGGCACAACAGAGAGGTCAGCCCGCCGGTCTAATCCTAAGAGCACAGGGGTCTGGGCCCATCGCCCATAGCACACCTGCACGTTGCGAGGGCGGCCGGAAGCAGAACTAGCCCCCTTAATACAAGAGCAGGCTTACGTTCCAATCCGGCGCGCGCCGCTCCGTCGTTGACGTCAAGAAGGCTTCGGCTGATACCACGATGCCGGGATACCCATAACTACTCCCACGTAGATGGTTAGTGCGTATAGACCAAATGGCCAGACTCAGATCAAATACCAAGAACTCGTAAGCGTGTTATTTTGCAGTAACCGCGGACGCCGACCAGGGCCAGGCCCACCTCTCTCCTAGGTGGTCTCAACCTGCCCTGTCGCTCCGCCACAAAGATGCACACAAAGGGCCGTTGGGACAAAGGTCCTTTCAGCCCCCAATCCGTGAATCACTCACGGGTACTCTTCGAGCAGACCCGACTTTAGTCACCACATGTGTCATGTATCATATGTATATAGTATATACCCGTGATCACCTCCCGAGTGATCACGGCCCGATAGTATAGCATGGCAAACGAACAAGAATGTAGGGCCACTGATGAAATACTAGCATCCTATACTAGGCAAGTAGGATTGCAGGTAATGGTAACAACAGTAGTAGCAAGGACAGGCTATGCATCAGAATAGGATTACGGAAAGCAGTAACATACTACACTACTCTAATGCAAGCAGTATAGAGGAGAGTAGGCGATATCAGGTGATCAAGGGGGGGGCTTGCCTGGTTGCTCAGACAAGAAGGGGTCGTCAACACCGTAGTCGGTCGGGGCACCAGCAGCAGCGTCGGTCTCGGTGTCTAGCGAGAGAAGAGGGGGAAGAAACAATAAATATAATGCAAACATATGCATGACGATGCATGACAGAGAAAGCGCGGTGTTAGGTGTGCCCTAACGCGGTAAGGGGTGATACCGACGAAGGGGGGAAACATCCGGGAAAGTATCCCCGGTGTTTCGCGTTTTTCGGACAGATGAAATGGAGGGGGAAAGTTGCATGTTCGATAGGTTAGGGAGGTGTGGTGGACGAACAGGATGCGTATCCGGAATCGTCTCGTCGTTCTTAGCAACTTTCATGTAGAAAGTATTTTCATCTGGGCTACGGTTTATTTTATATTGATTTTAAAAGAATTTATTAATTTAGTTAATTAATTAATTAATTAATTATTTTTATTATTAAACGTTCTAGGGGCGGGCCGGCGGCAGTGGCACGGTAGTATCGTGCGCCAGCGGTAGTACCGCGCTGGTAAGCGGTAGTACCGCGCGTGCAGGCGGTAGTACCGCGCGGGCGGCGAGCAGGGCCGCGGCGAGCGCGATGTGTGCGTGCGTGGCCGTCGGGGGCGGAAGGCGCGGAGGACGCAGCCGGCGAGCAGCGCGCCGGCGGCAAAGGGGCGCGGCGCGGCAGCAGGGCGAGCGCGGGAGCAGTGGGCGGCGCAGGCGCACGTCCAGGGCACAGCGGGCGCACGCACGCGCGGACAGACGCGACCAGCGTTTGGAGGAGGGGGAAGACGGACGGGGCCCGACGAGGAGCTCACCGCGGTGGGGTAGGGTCCAGGGCAGCGGGGTTCGGGGAGGAAGGCGGGGAGGACCGCGAAGGGGAGGCAGGCCGGCGGAGGAGCTCCGGCGAGGCGGCGGCGTCCTGGCGCGGGGGAGGCGACGGGCGATCCGGGCGGCGGCGGCGGCGGTTCGATCCGGCTCGGGGTCGGTGACGAGGCGGCAGTGCGGTCCAGCGGCGAGACGGCAAGGCGGCGACCTGGGCGGCGGCGACGGCGGTCTCCGGGAGGCAGCGTACGGGGCGGGGAGCGCCGGCGTCGGGGGACTGCCCCGATCCAGATCCAGGGGGATCGGGGGAAGTGGGGGGGGGGGCGAGGGGGCGAGTGGGAGGGCTAGGGTTTCCCTAGTGGGGGGATAAGGAGGCAGGGTGGGCCGGCCTGGCGGCCTGGTGGCCTGCTGGGCCGAGGCCCAGTGGGAGGGGGGTTTGTTTTTTGTTTTTAATTTTCTTTTCTTTTATTTCTTTTCTGTTGTATTTGATTTAGGGCATTTAGGTAATTTATAAAATTGTGTTTTCTACACCATAATTACCATGGCAATATTTGGCACCCACCGAACATTTTTGTTTTGATGTTTGAGAACTTTTATCGTTTGATTTAATTTTAAATTTGAATTTGACTTGGTTTCGAAATGCTGCGAGGTTAGCAACAGTAACTGCGGTGACGTGGCAAGATTAGCGTGAGATTACTGTAGCATGATTATCCGGGCGTTACAAATCTCCTCCACTACAAGAAATCTCGTCCCGAGATTTTAGGAGGTAGAAGGAAACAGTGCGGGGTCATCACGCAGGCGATCCTCACGTTCCCAAGTGGCTTCGTCTTCAGAGTGATTCGACCACTGGACTTTGAGGAACTTGATAGCCTTCTGACGTGTGCGGCGTTCAGCTTGGTCGAGAATGCGGACTGGATGCTCTTTATAGGAGAGGTCCTGCTGCAATTCGAGCACTTCATGATCCACTGCTCGGATTGGGTCCTTGAAGCAACGGCGGAGTTGTGACACGTGGAACACATCGTGAACCTGAGAAAGGTTCGGCGGAAGCTCCAGTTGATATGCCACTTTTCCACGCCTTTCGAGAATAGTGAATGGGCCAATATAGCGAGGAGCTAGCTTGCCCTTGATCCCGAAGCGGTGAGCACCCTTCATTGGTGTAACTCGAAGATAGGCCTTTTCGCCAGGTTGATAGACCATGTCTTTATGATGACGGTCATACTGACTCTTCTGACGCGACTGAGCATTCTTGAGATGCTCGCGAATAATGCGGACTTGTTCTTCGGCATGTTGTATAATATCCAGACCAAAGAGTGGACGTTCCCCAGTTTCTGACCAGTTCAGAGGGGTTCGACACTTTCGTCCATATAACACTTTGAAGGGGGCCATCTTCAGACTAGCTTGATAGCTATTATTTAGGAGAACTCAGCATACGGGAGAGATTCCTCCCATTTCTTGCCAAAAGAAATAACACAAGCTCGAAGCATGTCTTCGAGAACTTGGTTGACACGTTCAACTTGCCCTTGCGACTGGGGATGAAATGCAGTACTGAATGACAGATGAGTTCCCATAGCTTCTTGGAAACTTGCCCAAAATCTTGAAGTGAATAAGCTGCCACGGTCTGAACTGATAACCAGTGGAATACCATGAAGTGAAACAATTCTGGACATATAGAGGGTTGCAAGTTGACTAGCAGTGATTGTTTCTTTGACCGCCAGAAAATGTGCAACCTTAGAAAGCCGGTCAATGACGACAAGAATAGCATCATTACCCTTCTGCGATTTGGGAAATCCAGTGACGAAGTCCATTTCAACATGGTCCCATTTCCATTCAGGAATAGAGATAGGCTGCAGAGTTCCAGCAGGCCGTTGATGTTCTGCTTTGATACGACAGCAAACGTCACACTCAGCAACATAACGAGCAATGTCTTGCTTCATGTTAGACCACCAGAATCTCTCACGAATGTCTTGGTACATCTTGGTGCTACCGGGATGAATAGACAGAGGCGTATCATGAGCTTCTTTCATAACCTCCTGAGTCATATCCAGGTTTTTCTCCTTACACGGCACCACTAGGCAGCCCTTGAAGTACAGAGTGCCATCATCAGCGACGGTGAAGAATGAGGGCTTTCCTTCAGCGAGGTAGTGCTTAATCTTAAGGGCTTGAGAGTCATACTTCTGTAGATTTTTGATGCTTTCCACGAGATCTGGTTTAGCAACCAGGGTATTGAGAGAACCCTGGGCAACAACGTGAAGGTTCATCTTACGGCTATCAGGAGGAGGGGGAACGAGTGCACCAGGAGGAACAATATGGAGGTTCAGCTTCCTGAATTCTTCAACAAGCGAAGGTTGAACCTTGTGAACCTGGAGGTGGTTGCAGTAAGACTTGCGGCTCAAGGCATCAGCCATTACATTAGCCTTGCCTGGTGTATAGGAAATACCCATGTCAAAATCTGCAACAATCTCCATCCATCTCTGCTGACGGAGGTTTAGGTCTGGCTGAGTAAATAGATACTTCAGACTTTGGTGATCGGTGAAGATCTCGCAACGATTACCGAGAAGGTAATGTCGCCACTGCTTTAGTGCATGAATGACAGCAGCAAGCTCGAGATCGTGAACTGGGTAGTTCTCTTCGTGAGGGCGTAATTGTCGAGAGGCATAAGCAATCACCTTGCGGTCTTGCATTTAGGACACAGCCTAATCCTTGACGGGAAGCGTCGCAGTAAATGACGAAGTCCTTCTTAGTATCAGGTGGAGCTAGCACTGGGGCAGAAGTCAACTTGTCCTTGAGTGCCTGGAAACTTTCCTGACATTTGTCTGTCCATTGGAACTTGACACCCTTATGCAACAGGTTAGTCAGAGGCCTGGTGATCTTAGAGAAGTTCTCAACAAATCGACGACAATAGCTGGCGAGACCGAGAAAACTTCTAACTTGCTTAACGTTCTTCGGAGGAGTCCAATCGAGAATAGCCTGAACTCGCTCGGGGTTGACGGCAATACCATCCTTAGAGATGACATGCCCCAGATAGGTTACTTCGGGAAGCCAGAATTCACACTTGGAGAACTTGGCATATAGTTGATGCTCTCGTAGCTTTTCCAGCACAAGACGAAGGTGTTCAGCATGTTCTTCTTTGTTCTTGGAAAATACCAGGATATCATCCAGATAAACCACCACGAACTTGTCGAGGTAATCCATGAATATATAGTTCATCAAACGAGAGAAGGTGGCTGGAGCATTGGTTAAGCCGAAAGACATGACGGTGTACTCGTATGATCCATATCGAGTCACGAAGGCGGTCTTTGGGATATCCTCTTCACGAACACGGATCTGGTGGTAACCCAACCTCAAGTCGAGTTTAGAGAACACTGATGAACCAGCCAATTGATCATACAGATCATTGATCCGAGGAAGAGGATATTTATTCTGAATGGTAGCTTGGTTTATAGGACAGTAGTCTTGGACTAATCGGTTTGTCCCATCCTTCTTCTTAACAAAGAGAGAAGGTGCTCCCCAAGGAGAGCAACTTGGGCGAATGAAACCACTGCGAAGAGATTTGTCGATTTCCTCCTTAAGTTCAAGGAGCTCATGAGGTGGCATCTTGTAGGGTCGTTTGGCAATAGGAACGGTGCCTGGTTTCAAGTCGATGACGAATTCGACAGCTCTAGCAGGGGGAATCCCTGGTAGTTCTTCAGGAAAGACGTCTTGGAATTCACGAACGACAGGGATGTTTTCAATGTCCTCGAGTGGTGCAGCATTCAATGCATTCAACGCATAAAGCCGTGCCTCGGCATTTTGCACCAGATGAGCATTGTAGCTTATTATTTCATCAGAAGGGTGTAGCAGATGGACGGTCTTAGTGGTGCAAACTATAGAAGCAGTATGCGCTTTCAACCAATCCATTCCCAGTATGAGATCAATGCTACAGGACTTCAGTACGATGGGAGAGACAAGGAATTCCAGTCCTTCGATTTCAACTGGAACGTCGTTGCAAATCATGGAGGTCCGACATTGGCCCGCAGGGGTGTGTACTAATAGCGAAGCGTTCATATCTTCACTTTTAATGCCATGCATGAATGCAAATTCTTCTGACATGAATGAATGTGATGCACCTGTATCAAATAAAATAGATGCTGGTACTGAATTTACGAGAAGAGTACCCATCATAGTAGCAGGCTGGTCTTGAGCTTCATGAGATCAACATGGTTGGCATGAACACGGCCATAAGACTTGGCATTGTTGTTGCGGGGCTGGTTGTTTCCACGGCCAACTGCGGGAAGGGCCAGTTGGTTCTGATTCTGGTTGCATTCCTTAGCACGGTGTCCTGGTTGACCACACCTGAAGCATAGACCATTATTGGGAGTGGGAACAGGAGCTCTAGGTGGTGGAGCTGGTAGCTTTGGCTGCCTAGATGGTGGAGGAGGCAGACGCGGTGCAGCATAAGATTGTTTTGGAGCAGGTGCATTGGGACGGTACATGCTGTTCGGGATCCATATCTTACGCTTCTGCGAGGACGGGCCCAAAGATGAGCCCGTGTCACGGTTGCGCCTCTGAGAGCTCTGGTATTCCTGCAAACCAGTCTCGACATTGATGGCCTTATTCACCAAGGTGGCGAAATCGGCGAAGTCATGCACTAGAAGTGCGAGCTTGATGTCAGCTTGTAGTCCATCACGGAACTTCTCCTGTCTGCGAGCATCAGTTGCAACGTCTTCTTCAGCATAGCGGGACAAGTCCAGAAACTCCCGCTGATAAGCTTCGACATTTTTGTTACCCTGGGTGAGGTTGCGGAACTCACGCTTCTTCCGGTCCATGACTCCCTGAGGAATGAAGCGGGCACGGAAAGCAGCTTGGAAATCTGGCCAGGTGATGATTGTTCCAGCTGGCAGAGTACGCCTGTGGCTGTCCCACCATTGAGCTGCAGGTCCCTTCAAGAAGAAGGAAGCAAAGGTGACATAGCTGGCAGGGGCTACATCAGCAGACTCCATCTCATAGGTGATGTCACGGAGCCAGTCATCAGCATCCAGAGGCTGAGTTGAGCTGCGGTAGATGGTTGGGTTGAGGCGTATGAAATCTTGCAGAGTCACTTGGGCTGGCTGCTGGTTCATATTGGGGCGAGGGAACTGAGCCATCATATTTTCCATGAATTGGCGGTTCAGTTCGAACTGTTGGATCATTCCAGCCATGTACCTAGGCGGTGGTGGGGCGTTGCCACCACTACCACAACCACTTGGTCTAACCATCCCGCTAATCATAACAGGGGTAGTTCAGCATTGAGAAATTTGAAAGGACAAGAATCATTCATGATGAAACATGCATAATGAAGGGAAATGATAGCTACTACATAGTAGTCGGCATAACTTACAAAAGGGGTCATGCATAGAGTTCAGTACATAGACTAAAGACATCATAGGCGGCACACAGGCTCGCGACGAAGGCACCTAATCACTAATAGGCGAGACTACATCAGTCCCAGGTGGAACTGTGGAGGTAAGTGTAGCCTAAAAGCTGGTAGTGTCGCATCGGGAACTCCACGTCAGCATCCTGGGGCGGATACTCTGGTGCAGAACCCGACGCTCAAGTGGCAGAAGAGGACCAAGTGGGGGAGAGTAGCCTCCCACATCTGGCCAACCGACACCCTGGGGCATCACAATCCTGGCTGGGTAGACCGCAGAACGCGGCAGATCACCAGATCGGACACGGGGGTGCAACAACGTCAAAGCTCGGTGAAGGTGCTGTCGGGTGGTGTACAACTCGTGGCGAAGAGCTCGGTTAGCTCGATCCAGCCCATCAGCATGCAGAACCAGGTTCTGATGGTAGAAGGGCTCTCGGGTGACAGTGGAGTAGGCAGCAGTGTAGTATCCCTCCGCACCAACATCGGATGCGATAGCAATGTGCCTGAAAGGGGAGGTGTCCAACTCCTGATACTCTCCATGAAGACGTGTCAGAGCAGCATAAGCAGCATCGTGAACTGCCATATCGATGGTCACTCCAACACCATCAGCGGTGTGCAACACAGCAGTGGAGTCATACTCCCGAGAGTAGAGGTGGACGATGGCACGGTACTGTTCCTGGTTAAAGTCCTGGTACTCCTCGTAGACGGTGTACTCAGGGTGCTAGCGATAACCCAGATAGGTCATCATCTCAGCTAGCACAGCAGGTGATCCCGAGGCACCAATGGCCGTCGTGTGGCGCACGACCTGCCTCGTGGGTTCCATCTGAAAACAAAGATGTTTCAAAGGAGTCAAACGACAGTGTGGAAATTATTCCAACAGCTATTCTAAGGAATAACTATGGCTTATCCAACTTCGGGGTGAATGTGGTCACGGGATCCTAGTGTTAAAGTTAGTAAAATCGTTTAACCCGAGTAGGAGAGAGTTCAGAGTCCTAGAGTAAAGGTCGAGGAGTAAAAGATCCTAGTACCACCCAATTGGCGACGTGGGCCCGTAAGGCACACAGCCATGTTAGTAAAGAGTTTTGCAATGTCTAGACTCGACTTCGGCCAAGGAGTGTGGAAGGGGGATTCCTATAGGCAGTCGGCTCTGATACCAACTTGTGACGCCCCCGATTTGACCGTACACTAATCATACACGCAAACGTGTACGATCAAGATCAGGGACTCACGGGAAGATATCAGAACACAACTCTACAAATAAAAATAAGTCATACAAGCATCATAATACAAGCCAGGGGCCTTGAGGGCTCGAATACAAGTGCTTGATCATAGACGAGTCAGCGGAAGCAACAATATCTGAGTACAGACATAAGTTAAACAAGTTGCCTTAAGAAGGCTAGCACAAACTGGGATACAGATCGAAAGAGGCGCAGGCCTCCTGCCTGGGATCCTCTTAAGCTACTCCTGGTCGTCGTGAGCAGCCTGAACGTAGTAGTAGGCACCTCCAGCGTAGTAGGAGTCGTCGTCGACGGTGGCGTCTGGCTCCTGGGCTCCAGCATCTGGTTGCGACAACCAGAAAGAAAGGAAGGAGGAAAAGAGGGGGAAATGCAACCGTGAGTACTCATCCAAAGTACTCGCAAGCAAGGATCTACACTACATATGCATGGATATATGTGTAAAGGGCCATATCAGTGGACTGAACTGCAGAAAGCCAGAATAAGAGGGGGATAGCTAATCCTGTCGAAGACTACGCTTCTGGCCATCTCCATCTTGCAGCATATAGAAGAGAATAGTGTGAAGTCCTCCAAGTAGCAGCGCATAGCATAATCCTACCCGGCGATCCTCTCCTCGTCGCCCTGTTAGAGAGCGACCACCGGGTTGTATCTGGCACTTGGAAGGGTGTGTTTTATTAAGTATCCGGTTCTAGTTGTCATAAGGTCAAGGTACAACTCCAAGTCGTCCTGTTACCGAAGATCACGGCTATTCGAATAGATTAAACTTCCCTGCAGGGGTGCACCACATAACCCAACATGCTTGATCCCATTCGGCCGGACACACTTTCCTGGGTCATGCCCGGCCTCGGAAGATCAACACGTCGCAACCCTACCTAGGCACAACAGAGAGGTCAGCCCGCCGGTCTAATCCTAAGAGCACAGGGGTCTGGGCCCATCGCCCATAGCACACCTGCACGTTGCGAGGGCGGCCGGAAGCAGAACTAGCCCCCTTAATACAAGAGCAGGCTTACGTTCCAATCCGGCGCGCGCCGCTCCTTCGCTGACGTCAAGAAGGCTTCGGCTGATACCACGACGCCGGGATACCCATAACTACTCCCACGTAGATGGTTAGTGCGTATAGACCAAATGGCCAGACTCAGATCAAATACCAAGAACTCGTAAGCGTGTTATTTTGCAGTAACCGCGGACGCCGACCAGGGCCAGGCCCACCTCTTTCCTAGGTGGTCTCAACCTGCCCTGTCGCTCTGCCACAAAGATCCACACAGAGGGCCGTTGGGACAAAGGTCCTTTCAGCCCCCAATCCGTGAATCACTCACGGGTACTCTTCGAGCAGACCCGACTTTAGTCACCACATGTGTCATGTATCATATGTATATAGTATATACCCGTGATCACCTCCCGAGTGATCACGGCCCGATAGTATAGCATGGCAGACGGACAAGAATGTAGGGCCACTGATGAAATACTAGCATCCTATACTAGGCAAGTAGGATTGCAGGTAATGGTAACAACAGTAGTAGCAAGGACAGGCTATGCATCAGAATAGGATTACGGAAAGCAGTAACATACTACACTACTCTAATGCAAGGGGGGGTGCTTGCCTGGTTGCTCAGACAAGAAGAAGGGGTCGTCAACACCGTAGTCGGTCGGGGCACCAGCAGCAGCGTCGGTCTCGATGTCTAGCGAGAGAAGAGGGGGAAGAAACAATAAATATAATGCAAACATATGCATGACGATGCATGACAGAGAAAGCGCGGTGTTAGGTGTGCCCTAACGCGGTAAGGGGTGATACCGGCGAAGGGGGGAAACATCCGGGAAAGTATCCCCGGTGTTTCGCGTTTTTCGGATAGATGAAACGGAGGGGGAAGGTTGCATGTTCGATAGGTTAGGGAGGTGTGGTGGACGAACATGATGCGTATCCAGAATCGTCTCGTCGTTCTGAGCAACTTTCATGTAGAAAGTATTTTCATCTGGGCTACGGTTTATTTTATATTGATTTTAAAAGAATTTATTAATTTAGTTAATTAATTAATTAATTAATTAATTTTTTTATTAAACGTTCTAGGGGCGGGCCGGCGGCAGTGGCACGGTAGTACCGCGCATTAAGCGGTAGTACCGCGCGTGCCGGCGGTAGTACCGCGCATTAAGCGGTAGTACCGCGCGTGCAGGCGGTAGTACCGCGCAGGCGGCGAGCAGGGCCGCGGCGAGCGCGATGTGTGCGTGCGCGACCGTCGGGGGCGGAAGGCGCGGCGGACGCAGACGGCGAGCAGCGCGTGCGCGGCAAAGGGGAGCGGCGCGGCAGCAGGGCGAGCGCGGGAGCAGTGGGCGGCGCAGGCGCATGTCCTGGGCGCAGCGGGCGCACGCACGCGCGGACGGACGCGACCAGCGTTCGGAGGGGGGGGGGGAAGACGGACGGGGCCCGAAGAGGAGCTCACCGCGGTGGGGTAGGGTCCAGGGCAGCGGGGTTCGGGGAGGAAGGCGGGGACGACCGCGAAGGGGAGGCAGGCCGGCGGAGGAGCTCCGGCGAGGCGGCGGCGTCCTAGCGCGGGGGAGGCGACGGGCGATCCGGGCGGCGGCGGCGGCGGTTCGATCCGGCGGCTCGGGGTCGGTGACGAGGCGACAGCGCGGTCCAGCGGCGAGACGGCGAGGCGGCGACCTGGGCGGCGGCGGCGGCGGTCTCCGGGAGGCAGCGTACGGGGCGGGGAGCGCCGGCGTCGGGGGAGCTCCCCGATCCAGATCCAGGGGGATCGGGGGAAGTGGGGGGGGGGGGGCGAGGGGGCGAGTGGGAGGGCTAGGGTTTCCCTAGTGGGGGGATAAGGAGGCAGGGTGGGCCGGCCTGGTGGCCTGCTGGGCCGAGGCCCAGTGGGGGGGTGTTTTTTTTTGTTTTCTGTTTTTAATTTTCTTTTCTTTTATTTCTTTTCTGTTGTATTTGATTTAGGGCATTTAGGTAATTTATAAAATTGTGTTTTCTACACCATAATTACCATGGCAATATTTGGCACCCACCGAACATTTTTGTTTTGATGTTTGAGAACTTTTATCGTTTGATTTAATTTTAAATTTGAATTTGACTTGGTTTCGAAATGCTGTGAGGTTAGCAACAGTAACTGCGGTGACGTGGCAAGATTAGCGTGAGATTACTGTAGCATGATTATCCGGGTGTTACAAATCTCCTCCACTACAAGAAATCTCGTCCCGAGATTTTAGGAGGTAGAAGGAAACAGTGCGGGGTATTCATCACGCAGGCGATCCTCACGTTCCCAAGTGGCTTCGTCTTCAGAGTGAGTCGACCACTGGACTTTGAGGAACTTCATAGCCTTCTGACATGTGCGGCGTTCAGCTTGGTCGAGAATGCGGACCGGATGCTCTTTATAGGAGAGGTCCTGCTGCAATTCGAGCACTTCATGATCCACTGCTCGGATTGGGTCCTTGAAGCAACGGCGGAGTTGTGACACGTGGAACACATCGTGAACCTGAGAAAGGTTCGGCGGAAGCTCCAGTTGATATGCCACTTTTCCACGCCTTTCGAGAATAGTGAATGGGCCAATATAGCGAGGAGGATCCCCTCGTAGTCGCCTTCAACCTGGACCCGTCTCCCCCTCCGTCAGCTTCCTCGTCGGCACTCGCTGCCACGCACCCACAGGAGAACAATGACCGACATGGCTCTATTCGCGCTCGGCTTCTTCCTCCCCGTGCCCCTTGGCCTCCCGTCGCCTACACCGAGCTCGCGTGCGTGCCCATGTGTCCGTGGCTCCGGCCACACGTCTAAGGCGACGCCAGCGCAACACCTCGTCCCCCGGCTATTTATAGCCAGCCCCGAGGCCTCTCGACCGCGCCAGCCACTCCCTCTCGCTCCCAGCATCCACCCCGACCTCTCAATCCATCGCCAGAGTCCCTCCTCGTATCGGTTGGCCGCCGTGGCCGCCGCCTCTGTTCGCTCAAATTCCGACGAGCCGCGTCTTCTCTCTCGGTTCCACCACCACCAGAGACCTCCAACACCACCCCGGAGACACCCCAGCACCTCTCCTCCTCCTCCGGCGACTCGTGCACCGCGCCCCACTCTGGCCGTAGCCGTCGTCCGTCGCGGTTGCTGTTCCGCTCAACTCCGAGCTCCCCGGCGGCTGCGTCACCCAGGGTCGGGACCGCCTCGCTCTAATGATTCCGCCAGTAGGCCGGGCTCCACCTACGGTGGCCCGTGTTGCCGGCAAATGCCGTCGGGGCCGGCCCTGCCTTCGGCCTGGTGCGAGCGATGGAGGAAGGAGACACTTACCTGGCTAGGCGAGCCCCCCTCTCCCCTCGACCCCACATGTCGGCCTCAAGGCGTTGACCCCCCCGCCGCCACGTCATTTAAGTGGACAGGTATCCACGTAAATGCGTTTTCCAGGTTTGAAAGCGTACTTTAGTGTTTCTTTAGACCAAAATACGTTTTCACTGCTCTGAAGGCGTATTCTCTGAAAGGCGCTTTCTCTTTTCCAGCCTCTGTCCGAACCCTCTATATTGCAAACGTTCATCGGTTAAGAGCAGAAAAGCACAGAATCTATTGATTTTTCTGTCTAAAGAACGAATGGCCACAACTCTTCACCCGTAGCTCCAAATGAGGTGATTCCAAAGCCCATTTCTTCGTATCGTTGAGCCCGTTCCGATGGGATCATTTTCACCATGTGACAACATTCTGAAAATTAACATTATGCCCTTGCCCTTATTTATCCCCATCCAAGAGAGAATGTTTTCCGGTGATCCTTTCCGCGAGCTTCTCACACTTCCTCCCGGTGAATCCATCCACCCCAGGCAAGCCACACCCTCCATTTGCATGATTACAATGTAGTGACATGGTTTACTTATTTAAACTTGCTTAAAATTTGCATTGGCTACATTTGACTTGTTCATGGCATTTTCTCGGAGTGATATTCTGATCTTGCTATTGCCATAATGTTGCTTGGAGTTCCAGGACTAATATTTTGCAGCTTATGAGGATGACATGTGCCATTGGATTGTTAGTGGCTTATATTATTTTTATGATGATAGTATTTGATATCATGCTTTGGAGTATTACTTTGGATATGAAGTCATCATGTTGGATTATGGTTAGCTAGCTTACTCTTGTTATTGTATTAGTAGTATCTTGGTACTTGGATTCATTATGATAGTAGTGCTATGCTACCCTCAGAGTATTAGGTTATGACTACATTATCATTTGGATTATTTGTTAGATATTGCCATGACTTGGATTACATGTTGGTAGATGATATCAGAGTATCAGTATCGCAGATATATTTTGGGGACAAATTCCGTCATTTCGTTGGTCAGGTGCCACCGAACCGGGCTTTTCTAGTGCAACCACATTTGCCTCTATGGGAAGGCCCTAATGCGGTCTATTGTTATGCCTCTCGCCGGTGCCTCCAACTAGGGAAGGTTAGATGCGCGCGCTGCCCTGGCCCGGTAGGCGGCAATAACCTTGCGTGCCCGGGTTGTTTGAGCGCTCTTGTCCCCGTTTGGGACTTTTTGTTTTGCCACGACGGTGGCCGTTGGATGTCACGAGGTGGCATCAGGGCCACCTAGGACTGATCCCAGAGGGGAGTTGGTCGGAGTGGCCGGGAGAGTGTCATGGCAGTAGATCGGTTTTGTCGGAACGCCATTGGTCCACCCGAATGGGAGCACGAGGCCATGGGTTATGTGATGTGGGTACAGTGTGCTAACCTCTGTAGAGTGTGTGTTTAATCTATCGGTAGCCGCGTCCTCGGTCATGGGCACAAAGTTCGTACTAGGTCACATCGTTCGATCAACACTCGCATGACGGAATGACTTATATGTGATTTATATGTTGATATATTTGAGCAGTACAGTTTGGCAGGATGATGATGAGGATATTGGGATGATCTCGAGGATGATCATTCAGTTTGTGATGTGGTCACACGGTGATCACGTGGAGGTATTGATCACGAGGTGATCGAGGTGATTTATTGCTTGGCCAGATAGCCAAGAGTGAGATGGTTATTGAGATGGTGATTCAGCAGTATTTTTAGTAGTGCCAGATTATGCTTAGTTATTGTTTCCACATCATAGTAGTTGTAAATAACTTAACCTGTTAATGCTATGCTATTGTCTTGCCTTGATGCTTTTGGTTGTTGTGAGCTTGCAAGTACATTCAATGTACTGCCTAGCGTGTCATGCCAGATTGCAGGTGATGCCGTGATTGATTGCTTGTCGAGGTTACCGATCGTGCGAGCTAGATCGTGTCCCAGTCAGAATCCCTGCGGAGTGGAGTTCACCACCTTCATCGTTGTTCCGCTGCTAGAAGTATTCCGCTGCTACGAGTTGTTCCGCTGCTAGCATAGAGCTACCTTAGCAGGCGTAGTGTCGTCGTGCTGATGTGATCCTTTGTAACATCAGACCTTTGTATCCCTTATCCTTTGTAATAAGAGTTGATTTGTTCTATGTCAAGCAGTGCCGTATTTCAGAAGACTTGATCTCTAGGCTGGAATACGGGGTGTTCCGTTCTCTCTGAGCCGGGGTGCCGCACCGGGAGCCAAAACGCCCTTCCCGCCAAGAATGCGCTAGCCAATTTATCCCAAGTGTCAAAAGTACATGCAGGGTGAGAGCGGCGATTTGGTGCCCGGGCTCGAATGAACCCAGTCATGAACAATACCGCAATTTAAAATGAAAAAAAAAATCAAAAAAATTCAATTTTTTTGTAGTGCAAGATGCTCCTGTGCGTGAACTCCGTGCAAAATTTTGTGAAGTTTGGACATACGAGGAATTCATGGCAAAAATAAGAAATTTCGGATGTACGAGGAACATTTTAAAATCGTATTGTTCAAGCCTAGTTTTGTCTTTTTTGCCACGAGCTACTCGAATGTCCAAACTTCACAAAATTTTGCACGGAGTTCACTCATGGGAGAATCTTGCAGCACAAAGAAGATTGAAATTTTTTGAACTTTCTTTCTATTTTAAATCAAGGTACTATTCACCGGGCTCATCTGAGCTCAGGCTCCGGGTTGAATTATTAATGCAGGGTGAGTTAATAGCCAATCTGGCTTCAACGACAATGAATGACAAAAAACTTAAGTCTCACTTCAGTCCTTGTAGTCGCCGTTAGGTGGTCTATGAATCTGGATGTAATTTTTATTATTTCTGATGTTCATTGTACTACCATGATTGAATATGAATAGATTGGAAGTTTTCTCGCAAAAAATGTTTTTAATTTAAAGTCCCGCATAAATCTTCAAACTGATACAAATGTTTATACGGATCCTTCGTGCCATCACATGTGAATTGCTTACTCTGCAGCATACCGAGTAGAATCGGATTAGTTTCATAACTCCCCTCGGGTCTCGGCCCCAAGGATTTAAACATTTCATCTATCGCCTCCAGTCTTGCAAGTCTCTATATCTCAAAAGACATGATGAGTTTTTTTTAGTAAAAATGCTAATATAAATAACAACAAACAAAATAAATTCTATGCGAGTGGGAAGGTAACTTCAAATGCTATGCTCCCCGGCAATGGCGCCAGATAATGCTTGATGTCCTGTAAGGGCACATGTATGTTGTAGCACTTTCACGATAAGTAGACTATCGAACCCAGAGGGGGTGAATAGAAAGGCACTACCAATCCCGCAACCGGAGTTCCCCGCCTTCTTTCGAAATCTCATAGTTGTATACAAATGAGACACACCCTTTTTGAGGCATATTCTCTTGTATATAAGAATAGTTTGTTCATCAATCCAAAAAAATGTTTTGGAATTTTTAAAAATGTTTGCATTTCGAAAAATTGTGTTCGCCTATTAAAAAATGTTTGCGTTTTCAAAATTTGCATTCACCAATTCAATAGGTGATATATATTATATACACATATATATATATATATATATATTAATTATATATATATATTCAGGTTTTAGAAAATATTCAGGTTTTCAATAGGAGTTCCCATTTTCAAGTTTTGTAAATTTACATGTTGCTATGGTTTTATGTGACATTTTTAAGTTTCATGGAGTTTTGTGGCCTCTTGCTAAAGAATGTATAGCGCAGTGCAGCACCAGCATTCAAAGCTACTGTAGCAAAAGGAAAAATGTAATGTAGCGCAACAAACACCAGCATGCAAAGTATTACTGTAGCATTTCTGTAGCGTTCTCATTGTGTCACGATATTGACGCGTGCGAGTCACAACGTGTGGGAGCCATTGTTTGGGAAAATTTAACAGGCCTGGAGGGAACAAAGTTGTCAACGGGAAGGACCACAATGTAAATAATGTTATGTTAGATGTGAGGTATTATCTTATATCTAAATAAGATAGGGTTTGTATATGGCACATCTAGATGTCCCATAGTTATTGCAGATCTAAGTGACACAATCAAATATGGAAAGGAAAAGAAAAAGCAAAACGAAATTCCCATACGAATCTGCGCATAAGGTCAATGACATAGGACTTAGATGTGCAATTGTTATGGCACATCTAGATGTGCTTTAGCAAAACCGAATAAGATATTAGTCAGACCCAAAAACGCCTCCCTTCCCTTGACAGAGAACATCTTCTACCCATTCACTTCCCTAGAATCTGCCACCAGAGTGGATTTCTTGCCAAAACCAATGCGGAGCAACCCCTCCTCCATTTGATCGGAATTGATCTCATCTGAAATTCCGCTGATCAGCTACACCGTGCGCCTTTTCATCCCGAAATGTTTTTCGATCCACGGATCGTCGGAGGATTTGCTTTTGACCTGGCCTTGATTTCGCTTCACTCCTGGGCACTGATGGCCCCTAAGTGTGGCCACCCCCGTACGGGCGTCTCCTCCCGCCGGTGTCAGCGCCACCATCTCACCCACTTTCCCTCTCCGTCTCCGCCAGATCGATGGAGGCCCTTTTTTTTTGCAAAACCGCCTCCTGTCTTCACTAGTAAAGGTTGCGCCAGCTCTGGCTTTTAGGCGTTGTACTACTTCATTTCACGTGTCTAAAAGAAGTAGTTCATTTCATGGTACTAGAAGTTGAAGGTGGTCCCCGCAAGAAAAGTACAAGAAGAAAATAACATGAACGTAGATAGTCTGGCTGCCACGACCCAGGCCCAGGCCCAGCCCCGCGAAGACGCGGGATGGAAGACTCTGCCCGCACGCTGCTGTCCTTACGAAAGTGAAAGAGAAAAGTATACAACATGATTGGTTCGATGCCAAAAGTTAACATGGTAATATTTGGCAAATGCCAAATGTTGGCTAGTGATTGGTTGGCTATCAATTTTTTTTCTCAACCTCATAAAAAGTTGCCAAATGAAAGTTGTCAACATTTAGCAACTTTTGATTTTGCCAAATGTTGGCTTGCCAAATATTGGCAATGTCAATTGTTGGCATCAAACCAATTATGCTCATAGCCCCCCCCCCTCCTCGCCCAAATCCTCCCTTGCGGATCAATTTCCCCCGGGCACTGATACGCGCCGGCGCGCCGGCCCAAATTTGGGCCGGTCGCACCGCAGCCCTTCGATCCCGTGCATGTAAACCGTTCGATCTGCTCGTTTTGCCCACCGTTTCTTTCAGCCTTCACATCCCTCGCTAAGAAAACATGGCGGCGCCCCTGTCTCCTCCCGCGCCCAGCATCGCGTGCTGCCGCCCTCATCGGGTTGTCGTGCCGTCGATGCTCGCCGCCGCCGCTCACCGTCGAAGCTCGCCGCCGCCGCTCGCCGTCGCGGCTCGCCGCCGTCAATCACAAAAAAGCCACACTAGAAGCTTTTCGTCCCCGTCCCTGCATCCATGGTAGCCCCACCATGGCGTTGGCCGCAAAACCGTTCCTCGCCGGTGCCGCCGATGCCCGGTTGCAGCATTAATATGGTGACACGGTGTCGCTCGCAGCCAAAGCCGGTGGTAGCAAAAAATTAGCCCAGTTCCAGCAAAACAAAACGATGGTGGTAGCAAAAAAACGTTGGTTCCAGCACAAGCCCCACATGGTTGTAGCAAAAATAGGTGCTAGTTCCAGCAGAACAAAAAGCCGATTGTAGCAAAAAAAAGGTTGTTCTAGCAAAAATCCAAAGATGATGGTAGCAAAAAAAGATCCGTTTGTAGCAAACGAAAGTGGCTGGTTCCAGCAAAATTCAAAGACCGTGGTAGCAAAAATGAATGCTAATTCCAGGAAATTTGATGTAGCAAAAGAACATGGCAGCTACGGCACCACCATCCTCTAAATTTGCAGCAAAATTGCAGAAGGTTCCAGCAAAAATAGAAGTGGTTCCAGCAAAAAAGAAATGATGCAGCAAAAAACTGATGGCGGTCACCGCCGTCGCCTCCCATCACCATCCTCGCCGGTTGAAGCAAATCTCCCAGCCGGTCTCCAACACCTCACCTCGTCGGCACCGCAACCATGACCTCCCGCTTGCCTCGCGTGGTGGCGCGTGCCTCCCAAAATAGCGCCCACGCGTGATGGCCGTCAGGTGGGGGGGGGGGAGGGGGTGCTGTTGACGCGGGATGGCTGTCGGGCAGTTTGGGCCGGAATCGATGGCAGTCACTGCCGAGAGGGAGGTCACAGGGAAGAAGATGAGCGCGGTGGAATGAATGAATGAATGGGTAAGGACGCTTCCAGGTGAAAGGATAAGGAAAGGCTTTAAGCGATGAGTGTGTGGGCCTGCTGCCAGCTTGGACGTGACCGGCGGAGTTTCAGCTGGTCGACCGGTTTCAAGTGTTTCCTATTTCCCTCTCAATTGTAAGACCAGATAAATCACCCCCTCAACTTTCTGAAACCGGATCAATTAGACCCCAAGGTAGTTTTGGACAAAATTTAGGCGGTTTTTTATCGGGCAGCGCTGACTGGACATGATGACATGTCAAACAATATATCAGGTAGTTTTCTTGGGAGGAGGAGCTCATGTGCACTCTTCTTTTCCTTTCCTTTTTGCTCCATCGACTGGCTGCCATCACCGCCCTCCCCACCCTACGGCAGTCTTGCCGCCGTCCCCGCCCTCGGCAGTATCGACTGCTCCATCGACAGTCTCGTCACCGTCCCCACCCTCCGGCGTCATAGCATTAGGTGATTCATATGGTCGGTTGATTACTCCCCCCCCATGATCGCGCAGCTGTGTAACAGCAGGACACCTGGCAATAGATTTGGTTTTGGACGCCTGGACTGTCCTGGTTTTCGATGCCTGCAGCTGTCCTTCTAATCGAGCAGTTGTTGATTAGATGAAACATGGGAAATAAAGCTTGAACTTTTGACAATAAAACAGGGGAAATTGCCTTATCTGTCACAAATCTAGTGCCTTATATATGCCTATATTGAGAAGAGAGGAAAGATTGAACTTTTTTGTGTAGTTGTATAAAGTTTGAATTTTTGTGTACTGTTGTAAATATTGATTTTTTTGTTTGTACATTGGGTGTTGAGGAGGCATCAGATCCAGAGGAAAGTTTTCTTGTTTCAATGCACTATTTTGGCAAGTTTGAGATAGTGAATGGCTACAACAAGAACCCCCTACGGCAACGCATCATTGCGTTGGCAGGTCCATATAAGCGTTGGTAAGGTCAACACCAATGGATTTGTATGCATTGTCGTTGGTGGCGTTGCAAGGGTCTACAACAACGTAAATGCATCCGTTGGTAAACGGCCTGAATAAGTGTTGTAAGATAGCAACGTATAGAGTTAGAGCCCAACAACGGTTCACATGCGTTGGTGGCTACCCAACAGAACATGATTATAAATGAGTACTACAATACTAGTGCATTCCATAAAAAATACATGATATTTATACATCAGCGTCCAGAATTAGACAATATCGGTATTGCACAAGGGACACAGTATAATAAACAGAAATTTCTCATATATTAAATCAACTTGGTTGCATTACAAAGTACACCATACAAAAATTACAAGATGTGAAACTAGTAGTAATCTCATTCTTGACCTTGCAGCCAACGTGTCAGCCATTCTGAAACATAATGATCGAAATATTGACACCAAAAATATCCGAAACATAATGATTGAAACATTGGCACTGGAAATGGCATTCTAAGGCATAATGTGAAACTATCTAGTAGCACCCCTATTCTTGACCTTGCAACCAACATCTGAGCCATGCGTCATCGAATATTGCAATCTACAACAAAGAAATTAAATAGGTTAATAGGGCAGAAAAATTGAAAGGAGGAGCAACATAGAAAGTTGAAGAAATGTGATAATTAATCTTGCTGCGTGACTAATAATTTTGACCTTTTTTGTAGTTGTAGAAACTAATAAGATTCTGCTAATATAGCATCAGCTCACAATACCATGAATTCATTACCAAGTTTAACAACATCAACTTTAGCTTTATATTCGGGGTTGATCCTTTGGATTGAAGTAAAAGCAGGGTTCTTGTTCGGATTTATCCAGTATCACATTTGTAGCTAATAATAGTCATTTTAGCTCAGTAAACTAACTCAGCTAATTTCATTATTAAGTTTCACCATGTTACTAGAAACAAAGTGTTTTATAGGGGTTGGGGATTGTAAGGCAGGCATACAGTAGTTGATGAATTGTTTTACCTAATCTAGCCGCAAAGAGTCTTATCTCACATAAGCAGTACGACCATTTTCACATGCAAGAAAAGTGTTCGCTTGTACAAATTATGTGAAAAAAGAGAGAAACATGTGCAAGATAATAAAATATAGTCAAGTATGCTATTAATACTCCAAAATTTCCATTCAAACTGGTGAAGAATCATTCACGCAATATGGAACTACCATCAGAAAATACCTCCTAGTAAATCCAGCTTGGCACTAGTAGTCTTTTATGTTTTAGCGCCAACAACATCGACTTGGAACAATCGAGCCTCTGTAACCTGGTGATTTGGCATATGTATTAGTAATCTATGTTCGGTTTTGCCCACAGAATCAAACATCAAAATAGCTGTACACATGTGCATGAAAAACTTTAACGTACTCTTTCTTCTTTTATATCAAAACTCTTACATGACCTTGTTCTAATATGGAAAAAAAACTTGCACGACCTGGTTACACGATATGACCAGCTACATGGCCGAAACAATCTAAAGCTGCTCGTACTTATAGCATTTAAAACGACTCAGACTCCAGCGCCCTTTCCTAGACTAGTAAAGCATGCTAACTACAAGATATGATAGTACAGCATGTAGGCAGCTAGCTATGCAAACTCATTGAATCATATATGGACTACGACCCACCCAAGAAGACAAATGCTTATGACATGCAAACCAGACATGTTGGAAAACTAACTAATCACCCTAATCAAATTAGACTCAAACTTGGCTAGTTAAACAAGCAGAGACTCCTACTAAACTACTTGAAATTATTCTAGCAATTTAGAAGACCACAACATTCATGCAAACTAAGTAGTGCCAGCGTATTAGTATATGCCAACATTTACTAAGTAGGATTGGCTTTCTTAGTTCACTTGTTTACCGAGAATGTTGAAACTTAGAGCAGTTCCAGTACGTTCATCTTTGTCACAATGGTTGCTGGATGCTGAAACTGTTGGCCCGAGTAGGTAGAGGAGAAGGTCCTAAGTATTACAGAGAAGAGGAAATCCTAGTCAGATCCAATAGTTTGGGATCAGTGAATTCGACATACCTGACACACTCGCACAGTCGCCGCATCTGATCGCTTAGCTGTCTGTTTATGGTTGTATCATCCAACCACCGTAGTGTGCCCTGTATGTCAGGGAAGGAGAGTGCACAAGAGGAATACTTTTCATGTTTACGTTCTTGGATGAAACAAGTACATGCTCATCGTGTTAACAGTTTAAGAAGAATATATTACAAACAAGATAAGATGTGAGAGGAACCTGGCCAAGAGTTTGTGTGCTGACCAATCATGCATCATTCTAGTATTTGGAAATATCTGTGGCTCCCCACGAAATACAAAACTAGTACAGAGATTGCAGGAATTCAGAAGTACCTATATTTCCAAAAAAGAGCACTAAACTCGATTTAGAGGTGAGATTTCAACAATATGAGTCATATACATGTGACGAGAATACCAAGGTATGATGTTCTTGTATCGCACCTTCAAATTTTTTCAATTATTTAACAATTTATATTGGATAACATGAGTGTAAGAATGATTTCCATCTGAGCTTTTGCATAAACTTCGAGATTGTAGTGTGCACATTTTAACTGAATAAGAAACTGAAACTAATATAACTTTTTGCCAGGGGAAAACAAATATTACATCAACCAAAAAAAAGAATAAGATACAAATTCATGTTTTCCTTACTGTAACATGAACTAGCGAAAGGATCCTCACCATGCTATAAACAAATAACTTGAATAATTCTTCAGGCTTCTTCTGCATGGATTTCTCCTGATTGTAATGCATAAGTGTTGTACATCGATCTGTTAAGAAACAGCAGAAGCACACACTTAGTAAAAGACAATGTCAGAACCTGTGAGTGTAGATGGAGCAAAGGGTTATAGAATAAAGACAAATAATTGGACAGACCGATGCGAGTGGGACTTATTTATTTAGTATATTGTACATGTGACACCAAGTAAACAACGATTCAGCCTATTGAGATGGGGATTCTCCATTTGAAATAATCATGCCAGTATCATGGACCCATAATTGCACTGACATGTTGATTTTTGTAGTAATGTTCTTCAGTGACATACATGGTCACATATGATATATCGCTGATCGACTATCTCACTCCAATTGGAACTAAGTTGATCTCTTTTTATAAGAAAAAACTGCGCTGATCTTTGAACAGGTCATGCTACATGCTAGTATGTAATGATTAATTTCACTTGAAAAAATACTTAATTATCCATCGATCCATCTAAATAGGAGGAGGAAACTCTAACCATAACGCATAACAGAGTACTCATCCAGAATTAGTACAGATCAACACATGGTGAATCACATCTAATCAAATAAACACCAGAACCAGAAACGTCAACACCGGAGTTGAGGTAGAAGAGGCGGAATACCAACGTCAAGCTCGAGCGTGTAAACACCAGAACCAGAAACGTCAACACCGGAGTTGAGGTAGAAGAGGCGGAATACCAACGTCAAGCTCGAGCGTGCTGCCGCGCGTGAGGTGAGGCAGGGCCGCAGGGGTAGTGGGTCGATAAACCGGAGCTGCCGGAGCCACGCCGGCGACGCGTGGCGGCTAGGGTTGTTGCGTGCCACGCGTGCAGGGGCGCGGTGGCCTCAGGCGAAGGAACAGAGGAGAACATAGATGGAGTGGGGCAGAACGGTGAGCAGTGGGTTGGAGTCCGCTGGAGCTTCCTGGGATCGGAGTTGGCGGCGACAACGCTGTGGTGCGAGAGAGACAGAGGAATCAGGGGGAGAGAGGTGGCCGGGTGGGGAAAAATGGATTTTCGTTTGTGTGATTTGGATGGAGGGGCTGCAAATAAGGTGAGGTGGGTACGGGGAGGTTAGCCCTTCGTGGGGAGATGGGGGTGGATCCCAACAACACATATGTTAAGATCGTTGCTAAATATGCGTTGGTGTATGGGGTATTTGTTGTAGTATATAATGATGGACTCATAGCTAGGCTATTTGTGGACAGAAGCAAATTGGGTTATCAAGAGTTATTACTACATTCAAAATATATGTACCAGGTGGAAAGAGGGCACTGCAAGGGCAAATTCAGTTATAAAATGCACTGGCTTGTTCCAGGAAAAACATTGAGGGATGGTTTGTTCTTTCTCGATGATGATGCAACTGTTGAGAAGATGGTGCATGCAGGTCCAGATGGGGAATATGCAGAGATCTTTGTGGAGAAACAAATGGAGCTGAAACATACAAGACATGAGGTACTACAAGTTGTAGTTGCTGAAACACTCTAATCATAGATGTAGCAAGTTTGCTTAGGACAGAGAAAGGGGGAAAACCTGAAGTGTACAACATGATATATGGTCATTGCTTAAATCCATTGTAGGGAGGGGGAGCTGGACCATTTCACCTAATCCAAAACTTCACCCCCCTGGTCACATAAGTTTGCCAGGAAGGCCAAAAAACAGAAAGGAGGAGAGAGGAAAGGGGGAAAAACTAAAGGAACTAAGATGAGCAAAGTTGGTGGTCAGATCACATGTAGTGCTTGCAAAAGGATTGGCCACAATAGAAGCAATTGCAAAAACAATGAAGCAGGAAAGCATCATGGCAATGCACACTTGGTGAGAGAATCTACGAAGAGAAATAAACATGATAAGGAGGTGTTTGAAGCTCTTCAAACTAAAAAGGCTACGAAAACAGACAGACCTATGGTGTTGAAATATATGTTCGCAATTTAAATGTAGTGTTTGAATTAGTTTGCCACATTCTATATCTGAAATTGTTTATTTCAGGCTACTTCTCAAGTAATTGCTACTGACTTGAAATGTAAGGTAGTGGTTGTTCAATCCACACCTATGAAGTTGCAGATA
Source organism: Aegilops tauschii subsp. strangulata (assembly GCF_002575655.3). Taxonomy (NCBI): domain Eukaryota; kingdom Viridiplantae; phylum Streptophyta; class Magnoliopsida; order Poales; family Poaceae; genus Aegilops; species Aegilops tauschii. The sequence continues at coordinate 583,700,814 of NC_053041.3, forward strand.
AGGAGAAAGTCTGGAGCCCTCAAGATATCTGAGCCCAAGCAGAGCTCTCAAACTGCCTCTCAACCTAACTCACAGTCGAGCTCATAACCAGCCCTACCAAAGCACTGTGTATTCAGTCTTGTTGCATACAAGGAAGCACTGAATAGCAAAAAATGCCCATCTATTTGAGTAGTTTTGGAGGCCAGTTATGAGTAGATCTTATGCTCTGAATTGTACCTGAATTATCAACTTCTGAATGTGGCATGAATGTTTCTATTTTTGGACTGAATGTAACTGGTTACTGCATATAACTGAAACTCACATTACATGGTGTACATAGTTCTGCATACTAACATAGCATTGACATTGATCTTACTGAAACTGACTGACACTGATGCTTACATAACATTGACACTGACATGGCATTGACACTGAATTACTAAACAGGTAAGGAAATACTAAACACTGACATGCTTCGCTCCTCTTGATGCGCTCATACATCTTCATCTTCATCTTCCTATTGACATGATAGAAATATGCCCTAGAGGGCAATAATAAAATGGTTATTATTATATTTCCTTAATCATGATAAAGGTTTATTATTCATGCTAGAATTGTATTGACCGGAAACTTAAATACATGTGTGGATACATAAATAAATACCGTGTCCCTAGTGAGCCTCTACTAGACTAGCTCGTTGATCAAAGATGGTTAATGTTTCCTAACCATATACATGAGTTGTCATTTCATAATGGGATCACATCATTAGGAGAATAATGTGATGGACAAGACCCAACCGTTAGCATAGCATATGATCGTTCAGTTTATTGCTACTGCTTTCTTAATGTCAAATACATGTTTCTTCGACCATGAGATCATGCAACTCACGGATACCAGAGGAATACCTTGTGTGCTATCAAACATCACAACGTAAATGGGTGATCATAAAGATGCTCTACAGGTATCTCCGAAGGTGTCTGTTGGGTTGGCATGGATCGAGACTGGGATTTGTCACTCCGTGTGACGGAGAGGTATCTTTGGGCCCTCTCGGTAATACACATCACAAGAAGCTTGCAAGCAAAGTGACTAAGGAGTTAGTTGCAAGATGATGTATTACGGAACAAGTAAAGATACTTGTCAATAACAAGATTGAAGTAGGTATAGAGATACCGACGATCGAATCTCGGACAAGTAACATACCGTCAGACAAAGGGAATTACGTATGTTGTCATAAAGGTTCAACCGATAAAGATCTTCGTGGAATATGTAGGAATCAATATGGGCATCCAGGTCCCACTGTTTGTTATTTACCGGAGAGGTGTCTCGGTCATGACTACATAATTCCCGGACCCGCAGGGTCGCACGCTTAACGTTCATTGACGCTAGAGTAGTATTGGGATATTTGATGAGTGGTAACCAAATGTTGTTCGGAGTCCCGGATGACACCCCGGACATCACAAGGAGTCTCCGAATGGTTGAGAGGTAGTCATATTTTGGGTTCCGGAAAAAGTTGCAGTTTTTTCGGTATTGTACCGGGAAGCTTCCAGAAGGTTCCGAAGGATTCCGGAGGGGTCCGGAAGTCCACAAGTTGGTCCAGCACGACTCAAGGGCTAGCATGGGCTGCGGGGAGGCGCCCTGGCCTTATTGGGCTAGGCGCACCAAGTCCTCAAAAGCCCATGTGGCTAGGGAAGCCAAAAAAGGAAGGAATCCTAGTAGAGATACACTATAAAAAAAGACACATCCGTGACATTTTGGCCGAACGAAAAAATTTTCTGTCATGCTTATGACACTTCTATGACGATAACTGTGACAAAGCCCGGTATCATCATAGATGTTATGGGCCCCTACTTCTATGACAAAAAATCATGACAGAAAATAGGATTTTCGTCCTAGGCGGGCAGAGACGCACCTGCATGACATTCTTTGGGCCATCCATGACGGAAAAAATCGTGGCATAAGCAAGGGCGAGGAAAAATTCGGGGAATTCCCGGTTATGATGGGTAGTCGGGGCCGAGCGATGCACGAAGGTTTGCGCGTTTCTCTCGTGCACGTACGCGCGTGCGAGGCGTTGGTCTCGAACTGAACCCGAGCAAAGCGTTCGCCTACTGAACCCGAGCGATTGCACTGCAGGCTACACGTTATTGAACCGAGCGATCGATTGATCTGGCTGTTAACTGAACCCGAGCGATTCCTTGCTACTGCTGCTAACTGAAGCCGATCAAACCTGCTGCCTCTTGAGGAACAGTGAGCGTCGTTGGGGGGTTGGATAAACAGTTCCTGATGGGGGTTGGATGAACAAGACCCTGTGGTAGTAGAGGCCGTTGCCGCTGGATGAACAGGACCCCAATCGAGCCGGTTGGGGTGGATGAATAGGACCCCATGGAGGGCTGGATGAATAGCAGTCGGTGGAGGGCTGGTTAAACAGCAGCCAGTGGAGGGTTGGATGAACAGTAGCCCGTGGAGGGTTGGTTGAACAAGACCCCATGGAGAGGGCTGGTTGAACAGTAGCCGGTGGAGGCTATTTGAACAGGACCCCGTGGTGAATAGTAGCCGGTGGAGGCTGGAGGAAGTCGACGGTGGATGAACAGTAGTAGGTGGAGGCTGGAGGAAGTCGACGATGGATGAACAGTAGCCCGTGGAGGCTGGAGGAAGTCGACGGTGGATGAACAATAGCCCGTGGAGGCTGGAGCGAGGCAGTAGAAGGTGGATAAACAGTAGCCCGTGGAGTCCCATTTTGCGGTACGCCGCACCCCTCTCGATGAACATGACCCTCGTTTGGACCGTAGGCGCTCCAACACAAGTCTGTTTCCTGCGTTTTGTGGTACGCCACACCCCTCCTGATCAACAGGACCCCGTTTTGCGATACGCCAGACCCCTCCCGGTGAACAGGATCCCGTTTCTTGACCATAGGCGGTCGAACACAAGGCCGTTTCCTCCGTTCTGCGGTACGCCAGGCCTCGTTTCGGCTGTTCCGTCCAAGTCGGTTGGCTCCTGATGAACACGACGCATTCTGTTGCCTTCCGATGAACACGACGACGCAGTTTCTCCATTCTGACCCAGCCGGTTGGCTGCCGATGAACAGGACACCGTCGCTGCTCTCCGCTGGCTCTCCATGTACACAAGCCCTGGCCGTACGTATGCGCGAGTCGGCGTTCGAGACCTCGCCCGTATGTACGTACATGGCCGTATTTACTTTCTTGCACCCTGGCTGTACGTACGTGTACATGATATTGATGGGACTGCGTGACATGCTACGTCCGTGCCTCTACTACGACACGTGCCCTTCCTTACTCAGCCACGATTCATCGCTGCAGCTAGCAGACAGACCGATCAACCAGTATGTACGTACACGTTCGCGACCAGAATGACAATGCTAGGTACGCTTCGACCAGGTGGGTCCTGACTATCAGGGAGGATAAGGAGGCACTTCCTTGTGTGCGAAGTTATTGCTGGTGGGTCCCAGCTGTCAGGGGGAGAATCATTTTTTGCCCGTAATATGGACGCACTTCCTTGCGTGCGAAGATGTAGCTGGTGGGTCCCAGCAGTCAGGGGGGAATTTTTTTCGTGAAATACGGTGGTCCGTCCGGTGGGTCCCTGCTGTCAGGTGGAGGAATCATTATTTTGCGCGTAATAAGGAGGTACTACCTTGCTGCGGTCGTGGACCCAGCTGTCAGCCTCTCCACGTATAGTACTCTTCCGATGGAAGTCTGTTCCTTGACCACATTGACCACGCCGCGTCGAGAGCACCAAAGCAGTGGACGACAGCGAGGCCTAGGGAGGGGACGACGCAGAGCTGGGGAAGACACGACAGTGGATGCCCACGCGAAGAGGAGTACGAGGGTTGACTGGTTCGGCTGCGGTGCGAGGCAGCCATCGCCGTAAAATAACAGGGGTTGTGGGTGAGTGGAGGGATGGCCTAGACAGAGGTTAGAGTAGGGTGGGGTGGTGAGGCTTGCGCCGCAGCAGAGCCGGCCACGGGAGGCAGGAGCAGGCGGCACGACCGGCGCTGGTTTGGGCGGCTGGAGCAAGAAGACCAGAGGTTGAAGAAGCACTACGGCCGTTGGATGGACATCGTACGGTCACTAGAGCTAGAATCGTTCATATTGACTAAGTTGACAAAGCTCTCTATCCGCGTCAACTTAGTAGGCCCACAAGTCAGCCTCCCACTGTGGTGGGTCACAACTAGCAGGGGGAGTATTCATTTTTTTGTGCGTAATAAGGAGGCACTTCCTTGCGTGCGAAGAGAGCTGTCAGCGGGGGAACGTTTTTTCACGAAATAAAGAGGCCCTTCCGGTGGGTCCCAGCAGTCAGGTAGAGGAATCATTATTTTGCGTGTAATAAGGAGGCATTTCCTTGCGTGTGGTTGTGGACCCAGCTGTCAACCTCTCCACGTACAGTCCACTTCCGATGGATGTCGTTCGTTGACCACGTTGACCATGCCGCATCGAGAGCACCAGGGCGGTGGACGACGGCGAGGCCTGGAAGGGGACGACGCGGAGCGGGGGAAGACGCGACACTGGATGCCCACGCGGAGAGGAGTATGAGGGTTGACTAGTTCGTCTGCCGTCGCCGGAGAATAACAGTAGGTGTGGGTGAGTAGAGGGATGGCTAGGCCAGCGGCGGGAGTAGGTGGGGGCGATGAGGCCTGCGCGGCAGCACAGCCGACCACGGGAGGAGAGAGCAGGCAGTCCCGCCGGCGCTTGTTTGAGCGACTGGAGCAGGAAGAGCAGAGATTGAAGAAGCACAACGGCCATTGGATGGACATCCAATAGTCACTGCTCTCGTTCGTTGACTAAGTTGACACGGCGTAGCGTGTGCGTCAACCTTTTTTTTAGGAAAGCATATGCGTCAACCTATAGTAGGCGCACAAGTCAGCCTCAAATATGTGGAAAACAACATACAACCTATCTGCCATTATTTCTAATAAATTGCCCATTTGCTAATTCTTAAGGTTTTTTTGGAGCCCATATTCTTTTTGTTAGCATTACAGCCCATATTGTGGCCACGGTTAAAAAATTATATGAAATTTTGCATATTTCGGTGCGGTCCGAACTGTTTTTAATCTCGAAATGCCGAGTCACATTCCAACTAATTTTAAAAATAAATTTATATCAATATAAAATCCAAATAATTGTCCACGCATAAAAATCAATGGAATTTAAAATCTTGAAATGAAAAAAAATAAATTTGAAACTAATTGCCTGTTTGATGTGTTTTAAAAATGTACAACCCATTTCTCATTACTAATAGCCCATTTTCTGAGCAAGCCGAATGAACCTCTCCTTGTCTTCAAAGATTTGCAGCCCAGCAGGGCTGACAAAGTAAGTAGGCCTCGGTTGGGTATTCTGCAAAAGAACAAAAAAACCGGGCTTGCCATTTTCAGAAAGAAAGAAAACCACTGGGTTGGTGTTATGGTAAACATAAAAGAAAAGGCGAGCTGTTGGGTCCCTGGTGTCAGCCGCTCGTTGTGCAATTCTCTCGTTTATTGACTACGTTGACAATGTCATGAGACCCACATGTCAGAAATCCATTAGGAGGAACCATTTTTTGGATTGAAATAAGGAGGCACTTGCTTGCGTACTGCCATGACCCTGGTGGGTCCCAGCTGTCATCCTCTCCACGTACAATCATCTCCTGATTGTTTACGCGTCAACCTAGTAGGCCCACAAATCAGCCTCTAAACCCGTGGCGGACAAATACAACACATTTAGAAAAATAACAGCCCATTCCATACGTTCAAACGGAAAGTTCAACATTGAGAGCAAAGTAACAGGTCTGATCTAGATATAGAGTACCGAACTTCCACGTTGACAACCATCATAGCCAAGTTAACTATCTACTCCCAGTAATACTCTAGTAGTGTACAAGTACTAACTTACTCTTAGCTAACTAGACGATGCCGACCGCCATTGATACGTCTCCAACGTATCTATAATTTTTGATTGTTCCATGCTATTATATTATCTGTTTTGGATGTTTAATGGGCTTTAATATGCTCTTTTATATTATTTTTGGGACTAACCTATTAACCGAAGGCCCGGTGCCAGTTTCTATTTTTTTTGCCTATTTAGTGTTTTGCAGAAAAGGAATACCAAACGGAATCCAAACAGAATGAAACCTTCGCGATTATCTTTCTTGGAACAAACGCAATCCAGAAGACTTGGAGTTGAAGTATGGAACTCCGCGGGGCGGCCACGAGGCAGGAGGGCACGCCTAGGGGGTAGGCGCGCCCCCACCCTCGTGCGCCCCACGGAGCTCCACCGACGTACTTCTTTCGCCTATATATACTCTTATACCCTAAAAACATCAGGGGGAGCCACGAAACCACTTTTCCACTGCCTCAACCTTCTGTACTCGTGAGATCCCATCTTGGGGCCATTTCTGGCGATCTGCCGGAGGGGGAATAGATCACGGAGGGCTTCTACATCAACACCATAGGCTCTCCGATGAAGCGTGAGTAGTTTACCACAGACCTTCGTGTCCATAGTTATTAGCTAGATGGCTTCTTCTCTCTCTTTGGTTCTCAATACAAAGTTCTCCTCGATACTCTTGGAGATCTATTCGATGTAATACTTTTTTGCGATGTGTTTGCTGAGATCCGATGAATTGTGGATTTATGATCAAGATTATCTATGAATAATATTTGGTTCTTCTCTGAATTCTTATTTGCATGATTTGATATCTTTGCAAGTCTCTTTGAATTATTGGTTTAATTTGGCCTACTAGATTGATCTTTCTTGCAATGGGAGAAGTGCTTAGCTTTGGGTTCAATCTTGCGGTGTCCTTTCCCAGTGACAGTAGGGGCAGCAAGGCACATATTGTATTGTTGCCATTGAGGATAAAAAGATGGGGTTTATATCATATTGCTTGAGTTTATCCCTCTACATCATGTCATCTTGCTTAATGCATTACTCTGTTCTTATGAACTTAATACTCTAGATGCATGCTGGATAGCGGTCGATGTGTGGAGTAATAGTAGTAGATGCAGAATCGTTTCGGTCTACTTGACACGGACGTGATGCCTATATTCATGATCATTGCCTAGATATTCTCGTAACTATGCACTTTTCTATCAATTGCTCGGCAGTAATTTGTTCACCCACCGTAATATATGCTATCTTGAGAGAAGCCACTAGTGAAACCTATGGCCCCTGGGTATCTTTCTTATTATATTGCATCTCTTTTAATTACATCACTTCTCGTTTTACTATTTTGCAATCTTTACTTTCCAATCTATACAACAAAAATACCAAAAATATTTATCTTATTATCTTTATTAGATCTCACTTTTGCGAGTGACCGTGAAGGGATTGACAACCCCTTTATCGCGTTGGTTGCAAGGTTCTTGATTGTTTGTGCAGGTACTAGGTGACTTGCATGTAATCTCCTACTGGATTGATACCTTGGTTCTCAAAGACTAAGGGAAATACGTACGCTACTTTGCTGCATCACCCTTTCCTCTTCAAGGGAAAACCAATGCATGCTCAAGAGGTAGCAAGAAGGATTTCTGGCGCCGTTGCCGGGGAGATCTACGTCAAGTCAAGACATACCAAGTACCCATCATAAACTCTTCTCCCTCGCATTACATTATTTGCCATTCGCCGCTCGTTTTCCTCTCCCCCACTTCTAAAACGATCTTAAAAAACCTTTGTCTTTCTATCACCATGGCCGAACCAAAAGGGGCTAAGGGTTTTCTCCCGGGTTTTAATACTTTGGATAGTTCCTCTGTCCTTTCTAAGCCCATAAATAATGATGCTATGGAAAGACCTACCGGGGTTATCAATGAGAGTTTGAATAATTTTGATGAAGATGACCCCGGAATTTTCCGTTATTTGCTTGATGAAACTTTGAAAAATGCTTGGGATAGGCTATTAATACTACAAAAAAAAGACACATCCGTGACATTTTGGGCCGAACGAATTTTTTTCCTGTCATACTTATGACACTTCTATGACGATAATTGTGACAAAACCCGATATCATCATAGATGTGGTGGGCTCCTACTTCTATGACAAAAAATCATGACAGAAAATGGGCTTTTCGTCCTGGGCGGGCCGGAGACGCAGCTGCATGACATTCTTTGGGCCGTCCATGACGGAAAAAACCATGGTAGAAGCGAGGGCGAGGAATTTTTTGGGGATTTCCCGGTTACGGTGGGTGGTCGGGGGCCGAGCGATGCGCGTTTCTCTTGTACACGTACGCGCGTGTGTGCGAGGCGTTGGGCTCTAACTGAACCCGAGCGATTGCACTAGCTACGTTACTGAACCGGAGTGATTCCTTCGCTACTGCTGCTAACTGAAGACGATCGATGCTACCTCTGGATGAACAGTGAGCGTTGCTCGGGGGGTTTGGATGAACAGTTCCCGGTGGGGGTGGATGAATAGGACCCCGTGGTGTTGCCTCTGGATGAACAGGACCCCGATCGATCGAGCCGGTTGGGGCTGGATGAACAGGACCCCGTGGAGGGCTGGATGAACAGGATGACCTCGTGGAGGGCTGGATGAACAGGATGACCTTGTGGAGGGCTGGATGAACAGTAGATGGTGGAGGGCTGGATGAACAGTAGCCCGTGGAGGGGTGGTTGAACAGGAGCCCGTAGAAAGGGCTGGTTGAACAGTAGCCGGTAGAGTAGCGCGCGATGGAGGCTGGATGAACAGGAGCCCGTGGATGAACAGTCGCAGGTGGAGGCTGGAGGAGGTCGACGATGGATGAACAGTAGCCCGTGGAGGCTGGAGGGGGTCGACGGTGGAGATGAACAGTATCCCGTGGAGTCCCGTTTTGCGGTACGCCACACCCCTCCCGATGAACATGACCCCCGTTTCGACCGTATCGCTCCAACACAAGTCCGTTTCCTTTGTTTTGCGGTACGCCACACCCCTCCCGATCAACAGGACCCCGTTTTGATCGTACACTACTAGGGAAAAGCTTATAGGTAGACGCTTACTAGTAGTGAGGGTTTATACCCCTCGCTGCTGCTACTTACTAGTAGCGCGGGTTTATAGCCCTTGCTACTTCTATGTTGATAGTAGTAGCATGGGTTTATAACCCTCGCTACTACTAAGTGGTCTCTGTCGTGCCCCCCGGGACATGCCATAGTAGTAGCGAGGGTAAAAACCCGCGCTACTACTAAGTGGTCTCTACCGTGCCCACTCGGGACATGCCATAGTAGTAGCGAGGGTATAAACCCGCGCTACTACTATCGACCCACCAAGACATATGTACACATAGCGTGCGGAGGCCCAAATCCAAACCCACACTCTTCTGATTCCCCTTCTCCTCCCACTCGCCATTCCCTTCCTAACCCACCACCACTGTCGGCCTCGCACCTTGGCGCCACTCACAAATCCGGCGACCTCCTCTCGCAGACCCCTTCCCTCCCCTCCATCCCCCTTCTTCTCCGCAGTTGTAAGGATAGGGAAACCAGCAGAGCGTCGTCCACATGGCGGCGGCCAGATCCGCCATGGACGCAGCCACTTGCACCTCTTCGCCGGGTCAAGGGTCCCACGACAAGCAGCAACAGGTCACCGAGCTTCATCGAGGGTTTCGGGCGTCGTCTCCAACTTCGGCGGCCACCGGTGAGTTCCTCCTCCTCCTGCTCTCTATCTCTCTCTCCCTCTTTCTAATAATTTTCTCTTATTTTGTAGCAGTAGTAGACGAGAGGTGCGGGAACAAGTTGGGTGGGGAAGCACCATCACCACGAACAACTTCATCCCCTCGAGGACCAGTAGCAGCCATGAATGGAGAGGACGATGACGCCGAGCAGAAGCAGCCGCCATGGCTGGAATTATTATTTTTAATTCTCAATTAGTTAGTAGTAGCGCGGGGCCCTGACCCGAGCTACAACTAAGTAGTAGTAGCGTGAGTAGCAACCGCGCTACTGCTACTAGAAGTAGCAGTAGCACGGATACCACCCACGCTACTGCTAAAAGTTAGCTGTAGCGCCCTAGCAGTAGCGCAGGCCCCCGCGCTACTGCTAGCAATTACCCCGCGCTACTACTAGGGTTTTCCCTAGTAGTGGTAGGAGGTCCAACACAAGTCCGTTTCCTCCGTTTTGCGGTACGCCAGACCCCTCCCGATGAACAGGATCCCGTTTCGAATGTGGCCGGTCGAACACAAGGCCGTTTCCTCTGTTCTGCGGTACGCCAGGCCTCATTTCCATCGGCTGTTCCGTCCAAGCCCTCCCGATGAACACGACGACGCATTTCGTTCCGACGCAGCCGGTTAGCTCCCCATGAACATGACGACGACGCTGTTTCTCCGTTCCGACCCAGCCATGTACACGAGCCCTGGCCGTACGTATGCGCGAGTAGGCATTCGAGACCCCGCCCGTATGTACGTACGTGGCCGTATTTTCTTTCTTGCACACCGGCCGCTGTACGTATGTGTACATGCTACATGCACGCCTCTACATCGACGAGTATGTACGTACACGTTCGCGACTAGAATGACAACACTACGTACGCTTCGACCAGGTGGGTCCCGACTGTCAGGCACTTCCTTACGTGCGAAGATGTAGCTGGTGGGTCCCAGCAGTCAGGGGAGCGAATTGTTTATTTTGCCCGGACGCACTTCCTTGCGTGCGGAGATGTAGCTGGTAGGTCCCAGTAGTCAGGGGGGAAACATTTTTTTCGCGAAATATGGTTGCCCGTCCGGTGGGTCCCTGCTGTCAGGTGGAGGAATCATTATTTTCCGCGTAATAAGGAGGCACTTCCTTGCTGTGGCCGTGGACCCAGCTGTCAGCCTCTCCACGTACAGTCCACGTCCGATGGAAGCCGTTCCTTGACCACATTGACCACGCCGCGCCGAGAGCACCAGGGCGGTGGACGACGGCGAGGCCTAGGAAGGGGACGACGCGGAGCTGGGGAAGACGTGGCAGTGGATGCCCACGCATAGAGGAGTATGAGGGTTCACTGGTTCGCTGCGGTGTGAGGCTGCTGTCGCTGCAGAATAACAGGGGGTATGGGTGAGTAGAGGGATGGCTTGGCCAGCGGTGGGAGTAGTAGAGGGCGGTGAGGCCTCCACGGCATCGCAGCCGGCCACGGGAGGCAGGAGCACGAGGCACGACCGGCGAAGGTTTGGGCGGCTGGAGCAAGAAGACCAGAGGTTGAAGAAGCACTACCGCCGTTGGATGGACATCATACGGTCACTGAAGCTAGAATCGTGCATATTGACTAAGTTGACAAAGCCCTCCGTCCCAGTCAACTTAGTAGGCCCACAAGTCAGCCTCCCACTATACTAGGTCCCAGCTAGCAGGGGGAGTATTCATTTTTTTGTGCGTAATAAGGAGGCACTTCCTTCCGTGCGACGATATAGCTGGTGGGTCCGAGCTGTCAGCGGCGGTAACGTTCACGAAATACAGAGGCCCTTTCAGTGGGTCCTAGATGTCAGGTGGAGGAATCATTATTTTGTGCGTCATAAGGAGGCATTTCCTTGCGTGCGGCCGTGGACCCAGTTGTTAGCCTCTCCAGGTACAGTCCACTTTAGATGCATATCGGTCGTTGACCACGTTGACCAGGCCGCGCCGAGAGCACCAGGGCGATGGACGACGGCGAGGCCTAGGAAGGGAATGACACGGAGCCAGGGAAGACTCGACAGTTGTTTCCCACGCGGAGGGGAGTACGACTGTATGAGGGTTTACTGGTTCGTCTGCCGTCGCCGGAGAATAACAGCAGGTGTGGGTGAGTAGAGGGATGGCTAGGCTAGCGATGGGAGTACGGTGGGGCGGTGAGGCCTGCGCGGCAGCACGGCCGGCCGTGGGGAGGAGGGAGCAGGCAGTCCCGCCGGCGCTTGTTTGAGCGGTTGGAGGAGGAAGAGCAAAGATTGAAGAAGCATGACGACGGTTGGATGGACATCCAATAGTCACTGCTTGTGCGTCAACCTTTTTTTAGGAAAGCCTCAAATCTGTGGAAAGCAGCATACAGCCCATCTGCCATTATTTCTAATAATTTACAGCCCATTTGCTAATTCTTAAGGGTTTTTTTGGAGCCCATATTCTTTTTGTTAGCATTACAACCCATATTGTGGCCACGGTTAAAAAATTATACGAAATTTTGCATATTTCGGTGCAGTCTGAACCGTTTTTAATCCCGAAATTTCGAGTCACATTCAAACTGATTTAAAAAATAAATGTATATCAATATAAAATCCAACAAATTGTCCACGCATAAAAATCAATGCAATTTAAAATCTCGAAATGAAAATAAGAAATTTTAAACTAATTACCGGTTTGATGTGTTTTAAAAATGTACAACCCATTTCTCATTACTGATAGGCCATTTTCTCGGCCAGCCGAATGAAGCTCTCCTTGTCTTGAAAGATTTGCAGCCTAACAGGCCTGAGAAAGCGACTTACTTGGCAAATCACAAAAAAACTGGGCTAGCCATTTTCAGAAAGAAAAAAAAACTACTGGGCTGGTATGTGGTAAACATAAAAGAGAAGGCTATCTAGGGCAGGCCAGAGTGCCCCGCACAGCCCAGTTCACACCCTGCTTCCGTCTAAAAAACAAATTAGATAAATGCCACTCCAATTATGGCGGTTCATAAAAATGCCACTGCAATTTCCCAACTTTGAAAAATGCCACTGCAATTTTTGCAAACTTTGGAAAACGCCACTTCAATTTGCAAACTTTGAAAAACGCCACTCCAGATTTTGAAAAATGCCACTAGAAATGGCATGAAATGGCATTTTTAAAAGTTTGGAAATTGCTGTGGCATTTCTCGGAAACACCAGATTTGGAGTGGCATTTATCAAATTAACCCAAAACAAAAATAACTGGGCGAGCTGCTGGGTCCCTGGTGTCAGCCGCTCGTTGTGCAATTCTCTCGTTTATTGACTACGTTGACAATGGCATGGGACCCAGATGTTAGAAATCCATTAGGAGGAGCCATTTTTTGTATTGGCTTGAAATAAGGAGGCACTTGCTTGCGTACTGCTATGACCTTGGCGGGTCCCTGCTGTCATCCTCTCCACGTACAATCATCTCCTGATTGTGTACGCGTCAACTTGGTAGGCCCACAAGCCAGCCTCTAAACCCGTGGAAGATAAATACAACCCATTTACAAAAATAACAGCCCATTCCATACGTTCAAACAGAAAGTTCAACATTCAGAGCAAAGTAACAGGTCTGATCCACATATAGAGTACTGAACTTCCACGTTGACAACCATCATAGCCAAGTTAACTATCTACTCCCACTAATACTCTAGTAGCGTACAAGTACTAACTTACTCTTAGCTAACTAGACGATGCCGACCGCCATCTGCGGTACACGCTAAACACCGGCACCGGCGTCCTCCGCATCGCCTCAGACTTGCCAGAGGTACGATAGGGCGTGTTGCTCGCACACGTTGGCTCTTTCCATGCCAACGTGGTCCACCGAAGCTTCGACTTCTAAGCCGGAAACCCACTTGAAGAGCTGGTAGTAAAAATCGGCATTGCGAACGCGTGCGTGCCCGACAGCCTCCAGGGCTATTTGCCGGGCGCTGACCTCCATGTAGTCGGCCCAGTTGCGGGCGCTCTGCTCGCGACTCAGAGCGTCGGTGCGCTGCTGCTCCATGTCCCGCTGGCAGCGCAAATCGGCGATACGCTGCTCCTCCGCCAAGCGGTCGCGCTCCAACAACTCCTGCTCCTCCGCCAGGCGGTCGCGCTCCAACAAGTCCTCGATCTCCGCATTGCCATCTAAAGACCGATAGAATGCCTCTTCCCTTCGTCTGCCTTCCGGTGAAAAACCAAACACTAGTTCCGGCGGTGACCGCCTCCGGCCTCGCCTATCACGGACGGGCGGGGGCATGGCGGACGTGGCGAGAGCGAGGATAAGTGGCGAAGAACGTCGGGCCGGTGGGGGCTTATGAGGATAGGGAGAGTTGGGTCACGGTGCCACCGGAGAAGGCCGGGAAACAATACTTATAGGCGGAAGGTAGCGTGACGGTCATCGAAATTCAATGCATAAGCAGGCATGGCTTAGCACGCCAGCTTGCCGTGGAAAACTAGAGAAACTGAAATTATGACTGTGCCGTCCTGTCCCGTCTGTGCTGGGTCGCACGCCGGCATGACGGTCAAACGAGTGCACTCGAATCATCTCCCTCCTTGTCAATAATGATTCCACGGATTTAAAAGGCCCGCAATAATTAAAGCGCATCTTTTTTCGCATCAGTTAGCTGCCTTAATTATGTCCGGTTGCATGCAGGCACTCAGAATCCCTCGCAGCCAGTACGCGGAGCAGCATGCAACGAGTCGCAACCGAGGGCATTAGTTGATGAATTTTAGCTGGGAGATAAGGCATTTGCGAACGTTTTTGCTGGCAGTTTCTTCAGATTCGCATGGCATTTTCGTCAGAGCAGCTTGTCAGTTTCTTCAGAGGTAGGCATTTTTATTCAAAAAACTGCCACTTCGGATCTTGCGTCGCAAATAAAACTACCAGGAGTGCATTAGTAGGCTAGCTAGTGATCGATCAGTAACTTGTAAACACTGAGCGAACAGAAATAAGGAACCGTTAATTCATCTCAATGATTCACAGATCATATACAAATATGTAGCTCCAAAAGCAAAGATCAGCCACTTCGGATCTTGCGTCGCAACTAAAACCAACTAGTACGATTCCCATACATAAGATCAACATGTTAATGCATCTCAATGATTCACAGATCATATACAAATACGTAGCTCCAAAAGCAAAGATCTAGAAAAAACATCTGTTCTTCCTACTAACATGGATGCTTCTCTTGGCCAACATTCAGTACAGACTGAAAGACAAATTTGTTTGTGAAGTCTACAATTCCTCTTGCAAACGTAAGTGGTTTCACCAACAGCTGGAACCATGAGAATGAACCACACATGATGGAGGAACATCCACTGCAATATGATTTGGTCTTCTCTCGATCACACGGCGAGACTATTTTCGGAATACAAACTTTAACTTAGGCAAAATGATGCCCATTGTATAATCAGACCAAAGCAATGAAGCACCTAGTGTTGGCCAATAAATAGTACAATACTACTTTTTTGCAGTCCATGAAGTGACTATCCAATCTTTCTGTGTCTATTTTCAAATGGCACTGCATGCAGTGACTATACTATTCTGTTGTGTAGTTCAACCAAAATTGCGGTCACTTTGTGTGTTTGCCAAATAGCAACGGGCAGACATCTCTGTCTGCACAAATATCAAGCAGCTAGTAAACATATACCCACCTTGTATTTTCGGTTTAAACATGTCTCTTCCGCTTAGCATCTGTCATGTTTTGCACTGGACAATTTGATACAGTCATGTTTTGCCCTGGAAAATTTCATACTGAATTGATTTGCTGGTTCAGAGCAGAAATATAGCGCCTATTCTTCATCAGACCAAGGATATCCATGTTCGCAGTGATGGAAGAGGTGAAATCGATACAACCAAAATTGAGCATCCAATCATTGAATCCTGTCCTGCACCTCCAATGTAGGTCCACCCTGCCAATAAATTCACATGCAAACCACTAGTATTACTATCTAATGATAGTACAAAAAGAGTAGCAAGATAGTAGCAAACCATGTACCTTCGTAATGAATAGCTCATAGTGCCACCAATTGGATATAAAGGTTTGGAAGAAAACATGCTCCTAATGTTGAACCAGTTGGACTTTTTGTGCAGTTCCACTAAAATCGAGCATCCCTGTTTGCATAGATATTGAAAGTGTGATTACTATAAAGTGGCACTAGTTGAAGCATAGACTCACAAATATAAGCATTCCAATTTCTTAATGGGAAAAGGTAGCAAGACTGTTTCTAACCACCTGTTTGAAGGAATAAATAAGGCAACAACGGCTGATGTCAGAAAGGCATATATAGTTCTTTCTGAAAGAATTATCGATTCCTAACCTTTCCTCTTCTTTTAAGCATATTTTGTGCAGTTCAACTAAAATAAAATGCCATCACTGCCTTGACAATTCAGTGACACAGTACAAAAGGAAATGACTTAACATTACATCATGATGTCAGGTATGTAGTCGACAGGCATTAAAGACAAACATACAAACCTCCTCCGATAACATAATGAACATTAATTTTAACAAAGGTGTGACTAGCTTTACCGGGATAATTTGAGTGAACTCTACACCCTCTGTTCCTTAATATAAGACGTTTTCGCGGTTCAATTTAAAGTACTCAAACTCTAGTATTTAGAAAAGCAGGTAGTAGTTTTCTTGAGCACATATCTGGGAAAGCTTGCCACACTTTATTTATGTCCATACGCTAATGCAACACCATTCGAATACTACAAATATACACTAATCCAGTGGTTAGTGCAACAGTAGAGTAGTTATTTTATTACAGGGTACAGTACAATGGTTTTACTGAACAGATTTCAATAAACTCTAGCACTGGAAGATTTCTATAAGAATTAACAATACAAAGTGTAAAGGTAACAAGTTTCAGCGTTGACATACTAGCTGTGCATGAGCATTAAACCAAATACAAAAGTCTAAAGGTAACTAGCATTATTAACTAATGACAGTATAAATAAATTGCAAACCATGTACCTCCAAGGTAAATATCATTTCAAACTCGGGGGGACCTTAAAAATTGCTATCCCAATCTTGATAATCGATCAAACATAAAAACTTGATTGAACGAATCAAGAGAACAGCCGGAGAAGGAGGTGCCCACTCTTGACCTTTCCTCTTGTCTTCATAATTTTTTGTGCAGTTTAACCAAAATAAAATGACATCAGCGCCTTGGCATTTTGGTGACACTGTACAAAAAAATTAACTTATCTCATGAAAGTGAGGTATGTAATCTATAAGCATTAACCGTGCAAAAATCTGAAGGTAGTAACAAGTTTCATCGTTGGTATACTGGCCGTGCAACAACATTAGAATGCCTTAGCTGAAAAATGTTTAATACATCCACAATCAACAGCTAACCCTGAAATAATCTAGTGACATTAAATGGCATTGCTTAAATTTATCGGTGGCATTAGACTGAGTGCGGCATTAGTTAAATGTGGCATCACTTTAGCAGTAGCATTGCTTGACTTGACTGCTGGCGTTATACTAACAGCAAAAAAGTGACAATAAGAGCATGGGAGGCCCATTCGGACAGTGGGCGCACCAGTACGATGTACCTCCACGGACGCATAGAGTGGTGAGGAAGGTATGGTTGCTTAGAGCAACAAATATCTAGGCAACATATGAGGACAACAAACCGATCGACCTGGTCATTCTCTATTGCGTTGTCATGCCTTTCTACCCTTCTTCAACCAAGAGACACGAGACTCGTTCCTTAGCTACTGATTTTCCCCTTTTCAACCTACATGCGGGTTCGATGCCTACTCTCTTTGACAGTACAGTCTCCCTTCCTTTCCTTATTCAACCCAGACATGGGTTAGTCTGCATGAAGTAGGGTTTCCTTTAATAGTGCAAATTAATGTTTTCGTCTGCGTGACCAACAGAGCAGAGGATAGCAAATTGGGAAGATGGTGGAGTGGAAAAAGATCCACATGCAGCGACGTGGCAGATGGGGCAATAGAACAAGGGTATGGTTCGAAAAGAGGTAGCATACCTGAGGGTCGGCGGGAAGTGGCTTCGCTCGTGGTCATCGTCCTCCACACACACTACGATAGCGAGCTTGGGGACGGAGGCCATCCCGCGCGGGCGCTAGGTCGGAGAGGACGGCCTTGTCGTCAGTGCGTGATCTCGCTCGCCGACGACGAGTGTGTCAATGCTGCACGTCCTTTTCTTCCCCGGCGGATCTGTGACCACCGGTGAGGAGGGAGAGAGAGGTCGTCTTTTTTAGATATGGAGAGAGGATGATAGTGTGAGAAGCAAGTGGGCAGCCCTTAGCAAGAAAGCTCTGAAGCTCCAGCCTATATATCTTTTTTATACTACTAGTACTAGAGGTGGAGTAGTGGTAGAGTAGTTTATATTTTATCTGCAAACAGTACCAGTTAGTCGTGCTTCAAAACTGAACGGCACGCCATTAAAAATATAAAGTCGAGAAATAATGCGGCACTTCGGGCCAACACGGCTAGATCGCATTTTGCACGAGAAATTACACACCATGTTTCATTGACATGTGGTCCTGTTCCAACATGTCAGTGAGATGACGGCAAGTCCTTTTGTACTATTTTCGAAAGGACGTGTAGGCCGGGGCGCCTCTTCGTGTACCGTGGCAAACTGGCAACTGTCACCGACTCTTCGCCTTTCCCTGTCGATTTGGAACTGTTGTCGCACGCTCTTCCTCCCTCTTCCATTTGCCTTCACCCTTACTTCTGCCATTGTTCGATTTTCTTCTCCATGGAGGGAACAAGCCGAAAACGACCCCGTTATTCTTGCCCCGATCTGAAAGATGATGTGGTGGGGGAACTCATTGATCGGTGCGACGTCATCACCTCGGCTAGCATGGCAGGTTCATTCAAGACCATTCTCGACTCAACTAATAACATCATTACAAGGAACCCAAGGGTCCAGGAGCGGTTTGATCTCCCTTATCTTCTTCACTATAAGCCTGTTCGCATGGGCGCGGACGACGGAGGCCTCGCCTTGTGCAAGTTGATGCCGCTTGATAATGATGCGTGTGATGTCAAGATGCCATCGCTTAAGGGTAAGGCCTGGGCTGGCGCAAATGGAGATTGGGTTGTTTATATTGGGTACAATTGCGAGTGGAAACTTGTGAATGTGTACA
This sequence comes from Aegilops tauschii subsp. strangulata, assembly GCF_002575655.3. Taxonomy (NCBI): domain Eukaryota; kingdom Viridiplantae; phylum Streptophyta; class Magnoliopsida; order Poales; family Poaceae; genus Aegilops; species Aegilops tauschii. Next base: position 583,719,447 of record NC_053041.3, read on the forward strand.
CTCATCAGCGGATTCCACTTCCAAAAATCTCAGAGTGCCCTGAGGTTGAGCACACAGATGATCTATGTACGTTCAAATACGATCATGGTGGCTGTCGTCTACGGAAGATAGCAATTTGTCGAGTTCCCAACCGCTCTTGGAATTACAAGAACTATGAAGTTGTTGCTATCTTCGACAAGCTTGTTGCCGTCGTTACTGATTCCATGGTTCGTCCATAGATATTGCTAAAAAATCAGTTTCTGTACACGGATGATGAGTACTATGATGCAATTTAATACGAGGATCTTGTGTTTGCTTCCACCACTCGTGGCACTGTTTTTGCATGGGGTCCTCGTAGTTTCGGTACGTTTGTCTTCCACCGTAATTATAATTGTTTCATCCACATGCATGCGGGTTAGCAAGTTTCCCTTTACTAATTAACCTTCTTCTTGTGTTTCCAAGGTCCTGTGAACATTCCACCACCTATACTTGAAATTTTTTATAACCAAGGGGGAGATGACGATGTTGATGATCACGATCATGAGGACGAGCAGGACTTACATACTCAGTGGCGGCTGGCAACTAATTCCGATGGATCACCTCTTCTTGTCTGTATACAGTGCACCGAGATTGTTACTACTGAGGGAGCACGTGTTGTCTCCCATGGTCGCCCTCTCCGGACCTATTCCAACACCCGTTGCAGGGTATTCGGGATGGATACTAGTGTGCTAGCGCCAACACCTTCTCCCTAGTACAGTATTGATAGTCTTGGAGAAAACTCGCTCTTCCTTGGACCAAACTATCCAATGATGGTTAAAGGCGATCCAGCTGCTGTTGACACAATGTTACTACCATTTATGAGAAGCAACTGTATCTATACCTCGGACATTGCGGTGGTTCCCTACCCTGCTCCTGATATATGCCGCTTCAGCCTGGATGATCAGTCCTACGTTGCTCTCGATATTGACAATAGCTGGCCCTTCCCAGAGCACCTATGGTTCAAAGCAAGCATTTCCAACTCCAAGGATTGGTTGAGTTGAAGTTCATTTCATTGCTTGTTATTTGTTGTGTGATTAAAACTTCAGTATTTACTAGAATGTTTTGTTGGAAATAATCTATAATCCAACATGTATCGTCGTTGTCGTTGTGTGTTGATGACTTGTCGTATGTAATGAATGGTACATTTGCAAATGCGTGTCATAGACTCAATTTATGAATGGTTTTCGAGTCACTTCTTGGAGTGTGAGTACCGTAGTAGTATAGCCAGCATCCGGTTAGTATATGAAGTTGCCACATCACATAGAGCCAACCTAATATTGGATTATGCTAGTCCTCCACCGGCGCGCCGCTTCAAATGGCGGAGGAAGTGAGAGGCCGCGTCACCTTGTGTCCAGATCTGAGATGCCACGTGTACCATATGAATGACTCCAAGTTCGGCCACCGTGATGCTAGGTGCGAGCCGAGGAACACTGTTGGAGAGACCCCCCTCATAATTTTCCTACATTGGTCGTTTGATTCATAGGATAGAATGCTATAGGATTTTTTTCCCTATGTAATCATGTTTTAATTGGCAATCTAGCATCCACTCCAACTTTTGTTTCACTTCCTTTGATCCTATGAAGAGAGTACTTGCTCTAAATGATTTGCCACTGCAAGAGCCGCCTATATTAATTAACCATGCTCTAAAAAGGTGGACCAGCTTTGGCTATAGTAGTACTATACTAGGTTAGTAGGTGACCTTGCGCTTGGCTCTTCTCCTCTTCCGGAAGTCAAACAATAATGATGGTACTACAGTAGTACTTCTGGCAATCTGACACCAAATGAACTGCTGCACGTCCACCGCTTGTAAGCAAAAGTTTCTCCTCGTACTACGAGCCACCGCGCACGCGTTGGCGAGGGAGAAGGCGTAGTAAGCAAGCTTCTCATCGTTCTGCGAGTTGACGGGACACATCAAAGTTACGTATTTATTAGTACTCTCTTCAAAAAGCACCGACCATGTCCATGGCTACCATCCCGTGCTCTTTCATTGAGTACGTGCACTATTCACATGCCATCGAGGAGAAAAAATATTGCGTAGTACTAGGTGCCATCGAAGTGCACGACTCACTTACGCACTACATATCTCCATTATCTTGCATGACACGCCACCTTGATGCTAGATGTCCCGCGTGTCATGGAGGCATATAGTATGATTTTTAAAATGGAGGCATATAGATGTCCCACGTGTCGGCAAAAGGATGAACAAAGCTCATGTCTTAAACGAAAGAGTGGAAGAACATAGATTCCCGACGACCAAGAAGGAGCAACAAACCTCGGGGTGGAGCGTCTGCACTCATAATATTTTATATATTCAGCGATATAAAATCAACCAAATCTCTCCACGTTCCTATACCATTCTATAGTATGAGAATAACTTTGAACGTAAGCCATTGATTCACTCTATCCAATGGTCATAGTTGGAAAATCCAAACAAAACCAAGCATTGGATCAACTCTTTTTTTGAGGTCAACTCTTTTAGCACTTAGATTGTTGCCGCCTGCCCACCTAGCCCACATATATATCCGCTCACATGTGATGCCCACAGGAGCTATCCACTCAGATTGTATGTTAAAAAAATAAAGGTCGATAACTAATGCGGCACCTCGGGCCAACGCGGCCAGATCGCATTTTGCACGAGAAATTACACACCATGTTTCATTGACATGTGGTCCCATTCCAACATGTCAGTGAGACGACAACGAGTCCTTTTGTACAATTTCCGAAAGGACGTGTAGGCCGGGGCGCCTCTTCGTGTACCATGGCAAACTGGCAACCGTCCACCGACTCTTCGCCTTTCCCTCTCGATTTGGAACTGCTGTCGCACGCTCTTCCTCCCTCCTCCATTTGCCTTCACCCTTCCTTTTTCCATTGTTCGATTGTCTTATCCATGGAGGGAACAAGCCGGAAACGACCCCGTTATTCTTGCCCCGATCTAAAAGATGACGTGGTGTGGGAACTCATTGATCGGTGCGACGTCATCACCTTGGCTAGCATGGCAGGTTCGTTCAAGACCATTCTCGACTCAACTAATAACCTCATTACAAGGAACCCAAGGGTCCAAGAGCGGTTTGATCTCCCTTATCTTCTTCGCTATAAGCTTGTTCGCATGGGCGCGGACGAGGGAAGCCTTGCCTTGTGCAAGTTGATGCCGCTTGATAATGATACGTATGATGTTAAGATGCCATCGCTTGCGGGCAAGGCTTGGGCAGGCGCAAATGGAGATTGGGTTGTTTATATTGGGTACAACTGTGAGTGGGAACTTGTGAATGTGTACACTCATCAGCGGATTCCACTTCCAAAAATCTCAGAGTGCCCTGAGGTTGAGCACACAGATGATCTATGTATGTTCAAATACGATCATGGTGGCTATCATCTACGGAAGATAGCAATTTGTTGAGTTCCCAACCGCTCTTGGAATTATAAGAACTATGAAGTTGTTGCTATCTTCGACAAGCTTGTTGCCGTCCTTCGTGGTTCGACTGGATGGATATTGCTCAAAATCAGCGGATGTGTACTGTGATGCAATTCAATACGAGGGTCTTGTGTTTGCTGCCACCACTCGTGGCACTGTTTTTGCATGGGATCCTTGTAGTTTCGGTAGTTTTGTCTTCCACCGTAATTATAATTGTTTCATCCACATGCATGCGAGTTAGCAAGTTTCCCTTCTCTACTAATTAACCCGCTTCTTGTGTTTCCAAGGTCCTGTGAACATTCCACCACCTATACTTGAAAATTTTTATAACCAAGGGGGAGATGACGATGGTGATGATCACGAGCATGAGGACGAGCAGGACTTATATACTCAGTGGCGGCTGACAACTAATTCCGATGGATCACCCCTTCTTGTCTGTATACAACCCACTGCTGATGTTACTACTAAGGAAGCAGGTGTTGTCTCCCATGGACGCACTCTCCGGACCTATTCCAACACCCGGTGCATGGTATTCGGGATGGATACTACTGTGCTAGCGCCAACACCTTCTCCCTGGTACAGTATTGATAGTCTTGGAGAAAATTCGCTCTTCCTTGGACAAAACTATCCAATGATGGTGAAAGGCGACCCAACTGCTGTTGACACAACGTTACTACCATTTATGAGAAGCAACTGTATCTACACGTGGGACATTGCGGTGGTTCCCTACCCTGGTCATGATATAGTAGGCCACTTCAGCCTGGATGATTAGTCCTGCGTTGGTCTCGAGATTGACAGTAGCTGGCCCTTCCCATAGAATCACTTGTGGTTCAAAGCAAGCGTTTCCAACGCCGAGGATTGGTTGAGTTGAAGTTCATTTCATTGCTTGTTATTTGTTGTGTGATGAAAACTTTAGTATTTATAATGTATCCTCGTTGTCGTTGTGGGTTGATGACCTGTTGTATGTAATAAAATGATATGCCTGTGATAAACTTACTAAATTTATGAATGGCTTTTGAGTCGCTTCTCTAAGTGGGTGCTGCGACGGGGCAAAAAAATATTTTCCGAATACATAATTGTACGTGCATTGCAACAGGTTATCAGATGAGGCCAATCAACAATAGTACACTATTTGTACTAGCTTCACATGCTGCACTATCTCTACGTCTAACTATGTAATACAACAAATTTTAAACTTGAGACCAGCCACCCATCCTCACAAAGAACTCTTTTTAACCTAGCACAGACTCCAGGAAATTTGGCCACAATGTGAGGTGGGCCATATGTTAATGTGTTCACTGTACGTAACCAGCACCTCAAATCCTCAATACTACTACTATAAGTAGTAGGAGTAGTAGGGTGGCATGGGCCAGAACAAGCATTCACGTCCAGGAGTACGACACACGCCACCAGCACGGCTTCCATCTGACACCATATTTCTTGGAGTCTGTGCTACAACAATCTCTTCAACCTCGTCGTTTCTCTAACTCAGCCATCGCGCGGCGGGCGAGGTGGGGGTTTGCCGATAGTCGGTTTCCTCAACTGCGGTCCCACTTGTAAGGCCAACTCCAACGCACAACCCCAAACAGACCTCCGTTTTGCCCGGATTCTGTCCGTTTGGGTAGGGCAATGGGGTCGTGTCCGGGCCATTTCTCGGATGCGGTGGCCCAGCGCCGAACGCGCGGACACATCCCGGCCGCGTACATTTTTCATTGCAAACACATATCTTTTTTTGATCATTCATTTTTTGGTACATGGAAATACATCACCAAAATTTTGACTAGAAAAGCAAGACCAAAGAAAACAAGAACCACGAGAATACATTTTAGAAGATATCCAACTTCCATAACTACTCCTGTAAGTTGGATTAGTGCCTTCTCGATGCATTCACTGTTGATCTGCGGAGGCTCGATCTTGCGTGCTTCTTTCTTCTTCGAGTGTAAAGAAGTAGACGTGTCTAGCCTCTATTCTATCAACAAGTGCACTAGTCTCATCTCTAGCCTCTATGCTAGCTAAAAGTGCTAGAACATCTACTAAATTGCGCTCTATCAATATATCGTTGTACTCTTCTTCCCAATACCAAAACTTGCATCCATTCTACACAATAAAATTTTAAGTTAGCACAACTAGTCTAATCCGAGAGCACAACCGAAGATTTGGTCGAGTTCTTCCTTCTTTTGCCGACACGTGGGACATCCAGCATCCAGGTCGTGTCATGCAAGAAAATAGAGTGGTAGTTGAAGCAACGTGATGTGCATCTTGGGTTAAACTGTAAATAGAATCTTACTACTCTTGAGTAACTCCAAAAGCGGCCACCGAAGATCTTTATTGGATTTGTTTTTCATCACCAGCACGTCGAGGTGAAAGATGTGCAGGTTCAGTGGGTCCTCTTGCGTTTTCACTGACATGTGGGACCGCATATGAGCAAACAGATGATGGGCTCCGTGCATCTGCTGGCTGGCTGAGAAGAGAGATAGAGGAGGGCTGAGCACGGACTCTAGTAAATTTGTTCTACGTAACCAGCACCTCGATATAGTGGGATGGCATGGACCATAACTAGCATTCATGTCTAGCAGTACGGCACACGCCACCCACATGAGTCCCATCCGACACCAATTTTCTTGGAGTCCGTGCTACAACCATCTCTTCTCCCTCCTGTTTTCTCAGCCATCGCACGGTGGGCGCGGTGGGGGTTTGCCGATAGTCGGTTTGCTCAACTGTGGTCCCACTTGTAAGTGAAAATGCAACACAACACACATTCCCCCTTGAGCAGCGTGCCGGACCAATCTTGTGGGGGTGCGACACGAACACGGCAGGCTTTTCCTTTTGAACTTGTAACTTGTAAAATTTGGTTCTGCTCCATGCCGCGACCGATAGATAGAAATAACAATTTTCCCTAGAGTAATGAGAAGTTTGGTTCTGGCGTGGTTCATGCATGGAGTACGTAGGAAAATTATGAAGTTGATGCGAAAGGTAAGATAATTACTAGTAGTACCATATACTACTACATGGATTTGACGGAAAGATAAAGATACATACAGATCCATCAACGACATCCTCACGCCCTGGTGCACCGGGTCACCAACTAACGTGTGAGGAGCAGCAGCGTTGGCAGCAAGATCAACGTGCTTCTGAACAATGCTGTCCATGGTTGCCCTGCAGTCCAAGAAGGCCAGTGTCCTATCGTCCTCCTCTTGCATGTAGTAGTCCTTGTGGACGATTTGCACGTAGACGTGGGTGATTATGTCGATGGTGTCTTGCTGCGCCAGGCGCTGCGCGGCGAGCGCGACCTCAAGGTGGACATTCTCTGGCGCGACGGCGGGCAGTCGCAGGGCCGCCAGTGCGTCGAAGAGGTTGTCACCATAGAGGCCGTTGAGGGTGGCAGGCATCGCAGAGCCTGGGCGCATGGGCTGGAGGCGTACGTCAAGGTCGTCCGCGAGCTTCTTGACGACGGTGAACTTGTCGAGGAAGCCGACGAGGACCTCGTCGAACAAGGAGACGAAGTTGTCGTCCAAGCGGCCCCTTGCCCTGGCGGCCTCAAGCACTACCTGGAGACGTTCCTCGGCGCCGGGCCGCAGGCCGGCGTCATGGACCATCTGGCACAGCCGGCTGATGCTCACGCTCATCGCCTCCATGGGTCTAGCTTCTAGTCAACTGATCTTGCAATTGGAGTGATCACTCTTGCCCTTGGGTGCGTAGGATTTCGTAGATTGGACTGGCGGGAGCCTTTATATGAGAAGTGCAGACTGTGTTGAATTCATGTGCGTGTTGCCCATCTACTCCTCGCCCCTCTACCGCACCTGCCTTTGGCTGTATGATAGGTTGGCCATCCACCCGTTGGGCCCACATGTCATACACCCAAAGGCAGGTGCAGTAAGTCAATGAAGCTGCGTCCCCCTCTGTGCCGATGCAGTATAGTCATCTCACCGGACCTCTAGTTGGGGCCAAACGAGAGAACTTTGATGTTTACTGGTTTATTGGTCCCCTTTGCATTTTGCGCCAAGTTTTGACCTTTGATTTAACTAACAAAATGTTAATGCATGTAACCAAAAATGTTGTGTAAGTCACCTTACGAAAACCAAATAATCCCAAAACACTTAGGCACGGTACATTAACTCCCTCCTCGTTTCTTACTTCGTGACATATCAACCAATGTGAGATGTGGGCCATGCATGCTTTCAATGACCCGAGACTACCAAACATCACATGCAGTGGTTAGTTCATTGCATGTAATCCTATTAAGTAGCAAAAAGACATTAAGTTATCTCGCCGATAGGAATAAAACAATACACCATGTATTTATTTACAAAGGGAGTAGTACATTTTTTGTGACATGCATTACTAGATATTGCTAGTCAAATACTAAATCCAGATGGACGTGGTAGTACTACTAAATCCAGACGGTGGTGCTAGTACTAGTAGTAGTACTACCAATGTAGTACTCCCTCCGTTTCTTTTTAGTCCGCATATAAGGTTTGGTCAAAGTCAAGCTTTGTAGAGTTTGACTAACTTTATATTTAAAAATATAAACATTCACAATATGAAATCAATATTATCAGATGCACCATGAAACGTATTTTCATACTATATAGTTTTAGTATTGTAGATGTTCATATTTTTTATATAAATTTGGTCAAACTTTGTGTAGTTTGACTTTGACCAAACCTTATATGCGGAGTAAAAAGAAACGGAGGGAGTAGCACTGTACTACCCGTTGGTCAAATTATTACGTGCTGCTCCTCACGGTGAAGTGACAAGACCCTACGCCGGAGATGACACCTGAGTATAGGCGTCGCGTTCGGCATACCATAGTCAGCCTCACCGTCTGCAGTCACTATCATCATGGCTGTAGACCTAGCCTGCTTACAACTAGCCGTGTTCGACATAATTTCCCGTGCATAGATGCCCGTGCATTGCACGGAACACCAAGATTGGGGGGTGGACGGCGCCAGCAGCGGCCATCGCGGCAGATTTTCCATGGCCTTCTAGATGTGGTGGGGAGGAGATAAGGCTGATTGTGAGAGACAAGGAGTTGTTTGTAAATAGGGAACAAGTGCGGGCATCTTTTTGCAAAACTAGAGAAGTTTGGTTTGTATGCGTTAGATCTAGATCCGACGGCTATTGGTCAAAGATGGTAGGCACAACATCATCACCAACTCAGGACCTGTTTGATTCGCAGAATTTTCAAAACGCAGGAATAGGACATGGCAATATTACAAGTTTCAAACTGATATTACAAATGTTAGGAGTAATGCTGCACCTACGAAGAGGAAATTACTAGGAAGTTTACGTAAGAAATTTTGTTACTTTAGGTGGATGCAGCATTATCGTATAAACTAAAATCCACCGCCCTGACAAGTCACTAATGGGCAAATAAGTTTTCGATTCTCTGGCCACTTGATGTTTCAAAAACAAATTCAGCTTCTGCGGAGACTTTGTCATTTAGGCTTAGACGCTTGCGGTGATCAGCACGCCATTCATTGTTGTGCCAGAGAACGCCAAACCTCATTACCTTGAGCACACTTGCCTCCAGAACAAAGAACCTGACCAGTTTAATATCAGATGTGCTGCCTCGGTAGTCGATCAAATCAATTTATGTAAGATGGAGATCAAGGCATTCGATGAGGTTGTTATAGTGCAACACATTTTTCATTTTCGGGTCTTTTTTTATCTGCAAAACAAGGGAACATATTAGAGCAGCTGGCTGTATAAGATTGCTGTGTCATCAAGAGGTACCAATATCATTCACTCAAACGATAGGGTTGGCTGGCTAGTGATATTCTCTCTCTCTTTCTCTTTCCTCTCATTTACCTAGGAGTACGTGAAGAGCTTGGGCATTTGTTGCCTTCCACTATCTGGCTGATGCCATATTTCGCAAAAGTATGCCACATAATATGCATCGATGTCAAATCAAAAGATTTTGGCACTGCTCTCGCGATGTGAGAGAGTTGGCACCGCTGTGCACACAGACCCACATGTATAAACAAATCAATCAAACCAACTACACCAGCCTCTCACTCTCCCAAACAAGTGTTTTTTTATTGCCTCAGTCCTCTCTCTCTCCCATGCAAGTGTTTTTTCATTGCGTGAGTTAATTTGGCACCGGAGCAAAGTAGGTGATCCAGATTGGGGCACCAGGTGAGCAATGGAGGGGCATCGATGCCAAATGCATCACAAGTGAATTTGGCACGTGATTTGGCCTACATAGTGGAGGGCCGTTATAGCCCTCTTTTGTACTACCTCTTATTTAGTACTCCCTCCATTTCATAATGTATTGCCTATAGCTTTTTGTGAAAGTCAAACTTTATCAACTTTGACCAAATGTATAGAGAAAACTATCTACATCTACAATACCAAACATGTACATGCTGAAAATATAACTCATGATGTATTCGATGATGTGCATTTGGTATTCTAGATGTACCTACTTTTATTTATAAATATGGTCAAAGTTTGTAATATTTGACTTTTGCAAAAATCTATAAGCACTACATTATGGAACGGAGGGAGTATAATATTTTGACTATAGATTTACGTAAGAAAATGCCAATGCATGTCACTAAAAATTACACCATTTGAAATTATGTTCAAATACGAATCCAACGATATAGTTCTTAGTGACATGCATTAACATTATACTACAAAATAAGAAGAGTAAACCAGGACGGAGGTAGTACTTGCTCTTAGGGTAACCATAGAGTTACTGGAGTAGTCTAAGTTACTTTCCACTATGACTAGCCTAGGCTACTATAGTAGTACAACAAAAAAACGATGCAGGTGATCACGTGAGAAAAAATACTAAAAACATTTCTTTCGGTGCAGTGCGTAGATGCAGTTTTGAACACTACACTTGTCATCGTAATTTGGGAAAATTACGAAAAAATTGAGCTACGTTGTGATTACCGTTTACTAATAGGAAAGAAGTTTCACCTCGATGAGTAGCTTCTCCGTGCATGGAAAGCATGTAAGGAATCCAACAACTTGATCCAGATTGGGGCCGGTAGATTTCATTGCCAAGATCTTCACTATGCGCATAGACTAGGTCAAGCTTGTGGGAATCATTTTCTGGAAGACGGTCGTAAATACATGAAGAAGAAATTTAAAAATGTGAATTTCAAGAAGACGGAGAAGAAGATGAGTGCTGTACCTGAATGATTACGGATCCAATAAAGAGTTCGGAGAATTTGGCAGACGAGTGCACCAACGCTGTCAATTTCGGCGCGTCAATGACCCTGATTTTTGTTGGACCTTCTAGATCCGATACAAGCAATCTCTCAGGGAAAGGCGCATTCTCAATGACCATAACGTGGAACAACTGGAGTGATCTCTTCCCAATTGATGTCTTGTTGCGGGGCCAGCAAAGCACATAAATCCATCGGAGATTCGTCGAGGCGATGTGGAGGCTAATGAACCCGTGGATCTGCTCAAGACGAAGGTACTCAAGCGCAGTACAGCTATGGAGCAGGTGCTCCATAGCCTTCTTCGAGATGACAACGTCGCAGAGGTCGAGCTGCTTGAGTTGAGGGAGAAGAAGGGCGGGCGCGGCATTAATCTGGGGAAGATAGCAGGAGTTGAAGCTGGCGCGGCGCAGCATTGGTGTGAGGCGGAGCACGGACGGCGGCAGAGAGCGACATCGTCCAGCTTCAAAGCTGAGCTCCTCGAGCTGATCTAGGGCGGGGGATAAGAACCACTCGTCGAACTTGGGTTGGACCTTGCAGTTGGTACTGAACATGCGGATTTCAAGGCGTCTGGCTGGCCCAGGGTGCGATGAAAGGATCTTGGAGACTGCGGCCATGCGTTTGCAATCCCCGTCACAGAGGCAGCTGTCGACGGTGAGGTTGAGGGGGACGCGGCGCCAGAGGGGGCGCCACCGCCGGGAGAGCAGGGCGGTCCGCACGACAGATTTGGTGGGGAGGAGGCCGATGATGATGAGCAGCATGTCGTCGGGGAGGCTGCTGATGAAGTCCAAGCTCGCCGGATGCGGTTTAGGCTCGAGCCGCCTCCGCTTGTTTGCTGCCTCGCTGTCCATCTCAACCGGCGGTGACGCCGGTGTACACGTGTGCTGGTGTGTGTTGTGTGCTGGGTGTGCGCGAGTGTGTCCTTCTGTGCATGCCGCCGCGCAGTGGTGAATTGTGCGCGAGCGCGTCCTTCACGCGGAAGAAGTGTGTCCTCAACGCGCCCTCAATTTACTAGCGTGCGGGGTGCTACCCCGAGTGTTTTCAACTTTGTTTACTTCACCGCGTGTCAGATGGGCCTCTAGTTTACTTATTTTCACCCACTACCACATGGGCCAACACACGAAGATACAGAACACGAGCTGACAAGGCAGCATGTGGACTGGTTGACCGGTCAACTAAACAATATACGGAGCTATACGCTGACACAGTGAGCGTATAATCCGTGGGTATAGAGTGTTCGAGTGAGAGGGGAGGCCCGTGAGAGATAGCAGAGAGAGAGAGAAAGAGCTACTCCCTCCGTTCGATAATGTAGTTCCAACATTTTTTTAAAAGTCAAACTTATGAAACTTTGACCAAGTTTATAAAGAAATTACTTATATCTACAATACCAAAGATAAATGACAATATGAAGTAAGTACATGTTGTGATGAATCTAATGATCGTTCCAGATGTAAATGTTTCTCTCCACATATACCTGGTCAAACTTTTCTGAGGTTGACTTTTCAAAACATCCATATGCTTATGGACGTGAGAGAGTCCCTAACTAGAGAGAGAGAGAGAGTGAAAAAAGTGTGTGTGCGTGTGTGAAAGAGGCATGGACAACACTCGATAAAGGTCTAGAAAAAACGTGTGTGTCTTATGCAAACATATCACACATGCATCTTCGACAACGGAAGCAAGGTGAGGAGATAGTGTGTGGTTGTTTGCAACCGAGAGATCAAGACCCCTAGCACGTGGCCAAGAGGGGTCTGACAAACAAGGGAGAGAGGTCGAGGGAGACGTACGGAGAAAATGCAGACACGGGGAGGAGAGAGTGTATGTTTGTCATAGAGAGATCCCCTGGAGATCGTGATTGGACTACATGGGTGGGAGATCGAGTGACAAGGTGTGTGCACGATAGAAGATACCCCGAGAGATATCGAGATAGACGTATGGACGGAAGGAGACAATACGTGTGTTCCTGATGGCTAGTGAGAAATAATCATACTTAGGGGGGGGGGGAGTGCTTGCGCCTATGATGGAGTGAGGGATTATGGTACTTATTAGGGGGGTGCGTGTCACATACAGAGGGAACAAGGGCGGAGAGTGTTGGATGGGTCTATATGTATAGCGCGAGCGAGACATGTGTATGTGTGAACCAGGGAGATATAAAGTCTGAGAGAGATTGAGGAGCCCCGATAAGGCTGAGTGGTGCGTCAGATAGCTGAGAGGGGGAAAGAGATATTCCATCCGCTCGATAATGCAGTGCATGTAAATTTTTTAGAAGTCAAACTTTGGAAACTTTGATCAGGTTTACGCAAATGTTATTTATATCTACAATACCAAAGATACATCATACGAAACTACATCTCATGGTGAATCTAATGGTATATGTTTGCCGTTCTAGATGTAATTGTTTTTCTCCACGTACATGGTCAAACTTTGTGATGTTTGACTTTTCAATAAATTAATATGCTATGGACCGAGGAGAGTGCCTAATCGAGAGAGATCAAGTGCATGTGAAGGAGAATGAGTAAGTGTGCAAAAAGAGTATGTGTGTGAAAGAGAAAGTGACAACAAACGATAAATTAGAGAGAGAGTGTGTTTTTTCGTTTCTTAGGCGAACATATCACGCATGCATCTCCGAGATAGAAAAGCGAGGCGAGGAGATACACGAATATAGCTAGTGTGTGATTGGTTGCAACGGAGAGAGACACCCCTATAGCACATGTCCAATAGAGGTCTGGCCAACAAGGAACAAAGGTCGAGAGGGACACATGAAGAACATGGACGCATGGGGAGGGTGAGAGGGTGTGTTTGTGATAGAGAGATCCCCTCGAGATCGTGAGGGGACTATATGGGTGGGAGATCGAGGGAGGTGCGTGCGCGATAGAAAGATGCCCCGAGAGAAATCGAGATAGACCATGCACATGTTTGTGATGGAGACTAAGATTAGCTAGTCATATACATATAGGGGGGACTGCGTGTGCCTACAATTGAGTGAGAGATCATCATACTTGGCTAGCTAGGCATGAGATTGTGTGTGTGTGCGTGTGAGATGGAGAGAGAACGAGGGAGAGAGATAGAGTTTTAGATGGGCCTATCGAGTGCGAGTGAGATATGCATGTGTATGTGTGATCCAGGTAGATGGAGAGTTTGAGAGAGAGGGGGAAGAGCTCAGAGATGACAGAGTGGTGCGTGAGAGAGTTACGGGCAACGAGCCAAGGAATTTGTGTGCGTATGATGAGTGCACCCAAGATATCTAGCTTGGACTAGAGAATCATACATAGTGTGCGAGAGAGACCTATAGATGGAGTATATATGCATGCGAACTAGAAAGACCCCCCCCCCCCACACACAAAGAGAGAGAGAGAGAGAGAGAGAGAGAGAGAGAGAGAGATGGAGAGAAAGCGAGAGGGACCAACAAGGTTTGTGTGTTGGATGCGTGCGACAGAATTGAAGATTGTCGGCGAGAGAGAGAGAGAGAGAGAGAGAGAGAGAGAGAGAGAGAGAGAGAGAGAGAGAGAGAGAGAGAGAGAGAGAGAGCAGGAGTCCGGGAGAGGGGGTGGTCGCGTTTTATGCATCAAAGACTGATATAAACCATGTTTCGATATAAACTTGCATTCAAATATTTAAATTGGAGAACATGTTGTCTGCAATCCACACATGAACGGATATATGCGTATATCAAACAAGTTTATTAATTTGACTTTCAACATGTTCATGGAGTACTATAATACTGTACAACATGCTACTCGATTGAGGTGTTCAATTTTGGATTTAGTTCACTATTTTGATCTCGTGAACGAGCTATTTCATTGAATCGAGATATTTCATTTTGGGTTTGATTCCCGTTTTTGAGTGGGTTAACTATTTGTCTTTTAGTAAATCGCTAGCAACGAGCATGTACAAACACATTACTCCTGAGCATCATCTCTCCATCTAAAAAAGAAGTGGCAAGCTAATATTTCAAAATTTGATTCGAATCGACTTGGTAAGGTAGACGTGGATGCTCGTTCTCCCAAATTTTGGACGAACCATTAAACATCCTGTGCTCGGTGGAATTCGCCCGAGCAAATAAATGGGAGACACGAAATTACCACCCTATGTGGGACACGCATCAATTGGCCCGTTGTACATCAAGGGTAGGTTCGTAACTTCATCCAAGCGCGCCTTCTCCTCGGCTGAAATGACATGTGCCGAATAATTCATAAACCATGGTCGGCAAAACACGCTCTCCTCGCCCGAAATAGCTCGCACCCACTATTTCAAAACACGCTCTCCTCGCCTGAAATCGCTCGCGCCCACTATATTTCAAAACACGCCCTCCTCGCCCGAAATCTCTCCCGCCCACTATTTGGGGAGAAGCAAAGTTACTCTACTATCCCCGACCCTCAGTACACAGACCCAAGCCGAGAAGCCTAAAGGCAGGGGTAGAACTGTAACTCCCCCTCACATTTCAGACAAATGCGTCCGTAAAATATGGTTCCACTCCCCTCCAATTCCCCCCATTCATACCTCATGGGCGCCAAATCACCTTCTCCCTGGAAGCTGCCTTCTCCCGAGCCGCAAAACCTCATCCCCTCCTCCATGGCGCCCCCACCGCACCAATTTCACAACCGCCCTCCTCCCTAATGCCGGAGACGTTGTCCATTTGCCGTCGTGCACTGGGCCGTGTGCCTCTTACTCCATGCTGCTGGAGCTGCCTCGACGACGGCCGCGTGAACCGTACCGGAGCCGATTCACCCCCGCCGTTGTTCACGGCGCCAGAGCGGCTCCAACTTCGGATCCATCCAAAGTCCCGGCGCTGCTTCCCCGTAGCCGTCAACCGTCGCGACATCGTTGTTTCCCTGCCGCCGGTCGCCACTGCAGCCGCGCCGGCCTCACCAACTCGGCAGCTGGACCTGCCTACTTCACCATGCCGCCAGATAGGTCGCACCCTCATCTCAAATCACTTTATTTAGGCGTCAGTTGTCTGAATTTTTATTCTAGGCCAATCGATTCCCAATGGGGAAGCAGCACCCCTCGAGGCGGCGGAGCTCCTAGGCTGCCGGTTGGCTGGTGTCTAATGTAAGGGTGTGGGGCCGCAAGTTCACCGCGGAAGCAGCGCTTAGATGGCTATCTTAGAGTTGCGTGGGTTGAAGGTACTGCCGCCGCCGGATCTAGATGACGGGGAGTCTTTGTGGATTGGCCCGGGGGCGGCGCAACCACGGCAGTGCGGTGGGGCTGGGAGTGGGGTTTTGGCTGGGGCCACAGAAGGCGGAGGCAGGCTGCTCTGCCGTTGGTCGTTGGCTCTTCGGGGAAGATTCCTAACAGTGTCAGCCGGGAGGCACAAGACGGCCATCAAGCCATGCGGCGTAGATCGGACAGTACCAAAATAAAATAAAATTGTGTGACCCCAATTTAGTCTTCAGTCAACAGACGTGTGACCACTCTCGTACCTTGCTGTTGATCTCTTAGTGTATTTCTTCAGATCAAAGAGATGTGTCGTTCTTAACATTATGCGTTATCTGCATCTTCAGCCACACCGTCTTCCGACTCACCGCAGCTGCTCCAACAAGGGAAGCATACACCAGAAGGGGGCTATAGTCCCCACTCAACAGTTCCCTGCATCGAATGTGCGTGCCCGACATGGACAACCACAACAACTGCAGGGCCATCGACAAGTCAGCACATGATGCTCACTCCTATGGATGGCGGCCAGATAGGTTGTACCCTCATCTTACTTGTGTGCAACATTTATGGCTTTGTTATTCATCTAAGCATGGAAAATAGATTATCACATTTCACTGTATATTCATGCTAATCTCTTACGAGTCTTGTTCAGGAGTTAACGCTGTTCCATAGTTCAGCTAAGATACTAGTTCTTTAGGTAACGATGTTCCATAGTTATCATCCATCAGCCAATGCTATCCCACAGGCTGGTGATTATAGTATTATACCACTTCTAGTATTACCTATGTTGTTCTTTAATACTATTGTGTGCCATCTAGTTAATCTCGAGTACAAACGATACATATTCTGTAGCTTTCATCTGTGTTCTCCCTTTAGTTTTTGAGACCTGTTGCTGCTAGTTAACCCCAGTCCTACTATTTATGTCGTCTCTACAGGCACTCATTACATAAATCTAACTACTAGTTGTCTTCCATGCATGTCAGATATAATTATACACACTGATATATCCACAAGAACCTCACGGAGCAATGTAAAGGCCAATAAACTTGATGTCAATGATACCCAATATGATGGAACATGTAAAGGCAGTTCTTTAGAAGACTTGCAGAAAGATGTTAAATCCTCTTCACCCCACAAGGTCCTTGCTCTAACTTGGCCCGTGATATGGGTACAACATGCATATAATGTTCTGGAGTGTATCTACTCTGTTGCAATGCCATGTGCTTAGCATGCTGATCATGCATGTAAATATGTCATGCCTTCCTGTTTTTCAGTACCTATTCCATTCATGATAACATGTTTTCAAATTCAAGTACTGTCATTCTACTCTATTGCAATGCCATCTGCTTAATTTGGACATCATGCTTCTGAATATCTTATGCATTGTTATTCATCAGTATGTACTTCATCTGTCTACCATACCATGTTTTTTTACATTGAAGTGTTGTTCTAGTGCTCTGTTGCAATGCCATCTTAGTTTTCCAATCATACACGTGTATGTTGCCTTAGTTTTTTCTGTATGTATTCCGCTAGCATACAATTTTACATTCAACTAGTGTTTTTTTACTGTGTTGTCCTGTCGTATCCCTAGCTCTTACACCATACTCCCTTCGTCCGGATTACATGTTGCCGAAATGGATAAAAAAAGATGTATCTAGAACTGAAATACACCTAGACCCATCCATTTTTTTCCGGATGGAGGGAATACCTGTCAATATGTCATGCCTTTCTATTCTTCAGTACCTATTCCATCTCTCTGCTGTAGCATGTTTTATAATTGAAGCACCATTCTTCTATACAAGGCATGCAAGGGGAAGACGGCTATGTTAGAATCTGAAGGGTTACAAACCAGGTCTTTGCAAAAGATCCAAACGCCAGGAGATAATAAACCAACTCCATTTTTCATAGATACTGCTCCAGCACAGAGAAACCGAACTCCCACTGATAATAAGTAGATTCCAGTGTCCAAAGAACTAGTCCGCTCCAGTCTAGCAAAAGAATGTCAACTCCATTCTAAGAAGCGTGTGTGTATCCTTGCATCATGAAATTTTATAGCATTCTGATCATATTTTCTACATGTTTCTTACCCATCTCTCTTTTATAAAATAAGGTTAAATGATAGAAGACTTCCTTCATTGGGATTGTATTCGCGGAAAATATCTTGCGGGAATTCTGTGTGCTCCAATGCTGATGTAAGTACCTATTGTATATCACTATATTTTTACATCAGCATGTATTTTGTTAATCGGCGTGAATCCAACCTTTATCTGATCTAAAATTAGTTGTAGCAAAATGTATGATTAAATGCCACAATGTTGATTTTTGTAAGGAAAACTGCCTGGTAGTTTTGCATCCTGAGCTGCATGAGTGTACTATCTCATATCAGTGGGTTTGAATACTTTGGTTCTGCAGTGGGTTTTCAGTGTTTTTTTACCGTGTTGTCCTGTCGTATCCCTAGCTCTTACATCATACTCCCTCCGTCCGGATTACATGCCGCAGAAATGGATAAAACTGGATGTATTTAGAACTGAAATACGCCTAGACCCATCCATTTATTTCCGGATGGAGGGAATACATGTCAATATGTCATGCCTTTCTATTCTTCAGTACCTATTCCATCTCTGCTGTAGCATGTTTTATTATTGAAGCGCCATTCTTCTATATAAGGCATGCAAGGGGAAGACGGCTATGTTAGAATCTGAAGGGTTACAAACCAGGTCTTTGCAAAAGATCCAAACGCCAGGAGATAATAAACCAACTCCATTTTTCATAGATACTGCTCCAGCACAGAGAAACCGAACTCCCACTGATAATAAGTAGATTCCAGTGTCCAAAGAACTAGTCCGCTCCAGTCTAGCAAAAGAATGTCAACTCCATTCTAAGAAGCGTGTGTGTATCCTTGCATCATGAAATTTTATAGCATTCTGATCATATTTTCTACATGTTTCTTACCCATCTCTCTTTTATAAAATAAGGTTAAATGATAGAAGACTTCCTTCATTGGGATTGTATTCGCGGAAAATATCTTGCGGGAATTCTGTGTGCTCCAATGCTGATGTAAGTACCTATTGTATATCACTATATTTTTACATCAACATGTATTTTGTTAATCGGCGTGAATCCAACCTTTATCTGATCTAAAATTAGTTGTAGCAAAATGTTAAAGGCGCCAATGTTGATTTTTGTAAAGAAAACTGCCTGGTAGTTTTGCATACTGAGCTGCATGAGTGTACTATCTCATATCATGCACATTATTGAATTGTAGTGCTGCTCTGGTTGCCCATTCATTCATTGTGTCAATGTTGCTTTCGTATTACCTTACCTGGCTGATGATAGCTGTGCCATATTGTGTTAATTTGGTGTTGGTTAGTTGCCCAAACGTTCGTTGTGCCAATCTTGCTTTCCTATTATCTGACTTGGCCAAGGATAGCAATGCTAGTGTGTTAATTTGGTGCAGGCTGCTGAAGATAAGAAGACAAACTCTGAAAACAGCAAGGCAACCCCATTGTTTCTTTCCAATAAATCTAGGCCAGGTAATATGGCAATAACTCATGATTAATCTGTTTGGTTCCCCTCCTAATTTATGTTATGATGCAGTGGTCGAGACACTCTCCACTATCAATAATACAAGCCTGCCAAAATCGCCATCTGAATCTGTTCAGTATCCTCTGTCTCGAATGCAATGGAAAAATGTAAATTAATGGCTAAAGAAATAATGGAAATGGTGGAGGAATCAAAGGTGCAGAGTCGTGCGACACAACAACTGATCAATGTTTTCAGAGACAGTGTAGCAAAGCAGCAAGAACTTGCCCACATGCTTATGGGCGTCATCCGTGCTGAGGTTGCAGATTGTGACGTTGTAGATCGTTAGGTTCTATTCATTTATTTGCACTGGCATCAATCTTTGATTTCCCAGTGGATGTAATTTCCTGTAATATATGCTAGATGTGCAACATTTTTCCCTGTATGTCGTACCTTTGCTTGATTGGTTTTGGTCCTGTGCATAATTGCTCGTCGTAATGGGCTCAAATTATCTAATTTGGCCTAAATACATGTATGAACTTTAGTGGGCCCATTAAGTTAATGGGCCGTTACCAGGCCGAAAGTTAATGGTCGGCCCTCTTAACTCCCGGGTCGTTAACAGGCCGACATCGAAGCGGGCAACAGGTGGGCCCAATTGATTTCACGGGCCATTAACAGGCCGTTACTAAGTTCGGGCTACATATGGCCCAACTATACTGTGGGCCTTTAGCAGGCCGAAAGAGACAGCGGTCTTGTACTGGACCATGAAGAGCATGGGCCGCTAAGAGGCCGAAAGTCAGGTCGTATTGTAAATGGCCCAACTGTGTTGTGGGCCTTTAGCAGGCCGAAAGAGAAACCGGGCTGGTATTGGACCATGAAGGGCATGGGCCGTTAAAAGACCAAAACTCAGGTCCGACTACAAATGGCCCAACTCATTTATGGTCCGTTAACAGGCTGAAAGGCACACATGGTCGGGAATTGGCCCAACACTTAAATGGGTCGCTAAAAGGCCAAAACTTAGGTCCGACTAAAAATGGCCCAACTGATATATGGGCCGTCAACAGGCTGAAAGACACACCAGGCCGGAAATTGGCCCAACACTTAAATGGGTCGCTAAAAGGCAGAAACTCAGGTCTGACTACAAATGGCCCAACTGATTTATGGGCCGTCAACAGGCTGAAAGACACACCAGGTCGGAAATTAGCCCAACATTTAAATGGGTCGCTAAAAGGCCGAAAGATGTACATCGTGAAAATTGGCCCATCCATTGAATGGGCCGCTAATAGGCCAAAATCTCATCAGGCCGATACTGAGCCCAAATATATAGCGGGCTGTTAACAGGCTTGAACTGACGATGGGCTGCAATGGTGTCAAATATTTAATGGGCCGTTGACGGGCCGAATTGGCACATCTCGTATGGGCCATGGGCTTAAATGGACCTGGCACAAGTAGGCCTTATATGGGCCGGCCTGCTAATTTTTACTGGCCCGACCTTTTTCACCGGAATGGGCCACTGTTGGGCCGTGCCACGTGTCGACCTATCATAGGTGCCTCCTGTCCAATGAGTGGATGACATCTGTCCCAACGGTGAGGCAACATGTGTTTCCTCCGGCCAATGATGATTTTACACGTGGAAAATCCCCATTGGTCTGGGCTGTTAACAGGTTATCGGATCCAAAACCGGACCCGATAGCTTAACGGCGTTCCGTTATGGCGGATGCCACGTGTCGGTCACCCTTGACGAAAGCACTTCTGTTACGCGCGATTTATCGTCATGGAAGTGGACACTTCCGTGATGATAATTTTGGTAATGTCATGGAACACTTCTACGACAACACAGGTATGACTATCTTGATTCTGTCATAAAATCTTCATGGATGTACATGCATGACGGAAAACGTGACCTACTGTGACAAACACGTATCATCACGGAAGTGTATTTTTTTTGTAGTGTAAGGATCCGAGCCAGCTATGTGCCCCAATATCAAATTGAGATATACTTAAAAAGTTTTTATGTTGGCTTACCATCTTCTTTTAAGCAAGTTTTGGATTCTATTTTTGAAGAAGGTTTTCTTGAGGGGGATGCCATCGATACCTATGAAAAGGTGAAAGCTATATTTGGGCACCCTATGAGTGAAAAAGTTGAATCTACTTCTCTTTTGTGTTTTTATCAGAATGAAATTATCAAAGAGATGAAGGCTAGTTTAGATGCAAATTTTCATAGTGTGCTTAATCTTTCTTCTACCATTAATGGCCACATGCTTTTACAAAATAGAAAGATAAGTGCTTTAGATAAGAAGTTTTCTCTTTATCACCAAAAGGGAGAAGATGGCAATACCTAGATTTATTCTTGCTTTATGCCTAGCTAGGGGCGTTAAGCGATACCGCTTGTTGGGAGGGAACCCAATTTTATTTTTGTTCTTTGCTTTTTGTTCCTGTTTAGTAATAAATAATTCATCTAGCCTCTGTTTATATGTGTTTTTATGTTTTAATTAGTGTTTGTGCCAAGTAGAACCTTTGGGAAGACATGGGTGAAGTCTTTGCAATCTTGCTGTAAAAAACAGAAACTTTTGCGCTCACGAGATTAGATGCCATTTTTTACTGGAGAGTGATTTTAGGTTGATTATTTTTTTAGATTATTAATAGACAAATTCCTCACGTCCACCAATTTATTTCAGAATTTTTGGAGTTCCATAAGTATTCGTTTGATACAGATTGCTACAGACTGTTCTGTTTTGACAGATTCTGTTTCTCGTGTGTTGTTTGCTTATTTTGATGAATCTATGAGTAGTATCGGGGGGTATGAACCATAGAGAAGTTGGAATACATTAGGTTTAACACCAATATAAATAAAGAATGAGTTCACTACAGTACCTTAAAGTGGTGGTTTATTTTCTTATACTAACGGAGCTCATGAGATTTTCTGTTTAAGTTTTGTGTTGTGAAGTTTTCAAGTTTTGAGTAAAGATTTGATGGATTTTGGAATAAGGAGTGGAAAGAGCCTAAGCTTGGGGATGACCAAGGCACCCCAAGGTAAAATTCAAGTACAACCAAAATCCTAAGCTTGGGGATGCCCCGGAAGGCATCCCCTCTTTCGTCTTCGTCTATTGGTAACTTTACTTGAGGCTATATTTTTATTCACCACATGATATGTGTTTTGCTTGGAGCGTCTTTTATGATTTGAGTCTTTGCTTTTTAGTTTACCACAACCATCCTTGCTTTACACACCTTTTGGAGAGACGCGCATGAATCGGCATTTATTAGAATACTCTATGTGCTTCACTTATATCTTTTGAGCTAGATAATTTTGCTCTAGTGCTTCACTTTTATGTTTTTAGAGCACGGTGGTGGTTTTATTTTATAAAAATTATTGATCTCTAATGCTTCACTTATATTATTTTGAGAGTCTTTTAGAACAGCATGGTAATTTGCTTTGGCTATAAAATTAGTCCTAATATGATGAGCATCCAAGATGGGTATAATAAAAACTATCATATAAAGTGCATTGAATACTATGAGAAGTTTGATTCCTTATGATTGTTTTGAGATATGAAGATGGTGATATTAGAGTCATGCTAGTTAAGTAGTTGTGAATTTGAGAGATACTTGTGTTAACGTTTGTGATTCCCGTAGCATGCACATATGGTGAACCGTTATATGATGAAGTCGGAGCATGATTTATTTATTGATTGTCTTCCTTATGAGTGGCGGTCGGGGACGAGCGATGGTCTTTTCCTACCAATCTATTCCCCTAGGAGCATGCGCGTAGTACTTCGTTTCGATAACTAATAGATTTTTGCAATAAGTATGTGAGTTCTTTATGACTAATGTTGAGTCCATGGATTATACGCACTCTCACCCTTCCACCATTGCTAGCCCCTCTAATACCGCGCACCTTTCGCCTGTATCATACACCCACCATATACCTTCCTCAAAACAGCCACCATACCTACCTATTATGGCATTTCCATAGCCATTACGAGATATATTGCCATGCAACTTTCCACCGTTCCATTTATTATGACACGCTCTATCATTGTCATATTGCTTTGCATGATCATGTAGTAAACCTCGTATTTATGGCAGAGCCACCATTCATGATTTTCATACATGTCACTCTTGATTCATTGCACATCCCGGTACACCGCCGGAGGCATTCACATAGAGTCATATTTTGTTCTAAGTATTGAGTTGTAATTCTTGAGTTGTAAGTAAATAAAAGTGTGATGATCATCGTTATTAGAGCATTGTCCCAGTGAGGAAAGGATGATGGAGACTATGATTCCCCCACAAGTCGGGATGAGACTCCGGACGAAAAAAAAGGCCATAAAAAAAGAGAAAGGCCCAAATAAAAATATGAGAGAAAAAGAGAGAAGGGACAATGCTACTATCCTTTTACCACACTTGTGCTTCAAAGTAGCACCATGATCTTTATGATAGAGAGTCTCCTATGTTGTCACTTTTATACTAGTGGGAATTTTACATTATAGAACTTGGCTTGTATATTCCAATGATGGGCTTCCTCAAATTGCCCTAGGTCTTCATGAGCAACCAAGTTGGATACACACCCACTTAGTTTCTTTTGTTGACCTTTCATACACTTATAGCTCTAGTGCATCCGTTGCATGGAAATCCCTACTCACTCACATTGATATATATTGATGGGCATCTCCATAGCCCATTGGTACGCCTAGTTGATGTGAGACTATCTTCCCCTTTTTGTCTTCTCCACAACCACCATTCCATTCCACCTATAGTGCTATGTCTATGGCTCACGCTCATGTATTGCGTGAAGATTGAAAAAGTTTGAGAACATCAAAAGTATGAAACAATTGCCTGGCTTGTCATCGGGGTTGTGCATGATTTAAATATTTTGTGTGATGAAGATAGAGCATAGCCAGACTATATGATTTTGTAGGGATAACTTTCTTTGGCCATGTTATTTTGAGAAGACATGATTGCTTTATTAGTATGCTTGAAGTATTATTGTTTTTATGTCAATATTAAACTTTTATTTTGAATCTTATGGATCTGAACATTCATGCCACAATAAAGAGAATTACATTGAAAATTATGTTAGGTAGCATTCCACATCAAAAATTCTGTTTTTATCATTTACCTACTCGAGGACGAGCAGGAATTAAGCTTGGGGATGCTTGATACGTCTGCAACGTATCTATAATTTTTTGTTGTTCCATGCTACTATATTATCTATTTTGGATGTTTAATGGGCTTTAATATGCTCTTTTACATTATTTTTGGGACTAACCTATTAACCGAAGGCCCAGTGCCAGTTTCTGTTTTTTTGCCTATTTCAGTGTTTTGCAAAAAAGGAATACCAAACGGAATCCAAAAGGAATGAAACCTTCGCGATGATCTTTCTTGGAACAAACGCAATCCAGAAGACTTGGAGTTGACATATGGAACTCTGCGAGGCGGCCACGAGGCAGAAGGGCGCGCCCGGGGGGATAGGCACGCCCCCACCCACGTGGGCCCCACGGAGCTCCAACGACGTACTTCTTTCGCCTATATATACTCTTATACCCGAAAAACATCAGGGGGAGCCACGAAACCACTTTTCCACCGCCGCAACCTTCTGTAACCATGAGATCCCATCTTGAGGCCTTTTCCGACGATCTGCCAGAGGGGGAATCGATCACGGAGGGCTTCTACATCAACACCATAGCCTCTCTGATGAAGCGTACCACAGACCTTCGGGTCCATAGTTATTAGCTAGATGGCTTCTTCTCTCTCTTTGGTTCTCAATACAAAGTTCTCCTCGATGCTCTTGGAGATCTATTCGATGTAATACTCTTTTGTGGTGTGTTTGCCGAGATCCGATGAATTGTGGATTTATGATCAAGATTATCTATGAATAATATTTGGTTCTTCTCTGAATTCTTATTTGCATGATTTGATATCTTTGCAAGTCTCTTCGAATTATCGGTTTAGTTTGGCCTACTAGATTGATCTTTCTTGCAATGGGAGAAGTGCTTAGCTTTGGGTTCGATCTTGCGGTGTCCTTTCCCAGTGACAGTAGGGGCAGCAAGGCACGTATTGTATTGTTGCCATTGAGGATAAAAAGATGGGGTTTATATCATATTGCTTGAGTTTATCCCTCTACATCATGTCATCTTGCTTAATGCGTTACTCTGTTCTTATGAACTTTATACTCTAGATGCATGCTGGATAGCGGTTGATGTGTGGAGTAATAGTAGTAGATGCAGAATCGTTTCGGTCTACTTGACACGGACGTGATGCCTATATTCATGATCATTGCCTAGATATTCTCATAACTATGCGCTTTTCTATCAATTGCTCGGCAGTAATTTGTTCACCCACCGTAATATATGCTATATTGAGAGAAGCCACTAGTGAAACCTATGGCCCCCGGGTCACTTATTATATTGCATCTCTTTTATTTACATCACATCTCGTTTTACTATTTTGCAATCTTTACTTTCCAATCTATACAACAAAAATACAAAAAATATTTATCTTATTATCTTTATTAGATCTCACTTTTGCGAGTGACCGTGAAGGGATTGACAACCCCTTTATCGCGTTGGTTGCAAGGTTCTTGATTGTTTGTGCAGGTACTAGGTGACTTGCGTGTAATCTCCTACTAGATTGATACCTTGGTTCTCAAAAACCAAGGGAAATACTTACGCTACTTTGCTGCATCACCCTTTCCTCTTCAAGGGAAAACCAACACATGGTCAAGAGGTAGCACCATCTGCGGTACACGGTAAACACCGGCACCGACGTCCTACTCCTCGCCTCGGACTTGCCAGAGGTGCGATATGGCGCGTTGCTCGCACGCGTTGGCCCTTTCCATGCCGGCGTGGTCCACTGAAGCTTCGGCTTCAACGCGGGAAACCCACTTGACGAGATGGTATTAAAATTCGGCGTCGCGAACGCGTGCGTGCCCGACAGCCTCCAGGGCTATTTGCCGGGCACCGGCCTCCACGTAGTCGGCCCAGTTGCGGGCGCTCTGCCCGTGACTCAGAGCGTCGGTGCACTGCTGCTCCATGCCCCGCTGGCGGCGCAAATTGGCGATACGCTGCTCCTCCGCCAGGCGGTTGATAAGTCCCCAATGTATCTATAATTTTTTTTATTGTTCCATGCTGTTATATTATCAATCTTGGATGTTTTATAATCATTTTATAGTTATTTTATATCATTTTTTGGTACTAAACTACTGACATAGTGCCAAGTGCCAGTTGCTGTTTTTTTTCCATGTTTTTTACATCGCAGAAAATCAATATCAAACGGAGTCCAAATGCCACGAAACTTTACGGAGAATTTTTATGGGCCAAAAGGAGCACAACGGGCCCTGGCTGCGCCTGTGGGGTGCCCCGAGGGGGGCACAACCCACCAGGGCACGCCAGGAGGCCCAGGCGCGCCCTGGTGGGTTGTGCCCACCTCGGGTGCCCCCCGAACCGCCTCTTTGCTCTATAAATACCCCAATATTCCCAAAACCCTAGGGGAGTGGATGAAATATTCATCTAGCCACCGCAGAGTCCAGAACTACCAGATCCAATCTAGACACCATCTCGGATGGAGTTCACCACCTCCATTGGTGCCTCTCCGATGATATGTGAGTAGTTCTTTGTAGACCTTCGGGTCCGTAGTTAGTAGCTAGATGGCTTCATCTCTCTCTCTCTCTTGATTCTCAATACAATGGTCTCCTGGAGATCCATATGATGTAACTCTTTTGTGGTGTGTTTGTTGGGATCGATGAACTTTGAGTTTATGATCAGATCTATCTTTTTATATCCATGAAAGTATTTGAGTTTCTTTGATCACTTTTATGCATGATTTCTTATAGCCTCATATTTCTTATCCGATATTTGGGTTTTGTTTGGCCAACTTGATCTATTTATCTTGCAATGGGAAGAGGTGCTTTGTAGTGGGTTCGATCTAACGGTGCTTGATCCCACTGACAGAAGGGGAACCGACACGTATGTACCGTTGCTACTAAGGATAAAACTATGGGGTATATCTCTACATAGATAGATCTTTTCTACATCATGTCATCGTTCTTATTGCATTACACCGTTTCTCCACGAACTTAATACACTAGATGCATGCTGGATAGCGGTCGATGTGTGGAGTAATAGTAGTAGATGCAGGCAGGAGTCGGTCTACTAATCTTGGACGTGATGCCTATATAATTATCATTGCCTGGATATCGTCATGAGTATTTGAAGTTCTATCAATTGCCCAACAGTAATTTGTTCACCCACCGTTTGCTATTTTTCTCGAGAGAAGCCACTAGTGAAACCTACGGCCCCTGGGTCTCTTTCTCATATTATTTGCCTTTGCGATCTACTTTTATTTTCTTTTATTTTCAGATCTATTAATCCAAAAAACCCAAAAATATTTGCTGCACTTTATTTTATTTGTGATCTATTTATTCAATCTATTTCAACTTTCTCCCGTCATGCACCAATTTCTGGCAACGTTACCCGAAAGGGATTGACAACCCCTTTAACAGGTCGGGTTGCGAGGATTTGTTATCTGTGTGTAGGGGCTGTTTACGTTGTGTTGCTTGGTTCTCCTACTAGTTCAATAACCTTGGTTTCATATCTGAGGGAAATACCTACCGCCGCTGTGCTGCATCATCCCTTCCTCTTTGGGGAAATACCGACGTAGCTTCAAGCGACATCAAAAGGAATTTCTGGCACCGTTGTCGGGGAGGATCTTCAACATATACCAAGTTCCTAATCACAAATCTCAACTCCTCGCAATTTACATTATTAGCCATTTGCCTCCCGTTTTCCTCTCCCCCACTTCACAAAAATTTGCCGTTTTATCCGCCCATCTTTTTCCGTTCGCCGTTTTCTTGCCGGATCTATTTTTGTGTGCGTTCTTGTTTGCGTAGTCATGATGCCAAAAAGAAAATATTATGATGTTCCTTACCCAAATATTTTGCTTGAAATTGAGAAAAGTACTAAGGAGTATATGACTACACAATTTGAGCATAATAAGTATTTTACTTAAGAACTTATGGAGCACTCCGTTGTGCTGGATGCTATCACAAAACAACTTGATGATATTAGTCAAGAAGTTTGCAATCTCCAATCTAAGTATGCTTAATTTTGCTGAAAGTTTGCTTGGAAAAATATCCGATGCACAAGCTACCACTACTGCAGGATGCTGCTAACGCGACACTACAATCAAACACCCTTCGAGAAACTGTGTGCGATGCCATAACCGCAGACGGTGGTGTATGAAAACTGTCAGAAATGTATAAAACGTTTGTGATGACGTATGCATCAAACACGGTTCAGGTTTTAGTTGCGTGTGCGATGAAGGGCATACGATTCAGTTCAATTAACTTTTTGCGATGAGGAGGAACAAAAGAAACGGGCAGCCAGATGAAGGCGTGTGCGATACACAGCATACGGTTCACTCGGATGAACTGTTTGTGATTAGGCAGCACAAAAGAAATGAGCAGCCAGATGAAGGTGTGTGCGATATACAACATACGGTTCACTCGGATGAACTGTTTGTGATTAGGCAAGAGAACCGAAATGGTTCAATATAACAAGATGTGTGTGATATGTGGCAAACAGGTATGTAATCAGAAATGTGTGCGTAGACCGATAATAACGCAGACGATTGCTTCTAATAAGACGTATGTGATATCCTCTGTCTACACAACATCTATTGGCCATTGTGGGACGGGTGGTCATCCGAATATGCCATAAGGATGTGAAGAGGCATTCCTATCAGCAAGGACTAGCTGTTCCACCAGTAGCTCATGTAAGAAAACTATCAAGTTAAGTGTGCTTAGGCTGGAGCAGCTATCGAATGGGTGACTGGATGGGAAGTTGTGTAGATGTTAAATTAGCTGATGGGATGGGTCATTTCGGTCAACTGACCGAAATGCACCATTACCTCAGCTAATTTAACCTCGAGGTCCTTGTTTTTTATTTTTTAACACATGTTAAGTAAAGAAGGTCTACCGCATTACTTTTTGACAATGTGCGATACGTGGCATACAGTTGATCCATCCGACCTATTTGTGATGGAATAGGCCGTGTGTTTTGTGGGCAAACGCTTGCTAGTATTCAACCGTTAGGGATTGATGAATTCATCACCGACGAGTTCCCTAGTGTGGTCCGTGTTCATCTGATCATCTTCTACGACTTGTGCTAGCTCGATGCTAAGTTTCCATTAATTGATGGTGTTTTATGAACACGCCACCGTTTCTCGCCATTTCCTCACCTGTTTCCCGCCACCCTGCTATATTGCGCATAGGGGGCGCGCGACGCACGGAGGCGACAAGCGCAACCTGTAGCACATCTACATTTTCCAAGCATGCCAACCCACCAAAGCGCCGCCTCCGCCATCAACCTCGCCGACGAGGAAAACGAGCAGGCGCCACGGCCCGTCGAGGCCGAGGTGCTCCCCGGCAACGCGATGGACGACGTCGTGATGCACGTCATCGCCAGGGTTGAGCAGACCTTTGGCGCATGGCGCTTGAGCACTGCGGATCAAGATAGGCATGTCAGCGCCGACAGGGTGCAGCTTGCCGCACAACATGATCGATGGCGCGCCGTAGAGCAAGCTAGTGTTGGGTTTCATAGTAATTTCAAAAAATTTCCTACGCTCACACAAGATCATGGTGATGTATAGCAACGAGAGGGAGAGTGTGTCCACGTACCCTCGTAGACCGAAAGCGAAAGCGTTATGACAACGCGGTCGATGTAGTCGTACTTGACGATCCGACCGATCAACAGTTGATGTAGTTGTACGTCTTCACGATCAAGTACCGAACGTACGGCACCTCCGAGTTCAGCACACGTTCAGCTCGATGACGTCCCTCGAACTCCGATCCAGCCGAGTGTTGAGGGAGAGTTTCGTCAGCACAACGGCGTGGTGACGATGTTGACGTTCTACCGACGCAGGGCTTCGCCTAAGCACCGCTACAGTATTATCGAGGTGTAATTTGGTGTAGGGGGGCGCCGCACACGGCTAAGAGATCAAATCAATCATGTGTGTGGTGCCCCCCTGCCTCTGTATATAAAGGAGCCAAGGGGGAGGTGGCCGGCCAGGGTTTGGAGGCGCCAGGAGGAGTCCTACTCCCACTGGGAGTAGGACTCCCCCCCCCCCTCTCCTAGTTGGAATAGGATTGGAGGAGGTGGAAAGAGAGAAGGAAGGGGGCCCGGCCCCCTTGCCCCCACCAATTCGGTTTGGGCCAGGGGGGGCGCGCCCCTTGCTGCCCTCTCTTCCCCACTAAGGCCCACTAAGGCCCAACAGCCTCCCGGGGGGTTCCGGTAACCTCCCGGTACTCCGGTAAAATGCCGATTTCACCCGGAACACTTCCGATATCCAAACATAGGCTTCCAATATATCAATCTTCATGTCTCGACCATTTCGAGACTCCTCGTCATGTCCGTGATCACATCCGGGACTTCGAACAACCTTTGGTACATCAAACTCATAATATAACCGTCATCGAAACCTTAAGCGTGCGGACCCTACGGGTTCGAGAACCTTGTAGACATGACCGAGACACTTCTCCAGTCAATAACCAATAGTGGAACCTGGATGTTCATATTGGCTCCCACATATTCTACGAAGATCTTTATCGGTCAAACCGCATAACAACATACGTTGTTCCCTTTGTCATCGGTATGTTACTTGCCCGAGATTCGATCGTCGGTATCTCAATACCTAGTTCAATCTCGTTACCGGCAAGTCTCTTTACTCGTTCCATAATACATCATCCCGCAACCAACTCATTAGTTGCAATGCTTGCAAGGCTTATAGTGATGTGCATTACCGAGAGGGCCCAGAGATACCTCTCCGACAATCGGAGTGACAAATCCTAATCTCGAAATACGCCAACCCAACAAGTACCTTTGGAGACACCTGTAGAGCACCTTTATAATCACCCATTTAAGTTGTGACGTTTGGTAGCACACAAGGTGTTCCTCCGGTAAACGGGAGTTGCATAATCTCATAGTCATAGGAACATGTATAAGTCATGAAGAAAGCAATAGCAGAATACTAAACGATCGTGTGCTAAGCTAACGGAATGGGCCAGGTCAATCACGTCATTCTCCTAATGAGGTGATCCCGTTAATGAAATGACAACTCATGTCTATGGCTAGGAAACATAACCATCTTTGATCAACGAGCTAGTCAAGTAGAGGCATACTAGTGACATACTGTTTGTCTATGTATTCACACAAGTATTATGTTTCCGGTTAATACAATTCTAGCATGAATAATAAACATTTATCATGATATAAGGAAATAAATAATAACTTTATTATTGCCTCTAGGGCATATTTCCTTCAGTCTTCCACTTGCACTAGAGTCAACAATCTAGCTCACATCGCCATGTGTTTTAACAACAATAGTTCACATCACCATGTGATTAACACCCATAGTTCACATCGCCATGTGACCAACATTCAAAGGGTTTACTAGAGTCAGTAATCTAGTTCACATCGTTTTATGTGATTTAACACCCAAAGAGTACTAAGGTGTGATCATGTTTTTCTTGTGAGAGAAATTTAGTCAATGGGTCTGCCAAATTCAGAACCGTTAGTATCTAGCAAATTTCTATGTCTAGAATGCTCTGCACTGAGCTACTCTAGCTAATAGCTCCCACTTTCAATATGTATCTAGATTGAGACATAGAGTCATCCAGATCAGTGTCAAAACTTGCATCGACGTAACCCTTTACGACGAACCTTTTTGTCACCTCCATAATCGAGAAACATATCCTTATTCCACCAAGGATAATTATGACCGCTGTCTAGTGATCTACTCCTAGATCACTATTGTTCTCCCTTGCTAAACACAGTGCAGGGTATACAATAGATCTGGTTCACAGCATGGCATACTTTATAGAACCTATGGCTGAGGCATAGGGAATGACTTTCATTCTCATTCTATCTTCTGCCGTGGTCGGGCTTTGAGTCTTACTCAATTTCACACCTTGTAACACAGGCAAGAACTCTTTCTTTGACTGTTCCATTTTGAACTACTTCAAAATCTTGTCAAGGTATGTACTCATTGAAAAATCTTATCAAGCCTCTTGATCTATCTCTATAGATCTTGATGCTCAATATGTGAGCAGCTTTACCGTGTCTTTCTTTGAAAAACTCCTTTCAAACACTCCTTTATGCTTTGCAGAATAATTCTACATTATTTCCGATCAACAATATGTCATCCACATATACTTATCAGAAACGTTGTAGTGCTCCCACTCACTTTCTTGTAAATACTGGCTTCACCAAGTCTGTATAAAACTATATGCTTTGATCATCTTATCAAAGCGCATATTCCAACTCTGAGATGCTTGCACCAGTCCATAGATGGATCGCTGGAGCTTTGCACACTTCTTTAGCACCTTTAGGATCGACAAAACCTTCTGGTTGCATCATATACAACTCTTATTTATTAAATCCATTTAGGAATGCAGTTTTGTTTATCCATTTTGCCAGATTTCATAAAATGCGGCAATTGCTAACATGATTCAGACAGACTTAAGCATAGATACGAGTGAGAAACTCTCATCGTAGTCAACACCTTGAACTTGTCGAAACCCTTTCGCAACAAGTCGAGCTTTGTAGATAGTAACACTACTATCAGCGTCCGTCTTCCTCTTGAAGATCCATTTATTCTCAATTGCTTGCCGATCACCGGGCAAGTCAACCAAAGTCCACCCTTTGTTCTCATACATGGATCCCATCTCAGATTTCATGGCCTCTAGCCATTTTGCGGAATCTGGGATCACCATCGCTTCTTCATAGTTCGTAGGTTCGTCATGGTCTAGTAACGTAACTTCCAGAACAGGATTACCGTACCACTCTGGTGCGGATCTCGCTCTGGTTGATCTACGAGGTTCAGTAGTTACTTGATCTGAAGTTTCATGATCATCATCATTAACTTCCTCACTAATTGGTGCAGGAGTCACAGGAACAGATTTCTGTGATGAACTACCTTCCAACAATGGAGTAGATACAGTTATCTCATCAAGTTCTACTTTCCTCCCACTCACTTCTTTCGAGAGAAACTCCTTCTCTAGAAAGGATCCAAATTTAGCAACAAAAGTCTTGCCTTCGGATCTGTGATAGAAGGTGTACCCAACAGTCTCTTTTGGGTATCCTATGAAGACACATTTCTCCGATTTGGGTTCGAGCTTATCAGGTTGAAGCTTTTTCACATAAGCATCGCAGCCCCAAATTTTAAGGAATGACAACTTTGGTTTCTTGTCAAACCATAGTTCATAAGGCGTTGTCTCAACGGATTTAGATGGTGCCCTATTTAACGTGAATGCAGCAGTCTCTAGAGCATAGCCCCAAAACGATAGCAGTAAATCAGTAAGAGACATCATAGATCGCACCATATCTAGTAAAGTACGATTACGACATTCGGACACACCATTACGCTGTGGTGTTCCGGGTGGCGTGAGTTGCGAAACTATTACGCATTGTTTCAAACGAATACCAAACTCGTAACTCAAATATTTCTCCTCCACGATCAGATCGTAGAAACTTTATTTTCTCGTTACGATGATTTTCCACTTCACTCTGAAATTCCTTGAACTTTTCAAATGTTTCAGACTTATGCTTCATTAAGTAGATATACCCATATCTGCTTAAATCATCTGTGAAGGTGAGAAAATAACGATACCCGCCGCGAGCCTTAATATTCATCGGACCTCATACATCAGTATGTATGATTTCCAACAAATCTGTTACTCGCTGCATTGTTTCGGAGAACGGCGTTTTAGTCATCTTGCCCAAGTGGCATGGTTCGCAAGCATCAAGTGATTCATAATCAAGTGATTCCAAAAGTCCATCATCATGGAGTTTCTTCATGCGCTTTACACCAATATGACCTAAACGGCAGTGCCACAAATAAGTTGCACTATCATTATTAACTTTGCATCTTTTGGCTTTAATATTATGAATATGTGTATCACTACGATCGAGATCCAACGAACCATTTTGATTGGGTGTGTAACCATATAAGGTTTTATTCATGTAAACAGAATAACAATTATTCTCTAACTTAAATGAATAACCGTATTGCAAACATGATCAAATCATATTCATGCTCAACGCAAACACCAAATAACACTTATTTAGTTTCAACACTAATCCCGAAAGTATAGGGAGTGTGCGATGATGATCATATCAATCTTGGAACCACTTCCAACACACATCATCACTTCACCCTTAACCAGTCTCAGTTCATTATGCAACTCCCGATTCGAGTTACTACTCTTAGCAACTGAACTAGTATCAAATACCGAGGGGTTGCTATAAACACTAGTAAAGTACACATCAATATCATGTATATCAAATATACCTTTGTTTACTTTGCCATCCTTTCTTATCCGCCAAATACTTGGGGTAGTTCCGTTTCCAGTGACCAGTCCCTTTGCAGTAGAAGCACTTAGTCTCAGGTTTAGGTCCAGACTTGGGCTTCTTCACTTGAGCAGCAACTTGCTTGCCGTTCTTCTTGAAGTTCCCCTTTCTTCCCTTTGCCCTCTTCTTGAAAATAGTGGTCTTTGTCAACCATCAACACTTGATGTTTTTCTTGATTTCTACCTTCGCCGATTTTAGCATCGCGAAGAGCTCGGGAATAACTTTCGTCATCCCTTGCATATTATAGTTCATCACAAAGTTCTACTAACTTGGTGATGGTGACTAGAGAATTCTGTCAATCACTATTTTATCTGGAAGATTAACTCCCACTTGATTCAAGCGATTGTAGTACCCAAACAATCTGAGCACATGCTCACTGCTTGAGCTATTCTCCTCCATCTTTTAGCTATAGAACTTGTTGGAGATTTCATATCTCTCAACTCGGGTATTTGCTTGAAATATTAACTTCAACTCTTGGAACATCTCATATGGTCCATGACGTTCAAAACGTCTTTGAAGTCCCGATTCTAAGCCATTAAGCATGGTGCACTTAACTATCAAGTAGTCATCATACCGAGCTTATGTCAAAACGTTCATAACGTCTGCATCTGCTCCTGCAATAGGTCTGTCACCTAGCGATGCATCAAGGACATAATTTTTTCTGCGCAGCAATGAGGATAAACCTCAGATCATGGATCCAATCCGCATCATTGCTACTAACATCTTTCAACTTAGTTTTCTCTAGGAACATATTAAAACATAAACGGCGAGCAACTACGCGAGCTATTGATCTACAACATAGATATGCTAATACTACCAGGACTAAGTTCATGATAAATTTAAGTTCAATTTAATCATATTACTTAAGAACTCCCACTTAGATAGACATCCCTCTAGTCCTCTAAGTGATCACGTGATCCAAATCAACTAAACCGTGTCCGATCATCACGTGAGACGGAGTAGTTTCAATGGTGAACATCACTATGTTGATCATATCTACTATATGATTCACGCTCGACCTTTCGGTCTCTGTGTTCCGAGGCCATATCTATTATATGCTAGGCTCGTCAAATTTAACCTGAGTATTCCACGTGCGCAACTGTTTTGCACCCGTTATATTTGAACGTAGAGCCTATCACACCCGATCATCACGTGGTGTCTCAGCACGAAGAACTTTTGCAACGGTGCATACTCAGGGAGAACACCTTTTACTTGATAATTTAGTGAGAGATCATCTTATAATGCTACCGTCGTTCTAAGAAGAATAAGATGCATAAAAGATAAACATCACATGCAATCAATATAAGTGATATGATATGGCCATCATCATCTTGTGCTTGTGATCTCCATCTCCGAAGCACCTTCACGATCACCATCGTCACCGGCACGACACCTTGATCTCCATCGTAGCATCATTGCATCGTCATGATCACCATCGTCATCGACGCGACACCTTGATCTCCATCGTAGCATCGTTGTCGTCTCGCCAATCTTATGCTTCCACGACTATCGCTACCGCTTAGTGATAAAGTAAAGCATTACATCGCGATTTCATTGCATACAATAAAGCGACAACCATATGGCTCCTGCCAGTTGCCGATAACTCGGTTACAAAACATGATCATCTCATACAACAAATTATATCACATCATGCCTTGACCATATCACATCACAACATGCCCTGCAAAAACAAGTTAGACGTCCTCTACTTTGTTGTTGCAAGTTTTACGTGGCTGCTACGAGCTTAGCAAGAACCGTTCTTATCTATGCATCAAAACCACAACGATAGTTTCTCAAGTTGGTGCTGTTTTAACCTTCGCAAGGACCGGGCGTAGCCACACTCGATTCAACTAAAGTGAGAGAGACAGACACCCGCCAGTCACCTTTAAGCAACGAGTGCTCGCAGCGGTGAAACCGGTCTCGCGTAAGCGTACGCGTAATGTTGGTCCGGGCCGCTTCATCTCACAATACCGCTGAACCAAAGTATGACATGATGGTAAGCAGTATGACTTATATCGCCCACAACTCACTTGTGTTCTACTCGTGCATAACATCAACGCATAAAACCAAGCTCGGATGCCACTTATGGGTTTCGTAGTAATTTCAAAAAATTTCCTACGCTCACACATGATCATGGTGATGTATAGCAACAAGAGGGAGAGTGTGTCCACGTACCCTCGTAGACCGAAAGCGAAAGCGTTATGACAACGCGGTCGATGTAGTCGTACTTGACGATCTGACCGATCAACAGTTGATGTAGTTGTACGTCTTCACGATCCGACCGATCAAGTACCGAACGTACGGCACCTCCGAGTTCAGCACACGTTCAGCTTGATGACGTCCCTCGAACTCCGATCCAGCCTAGTGTTGAGGGAGAGTTTCGTCAGCACAACGGCGTGGTGACGATGTTGACGTTCTACCGACGCAGGGCTTCGCCTAAGCACCGCTACAGTATTATCGAGGTGTAATTTGGTGTAGGGGGGCGCCGCACACGGCTAAGAGATCAAATCAATCGTGTGTGTGGCGCCCCCTGCCTCTGTATATGCCAAGGGGGAGGTGGCCGGCCAGGGTTTGGAGGCGCCAGGAGGAGTCCTACTCCCATTGGGAGTAGGACTCCCCCCTCTCCTAGTTGGAATAGGATTGGAGGAGGTGGAAAGAGAGAAGGAACGGGGGCCGGCCCCCTTGCCCCCACCAATTCGGTTTGGGCCAGGGGGGCGCGCCCCTTGCTGCCCTCTCTTCCCCACTAAGGCCCACTAAGGCCCACTAAGGCCCATTTCGAGACTCCTCGTCATGTCCATGATCACATCCGGGACTCCGAACAACCTTTGGTACATCAAACTCATAAACTCATAATATAACCGTCATCGAAACCTTAAGCGTGCGGACCCTACGGGTTCGAGAACTATGTAGACATGACCGAGACACTTCTCCAGTCAATAACCAATAGTGGAACCTGGATGTTCGTATTGGCTCCCACATATTCTACGAAGATCTTTATCGGTCAAACTGCATAACAACATACGTTGTTCCCTTTGTCATCGGTATGTTACTTGCCCGAGATTCGATCGTCGGTATCTCAATACCTAGTTCAATCTCGTTACCGGCAAGTCTCTTTTACTCGTTCTGTAATACATCATCCCGCAACCAACTCATTAGTTGCAATGCTTGCAAGGCTTATAGTGATGTGCATTACCGAGAGGGCCCAGAGATACCTCTCCGACAATCGGAGTGACAAATCCTAATCTCGAAATACGCCAACCCAACAAGTACCTTTGGAGAGACCTGTCGAGCACCTTTATAATCACCCATTTACGTTGTGATGTTTGGTAGCACACAAAGTGTTCCTCCGGTAAACGGGAGTTGCATAATCTCATAGTCATAGGAACATGTATAAGTCATGAAGAAAGCAATAGCAGAATACTAAACGATCGTGTGCTAAGCTAACGGAATGGGTCAGGTCAATCACGTCATTCTCCTAATGAGGTGATCCCGTTAATCAAATGACAACTCATGTCTATGGCTAGGAAACATAACCATCTTTGATCAACGAGCTAGTCAAGTAGAGGCATACTAGTGGCATACTGTTTGTCTATGTATTCACACAAGTATCATGTTTCCGGTTAATACAATTCTAGCATGAATAATAAACATTTATCATGATATAAGGAAATAAATAATAACTTTATTATTGCCTCTAGGGCATATTTCCTTCAGCTAGGTGCGTCTGCGCCAATAGGCTGTGGCTCGCCGCACGGTGATACCGTTCGAGCGCCGCAGAGCGAGAGGCGCGGTGCTCCGCACAGCAAGAGCGGATCCATCGGCGCTTGCCTGCTGTCAAGACGGTGTCGCAGCTGGGTACACGTCCTGTCAGTACCCCCATTCCTCGCCAGGAGTGGGCAGAGGCCCTCAGCGCCGTACTTGCACCAGAGGCCGGCCGCGCCGTACTTGCACCGGACGCCCACCGCGCCGTTCGCATGGGTGCCGCCGTTCGCCTTGTCCGCGGCCCGCTGGAGGCCGACGCGCTGGTCCGTAGGCTCGACCGCCTCCTTGGCCTAGGTGTCCACCTGGGCGCAGTAGAGGAACATGGCCGTCGCTCCTCGAGCTGGTGATCTCCGATGAAATAGCCAACTTGGAGCTCGAGATCACGCTCCAGATGTACCGCGAGCGTGTCGACCGCTTGGACGAATGCCTGCACGAGTTCAGGCAGAGCCAAGAGCTACCCTAGGCAAGGGCTGCTGGTCATGGTCTCATGGACGCGTTTTATTTTGAAAAGTCGT
This sequence comes from Aegilops tauschii subsp. strangulata, assembly GCF_002575655.3. Classification (NCBI taxonomy): domain Eukaryota; kingdom Viridiplantae; phylum Streptophyta; class Magnoliopsida; order Poales; family Poaceae; genus Aegilops; species Aegilops tauschii. The sequence continues at coordinate 583,758,412 of NC_053041.3, forward strand.
TTCGACGTGGATAGCTTTGTATTCACAGCAATCATAGTATTGCTTTGTTTCAATGTGTGTACTCTGTTTTCCATTCTTATATGTTCTGTTTCAATGTGTTTGTGTATACACTTTCCATTCCATATATGTGGATGATAACAGCTAGATTCAAATTAGTATACAAAAACAGATAGAAAATGGAATTCATAATATATATTAATTGTTCATTAGATCATCACAGAATATATATATATATATAATATCATCATATATACGTGATGATACTTAACCACTAGGTACAATGCATAAAATTGAAAACGAACAATACTAAAACTAATAATCCCTCCTGGGACCAGTATTCCGGCAGCCCCTCGCCAGTAGCTCCCTGGTGCGCGGCGTCTTCCCAGTGCGGAGGCAGTACTTCGACTCCTCCGCCTCGCAGTGCTTGACGTATCGATCTGCCTCTTGCTGGTGGACGTGCGTGGCCGATCTTGCCATTTCGTTGGGCGCCCACCGGAGCTCCTCGTCGGTGGCACGCTAGATCTTATCGGCCCACCTCCATGCAGCGACGAGACGCCCAGCGCTATGACCTTCCACGCTAAGTACCCGTCTTCGTACACCTCCTTGGCACGACGACGCGCCCGCCCCCAAAGCTCCGCCGCCTCCTTTTTTGAGGCGGCATCACGGGCTTCACAGGTCGCCCGCCCCCAAAGCTCCGCCGCCTCCTTTTTCGAGGCGGCATCACGGGCTTCACAAGCCGCCATCTCCTTCTTGAACGCCACTTGCCTGGCTTTCTCAGCCGGCGGAAGCGACTTCCATAGACAAAGATTGTATTGGCCCCAAAACCAATCAAAGTTGGGGGGTCCGGCGCAACTTCGTCAGGAGGCGCATAGGGGTCCTCTTCACTGCTAATCGAGTGAGCGTCCTCGGGGGGCGGCGACTCCTCGTCGGCGCGTGGGCAGACCGGCGGCGCCATGGCAGAGATTTGAGAGAGAGAGAGAGAGGGCGAGCGAGGGGAGGATGTAGATGAGAATGCAGGCGGGACGACGTGAGCAAGGTAGTATTTATTGGCGGCCAGAATCTAGATCGACGGGGACAGTACACACCCCGGTCGCCGGAATTTACGAGCACTGTAGTTTGAATTACACACAATTCCTGCAGCAAATCCGTGTGTGAACATAATAGCTGACGGTTTCCAATACAGAACTGTGTCTGATTAATGATCCCCGCCAATCACCTACCAAACCTCGAGCCGCGAGATAGAGTTCCAATCGTGTGGGGGCCGGTTGTCTTGCCAGGTCTTTATATTTTTTTGAACACCAGATATTTACATCGTCTGATGATGTTTTAACTCGCACACAACTACACAAAAATATGATTTTTCAAACCGTTTTGGTTAGGCGTTGCATGTAGATGTAGCTCAAATTTGAATTACGGTCATTAAATGGTTAGAAAATCACTTAAATGTGTTTAGAAGGTCAAATGACCCCTGAAAATTTCCAATTTTTCACATGACAGTTGTATTAGTGCACGTTAAATGTAGGAAAAAGTTTGAAGGCCGTAAGAGGAAGCTATCTCCCGTCCGTCAGCAAACATGCATTGTTCCCTCTCAGAACCACGAACCTTCTAGTGAGTTGCTCCGGTTTGTGAGGGGTGTGTGTCCAAAATTTCGTCAAACAGGACAAGTTTTTTACCACATCATCTTGGTGGCATGACATTAAATCAAGCAAGGTTTCATGTTTTTCTGATCATTTTTTAATTTTTTTTTTGGAATTAAAATGCCATGGCATGCACTCCACACATGTGCCCATGCCTTGACACCAATATGTTTGAAAATTCCTTCGAATTTACTGCACATGGAATTAACTCGCACATAAGTACAACAAAATATGATTTTTCAAACTGTTTTGGTTAGGCATTGCATGTAGATGTAGTTCAAATTTGAATTACGATCATTAAATACTTAGAAAATCACCTAAATATCTTTAGAAGGCCAAATGACCCCTGAAATTTACCAAATTTTCACATGACAGTTGCACGTTAAACGTAGGAATTTTTTGAAGGCTGTAAGAGGAAGATATCTCCCGTTCGTCATCAAACATGCATTGTTCCCTCTCGGAACCACGAACCTTCTAGCGAGTTGCTCCGGTTTGTGAGGGGCGTGTGTCCAAACGTTCGTCAAACATGACAATTTCTTTACCACATCATCTTGGTGGCATGACATTACATCAACCAAGGTTTCATGTGTTTCTGATCATTTTTCTATTTTCTTTGAATTAAAATGCCATGTCACTCCATGCATACGTATGCATGTGTCCATGTCGTGAGGCCAATATGTTTGAAAGTTCCTTCTAATTTACCGCACATGGAATTAACTCGCACACAAGTACACAAATAAGATTTTTCAAACCGTTTTGGTCAGGCGTTGCATGTAGATGTAGTTCAAATTTGAATTATGGTCATTAAATGGTTAGAAAATCACTTAAATGTCTTTGAAAGGTCAAATGACCCCTAGAATTTTCCAAAATTTCACATTACAGTTGTAGTAGTGCACGTTAGACATAGAAAAAATTTCAAGGCCGTAAGAGGAAGCTATCTCCCGTTCGTCATCAAACAAGCATTGTTCCCTCTCGGAACCACGAACCTTCTAGCGAGTTGCTTAGGTTTGTGAGGGGTGTGTGTCCAAACTTTCTTCAAACATGCCAATTTCTTTACCACATCATCTTGGTGGCATGACATTAAATCAAGCAAAATTCATGTTTTTCTGATCATTTTTTAATTTTTTGGAATTAAAATGCCATGGCATGCACTCCATGCATCTGCCCATGCCATGACACCAATATGTTTAAAAATTCCTTCTAATTTACTGCACACGGAATTAAGTCGCACACAAGTACACAAAAATATTATTTTTCAAACCGTTATGGTTAGGCGTTGCATGTAGATGTAGTTCAAATTTGAATTACGGTCATTAAATGGTTAGAAAATCACTTAAATGTCTTTAAAAGGTTAAATGACCCCTGAAATTTACCAATTTTTCACATGACAGTTGTATTAGTGCACGTTAAACGTAGGAAAAAATTTGAAGGCCGTAAGCGGAAGCTATCTCCCGTTCGTCACCAAACATGCATTGTTCCCTCTCGGAACCACGAACCTTCTAGCGAGTTGCTCCAGTTTGTGAGGGGTGTGTGTGTCCAAACGTTCGTCAAACATGCCAATTTCTTTACCACATCATCTTGGTGGCATGACATTACATCAACCAAGGTTTCTTGTGTTTCTGATCTTCTAATTTTTTGAATTAAAATGCCATGTCACTCCATGCATACGTATGCATGTGTCCATGTCGTGAGACCAATATGTTTGAAAATTCCTTCAAATTTACTGCACATGGAATTAACTCACACACAAGTACACAGATATGATTTTTTAAACCATTTTGGTTAGGCGTTGCATGTAGATGTAATTCAAAATTGAATTACGGTCATTAAATGGTTAGAAAATCACTTAAATGTCTTTAAAAGGTCAAATAACCCCTAGAATTTTCCAAAATTTCACATTACAGTTGTAGTAGTGCACATCAGACGTAGAAAATATTTGAAGGCCGTAAGAGGAAGCTATCTCCCGTTCGTCATCAAACATGCATTGTTCCCTCTCGGAACCACGAACCTTCTAGCGAGTTGCTCCGGTTTGTGAGGGGTGTGTGTACAAACTTTCATCAAACAAGCCAATTTCTTTACCACATCATCTTGATGGCATGACATTACATCAACCAAGGTTTCATGTGTTTCTGATTTTTTTTGGAATTAAAATGCCATGCCACTTCATGCATACGTATTCATGCATATGTGTCCATGTCATGATACAAATATGTTTGAAAATTCCTTCTAGTTTACTGCACATGGAATTAGCTCGCACACAAGTACACAAATATGATTTTTCAAACCGTTTCGGTTATGCCTTGCATGTAGATGTAGTTCAAATTTGAATTACGGTCATTAAATGGCTAGAAAATCACTTAAATGTCTTTAAAAGGTCAAATGACCCCTAGAATTTTCAAAAATTTCACATTACAGTTGTAGTAGTGCACATTAGACGTAGAAAAAAGTTTAAGGCCGTAAGAGGAAGCTATCTCCTGTTCGTCATCAAACATGCATTTTCCCTTTCGGAACCACGAGCCTTCTAGTGAGTTGCTCCGGTTTGTGAGGGGTGTGTGTCCAAACATTGGTCAAACATGCCAATTTTTTTACCAAATCATCTTGGTGGCATGACATTACATCAACCAAGGTTTCATGTGTTTCTGATCATTTTTCTATTTTTTTGAATTAAAATGCCATGTCAATCCATGCTTAATTGTGTCATAGCCGTTAGACCAATATGTTTGAAAATTCCTTCCAAGTTACTGCACATGGAATTAAATTGCACACAAGTACACAAAATATGAGTTTTCAAACCGTTATGGTTAGTTGTTGCATGTACATGTAGTTCAAATTTCAATTACGGTCATTAAATGGCTAGAAAATCACTTAAATGTCTTAGAAGGTCAAATGACCCCTGAAATTTGACACGACAGTTGTATTAGTACTAAAAAAATTCTCGTTCATTTAAAAGACCATCCGTTGGCACTTTATTCCAAATTCGTCTTTCACAGCTAATAAAAAATATCTACAACATCACACACAGTTGTTTCTAGGAACCGTTTGCGATGAAAATACCTGGGTCTATTTAAGTCTCCCTCCTTAAGCTTCGCCGGCTTGTCTGCTCTAGTGCCGGCAACCCCCGAATCCACGAATCCCGATCCCCATTCCCGCACCCCCTTCTTGCAAAGATGACGTCGTGGCGCTTCATGAAGGCCCGTACGATGGCCGCGTCCCACCCGAGCGCCGCCGCCTGCGCCGAGAGCACGGCCGGCTACGCCGAGAGTGCCGCCGCATCCGCATTGAGCACGGCCGCTTCCGCCGAGAGGGCGTCTGCGATGCATAGGCCGGCGCGGCGGTGGATTTTTAATTTTGCGTACGTAGGCTTTGTTTTTAATGCTGGTCTTTTGTTAGAGCAATGTTTAGGTCAACTGGCTCTGTGTAATTACTAAAATTGCTCGATTCAGTAAGTGTGTTATGTCTGTTGTACGCTCTTTTGTGTGCCCAAATTAGCAAGCGATGTTAAATTATGCAATGACGTACCCAGGGAAATTTCCACCAAAATTTGAATTATCAAACTCATCCCATGCATGTAAAGCAGAAGAATCATTTGCGATGCACACAATCTTTCAAAGTGAATGGTCCGGCGGCACCGCGCGCGTTCAAAGTGAATGTGCCCATGCCTTGATACCAAAATTTGAATTATCAAACTCATCCCATGTGCGTAAAGCAGAAGAATCGTTTGTGATGCACACAATCGTTCAAAGTGAATGGTCCAGCGGCACCGCGCACAAAGTTTCCCTCCACATTTCCAAAATTTTGGCCTACCGCCAAAATATCTACCCCACCCCCTTTTCTCCCCGACCACAAGTCACATTTCCTCTGTTTCCTCCTTCCTTCCTTCCTTACTAAGCTATAGCCGCTTCCTCGCTCTCGCCGTCTCGGATCCTACCACCGGGGTCGCCATGGTCTTCTTCAAGGACATCTCCAGCGGTTCCTCCTCCGGCGACTACTCCTTCACCACCCAGGTATGCCTCTCTTCTCTCTCTCGGGCTATGACTTGGAATGAAGGATTTTTACCTGGAGGTCGATTTGAGTCGTTTCTTCCTCCTGTAGCTCCCTAAGACCATCAGTGGCAACGAATGGAGCGGGGTGGCTGAAGATTTATCTGCTCGTTGTCACCATCAATCTCCATGCGTGAAGCTACTTGCGTTTGATTCTATGGACATTGGGAGGAAGTTTCTCTCATGTGCAGAGAAGGTTAGACCCTCTTCCATTGTTACAAATCATCTGTTAGATGTGATTCAGACACTGCCACGGTCCCAACCCATTCATACCACACCTTCAACCAAGCGCATCCTAAGACAGTGTCACAGTTTGTACCTAGTATCTTAAATTGCTGCCATCTCATCAGCGGTGCCATTAAAAAAAATCTTTGGCACCGCTTCAGCAGTTTGTGCAGCCAACTTTGGTCCACACATCCGAGCAGCCAAGCAGTAAAATACTAAATCTTTATGGCACAAAGGAACTGGGCATCAGAGCAACTACATGCTCCGAAGTCCGGGTCCCTGATTTTTTTCTGCTGCATCAGCTCGCCAATTCAGGGCACTGGTGCGAGATGTAGCAACAGTTGTCTTTACACCAGTTTTGGCATACATAGTGGACGGCCTTAGTGCTATTAGTTCTATGTTACTAAATTTGTGCATGTACACACCTGTTAGTTTCGCTATGCTGTTGCAGTTATATTTACCTTCCTCATAAAATGTTTGATTTGTTATTTATTGTACATGAGTAAGAACTTGTAGCGCCATTGTAATTAATTATAGCTTCTGATGTTCCAGAATTTGGTTGTTGTCTCAGTACCAATTATTTCATTTGCACATTGATCTTTTTGAGAAGATATGTCATAATTAACATGTTTCTTAAATTTTTGAAAATAAGCATTGGTGATTTTCTATGTTGCTATAAACCCATTTCCCCTAAAATTGTTACTGATCTAGTTTTAAATATTATAGGATGAACGGAAGTGTTCTTACTTGGAGTGGGTTGATCAAGAGTGGCCACAGTCTTTGAAGATGTGCCTAACGAAGCTCTGGAGCATGTATGAAGAAGTGAACACACGTAGGCTTAGAGAAAGTCTTGTCAACGCTGAAGCATAATTTAAGATGTGGGATAAAAAGTTGAATGTGGAGAATGAGCTCAGATTTTTTAAATCAGACTTTGCTAAGATGGTGTTGGCGAAGGAGGAGGCACTATCCCAGTTGGCCCGTGCAAAACGGGTTCTTACTGAACTGAAAGCAGAGGTGGATAAGACGAGCCTGGATGATCTCGATTAGGGAAATGAATATATTGTTCTTATAAAGTTGAACTAGCTATATGTTGTACTGTGCTGTTTTCATGTAGCTACCGTACTGTGATGTTATAATATATTTATGTGCCTGATATGAAATTGGCAAACAACTGTTCGATATGAAATGTGAATTTGCATAATACTGGAATTATTAATTGTAAACTAATAAACATGCTAAATGTGTCATGGACCTTTGCAAACGGTTCTAAAAGCGCTTGCGATGGATAGCCCAATGCCACACAGTCTTCTTCATCAAATCGTGTGTGATATAGTTGATAAAAGCAAACCGTTAACCAAGGAAGACCGTGTGTGATAGTTACACCTTTCACACACGAGCCTACACATAAAACTGTGTGGGATTTATGTCCGAACGGAAACGTTTTCCCTGGATTGACTGTGTGGGATGTACATAAGAACGGAAATGTATTCCTTGGATTGACTGTGTGTGATATACATACGAATGGAAATGCTTTTCTGGGATTCACCATGTGGGATGTACATACCTACGGAAATGATTTTCTCGTATTACCGTGTGGGATGTACATAGCTACGGAAATGATTTTCTCGGATTACCGTGTGGGATGTACATACCTACGGAAATGATTGGATTTCGATGCCTCGCCCGATCGCACACGACCCCAGCCTGGGTCCCAGGAGGGCCTATCCCCGACGATTTCTGGGTCGTGTGGGAAGGACACCCTATCGCACACACTCACTTGGCGACGGTTCCAAATGTCACCGCGGAAAGGGGTAAAAAACTGTTTGTTTAGGACCGACGCGCACCAGTGTAATCTAGTTAATCAAATGGCTGCTAAACCAATCTCACTAGAGGGTAAGAGTGATGAAGATCTTAAAATGATTGGTGTTTCTTCTATTGATTCCTTGTTTAGTAAAGTTAATATTGATGAAAAAGGGACTGGAGAAGAGTCAACTTTGGGTAGAAGGCGTTCCAATATTTCGTAGGGTAAAAATCTTGTTGAGAAAATTGATAAAAGTGGGTTTGAAGAGGTCAAAACTTTAGCTAGTGATGTGCACACTCTTTTGGATTACAAAGACTTTAATTATGATAGTTGCTCTTTGATTGATTGTATTTGTTTGTTGCAATCCATGATAAATTCACCCCATGCTTATGAACAAAATAAAGCTTTTACTAAACATATTATTGATGCTATGATGAAAGCTTTTGATGAAAAGTTGGAATTAGAAGTTTCAATTCCTAGAAAATTGCATGATGAATGGGAACCTACTATCAAAGTCAAGATTAAAAATTATAAGTGCTTTGCTTTGTGTGACTTGGGTGCTAGTGTTTCTACTATTCCGAAATCTTTATGTGATGTGCTTGGTCTTACCGATCTTGAATCATGTTCTTTGAATTTGCACTTGGCGGATTCCAGTATTAAAAAGCCTATGGGAAGAATTAATGATGTTCTTATTCTTGCAAATAGGAATTATGTGCCCATAGATTTTATTGTTCTTGATATTGACTGCAATCCGTCTTGTCCAATTATTCTTGGTAGACCGTTTTTACGCACTATTGGTGCCGTGATTTATATGAAAGAAGGCAATATTAAGTTCCAATTTCCTTTGAGGAAGGGTATGGAACACTTTCCTAGAACAAGAATTAAGCCACCATATGAATCAATCATGAGGGCATCTTATGGATCTCGAACCAAAGATGACAAAACTTGGATCCTTGCTTTATGCCTAGCTAAGGGCGTAAAACTATAGCGCTTGTTGGGAGGCAACCAAATGAATAAAATTTATTTTTGCTTTTTTCTTCCTATTTTTGAGTGCTAGCACAATTATGCTACTGTTATGATTGTAGTTTTTATGTTTTAATTAGTGTTTGTGCCAAGTAAAGCCTTTAGGATCTTCCTGGGTAATAGTTGTTTGATCTTGCTGAAAATAAAGAAACTTTGGCGCTCACGAAAATAATTTTCATTTTTTTACCAGAGAGCGATAAAATACCCATTCCACTTGTAGTAGAATATACAAATTGCTTAGGTCGTCCTAATTTTTCAGAATGTTTGGAGTTACAGAAGTATTCAAAATATTCAGATTGCTACAGACTGTTCTGTTTTAACAGATTCTATTTTCTTTGTGTTGTGTGCTTATTTTGATGGCTCTATGGTTTTCTTTGAAGAGTTTTTGCCATAGAAAAGTTGGAATACAGTAGATATCATGCAAGAACAAAATATGAATTGGTTTGATACAACACTTATAGTAGTGATTTATTATTCTTATACTAATGTATCTCACGAAGGTTTTGTTAAGTTTTGTGTGATTGAAGTTTTCAAGTTTTGGGTTGTCTTATGATGGATGAAGGAATAAGGAGTAGAAGAGCCTAATCTTGGGCATGCCCCAGCATCCCAAGCTATTATCCAATGATCAACCAACTAAGCTTGGGGACGCCCCCGAGTGGCATCCCCTCTTTCTTCTAACAACCATTGGTAATTTACTCGAAGCTATATTTTTATTCGTCACATACTATGTATTTTTACTCGAAGTCTTGATCCCTTGCTGGACACACCTATTTGAGAGAGCCAAAATTATGTCATGACTTGTTAGAATTGCTCTCTATGCTTCACTTAAATTTTTATGAGCTATGGACTTGCTCTAGTGCTTCACTTATATCTTTTTGAGCATGGTGTGCTTAGTATTTTTTAAGAAATGCTCTCTTGCTTCACTTAGATTTATTTGAGAGTTAGTAAAATTTTCAAGAAATTCTCTCTTGCTTCACTTAAATTAATTTGAGAGAAAGAAATATTATGCTCATGATCTTCACTTGTATTTGTTTGAGCTTGTCAAAAGCAACATATGAAAATTATTCCCAAAGTGATAGATACCAAGAAGGATATAATAAAAACTTTCATGAAGATCATTGGACAAAATAAACTTGATTCTTAGTAGTAGTTTTGAGATATGATCATGTGATATGTGAGTCATGTTGATGAGTAATTATGCTTTAGTAAGAATATTGGTGTTAAGGTTTGTGATTTCCTATGCAAGTACGAAAGTCAATAGTTATGCAAATAAATTATATCCTACTTATGGTGCATTATTCGGTGTTAGTTATGCTTAATGCTCGTTTATGAGATTATTCGTTTCTTGGTTGGTCGCTTCTCAATCTTTTGCTAGCCTTCATTTTGCACTAAGTATGATCACTACTTGTGCATCTAAAAACCTTTAACCCAGTTTTGCCACATGAGTCCACTATATCTACCTATATGCGGTATTGTTTTGCTGCTCTAAGCAAATTTGCATGTGCCATCTCTAATTTTCAAAAATAAACTTCTCTTTTGTGTGTTTGTTTCACTCGCAGAGCGGTGATGGGTGGCTAATATTTTCCATGCTAGATGTGTTATTCTCAAGATGAGTGTTTATTCACTTGTCATTGCACGAGAGTAAGGCAAAGGTATTAGTGATGCCCAGTCCCGAAATGAAAAAAAAAGAATTTATTGTATGTTGTCTGATACGTCTCCAACGTATCTATAATTTGTGATTGTTCCATGTTGTTTTATTATCAATCTTGGATGTTTTATAATCATTTTATAGTCATTTTATATCATTTTTGGTACTAACCTATTGACATAGTGCCAAGTGCCAGTTGCTGTTTTTTCCAAGTTTTTTACATCGCAGGAAATCAATATCAAACGGAGTCCAAATGCCACAAAACTCCATGATGATTTTTAATGGGCCAGAAGAAAGGCAATGGGCCCTAGTTGCACCTGGGGGGAGTCCCGAGGAGGGGACAACCCACCAGGGTGCGCCAGGAGGCCCTGGTGCGCCCTGGTGGGTTGTGCCCACCTCGGGTACCCCGGACCGCCTCTTTGCTCTATAAATACCACAATATTCCAGAAACCATAAAAGCATCGACGAAATATTCATCCAGCCGCCGCAAAGTCCAGAACCACCAGATCCAATCTAGACACCATCTCGGATGGGGTTCACCACCTCCATTGGTGCCTCTCTGATGATGCGTGAGTAGTTCTTTGTAGACCTTCAGGTCCGTAGTTAGTAGCTAGATGACTTTCTCTCTCTCGCTGAATTCTCAATACAATGGTCTCTTGGAGATCCATATGATGTAACTCTTTTGCCGTGTGTTTGTTGGGATCTGATGAACTTCGATTTTATGATCAGTCACATCTTTTTATATCCATGAAAGTTATTTGAGTTTCTTTGATCTCTTATAGCCTCATATTTCTTCTCCGATATTTGGGTTTTGTTTGGCCAACTTGATCTATTTATCTTGCAATGGGAAGAGGTGCCCGGTAGTGGGTTCAATCTTATGGTGCTTGATCCCAGTGACAGAAAGGGAACCAACATGTATGTATCATTGCTACTAAGGATAAAAAGACAAGATCTATGTCTACCGCCATATAGATAAACGGATCTTGTCTACATCATATCATCGTTCTTATTGCATTACTCCATTTTCCCATGAAATTAATACGCTAGATGCATGCTGGATAGCGGTTGATGTGTGGAGTAATTGTAGTAGATGCAGGCAGGAGTCGGTCTACTAATCTTGGACGTGATGCCTATGTAATGATCATTGCCTAGATATCGTCATAATTTTTGAAGTTCTATCAATTGCCCAACAGTAATTTGTTTACCCACCGTTTGCTATTTTTCTCGAGAGAAGCCACTAGTGAAACCTACGGCCCCAGGGTCTTCTTTCTCATATATTTGCCTTGCGATATGCTTTTCCTTTTCATTTTATTCAGATCTATTAAACCAAAAAATACAAAAATACCTTGCTGCGTTTTATCTTTATTTATTTTATATGCTGTTTGATCTATCAATCTACTACAATTTACCTCACGTCCGCTTGCCTATCTTGAGGCGCCGTACCCCGGAAGGGATTGACAACCCCTTTAACTCGTCGGGTTGCGAGGTGTTGTTGTTTGTGTGTAGGTGTTGTTTACGTTGTGTTGTTTGGTTCTCCTACTGGTTCGATACCTTGGTTTCATAACTGAGGGAAATACCTACCATCGCTGCGCTACATCATCCCTCCCTCTCCAGGGAAATACCGACGTAGTTCCAGCTACCATCATTGTCAAATAATAAATTCCTTGGAAAGTGTTGTTATGGAGGGCAACCGTGGATACGGCTAGACATGGAAAGTGAATGTATGGTGGAAAAAGGAATAAACTTTATTTTCTGTTTGGGAACCGCCTATGATATATCTTAGCATGGAAAGTATTGGGGACTCTAAGTCGTTTTCGTTGGCGGGATGCATTCACCTCCCGAAATGTTTTTATCTCTAAGTTTTTTGCTTTGAGCTCTGGCACCTCTACAAATCCCTACTTCCCTCTGCGAAGGGCCATTCTTTTACTTTATGCAATTTTTATTTTGAATTTGATTCTCCATCTTCCCTTATAAAAGCACCAACTTGGAGGCAATATGATCGTACTACAATATTGGATGTAGCTAATATGCGAGTGTGTTTCATGAATGGATCAATGGTTGAGCATGATGGGCTAGGGATAGCTTATTTTAGCATTGATATTTTGAAAGACATGGTTGCTTGTTGATATGCTTGAGTATTTAAATTATCATGTCAAAACTAGACTATTGCTTTAAACAATATAAAAGTCCAACTGTCCATGCTATAAAAAAAGAATATGATATGACATGTTAGGCAGCATTCCACATCAAAAAATCTGTTTTTATCACTTCCCTACTCAAGGACAAGTAGGAGTTAAGCTTGGGGATGCTGATACGTCCCCAATGTATCTATAATTTTTTTATTCTTCCATGCTGTTATATTATCAATCTTGGATGTTTTATAATCATTTTATAGTTATTTTATATCATTTTTTGGTACTAAACTACTGACATAGTGCCAAGTGCCAGTTGCTGTTTTTTTTCCATGTTTTTTACATCGCAGAAAATCAATATCAAACGGAGTCCAAATGCCACGAAACTTTACGGAGAATTTTTATGGGCCAAAAGGAGCACAACGGGCCCTGGCTGCGCCTGGGGGGTGCCCCGAGGGGGGCACAACCCACCAGGGCACGCCAGGAGGCCCAGGCGCGCCCTGGTGGGTTGTGCCCACCTCGGGTGACCCCCGGACCGCCTCTTTGCTCTATAAATACCCCAATATTCCCAAAACCCTAGGGGAGTCGACGAAATATTCATCCAGCTGCCGCAGAGTCCAGAACCACCAGATCCAATCTAGACACCATCTCGGATGGGGTTCACCACCTCCATTGGTGCCTCTCCGATGATGCATCAGTAGTTCTTTGTAGACCTTCGGGTCCATAGTTAGTAGCTAGATGGCTTCATCTCTCTCTCTTGATTCTCAATACAATGGTATCTTGGAGGTCCATATGATGTAACTCTTTTGCAGTGTGTTTGTTGGGATCGATGAACTTTGAGTTTATGATTAGATCTATCTTTTTATATCCATGAAAGTATTTGAGTTTCTTTGATCTCTTTTATGCATGATTTCTTATAGCCTCGTATTTCTTCTCCGATATTTGGGTTTTGTTTGGCCAACTTGATCTGTTTATCTTGCAATGGGAAGAGGTGCTTTGTAGTGGGTTCGATCTTACGACGCTTGATCCCAGTGACAGAAGGGGAACTGACACGTATGTATCGTTGCTACTAATGACAAAACGATGGGGTCTATCTCTACATAGATAGATCTTGTCTACATCATGTCATCGTTCTTATTGCATTACTCCGTTTCTCCATGAACTTAATACACTAGATGCATGCTGGATAGCGGTCGATGTGTGGAGTAATAGTAGTAGATGCAGGCAGGAGTCGGTCTACTAATATTGGACGTGATGCCTATATAATGATCATTGCCTGGATATCGTCATGAGTATTTGAAGTTTTATAAATTGCCCAACAGTAATTTGTTCACCCACCATTTGCTATTTTTCTCGAGAGAAGCCACTAGTGAAACCTACGGCCCCCGGGTCTCTTTCTCATATTATTTGCCTTTGCGATCTACTTTTATTTGCTTTTATTTGCAGATCTATTATTCCAAAAACCCCAAAATACTTTGCTGCACTTTATTTTATTTGCGCTCTATTACAACTTTCTCCCGTCACGCACCAATTTCTGGCACCGTTACCCGAAAGGGATTGACAACCCCTTTAACACGTCGGGTTGCGAGGATTTGTTATCTGTGTGCAAGGGCTGTTTACGTTGTGTTGCTTGGTTCTCCCACTGGTTCAATAACCTTGGTTTCATATCTGAGGGAAATACCTACCGCCGTTGTGCTGCATGATCCCTTCCTCTTTGGGGAAATACCGACGTAGCTTCAAGCGACATCAGTGGTCGCGCTCCAACAAGTCCTCATACTCCTCATTGCCATCGAAAGACCAATAGAATGCCTCCTCCCTCCGTCCGCCTTCCGGTGAAAACCCGAACACTAGTTCCGGCAGTGACCGCCGGACGTCGCCTATTATGGACGGGCGAGGGCATGATGGACGTGGTGAGAGCGAGGACAAGTGGCGAGCGACGTCAGGCCGGTGGGGTCTTATGAGGATAGGGCGAGTTGGGTGATGGTGCCACCGGAGAACGCTGGGAACCAGTAATTATAGGCGGAAGGTAGGTGAAACAGCGTGTCACGGGAAACGCAACGGTCATCGCAGTTATCGGAATTCAATGCATAAGTAGGCATGGCTTAGCGCGCCAGCTTGCCGTGGAAAACTAGAAAAACTGAAATTATGACTGTGTCGTCCCGTCCCATCCCATCAGTGGTGCGTCCCGTCCGTGCTGGGTCGCACGTCGGCATGACGGTCTAACGAGTGCGCTCGATTCATCCAGATGAGGTACGTGCGTGATCCGCTGGTTATTCGCATAGGATCGAGTCGGTCGAATAGTGTATGTGTAGGATCGCAATAGAGGATGAACGTTCGCTGGGAGATAAGGCATTTGCGAACGTTTTTGCTGGCATTTTCTTTAGATTCGCATGGCATTTTCTTCAGAACAGCATGTCAGTTCTTCAGAGGAAGGCATTTTTATTCAAAATGTTGCCACTTTGGATCTTGCGTCGCAACTAAAACTGTCAGGAGCGTATTAGTAAGCTAGCTAGTGATTGATCAGTAACTTGTAAACAATGAGCGAACAGAAATAAGGAACTGCTAGTAACTTGTAAACACTGAGAACACAAAAAGAAGGATCATGCTGTGCACAGTAGTAAGAGTCGATCCGTTCAAAATGTTCACACGAGACTTACAGGCCTGGCATTGTAATATGTTCACATTAATAGCCCAAATTCACAACCAACTAGTACGATTCCCATACATAAGACCAACATGTTAATGCATCTCAATGATTCACAGATCATATACAAATATGTAGCTCCAAAAGCAAAGATCTAGAAAAAAACATCTGTTCTTCCTACTAACATGGATGTTTCTCTGGGCCAACATTCAGTACAAAGTGAAAGACAAATTTGTTTGTGAAGTCTACAACTCCTCTTGCAAATGTAAGTGGTTTCACCAATAGCTGGAACCATGAGAATGAACAACACATGATGGAGGAACATCCACTGCAATATGATTTGGTCTTCTCTCGATCACACGACGATACTATTTCCGGAATACAAACTTTAACTTAGGCAAAATGATGCCCATTGTATAATCAGACCAAAGCAATGGAGCACCAAGTGTTGGCCAATAAATCGTACAATACTACTTTTGTGCAGTACATGAAGTGACTATCCAATCTTTCTGTGTCAATTTTCAAATGGCACTGCATGCAGTGACTATACTATCTCTTGTGCAGTTCCACCAAAATTGTGGTCACTTTGTTTGTTTGCCAAATAGCAATGGGCAGACATCTGTCTGCGCAAATATCAAGTAGCTAGTAAACATATACCCCACCTTGTATTTTTGGTTTAAACACGTCTCTTCCGCTTAGCATCTGTCATGTTTTGCACTGGATAATTTGATACTGTCATGTTTTGCCCTGGACAATTTCGTACTGAATCTGGTACAAAGCATAAATATAGTGCATACTCTTCATCAGACCAAGGATATCCATGTTCCAAGTGATGGAAGAGGTGAAATCAATCCAACCGAAATTGAGCATCCAATCATTGAATCATGTCGCACCTCCAATGTAGGTCCACCCTGCCAATAAATTCACATGCAAGCCACTAATATTACTATCTAATGATAGTACAAAAACAGTAGCGAGATAGTAGCAAACCATGTACCTTTGTAATGAACAGCTCATAGTGCCACCAATTGGATATAACGGTTTGGAAGAAAACATGCTCCTAATGTTGAATCATTTAGACTTTTTTTTGCAGTTCCACTAAACTCGAGCATCCCTGTTTGCATAGATATTGGAAGTGTGATTACTACAAAAGTGGCACTAGTTGAAGCATAGACTCACAAATGGAAGGATTCCAATTTCTTAATGGGCAAAGGTAGCAAGACTTTTTCTAACCACATATTTGAAGGAATAAATAAGGCACCGACGGCTGATGTCAGGAAGGCATACATAGTATTTTCTGAAAAACTGAACCATTCCTAACCTTTCCTCTTCTTTTAAGCATATTTTGTGCAGTTCAACTAAAATAAAATGCCATCATCGCCTTGAAAATTCAGTGCACTGTACAAAAAGAAATGACTTAACATTACATCATGATATCAGGTATTTAATCGACAGGCATTAGAGACAAACATACAGACCTCCTCCGATAACATAATGAACATTAATTTTAACAAAGGTGTGACTAGCTTTACCGGGATAATTTGAGTGAACTCTACACCCTATGTTCCTTAATATAAGACATTTTCGCAGTTCAATTTAAAGTACCCAAACGTCTAGAATTTAGAAAAGCAGGTCGTAGTTTTCTTGAGCACATATCTAGGAAAGCTTCCCACACTTTATATATGTCCATACGCTAATGCAACACCATTCGAATAGTACAAATATACACTAATCCAGTGGCTAGTGCAGCAGTAGAGTAGTTTTTTTATTACGGGGTACAGTACAATGGTTTTACTGAACAGATTTCCATACGCTAGCACTGGAAGATTTCTATAAGCATTAACAATACAAAATGTAAAGGTAACAAGTTTCAGCATTGGTATACTAGTTGTGCAACAACATTAAACAAAATACAAAAGTCTGAAGGTAACTAGCATTATTAACTAATGGCAGTATAAAAAATTGCAAACCATGTACCTTCAAGGTAAATATCATTTCGAACTCGAGGGGACCTCAAAATTGCTATCCCAATCTTGATAATCTATCAAACATAAAAACTTGATCGAACGAATCAAGAGAACAGCCGGAGGAGGAGGTGCCCACTCTTGACCTTTCCTCCCGTCTTCATAATTTTTTGTGCAGTTTAACCAAAATAAAATGTCATCACCGCCTTGGCATTTTGGTGACACTGTACAAAAAAAATACTTATCTCATGAAAATGACGTACGTAATCTATAAGCATTAACAATGCAAAAATTTGAAGGTAGTAACAAGTTTCATCATTGGTATATTGCATGTGCAACAGCATTAGAATGCCTTAGCTGAAAAATCTTTAATACATCCACAATCAACAGCTAACCCTGGAATAATCTAGTGACATTAAATGGTATTGCTTAAGTTTATCGGTGGCATTAGACTGAGTGCGACATTAGTTAAATGTGGCATCACTTTAGTAGTAGCATTGCTTGACTTTACCGCTGGCGTTGTACTAACATAAAAAAAGTGGCAATAAGAGCATGGGAGGCTCATTCAGACAATGGGAGCACCAGTACGATGTACCTCCACGGATGCATAGAGTGGTGAGGGAGGTATGGTTGCCCAGAGCAACAAATATCGAGGCAGCATATGTGGATTACGTCCCAGTTTTGTTCTCTTTAGCCACCTTTTCCTATGTGAGGACAACAAACCGATCGACCTGTCCATTCTCTATTGCGTTGCCATGCCTTTCTACCCTTTTTCACCCTTTTTCAACCAAGAGACATGAGACAAAGCTACTAATTTTCCCCTTTTCAACCTAGGTGCAGGTTCGATGCCTAATCTCTTAGACAGTACTTTCTCCCTTCCTTTCCTTATTCAACCCGTACATGGATTAGTCTGCATGAAGTAGGGTTTCCTTTAATAGTGAAAATTAAGGTTTCCGTCTGCGTGACCAGCAGAGCAGAGGATAGCAAATTGGGGAGATGGTGGAGTGGAAAAAGATCCACATGTAGCGACGTGGCAGATGGGGCAATAGAAAAAGGGTATGGTTCGAAAAGAGGTAGCATACCTAAGGGTTGGCGGGAAGTGGCTTCGCTTGTGGTCGTCATCCTCCGCACACTAAGGCAGCGAGCTTGGTTGACGGAGGCCATCCCGCGCGGGTGCTAGGTCTGAGAGGGCGGCCTTGTCGTCAGTATGTGACCTCGTGATGTCTGCTAGAACTACGTTGGTATTTCCCCGAAGAGGAAGGGTTGATGCAGCACAGCGACGGTAGGTATTTCCCTCAGTGATGAGACCAAGGTTATCGAATCAGTAGGAGAACCAAACAACACTACGTAAACAACACCTCCGCACAAATAACAAATACTCGCAACCCGATGTATTAAAGGGGTTGTCAATCCCTTTCAGGTAACGGCACCAGAAATTGGCAAACGGGCGTGAGAGAGTTGTAAATATTGATAGATCGAACGCCAAATAAAATAAAGTGCAGCAAGGTATTTTTGTATTTTTGGTTTTATAGATCTGGAAATAAAAGCAAAGGAAAATAGATCGCTAAGGCAAATATAATAAAGAAGAGACCCGGGGGCCGTAGGTTTCACTAGTGGCTTCTCTCGATAAAAATAGCAAACGGTTGGTGAACAAATTACTGTTGAGAAATTGATAGAACTTCAAATAATCATGACGATATCTAGGCAGTGATCATTATATAGGCATCACGTCCAAGATTAGTAGACCGACTCATGTCTGCATCTACTGCTATTACTCCACACATCGACCGCTATCCAGCATGCATCTAGTGTATTAAGTTCATGGAGAAATGGAATAATGCAATAAGAACGATGACATGATGTAGACAAGATCTATTTATGTAGAAATAGACCCCATCTTGTTATCCTTAATAGCAATGATACATACATGTCAGTTCCCCTTCTGTCACTGGGATCAAGCACCGTAAGATCGAACCCATCACAAAGCACCTCTTCCCGTTGCAAGATAAATAGATCAAGTTGGCCAAAGAAAACCCAAATATCAGAGAAAAATACGAGGCTATAAGCAATCATGCATATAAGAGATCAAAGAAGACTCAAATAGTTTTCATGGATAAAAAGATAGATCTGATCATAAACTCAAAGTTCATCTGATCCCAACAAACACACCGCAAAAAGAGTTACATCATATGGATCTCCAAGAGACCATTGTATTGAGAATCAAACGAGAGAGAGGAAGCCATCTAGCTACTAACTAAGGACCCGTAAGTCCACAAAGAACTACTCACGCATCATCGGAGACGCACCAATGGACATGATGCACCCCTCTGTGATGGTGTCCAGATTGGATCTGTGGTTTCTCGCACTTGCGGCGGCTGGAATTGATTTTCGTCGACTTCCCTAGGGTTTCCGGAATATTGGGGTACTTATAGAGTAAAGAGGTGGTCCGGGGGCACCCGAGGTGGGCACAACCCACCAGGGCGCGCCTGGGCCTCCAGGTGCGCCCTGGTGGGTTGTGCTCCCCTCGGAGCACCCTCCAGGTGCTTCTCCAGCCCACTAGATGTCTTCTAGTCCAAAAAATCCACAAAAAGTTTCACTGCGTTTGGGCTCCGTTTGGTATTGATTTCCTGCGATGTAAAAAACATACAAAAAACAGCAACTGGCACTTGGCACTATGTCAATAGGTTAGTACAAAAAATGATATAAAATGATTGTAAAACATCCAAGAATGATAATATAACAACATGGAACAATAAAAAATTATAGATACGTTGGAGACGTATCACCTCGCTAGCAGACGACGAGTGCGTCAACGCTGCATGTCCTTTTCTTCCCCGGTGGATCTGTGACCACCGGTGAGGAGGGAGAGAGGTTGTCTTTTTTAGATCTGGAGAGAGGGTGATAGTGTGAGAAGCACGTGGGCAGCCCTTAGCAAGAAAGCGCTGAAGCTCCACCCTATATATCTTTTTTGATACTAGTACTAGAGGTGGAGTAGCGGTAGAGTAGTTTACATTTTCTCTGCATATAGTACCAGTTAGTCGTGCTTCAAAACTGAACGACACGCCATTAAAAAAATAAAGTCGGTAAATAATGCGGCACCTCGGGCCAACACGGCCAGATCACATTTTGCACGAGAAATGACACACCATGTTTCGTTGACATGTGGTCCCGTTCCAACAAGTCAGTGAGACGACGGCGAGTTCTTTTGTACAATTTGCGAACGGACGTCTATGTAGGCCGGGGTGCCTCTTCGTGTACCGTGGCAACCGTCCATCGCCTCTTCGCCTTTCCTTCTTGATTTGGAACTGTTGTCGCACGCTCTTCCTCCCTCCTCCATTTTCCTTCACCTTGCCTTCTGCCATTGTTCGATCATCTTCTCCATGAAGGGAACAGGCCGGAAATGACCCTGTTATTCTTGCCCCGATCTGAAAGATGACGTGGTGGAGGAACTGATTGATCGGTGCGAAGTCATCACCTCGGTTAGCATGGCAGGTTCGTTCAAGACCATTCTCGACTCAACTAATATCATCATTACAAAGAAACCAAGGGTCCAGGAGCGGTTTGATCTCCCCTATCTTGTTCGCCATGACCCTGCTCGCTGGCGTGCAGACGACGAAAGCCTCGCCTTGTGCAAGTTGATGCAGCTTGATAATGATACGTGTGATGTTAAGATGCCATCGCTTGAGGGTAAGGCTTGGGCGGGCGCAAATGGAGATTGGGTTGTTTATATTGGGAACAACTGCGAGTGGGAACTTGTGAATGTTCCGCTTCCAAAAATCTCAGACTGCCCTGAAGTTGATCACACCGATATTCTATGTATGTTCAAATACGATCATGGTGACTGTCATCTACAGAAGATAGCAATTTTTCGAGTTCCCAACCGCTCTTGGGGTTATGGGAATGCTTGTGTTGTCGCTATCACTACAAAAAAATACACTTCCGTGATGATACATGTTTGTCACAGTAGGTCACGTTTTCTATCATGCATGTACATCCATGAAGATTTTATTACAGAATCAAGATAGTCATACCTGTGTTGTGGTAGAAGTGTTCCATGACATTACCAAAATTATCATCACGGAAGTGTCCACTTCCATGACGATAAATCGCGCGTCAAAGAAGTACTTTCGTCAAGGGTGATCGACACGTGGCATCCACCATAACAGGTCGCCGTTAAGCTATCGGGTTCCGGTTTGGTTCCGATAACCCATTAACAGCCCGGACCAATGGCGATTTTCCATGTGTAAAATTCTCATTCAGCGACGAACCACGTGTCGGCTCAGCGTTGGGACAGATGTCAACCGACCATTTGACAAGAATCCCCAATGAAACGTTGACATGTGGGACGGCCCAATAGAGACCCATATAGGTCTAAAAGCCGGCCCAGGAACAGGCCCACAAGATTTCGTCAGATCTAATGGGTCGGCCCGTTAACAGCCTAACATTTTCTGGACCAAATTATAGCCCACATCAGATACGGGCCGTTAAATGACTGCAATATTGTGGGCCAGTTTACGGCCCATGTCAGATCCGACCAGTTAACAGCCTGCAATAGTTGGGGCCAAATTACGGACCAAACCTGATCTGGCCTGTTAACTAACTTTTATTTCTTGGGCCAAATTATGGCCCATAATAGATACGACCCATTTAATAGCTACTGTGCCATTGGGCCCATTGGCGACCTGATTTACTCTTCGGCCTCTTAATGGCCCGTTTAATAGTTCGGCCTGATACTAGTTTTGGCCTGTCAGCGGCCCTGTCTATATATGGGCCTCTTCCGGCCCGGTTTCACTTTCAGCCATTTAAAGGCCCGAGTTGCACCTGGGCCCAATTATGGTCCGTAGTTACTTTCGGCCTCTTAACGACCCGTAGTCTTCATGGATACATTCTAGCCCAAACTGCCTATCGGCCCATTAAAGGTCCTTGAGAGTGTTGGGCCTAATTTAGGCCCGTTATACATCCGGCCTGCTTCCCACCCGTCATGTAATTGGGTCAGCCAAGGCCCAAAAACATTTCAATATTTTAAAAGCCTATTTAATTTTCGGGCCCAATTAAGAAAAGCGGTTTACTCGACCTTTTAAAGTCCCAAAACTAATAGTGGGCCAGATTAAGACTAGACCAAACTAATGGCCCAAGATGATTATAGGCCCACGGTTCGGCCCGTACTAGCGATAAGCCACCGACCAGTTTTAGTACAGAAATTATTATTTTATGAACCTAACCTATTGGCTCATTATGCACTGATCAAAGATTACGACCTTTTCTCAGAGCGACGACTACATAAACAGAAAATAAATTACAACATCGTGACGAAGAATAAACCTAGACTATACAACAAAGAAATTACAGCATATTACATCCCCTGGGCATCAAAGTTTGCCGCTAGTGATAATAAAGGGCAACCAGATAGCAGATTACATAAATTGGGCAGGTAGCCACCAGTGGAAGTTAACAGGCGGACAAAATAATAGACAGAACCGACAGCACTTCAACATAGTTCAAGAAAGGTTAGCCCAGCCAAGGAGCTGCAGCACAAACAACTTAGCAACCTGATGAGACTGCACTTCTTTGGCGCTCATATCCACCAACTTAAGCTGCATAGCATCAATAAACATCATGTACTTACGGTTAATCTTGCATAGAGATTGGAGTTCCAATCGCATTTGAGTGGAAGCATGTATTTCTGCTTGAATTTCAGACTGAAGAAGTCGAACAGATTCAGGCGGCGACTTCATCGAGCTTGTGTCGTTGAGTAAGTTTGACACTACATCAAGATGTGACTTCGTGGTTGTATCCCTACCCTCAAGATGTATTACCTTCTCCTTTGGAATATGTGTTAGAGGGACAAACAATGGGTTCGTCTCACTATCATTGTGGCAGTTCTTCCTAGCAGCAGTGTTGTCACCCTGAAAGAGAAATAAGTAGGTAGATAACAAGTTTTGCACGTATAAGCATCAGCACTGTCAATTCACCTCATTTTTTGTTAGAAATAAAGAGACACAGTTTAAAATAGCATTAACATAATAGGCATTGTTCATAGTTAAGACAGCAGGAAATGGCATTGTGTAGGAGCGGCCAGCTTCACCAGACCACTGGATTATAGATCAAGAACACAAGCATAGATGTAGTTCTAAACAACGTATAAGCATGAATGGTGAGTGTACTGTCAATTTATACCATTTTAGATTGGTAAATAAAGAGACACGATTTAAATAACATTAATATAATATGGCATTGTTCATAGTTGAGACATAGTAGGATATGACATTGTGCTGTTGTTGGTAGTTTCACCACACCACTGGATTACAGATCAAGAACACAAGCATACATAGTGCTAAAGAAGATAACTTACTATGTTTAGTTTAATTTACATGGTACGAAAAAGGAACTAGGTTGTACAACTAAAGACTGAAATTGAGAAGGACAAACTTATGTTTATGTACTTCTACTTTATAATCTTTGAACCAGCAATTTGATGCAGACGACAAAAATAAATAGCATTTGCACTCATAGCTATCCAAATATACACAACAAAGTTTGAAGGCTCGAGGAGGACAAACTTACATTAGTTTGAAGGCCTTGTCCATATTGATGGGGGGGGCAATTCAAGAAGTTTACCGCACACTCTTCTTCAAGAGTATTGCCTTTATTCTACATTTTGTTGAGAGTAAATATAGATGTGAAAATATAGGAACAAATGGCGATTATTTAACTTAAGATGCAGAGTACAAATGTAAATATAGCATACAGGCAGAAGGCACTGACAAGAGCAATGCGGAGCTAAACTTCTTCAGTAACATTGGTTTTATTCAATATTTTGGCAAGAGTAAATGAAGATCCGATGTGTAGAAAAATGGAGGACAAGGGAAAATAAGCTGCAAAGTGTACATGAAAAACTAACTGACAAATATAAGTACGGTGATGAAGGGCAGCAGATACTTACAAGAACAATGCAGAACTAAATTTCTTCATAAGAATTGGGTTTATTCTACATTAATTTAAGCATTAATATAGATCTGATAATTTGGAGCGAACAGTGTATAAGCAAGCTATAATGCACAATGATGTCACATAATCCACAAGGTATGAATGTAAGGACAGCGATAGGACAATAGGTACTCACAAGAGCAAAGCAGCGACCAGCATAGTTGCGATATCCTAGGTTTTGCGGCGCTGGTTCTATCGCCAATATACGTCAGGTGCTATGTGATTTCTCCGGTAGCACCACCTTTTTCAAGGACTTTGCTTGTACTCCTTCAGGTTCTGCAATCACCCTCTTCCTTTTGGATGTCTGAAACACAAGAACAACATTTGAATGGAAAAACATGGTATGACGACAAATGGAATAGATGTTGATAATGGATGGGCATGGCATCTTCACATATATCATGAGTAACCTAAGCAGATGGCGGTGCAACGAAGCAAAAGAAATGCAAGACACCTTATGCAAGATATGTGCAACCAATAAAACCTTGCCAAATTAGAACAGGCACCTTATTGGGTGAACAGGATAGGCCATCTGCCTTTGACTCCTTGAGCTCAGAATAGTCATTAGGATCATATTCTGAATATGAATCTATAGGTCGGGAGCATGTGGGTTTCATTGCATCCACAATGGACCTCAATCCCTTGATGCCAAGTTTGTTACCCATTGAACTGTTCCGCAATATTCTTCTGATGTGCACATTCTTATATTCATTGTGATTACATACAATATCTGTAAAGCATGAAAACACAAATAGTAGTGAGATTATCTTTTTAATGCAGAGGATATTGTAATATAATAGAGGCTCCCTGTAAACCCTTGTGTGCTATCACTGGATTCTGATGAGAGAGCCCATGTGTGTTGTAATATGGTGAGTAGATTGATATAATCTGGCACAACTACACAAAAAATAGGCTCTCTGTTGGGAGCCCCAGATGTAAGGATAGTTGGCAGACGATAGGTTCATAATATACCGTATAGAAAGTTTATTGCCATACCATGATAACGAGAGCGCAGAGCCAGTAGGCAGATCGTAGTGTAGATAATAGGGGTACACCATAACCACCATAAATAAATCGGGAAAGCAGAACTGGCTGGAAAACATAGGGTTTTGCCGCTACTAATATGCAACCTATCGATCACCTACAGGCCAGCTCTATTCATCTGAAGGCGCACAACTGTTACTATCAGTTTAGTCTATCAAATACCGCGCGGCTCCCACCATTTCCAGGGTATTATGGCAGACC
Organism: Aegilops tauschii subsp. strangulata; assembly: GCF_002575655.3. Classification (NCBI taxonomy): domain Eukaryota; kingdom Viridiplantae; phylum Streptophyta; class Magnoliopsida; order Poales; family Poaceae; genus Aegilops; species Aegilops tauschii. The sequence goes on from NC_053041.3 coordinate 583,783,758, forward strand.
AACTCGAAATGCGAAATCATTTAGCAGAACCGCCCCAATAGAGCTGTCGACTGCAGATGTCCCTGATCCCCTTCCTGACAAGGAACATACTGTGCTTACTAAAGAATAACAAAAGAGGAACATGTTAAAGAATATAAGGGGAAGCATATTATTAAGATTCCCCTTATTTCTATACAATGTTGGTTGCCCACCCATGATGAATCAGAGCGCCCAAAGAAATGCAATTCCATGATGTCTCTCTATATGTGGCCACATGTATTTGGAAACTCAATTGGGAGCATTCGCTAACCAATTAAATGTGTGTTTGTTAGCTAATGTCAGTATCATATCACATTCGTATTTGAAGAACCTTAGGACGTATGATTGGTGTGTTATTTAGCTTTAAAGGGTGGACAGCTGCTAGTAGGACACAAAGCACCTACGCAGATCGTAGTGTAGATATAATGGGAAAACCCTAAGCATCAGGAGTAAAATCGGGAAAGTGGAACTTGCTGGAATATATGTGCTAGTATTGCCGGTATGGCTAGAAAGGCTTCGGATACCAGCTCTCTTCAACTGAAGGTGCGGTACTGTTAATATTAGTGTAACTCTCAAAGGCGACACAACTCCCCGCATTTCCTTGCTAATCTTATAGGATTCAAGTGGGCAGGCCACTTCAATTCCTATTCCTATGTTTATAAAATCCTACGAATCAAAGAGGCCCGAAGAGTTCAAAGTGTCCATCATAACCGACCGAATAGACCTCTACATTGCAAATGTCCCTGCTCATCTTCACTACAAGGAACATACTGTACTACACTATCATACTCCCTCCGTTCCAAAATATAAGTCTTTGTAGAGATTTCCACTATGGATCACATATAGATGTATACAAATACATTTTAGAGTGTAGATTCCCTCATTGCAAATATAAGTCTTTATAGACTATTGCTTTGAATCACTTATGTCTTAATATTCATGCCATGATTAGATATATGATCAAGTTTATGCTAGGTAGCATTCCACATCAAAAGTTATCTCTTTTATCATTTACCTGCTCGAGGACGAGCGGGAATTAAGCTTGGGGATGCTGATACGTCTCCGTCGTATCTACAATTTTTGATTGTTTCATGCCAATATTATACAAGTTTTACATACTTTTGGCAACTTTTTATATGGTTTATTGGACTAACCTATTGATCCAGTGCCCAAAGCGAGTTCCTGTTTTCTGCATGTTTTTCGTATCACAGAGTATCCATATCAAATGAAGTCCAAATGCAATAAAATTTCATGGAGTATTATTTTGGAATATATGTGATTTTTGGGAATTGGAATCATCGCAAACGGAGGCCCGTGGTGGGCACAACCCACCAGGGCGCGCTAGAGGAGCCAGGCGTGCTGTGGTGGGTTGTGCTCACCTCGTACGTCAGTTGGACCTCTACTTCAGGCGCAAGGAACCTTATATCCGGGAAAAATCGTGTTCAAATCTCAGCGCAATCGGAGTTACAGATCTCCAGGAATATAAGAAACGATTTTCAGCCAGATCTAGGGGAGCGTGAAACAGAAGAGAACAGAGAGGGAGATCCAATCTCGGAGGGGCTCCCGCCCCTCCGGCGCCATGGATACCAATGACTAGACGGGGAACTCTCCTCCCATCTAGGGGGAGGCCAAGGAAGAAGAAGAAGGAGGGGGGCTCTCTCCCCCTGTCTCCCGGTGGCGCCAGAGTGTCGCCGGGGCAACGATCGGGACGGCGATCTACATCAACAATCTTGCTACCATCAACACCAACTTTCTCCCCCTCTATGCAGCGGTGTAACACCTCTTCCCCCCGCTGTAATATCTACTTAAACATGGTGCTCAACTCCATATATTATTTCCCAATGATCTATGGTTATCCTATGATGTTTGAGTAGATCTGTTTTGTCCTGTGGGTTAATCGTGATCTTGGTTGGTATGATTGTATATTTTATTCATGGTGTTGTCCTACGGTTCCCTCCGTCTCGCGCAAACATGGGGGGCCCCCGCTGTAGGGTGTTGTAGTATGTTCATGGTTTGCTTACGGTGGGTTGCGAGAGTGACAGAAACTTAAACCCGAGTAGGTGGGTTATGGAGTATGGGAGTAAAGAGGACTTGATACTTAATGCTATGGTTGGGTTTCACGACCTTAATGATCTTTATAGTTGCAGATGCTTGCTAGAGTTCCAATCATAAGTGAATATGATCCAAGTAGAGAAAGTATGTTAGCTCATGCCTCTCCCTCATATATAATTACAAGAATGATTACCGGTACTTGTTATCGATTGCCTAGGGACAAATAACTTTCTTGTTGACAAAATCTCTCTTAGTTGTGTCTTTATCTAAACAGCCCCTATATTTTATTTACGTTCTCTTTATTATCTTGCAAACCTATCCTATCACAGCTACAAAGTACTTCTAGTTTCATACTTGTTCTAGGTAAAGCAAACGTCAAGCCTGCGTGGAGTTGTATCGGTGGTCGATAGAACTTGAGGGAATATTTGTTCTACCTTTAGCTCCTCGTTGGGTTCGACACTCTTATTTATCGAAAAAGGCTACAAACGATCCCCTATACTTGTGGGTTAAGAAGACCTTTTTCTGGCACCGTTGCCTGGGAGCAATAGCGTGGGGTGAATATTCTCGTGTGTGCTTGTTTGCTTTATCACTAAGTAGTTTTTATTTCCTGTACTAAGTTGGTCTCTATCTTTAGTTATGGATATGGAACACGAAACACCAAAAGAAATAGTGGTACTTGCTACTCATGGAGATGGGGAACCTCCTAAAACCCTCTATGCCCGTTATGTAAAAGATATTATGCACTACTTTGATAATCCTGAGAAAACCCCATTCCACTATATAATGGGAGTAATGTTGGATCAACGTGAATACTTTAGGGATTATCGCTTGACTCATAAAGGGAAATTGTTATGGGATCAAATTCATATGTTGCATTGGTATGCTCGGGAGCTATGCTTGAGATATGATTATACTTGTTGCTCTAGGATGAATGCTCCACATCTTCCCTTTTCATGTGAATTTAATGATAATGAAACCTTGGCTTCTTATGCTAATGGTATATATGATTACTATGATGTGGAACGAATAGAAGAATTTGTTGCTTTTAAGGGTGCTTATGAAATTGAATCTTTGTTTGAAAAACATGAAGCTTTTGATGATGATGTTTATAGACCCGAAAATTTTGCCATCCTTAAATATTGCTATGATAATTATAAATATAACTCTGATATTGATGAATTGATTGAGAAAGTCTCCGTTGTCCAAGAAGAGACTAATATTTTGCAGGAGTCTATGGAAGAAGAAATTGATGAAGTTGTGAGCTCATTAGATGAAAAAGATGATGAGGAGAGTGATGAACAAAGGGAGGAAGATCGGATTAGCTACCCGTGCCCACCTTCTAATGAGAGTAACTCTTCAACTCATACATTATTTAATTTCCCTTCATTCTTACCGAAGGATGATTGCCATGATAATTGCATTGATCCCATTGATTCGTTTGAAATATCCCTTTTTGATGATGCTTGCTATGCTTGTGGCCAAGATGCCAACATGAATTATGCTTATGAAGATGAACTTGTTATAGTTCCTTATGTTAAGAATGATATTGTTGCTATTGCACCCACACATGATAGTCTTATTATCTTTTTGAATTCTCCCAACTACACTATATCGAAGAAGTTTGCTCTTGTTAAGGATTATGTTGATGTCTGCATTTTGCTACTACACATGATGATTTTGATGAATATAATATGCATGTGCTTGCTGCTCCTACTTGCAATTCTTATGAGAGAGGAACTACATCTCCGCCTCTTTATGTTTCCAACACGAAAAAATTGCAAGAAATTGCTTATGTTATGTATTGGCCTTTACTTGATGTGCATGAATTGTTCTTGTATGACATGCCGATGCATAGGAAGAGAGTTAGACTTCGTCATTGCATGATATATGTTTCTTTGTGCTCACTACTAAATGCAAAAACATTGTTGATTCAAATTGGCTTTGATATACCTTGGGATCCGGGTGGATCCATTACTTGAGCACTTTGTGCCTAGCTTAATGGCTTCAAAGAAAGCGCTGCTAGGGACACAACCCGGAAGTTTTAGAGAGTCATTTATTTCTGTTGAGTGCTTTTCTAAAGTTTAAAAAAACATAGAGGGTAACACAAAACTTTTCAAAAAGGAAAGTGAAAGTGAAAGAGACAAGCATTGTTGAAGTGGGGGGCTCCTTGAACTTTGTTCATGCTCACAGAAACTTTGTGAATCTTAATTACATAAACTTTTCAAAAAAAATAATTATCCCCTTGTACAATTCCATTGTATTATAAAAATAATGTGCCAAGATTTTCCTTTATGATGAGTAGATTGTTTCTTGGTTTGTGCGGTGCAAAACAGAAACTTTGGCTGTAGTGCGCGATTTTACATTTTTTACTGGAACGTCAAACGGTTCTGAAACTTTTTGCACTGTCTTTATATACAAATTGTTTATTTTGTCATAAATTTTCAGAATTTTTGGAGTACCAGAAGTATCGTTAATGTTCAGATTACTGCAGACTGTCCTGTTTAAGACAGATTCTATTTTTGATGCATTGTTTGCTTGTTTTGATGAAACTATCGATTTCTATCAGTGGATTAAGCCATGGAAAAGTTATATTACATTAGCTGCAATGCAAAAACAAAATATGAATTGGTTTGCAATAGTACTTAGAGTAGTGATTTGCTTTATTATGCTAACGGATCTTACCGAACTTTCTATTGAGTTTTGTGTTGATGAAGTGATCAAAGATCGAGGAGGTCTCGATATGAGGAGAAGGAGGAGAGGCAAGAGCTCAATCTTGGGGATGCCCACGGCACCCCATGTAAATATTCAAGGAGACTCAAGCGTCTAAGCTTGGGGATGCCCCGGAAGGCATCTCATCTTTCTTCAACAAGTATCGGTATGTTTTCGGTTTTGTTTGGTTCATGTGATATTTGGAAATCTTGGAGTGTCTTTTGCTTTCAGTTTTCATTTTTATTTTATGCACCATGCTACTATGAGATAGTCCATGGTTGATTTATAGAATGCTCATTGCGCTTCACTTATATATTTTGAGTATGGCTTTATAGAATGCTTCATGTGCTTCACTTATATCATTTGAAGTTTGGATTGCCTGTTTCTCTTCACATAGAAAACCGTTATTTGAAGAATTCTCTTTTGCTTCACTTATATTTATTAGAGCATGGCCTTTTGTAGAAAGAATTAAACTCTCATGCCTCACTTAGATCTATTTAGAGAGTCAACGGGAATTGGTCATTTGCATGGTTAGTCATAAAATACTACATAAAACTTGTGGATCACTGAATATGATATGTTTGATTCCTTGCAATAGTTTTGCGATATAGACATGATAATATGTGGGAGGTACTAGTAAATGGTTGTGTTTAGTAGGAATATTGGTGTTAAGGTTTGTGATTCCCGAAGCATGCACGTATAGTCTCTCGTTATGCTATGAAGTTGGAGCATGATTTATTATTGATTGTCTTCCTTATGAGTGCGGTCGGGGACGAGCGATGGTCTTTTCCTACCAATCTATCCCCCTAGGGGAATGCATAGTAGTACTTTGCTTCGAGGGATAATAAACTTTTGCAATAAGTATATGAGTTCTTTATGACTAATGTGAGTCCATGGATTGTACGCACTCTTACCTTTCCGCAATTTGATAGCCTGTACGATACCGTGCATTGCCCTTTCTCACATCGAGACGTGGTGCAAACTTCGCAGGTGCATCCAAACCCCGTGATATGATACTCTCTATCACACATAAGCTTATTATATCTTCCTCAAAATAGCTACCATACCTACCTATAATTGGCTTTTCCATGGCCATTCCGAGATATATTGCCATGCCACTTCCACCGCTTCCGTTTGATGACTTGAGCATTAATTGTCATATTGCTTTGCATGATCATATAGCTGACATAGTAGTTGTGGCTCAGCCATCGTTCATCATTTTTCATACATGTTATGCTAGATCATTGCACATCCTGGCACATTGCCAGAGGCATTCATATAGAGTCATATTTTGTCATAGGTATCGAGTTGTAATTTTTATTTCTTTTGAGTTATAAGTAAATAGAAGTGTGATGATCATCATTATTCATTTTCAGAGCAGTGCCCCAGTGAGGAAAGGATGATGGAGACTATGATTCCCCCACAAGTCGGGATGAGACTCAGAACAATGAGAGAAAAAAAAAGAAAAAAAGAAAAAAATAAAAATAAAATAAAAATAAATAAACAAAGAGAGAAGGGGCATTGTTAGTATCCTTTACCGCACTTTGCTTCAAAGTAGCACCATGTTTTTCATATGGAGAGTCTCCTATGTTGTCACTTTCACATACTAGTGGGAATATTTCATTATAGGATTAGATGCACACCCACTTAGTTTCATATTGAGCTTTCATACACTTATAGCTCTTAGTGCATTCCTTGCATGGCAATCCCTACTCCTCGCATTGATATCAATTGATGGGCATATCCATAGCCCATTGGTTAGCCGCGTCGATGTGAGACTTTCTTACTTTTTTGTCTTCTCTATATTTACCCCTATCATCATACTCTATTCCACCTATAGTGTTATATCCATGGCTTGCGCTCATGTATTGCGTGAGGGTTGAAAAAGCTGAAGCGCGTTAAAAAGTATGAACCAATTGCTCGGCTTGTCATCGGGGTTGTGCATGATAAATACTTTGTGTTAAGAAGACAGAGCATGACAAGACTATATGATTTTGTAGGGATAACTTTCTTTAGCGTTCATATTTTGAAAGACATGATTGTTTATTGGGATGCCTGAGTATTGATGTCTTTATGTCAAATTATAGACTATTTTCTTTGAATCACTTATGTCTTAATATTCATTCCATGATAAGATATATGATCAAGTTTATGCTAGGTAGCATTCCACATCAAAAATTATCTTTTTTATCATTTACCTGCTCGAGGACGAGCAAGAATTAAGCTTGGGGATGCTGATACGTCTCCGTCGTATCTATAATTTTTGATTGTTTCATCCCAATATTATACAACTTTTACATACTTTTGGCTTTTTATATGATTTATTGGACTAACCTATTGATCCAGTGCCCAGTGCCAGTTCCTGTTTTCTGCATGTTTTTCGTATCGCAGAGTATCCATATCAAACGAAGTCCAAATGCAATAAAATTTCACAGAGACTTATTTGGGAATATATGTGATTTTTGGGAGTTGGAATCACCGCAAACGGAGGCCCTGGTGAGCACAACCCACCAGGGCGCGCCAGAGGAGCCAGGTGTGCTATGGTGGGTTGTGCTCACCTCGTACATCGGTTGGACCTCTACTTCAGGTGCAAGGAAGCTTATATCCACAAAAAAATCATGTTCAAATCTCAGCACAATCGGAGTTACGGATCTCCGGGAATATAAGAAACAATTTTCGGCCAGATCTGGGGGAGCGCAAAACAGAAGAGAACAGAGAGGGAGAGCCAATCTCGGAGGGGGTCCCGCCCCTCCGGCGCCATGGAGACCAAGGACCAGAGGGGGAACTCTCCTCCCATCTAATGAGGAGGCCAAGGAAGAAGAAGAAGGAGGGGGGCTCTCTCCCCCTGTCTCCCGGTGGCGCCAGAGTGTCGCCGGGGCAACGATCGGGACGGCGATCTACATCAACAATCTTGCTACCATCAACACCAACTTTCTCCCCCTCTATGCAGCGGTGTAACACCTCTTCCCCCCGCTGTAATATCTACTTAAACATGGTGCTCAACTCCATATATTATTTCCCAATGATCTATGGTTATCCTATGATGTTTGAGTAGATCTGTTTTGTCCTGTGTGTTAATCGTGATCTTGGTTGGTATGATTGTATATTTTATTCATGGTGTTGTCCTACGGTTCCCTCCGTCTCGCGCAAACATGGGGGGCCCCCGCTGTAGGGTGTTGTAGTATGTTCATGGTTTGCTTAAGGTGGGTTGCGAGAGTGACAGAAACTTAAACCCGAGTAGGTGGGTTATGGAGTATGGGAGTAAAGAGGACTTGATACTTAATGCTATGGTTGGGTTTCATGACCTTAATGGTCTTTAGTAGTTGCGAATGCTTGCTAGAGTTCCAATCATAAGTGCATATGATCCAAGTAGAGAAAGTATGTTAGCTCATGCCTCTCCCTCATATAAAATTACAAGAATGATTACTGGTACTTGTTATCGATTGCCTAGGGACAAATAACTTTCTTGTTGACAAAAGCTCTCTTAGTTGTGTCTTTATCTAAACAGCCCCTATATTTTATTTACGTTCTCTTTATTATCTTGCAAACCTATCCTATCACACCTACAAAGTACTTCTAGTTTCATACTTGTTCTAGGTAAAGCGAATGTCAAGCGTGCGTACAGTTGTATCGGTGGTCGATAGAACTTGAGGGAATATTTGTTCTACCTTTAGCTCCTCCTTGGGTTCGACACTCTTATTTATCAGAAAAGGCTACAAATGATCCCCTATACTTGTGGGTTATCACCATCGTCGATGCATGCATGCATCACTTTGACCTACATCGGGAGAGGTTAATTAATTTCACCATCGATGAGGATTCTTTTGGGTTGTACATATTATGGTAGGAGCATATAGTATGCGTCAAAGAGGGGGGAAGGGGACCATCATATGTAGTACGCTTCATGAACCTCGATCTGTGTGGGCGCATGGTTTACGGTTTTTGAGGCATGTGGCACATCAAAAGTTGTGCATTTTTTGTATTCAACATATATATGTTTGGCACATGCAAAGCGATGGTGGTTCTCCTTGAAGGAAATATGCCTTAGAGGCAATAATAAAGTTGCTATTTATATTTCCTTATATCATGATAAATGTTTATTATTCATGCTAGAATTGTATTAACCGGAAACTTAGTACATGTGTGAATACATAGACCAACAGAGTGTCACTAGTATGCCTCTACTTGACTAGCTCGTTAATCAAAGATGGTTAAGTTTCCTAGCGATAGACATGAGTTGTCATTTGATTAACGGGGTCACATCATTAGAGAATGATGTGATTGACTTGACCCATCCGTTGGCTTAGCACGATGATCGTTTAGTTTGTTGCTATTGCTTTCTTCATGACTTATACATGTTCCTATGACTATGAGATTATGCAACTCCCAAATACCAAAGGAACACTTGGTGTGCTATCAAATGTCACAACATAACTGGGTGATTATAAAGATGCTCTATAGGTGTCTCCTATGGTGTTTGTTGAGTTGGCATAGATCGAGATTAGGATTTGTCACTCCGATTGTTGGAGAGGTATCTCTGGGCCCTCTCGGTAATGCACATCACTATAAGCCTTGCAAGAAATGTGACTAATGAGTTAGTTACGGGATGATGCATTACGAAACGAGTAAAGAGACTTGCCGATAACGAGATTGAACTAGGTATAGAGATACCGACGATCGAATGTCGGGCAAGTAACATACCGATGACAAAGGGAACAACGTATGTTGTTATGCGGTTTGACCGATAAAGATTTCGTAGAATATGTGGGAGCCAATATGAGCTTCCAGGTTCCGCTATTGGTTATTGACCGGAGATGACTCTCGGTCATGTCTACATAGTTCTCGAACCCATAGGGTCCGCACGCTTAACGTTCGATGACGATCGGTATTATGAGTTTATGCGTTTTGATGTACCGAATGTAGTTCGGAGTCCTGGATGTGATCACGGACATGACGAGGAGTCTCGAAATGGTCGAGACATAAATGATATATTGGACGATGTTATTCGGACACCGGATGAGTTCCGGGGGTCACCGGATAAATGTCGGAGTGCCGGAAGGGTTATCGGAACCACCGGAGAAGTAATGGGCCTTATTGGGCCTAGGGTAGAGAGAGAGGGCCTTATTGGGTCACCTGATAAATGTCGGAGTGTCGCGCACCCCCCATGGGCCTAGTCCGAATTGGACTAGGGGGAGGGGCGGCGCCCCCTCCTTCCTTCTCTTTCCCCCTCCTTCCTTCTTCTCCTAGTAGGACTAGGAAAGGAGGGAGTCCTACTCCTACTACGAGGAGGATTCCTCCCCCTTGGCGCGCCTATGAGGGCCGGCCGGCCTCCCCCTCCCTCCTTTATATACATGGGGAGGGGGGCACCCTGGAACACAAGTTGACAGTTGTCTTAGCCGTGTGCGGTGCCACCGTCCACAGATTTCCACCTCGGTCATATCGTTGTAGTGCTTAGGCGAAGCCCTGCGTCGGTAACTTCATCATCACGCCTTCATCATCACGCCTTCGTGCTAACGAAACTCTCCCTCGGCATCAGCTGGATCAAGAGTATGAGGGACGTCAACAAGCTGGACGTGTGCAGATCATGGAGGTGTCGTGCGTTCGGTACTTGATCGGTTGGATCGCAAAGATGTTTGACTACATCAACCACATTGCTTAACGCTTCCGCTTTTGGTCTACGAGGGTATGTGGACACACTCTCCCACTCGTTGCTATGCATCACCTAGATGGATCTTGCATGTGCGTAGGATTTTTTTTGAAATTATTGCATTCCCCAACAGTGGCATCCAAGCATGGTCTATGCGTAGATGTTATATGCACGAGTAGAACACAAAGAGTTGTGGGTGATAATAGTCATACTGCTTACCAGCATGTCATACTTTGATTCGGCGGTATTGTTGGATGAAGCGGCTCAGACCGACATTACGCGTACGCTTACGCGAGACTTGTTCTACCGACGTGCTTCGCACATAGGTGGCTAGTGGGTGTCTGTTTCTCCAACTTTAGTTGAATCGAGTGTGACTACGCCCGGTCCTTGTTGAAGGTCAAAACAGTACACTTGACAAAAAATCGTTGTGGTTTTTGATGCGTAGATAAGAATGGTTCTTGCTAAACCCGTAGCAGGCACGTAAAATTTGCAACAACAAGTATAGGGCATCTAACTTGTTTTCGCAGGGTATGTTGTGATGTGATATGGTCAAGACGTGATGATATATAAATTGTTGTATGAGATGATCATGTTTTGTAACAGTTATTGGTAACTGGCAGGAGCCTTATGGTTGTCGCTTTATTGTATGAAATGCAATCGCCATGTAATTGCTTTACTTTATCACTAAGCGGTAGTGATAGTCGTGATAGCAATAGTTGGCGAGACGACAACGATGCTTCGATGGAGATCAAGGTGTCAAGCCGGTGATGATGGTGATCATGACGGTGCTTTGAAGATGGTATCAAAGGCACAAGATGATGATGGCCATATCATATCACTTATATTGATTGCATGTGATGTTTATCCTTTATGCATCTTACTTTGCTTAGTTCGGCGGTAGCATTATAAGATGATTTCTCACTAAATTTCAAGGTACAAGTGTTCTCCCTGAGTATGCACCGTTGCGAAAGTTCGTCGTGCCGAGACACCACGTGATGATCGGGTGTGATAAGCTCTACGTTCACATACAAAGGGTGCAAGCCAGTTTTGCACATGCAGAATACTCGGGTTAAACTTGACAAGCCTAGCATATGCAGATATGGCCTCGGAACACTGAGACCGAAAGGTCGAGCGTGAATCATATAGTAGATATGATCAGCATAGTGATGTTCATCATTGAAAACTACTCCATCTCACGTGATGATAGGACATGGTTTAGTTGATTTGGATCACGTGATAACTTAGATGATTAGAGGGATGTCTATCTAAGTGGGAGTTCTTAAGTAATATGATTGATTGAACTTTAATTTATCATGAACTTGGTACCTAATAGTATTTTGCATGTCTATGTTGTTGATCAATGGCCCGTGCTACTGTTCCTTTGAATTTTAATGGGTTCCTAGAGAAAGCTAAGTTGAAAGATGATGGTAGCAACTACACGGACTGAGTCCGTAACTTGAGGATTATCCTCATTGCTGCACAGAAAAATTACGTCCTGGAAGCACCGCTAGGTGCCAGGCCTGCTGCAGATGCTGCTGATGACGTTAAGAACGTCAGGTAGAGTAAAGCTGATGACTACTCGATAGTTCAGTGTGCCATGCTTTACGGCTTAGAACCAGGACTTCAACGACGTTTTGAATGTCATGGAGCATATGAGATGTTCCAGGAGTTGAACTTAATATTTCAAGCAAATGCCCCGACTGAGACATATGAAGTCTCCAATCAGTTCTACAGCTGCAAAATGGAGGAGAATAGTTCTGTCAGTGAACATATACTCAGAATGTCTGGGTACCACAACCACTTGACTCAACTGGGAGTTAATCTTCCTGATGATAGTGTCATTGACAGAGTTCTTCAATCACTGCCACCAAGCTACAAGAGCTTCGTGATGAACTATAATATGCAAGGGATGGATAAGAGAATTCCCGAGCTCTTCGCAATGCTAAAGGCTGCGGAGGTAGAAATCAATAAGGAGCATCAAGTGTTGATGGTCAACAAGACCACCAGTTTCAAGAAAAAGGGGTAAAGGGAAGAAGGGGAACTTCAAGAAGAACGACAAGCAAGTTGCTGCTCAAGTGAAGAAGCCTAGGTCTGGATCTAAGCCTGAGACTGAGTGCTTCTACTACAAAGGGACTAGTCACTGGAAGCGGAACTGCCCCAAGTATTTGGCGGATAAGAAGGATGGCAAGGTGAACAAAGGTATATGTGATATACATGTTATTGATGTGTACCTTACTAATGCTCGCAGTAGTGCCTGAGTATTTGATATTGGTTCTGTTGCTAATATTTGCAACTCGAAACAGGGACTACGGATTAAGCAAAGATTTGGCTCAGGACGAGGTGACGATGCGCGTGGGAAATGGTTCCAAAGTCGATGTGATCGCCGTCGGCACGCTACCTCTACATCTACCTTCGGGATTAGTTTTAGACCTGAATAATTGTTATTTGGTTCCAGCATTAAGCATGAACATTATATCTGGATCTTGTTTGATGCGAGACGGTTATTCATTTAAATCTGAGAATAATGGTTGTTCTATTTATGTGAGTAATATCTTTTATGGTCATGTACCCTTCAAGAGTGGTCTATTTTTGTTGAATCTCGATAGTAGAGATACACATATTCATAATATTGAAGCCAAAAGATGCAGAGTTGATAATGATAGTGCAACTTATTTGTGGCACTTCCGTTTGGGTCATATTACTGTAAAGCACATGAAGAAACTCCATACTGATGGACTTTTGGAATCACTTGATTATGAATCACCCGGTACTTGCGAACCATGCCTCATGGGCAAGATGACTAAAACTCCGTTCTCCGGAACAATGGAGCGAGCAACAGATTTGTTGGAAATAATACATACTGATGTATGCGGTCTGATGATTATTGAGGCTCGCGGCGGGTATCGTTATTTTCTGACCTTCACAGATGATTTGAGCGGATATGGGTATATCTACTTGATGAAACATAAGTCTAAAGAATTTGAAAAGTTCAAAGAATTTCAGAGTGAAGTGGAAAATCATCATAACAAGAAAATAAAATTTCTGCGATCTGATCGTGGAGGAGAATATTTGAGTTACGAGTTTGGTCTTCATTTGAAACAATGCGGAATAGTTTCGCAACTCACGCCACCCGGAACACCACAGAGTAATGGTGTGTCTGAACATCGTAACCGCACTTTATTAGATATGGTGCGATCTATGATGTCTCTTACTGATTTACCGCTATCGTTTTGGGGTTATGCTTTAGAGACGGCTGCATTCACGTTAAGTAGGGCACCATCTAAATCCGTTGAGGCGACACCTTATGAACTGTGGTTTGGCAAGAAACCCAAGTTGTCGTTTCTTAAAGTTTGGGCTTGCGATGCTTATGTGAAAAAGCTTCAACCTGATAAGCTCGAACCCAAATCGGAGAAATGTGTCTTCATAGGATACCCAAAATAGACTGTTGGGTACACCTTCTATCACAGATCCGAAGGCAAGATATTCGATGCTAAGAATGGATCCTTTCTAGAGAAGGAGTTTCTCTCGAAAGAAGTGAGTGGGAGGAAAGTAGAACTTGATGAGGTAACTGTACCAGCTCCCTTATTGGAAAGTAGATCATCACAGAAATCAGTTCCTGTGACTCCTACACCAATTAGTGAGGAAGCTAATGATGATGATCATGTAAATTCAGATCAAGTTACTACCGAACCTCGTAGGTCTACCAGAGTAAGATCCTGTAACATCCCAAATTTTTTCAATTTGGAATGTTATACATAGATCATTCATGCATATCATATTTTATTGCATATTTGCTTTGCGATCCTCGAAATTCTAAGCAACTCAAGGACCCACGGAGAGAGTTTGGGATTTCACCGTTTTCATATTTGAATTCTATCAAATATCAAAGCGAGGATAATTTGTTTTAAATATTTTTCTCTTCGAAAATATTTCATATCAAAATATATGAGAGGGGATAATAGGACTTAAAATATTTGAAATATTGGAGGAAAAATATTAAAATCAAATAAACATTTTTTTGGGATTTTATTGCTATTTTATTTGCATAGGAAAAATATGCGTTTTTCAAAATTGCATTAGAGTCCTTAGTAAATGTTCATCTTGTCCGGCATATTTTTAGAGGACGGGGAAAATTTATTTCGGGATTTGTGGAGTCTGTTTAGTATTTCTTTTCTTTCTTTTTCTGCACGTTGGAATTATTTAAAAAAAACACGCGACTGACTCCGGGCCGTATCCGGCCAGGACACCTCGGGCCGGCCCTTATAAGCCGCCGCCCCGGACCCGCCAGCCCACCTGAGCCGCCTCGCCACCCGCGCCTAACCCTAGCGCCGCCCGCCGCCCGAGCCGCCACCGCTGCCTGCCACCGCCGCCTGACGCCGCGCAGCCGCCTCGCTGTCGTGCCGCTGCCACCGCCGCCGGAGCCCGCTGCCCGTTGCCGACCTCGCCGTCGAGGTAGCCGCCGCCGCCGGTTTTTCGTTAAAAACCGTTTGTTTTTTTATAAAAACCCTAGTTCGTTTTTTTAGATCGGTTCGCCGGTTTTCTCGGTTTAGTTTATATAGCGGACGTTCGTCCGTACGTTCGTTTTAACGAATGGTTTTCGCCCGTCAGTTACAGACAACGAACGTTCGCTCGTTAGCCTGTTCGTCAGTTTCTCTTTTTCTCACGGGTTTTTTCGCGATTATTTTCGACCGTGATTTCTGATCCGATTTTCTTTTTAGTATAACTTTCCGCTCGTTTATCGGAATCAGGCGATTCAAGCGCCTAGATCTTCGTTTCAAAGCCCACTTTCTGTTTAATCAACTGGAACAAGATTTTGGTATTGTAAAATTTGACTTTAGTCCAAAATAGTAAACGGATCTTGTTTCTTTCGCAGTTCGAGTTTCGTTGCTCCGTTTGATTTAATTCTTTTTGCAAACTGTAGCGACCTGACCCGAATGGATCAACTCTCTATGCATAAGTGTCATCCCTGGATCGGTAATGCTGACACACACAATACTTGAAGGACTTAAAACAGAGTGCAATCACACACTTATTACATCGAATGTCTCAAAAGAGAACTTATTACAATAAATATGGCTTAAGGCCATCTAAAAACGATAACAGCGGAATACTTGGAAGATAAGTGAGTCCATCAACTCCAACGGCATAGCTAAGTGCACGACAACGACCTAATCGCATCCTTACTCATCGTCTGAAAAGTCTGCAACATAATACGTTGCAGCCCGAGAACGGGTCAGCACATGGAATATGCTGGCAATATAACACAGTAGAGTAATGAACTGAATAATGCTATCACTATATGCATATATGGCTGGTGGAAAGCTCTATGGTTATAGTTTTTGCGAAAAGCCAATTTTTCCCTACAACAAAGGAATATATTTTATTTTAGCTATCATGGTGGTTGAAACATTGTTGAGAAGGTTCCTCCAACTCAACCCCAATTAAAAGTGATTAACAAACCAACATATTATTTTAGAGTGATGAGATACATAGGATAATTCAAGTACTAGGTACTCAAGATGTCCATAACCGGGGACACGGCTAACCATGTACTTCAAACTCTTGTGATCCGTGTACACATCACAGCGGTTTCCAATAAGATAATGTCTCTAAGTCTTGAGCGCATGTACTACTGCTGCTAACTCCAAATCATGCGTGGCATAATGCAACTCATGCGGTTTCAGTTGCCGTGAGGCATACGAAACAACTCTTCCGTCCTGCATAAGCACACATCCAAATCCTAAGCGAGAGGCGTCGCAATACACTTGGAAATCCTTGCGAATATCTGGCAGAATCAGCACTGGGGCTGTAGTCAAACGTTTCTTCAACTCCTGGAAACTTGCCTCGCATTCTTCAGTCCATCTGAATTTAGTATCCTTCTTCAATAGCTCTGTCATGGGCTTCGCAGTCTTGGAAAAATTCCCAATAAATCTCCGATAGTATCCTGCGAGTCCAAGAAAACTGCGGATCTCGCTAACTGAAGTGGGTGCCAACCACTCAGTGACTGATTGAACCTTGGTGGGGTCTACTGCTATACCTTCTCCTGATATAACATGTCCAAGGAATCCAACTTCCTTCAACCAAAACTCACATTTGCTAAACTTGGCATACAACTGATGTTCCCTGAGCTTCTCGAGAACTAGACGCAAATGCTCCTTGTGTTCCTCTTCATTCTTCGAGTATACCATAATATCATCAATGAACACCACAACGAATTTGTCCAAATATTCCATAAACACCTTGTTCATCATGCTCATGAAATAGGCAGGGGCGTTAGTCAGTCCAAATGACATGACCGTATACTCATATAACCCGTACCTGGTGGTGAATGCTGTCTTCGGTATATCCTTCTCCCGAATCTTCAGCTGGTGATATCCTGATCGCAAATTGATTTTTGAAAATACTTTAGCTCCTTGCAACTGGTCAAACAAATCATTGATCATCGGCAGTGGGTCTTTGTTCTTAATCGTCACCTCATTCAATGCTCGATAATCAACCACCATCCTTAACGGTCCATCCTTCTTCTCAACCAAGAGTACTAGGGCTCCCCATGGTGATGAATTTCGTCGGATGTAACCTTTCTCCAATAACTCCTTGATCTGCTTCTTAATCTCCTCCAGATCATTTGCGGGCATCCGATATGGCCTCTTTGATATCGGTCCGGTGCCTGGCAATAATTCTATCAAAAACTCGATGTCCCGGTCTGGCGGCATGCCTGGTAACTCCTTAGGAAAAACATCCGGATACTCCTTTACTACAGGTACTTCCTCCTGAACTACTCCCGTGAGAGAATTTACTTGGATCCTTTTAGGCACATGCCTAGATACATACTTGATCCTTTTTCCCTCCGGGGTAGTGAGCAAAATCGTCTTACTAGCGCAATCGATGCTTCCTCCATACAGCGATAGCCAATCCATGCCTAATATCACATCCAATCCTTGTGACTCCAAAACTATCGGGTCTGAGGGGAAAACCTGACTTCCAATGGTCAATGGCATCTGAAAACATCCTTGTCTTGCCATATATTCTGCTCCGGGTGATCTTACTAACATGGGTGTGACAAGTGTTTTTGTGGGGAACTTATACTTATCCACGAATCCCCTTGATATGTATGAATGCGATGCACCAGTATCAAAAAGAACAATTGCAGTAAAAGACTTAACCAAAAACTTACCAATAATTGCATCAGGCTGCTCCTCAACCTCCTCCATGTTCACGTGGTTCACTTGTCCTCGGTTGAATGGGTTAGGCTTCTTCCCAGCGCTTCCATTACCATTGCCGTTCTTTGCTTCTGGGCACTCTGTGGCATAGTGTCCCGTCTTCCCGCACTTGAAACAAGTAACGTGACTTAGGTCCCTCTTGGTGGGTGTGGCTGGGTTAGAGCGGTTCTGATTGTTGCTTGCTCCATTTCCATTTCCATTCTTGTGGCCATTATGGTTGTGCGAACTTACTCCATTATGGTTATGACCTCCATGGTTATGAACAAGTCCTCCCGAGTTCGGGGTGAACCGGGGCTTCTGCTGGGCTCCTGGGTTGAACTTCCCTTGTCCATACTTCCTCTTGCGGCTATCAATCTGCTGCTGCTTCCCTTCAATCATAAGAGCCTTATCTACCAACTCCTGGTAGTTGTTGAATGTTGCCACCATCAACTGCATACTCATCTCATCATTTAGCCCTTCCATAAACTTCTCCTGCTTCGCGGTGTCCGTGGCCACATCATCAGGGGCATAGCGAGACAACTTGCTAAACTCATCCACGTGCTGGGCCACAGTACGGTTCCCCTGGCGTAAGTTGCGAAACTCACGCTTCTTCATACTCATAGCTCCAGTTGAGACATGGGCTGTGCGGAAAGCTTGCTGAAACTGATCCCAAGTGACATTAGCTATGGGAAAAGTGGCCCTGTAATTCTCCCACCATGCGGCTGCTGGTCCATCCAATTGATGTGCGGGAAAGCGCACCTTCTCAGCATCTGTGCAACCTGCGGTGGTTAACTCCTTTCCAATACGGCGTAGCCAATCATCAGCAACTATTGGCTCGGTGCTACTGGAAAACACCGGCGGATTTAACCTCATAAACTGGGCTAAGTTGTTAATTGGAGGTGGTGGCGGTGGGTTGTTGTTGTTGTTGGCTGGTTATGAACTAACATCTGCATTAAGGCATTCTGCTGCTGGGTCAACTGAGTGAGCTCCGGTGGGAAGACAAATCCGGGGTCATGTCTCGGAGGCATCTGATGGGTTTAGAGGGAAGAGATTAGAATAGAATGAGGTCTAAGGGGAAAACACTACCCATATGCACATGAGACAAACATATCAAATCATATCACTCAATCAACCAAGCAAGGGCATACAAGCGGTCTAGAACTATCGTTAAAGTGCTCAATCTACTACTATATACATGGGGAAAATTACTACTAATCATATGGTGGTCATCTAGAAATTTTGATCGGTGGAAGACTCCATGATGTCTGCTCTAGCTTCGTCTACAAAATCATCATTACTATCGTCGGGGTCGGAGTCGGTGTCGTCGATGATGATGTTGTCTTCGGAATGAATCTCCTTGGGTTCGTCATCTTCTCCTTCTGGCACAGGGTCTCCCATGAAAACTCCGATCTTCTGCTTCAGGTCATCATTCTTCTCCACTAGCGTTGCGATTTCCTCCTCATATCCATCGCGCGTGGCCCTGAGTTCCTCTTCAAGTTCGGTGATCCTAGTCTTCACCTTCTTCAACTCTATCATGTCTGCACACATTAGATTCTCCTGGCGTCGGATGTGCTGGTTTAACTCCTGGATGAATGCTGCAATGGACCTATCCTTCCTGGTGCTGATCATCTCCCATTGCTCATCTCATCGCCCACATATCTGGTAGGTAGTGTCCTTCAACTCCTGCTTGTAGACTTCTCCAATACGTCCCATAGCAATGTGGGCTGCCATGCTCTTGCCTAGACTCCAGGTTGGTGCATCAAAGGAAAACTCTATACGTTCAGTTACTGGCATGAACGTCCTTCCTGGAATATGAACTTGAATCATCCAACGCTCCTCTTCTGGTAAAGTGGCGTTGTAGGTCCCGGTGAAACTTGGTATTCCAATGTTTAGGTACCTAGTGACTTCCTTCAGGTGTCGTCCAAAAGGGGTGTCTTCATCCGGTTGCATAAACTTGTTCCTCTGGTCCACCATCCTAGAGAGTGGAAAATGGAGAGGAGTCAGAAATGAGTAGAGAAGAGTGATCTATGCCTGATCTTAGTGGTCGTGTCCTACAGTCAGCGTGTGCTCTGATACCATCTTTGTAGCGACCTGACCCGAATGGATCAAAGCTCTGTGCATAAGTGTCATCCCTGGATCTGTAATGCGGACACACACAATACTTGAAGGATTTAAAACAGAGTGCAATCACACACTTATTACATCAAATGTCTCAAAAGAGAACTTATTACAATAAATATGGCTTAAGGCCATCTAAAAACGATAACAGCGGAAGACTTGGAAGATAAGTGAGTCCATCAACTCCAACGGCATAGCTGAGTGCACGACAACGACCTAATCGCATCCTTACTCATCGTCTGAAAAGTCTGCAACATAATACGTTGCAGCCCGAGAACGGGTCAGCACATGCAATATGCTGGCAATATAACACAGTAGAGCAATGAACTGAATAATGCTATCACTATATGCATATATGGCTGGTGGAAAGCTCTATGGTTATAGTTTTTGTGAAAAGCCAATTTTTCCCTACAACAAAGGAATATATTTTATTTTAGCTATCATGGTGGTTGAAACATTGTTGAGAAGGTTCCTCCAACTCAACCCCAATTAAAAGTGATTAACAACCCAACATATTATTTTAGAGTGATGAGATACATAGGATAATTCAAGTACTAGATACTCAAGATGTCCATAACCGGGGACACGGCTAACCATGATTAGATTGTACACTCTGCAGAGGTTTGCGCACTTTTCCCCACAAGACTCGATCTCCTCCGTTTGATTTCTCGCACTTCATGGTGTTTGAGAAACGGATGACCGAGACACAGTCTTTCAGAAACATTACTCTCTACTCTGCGTGGACACGTACACCTACTTTCCCTCTACATCTGCTAGCCCATATCTTCGAGAGGTCATGTAGCATACTCAACTATGCCAGAGCCCATAATGGCTTGTGGCTGCACACGGAAGTTTCCAGTATGAAAAATCTTAAATCCCTTTGAGCTTGGGTGGCGAACCAAATGGACAGAGCTGGAACCCCAGTTATCCGCAACCAATCCACCCAGATGTGTGTTTAAGTAGCCACCTTAAGTTGAACCATTAATTAACAATCTCACATCTGTCATGGATATCACTCACCCAATCCCACGTCTACGAGCATAGCATAGTGGTATAAGCATAACGTAGAAGTAACTCCCAAGGGTTTGATAATAAACAGGTAATAGGTTCTACCTCATCAACTACTTCCCAAACCCACAAGTTAAGTCATCCTAATCATGCAATGTTTGAGGATTGAGACTAATGCATAAAAATTGGGTATGAAAAGAGTATGATCAATGTGTTACTTGCCTTGCTGACGATCCACAAAACCTAGAGACTCGTAGTAGCACGCTTCGCACTCCGGGAATTCTATCACAAACAAACAATAGCATACATGAGCAAACAAGCAATGATGCACAGGTAAATCTCCAATAAGAATAGCTAACCAGAAAGTTCAACTTAAGAACTCCGGTTTTGTCACGACCGGTTTTTCAATAAAATAATTATTGAGAGACCAATCCCTTTCACGGACCAGCGAGGAAGAATTCCTTCTCACTGGTAGACAATATCTTGGTCACAGAAGAAAAAAATACCAGGAGTACTAAATATAATACAAAGTTGAGCGGAGACTGCCCAACAATTTATTACATGCACGCCGATAAAACAAGATGGCGGATAGGGTGGCAAACTACTAACTCACGGTAATGACGGTGGTGGAAATATCACCGCGAAGCGAGTGATATGATTCCAGAAGACTATAGCTCTTCGAGCGTCGGAGTGAGGCTCGAGAAGACTTATTGCGGGTGGCGGAAGCGTATACAATACAAGTGACCAAAATCCGGGATCGCGCAGGACTGACTGGGACTCCTCTAGCCGTCGGATGCGCTATCAAACTCTTCATCCATGAGATCGCCTTCGTCAACATCTGGCCAAATCAACAAGCCAGGTGAGTACTATGAAAGTACTCGCAAGACAGTTCGGACATATGGTATAACAAATGTAAACATGAAGTACATGAACAAGTTAACCAGTGCGATCAGACATAGAGATAATAAATACTGGGTGCCAAGCGAGGGTCTGAATGACTCCTCGAGCGGAAAATGCGGACTAATAATACTGGTGCCAAACGAGTGTCTGAAAGACTCCTCGAGCGGAAAATGCGGGATAATAATACTGGTGCCAAACGAGTGTCTGAAAGACTCCTCGAGCGGAAAATGCGGAATAATAATACTAGTGCCAAACGAGTGTCTGAAAGACTCCTCGAGCAGAAAATGCGGGATAATAATGCTGGTGCCAAACGAGTGTCTGAAAGACTCCTCGAGCGGAATATGCGGGATAATAATGCCACAGTCGGGCGTCGGGGCGACACCACATAAAGGGCTTATAACAGAAAATAAAGACAGTGCGTGCCACAGTCGGACGTCTGAGCGACATCACATAAAGGGCTTATATTTAAAGTAAGAAACAAGTACACGCCACAGTCGGACGTCTGCGCGACGTCACATAAAGGGCTTATATCACAGTTTAATAATACAACAGTTCGGGAACATAAATTATCACAAGCATGAGACAAACATAAAGTTAGTCCATCCACAGGAATAACAATAAATCTGAATTTACCACTTGAGCTTGTTCACCGGGGGCAAGTTTTCCGCGCGGATAGATATGGATATAAAGTTTACACTACTAGATCATGGGTACGATGATTAGGAAGGAATTGACTCTGCAGAGTTTGTACTTAACCACAGCCAACGGATTTCAGTAGTCACGGGGACTAGTTCCGTCTACGGTGTTTTGGAAGAAACACGTCTAACCAGTACACACCCAATTCAACCATCCGAAGCCAGGGATCACCCTCGGCGACGTTCAAGAAAAACCTTGAGACGGTGAGGCTACAACCTCGCGTAGCATGGGATCAAATTTCTATACGCGCGCTTTAAGGGGGTGCCCCCCTCTCGTTCCCAACCGGAAACACCCATGCCCCCTGACCGGATGACTGGCTTTAATCCTGGGCCAAGGTACCATCATCCCGGCCTCTCTATTTGGTGTGTACACGGAAAGAGGTTACCAACTTACTAAACCGCATCCTGGCAATGAGACATGTGGTAGCACGGAAAGGGGAAAGAACGATAACGTGGCTCCAACCACGTTAACGTCGGAGAAAGTCGGATGACGCAAGGCTGGTATGCTACAACAGTAACACCTTGCTGCCCTTCATGTCACCACATGATTAGGCCATCTCTCATCAGAGATCATCGCAACTTTGGAACATGCGGGAAAAGAACGATAACGTGGCTCCAACCACGTTAACGTCGGAGAAAGTCGGATGACGCAAGGCTGGTATGCTACAACAGTACCACCTTGCTGCCCTTTATGTCACCACATGATTAGGCCATCTCTCATCAGAGATCATCGCAACTTTGGAACATGCGGGAAAAGAACGATAACGTGGCTCCAACCACGTTAACGTCGGAGAAAGTCGGATGACGCAAGGCTGGTATGCTACAACAGTACCACCTTGCTGCCCCTTCATGTCACCACATGATTAGGCCATCTCTCATCAGAGATCATCGCAACTTTGGAACAACCGGGTCATTGCCTTACAAGCAACGAGGTATTAATCGATACTCATATGCCACGCACAAACTTTCACGTAAACATGCAAAACATCTGTCATATCAAATGTTCAAAACATGCTTGCCTGGTTCGGAAAAGTCGGAGTCTAGCTCGGCGAAGTTCGCGGCTCCTTCACCTCTCCCGGAACCTACGGTAATCACGAAATGGGTACTAACTTGAAAACCAACACATGCACAGAAACTTCTCCAAATTTGGAGATTGTCAGAAAAAGAATCACTCAAAAATTCCTTTTTATTAAAAAGTTATAAAGGTTTCTATCCAGGGACCTTTCTGTAATGAAACAGAAAAGTTCTAGGGTTTTAACTGAGAAAACAGAAAACGGTTCGATTGGAAATGCGCAAGCGCAAGAGAGAAAACGTATTTGCCTGAAGGCGCCAACAGAAAACGGTTCGAGGTGGAATAAAACAGAGGCTGACACGCGGGGTCCACATGTCAGGTTTGAAAAGCTCACCGGCGCCCGAAGACTGCGGTGGACGCCGGCGTCGAACCACGGCGAGTTAGGAGAAACAGAGGGTACCAAGAGCTTCAGCGTCTTCTCCCGCGTCGGTGGGTGGTGGACTCGTCCAACGGGGAGCACCACGTCGACGGCGACACTATCTCCGGCGGACGGCGGCTCGGGTGAGGATGGGGAACTCCGGTGGAGGGCTGCAAACTACGAATTGAGGCGCGGGTCAGAACGAGGGATGTAAGGTGAAGCTACTAGCATGAGAATGGAGGCGGAGGAGCACACACGGGGGCGAATCGGGCTGGATCCCGTGGCGGGTCGCGGCGGCCGGAGTCAAGGAAGGAGACCTCCTCGGGGCTCTTCCAGTGGCTAGGCGTGCTCTAGGGGGAGTACAGGGATGGTGGGTGCTCGAGTTGAAGCTCGGGGCCTCTATATATAGGCAGATCGACGGGGTGGCCGTGAACGGAGAACCTCCGGCGAGCGATTACGGCGGAGCAGTGGATTGGCAGGTGGTTTGAGCGGCCAGGCAGCATCAGTGGAGGCTACTGGAGTCATTTCACAGCTAAACGGAGCTGGTCTTGGCGTAATGGCGTCGGTCCACGGTGAGGTGACCGCACGGGCTCAACGGCGGCAGAGAGCGCTCTCCGCGCCCTGCGGTTCACGACGAGAGCGTCAGCGCATTCGGGGGAGTGGAAGGCCACGCGGCGAGCTCCGGTGGTTTGGGAGGCGCTGGGTGGCGTCGTCGCCGCGGTGTCTCCCGCTGGCGTCCGCAAAGCCGCCGCCGGCGTCGGTCACGGGGCGGCGCACCTTCTGCTGCTCGTCGCCGACGCCCGCAAGGCGCCAGGCGTTCGTGCGGTGCAGGAACAAGGGGGAGGGGACGAGGAGCAAGGCGACGCAATGGTACTGGCGAGATCGACGTCCTTCTCTGAAGAAAACGACAGCAGGCCACTGACTGAATCTCTGAATTTTCTGAACTTGACATAGACAGTGCACTGCAGGTGTTCGACAGAAGGTTTTGGCAATGAGATGAATTTTTCTGGAGCTGTAACTTGGTGGGATGACCACTCAATGCACCCAGGGGCTGCCTGATTTTACTTGGAATTTTTGGAGAAGGTTTTGAATGAATTTCACCAAATTTGACAAATCTGGTCCAAACTTGCAGCAAGTGTAGTTTGAAAATTTTGAACTGAAGACCAGTGGATCTTCATGGTTCTAGGTTGAGGGTTCAAAGGACTAGGAAGGAGAGTTGGTTTGGGGGCAAAGATCAAAACAGAAAATGGAGTTCCTTTGTAAAACTCCAAGTGCTAGAAAAGAAGACAGAAATTTATTTGAATAGAATTTAAATGGAAATAATCACATGGGGAGGTTCAACTTGCTGGATTTGATGCAAATCATGATCCAAAGGTGAGGGAGTGGTTAAGAGAGAGGATTTGCACTAAGGTCATGGCAAGAAGAAATTGTTGAAAGTGGCAAAGGGTTATTCCAAAAGCCATAGTGCATTTGGAGAAGATTTTCAAAAGTTATTTTCCCCAAATGAAAAACATTTTGTCTTGAGTCCAAATGAAAAGCAAGAACCTCCAAGACCAAAGACAGATCTTGGGTGAATCCAAATAAGACTTTTGCCGTAAAGAAAAATGATTAGAGAGGGAGAGTTCTCTTGAAGGAAATTTTAAACCACTCCCCTCAAGTTAAATAAAAGTCTTTTGAAAAATCAAAATAAAAACTTGGGTGTCACAACACCTACCCCCTTAGGAAAAATCTCGTCCTCAAGATTTCTGCTGAACCTCAAATAGATATGGATACTCTGCTCGGAGGATATCTTCCCTTTCCCATGTGGCTTCATCCTCAGTATGGTTGCTCCACTGAACCCTGAAATTTTTTATCGTTTTCTGACGGGTCTTCCGTTCAGACTCCTCTAAAATCCTTACTGTTCTTTCTCTGTAGGTGAGATCCGGTTGCATATCAATGTTCCCATGAGGTACATGCTTCTCTGGGTTACTCACGCATTTCCTCAACTGCGAGACGTGGAATACGTCATGAACGTCTGACAGCTCCTTTGGTAGGTCTAGTTGGTAGGCCACCGTGTCTCTTCGTGCCTTTATACAAAATGGTCCAATAAATCTTGGGGCTAGCTTCCCCTTAATTTTGAACCGTTGCAGACCCCTCATAGGAGATACTCGGAGGTATACGGAATCACCGGGTTCAAAGCTGACCTCACGATGCTTCTGATCATAGTAGCTCTTTTGTCGGCTCTGTGCTGTCTTGAGTCTGTCCCTGATTTGTTTAACTTTTTCCTCGGCCTCTTTAAGCATGTCTGGGCCGAAGATACGGCTGTCACCCGTTTCTGACCAGTTCAGTGGGGTACGACACCTTCGTCCGTACAATGCTTCAAAGGGTGCCATTTGCAAGCTGGCTTGGTAACTGTTGTTGTATGCAAATTCGGCATACGGCAAACTCTCTTCCCAACTGGATCCATAGGTGAGCACACAGGCTCTTAGCATATCCTCTAGGATTTGGTTTACACGTTCCGTTTGTCCATCAGTCTGAGGGTGGTACGCTGTACTGAAGGCTAGTTGCGTGCCCAGAGCTTGTTGTAGGTGATCCCAAAATTTGGAGACGAATTGGGTGCCTCGGTCTGATATTATAGTCTTTGGGACTCCGTGCAAGCAAACTATACGGGAAAGATAAAGTTTTGCCAGTCTTTGTGTGGAGTAGGTAGTCTTCACGGGAATGAAATGAGCAACCTTGGTTAGTCGGTCCGTGATGACCCATATGGCGTCATGTCCGCGTTGCGATCGGGGTAATCCGACAATGAAATCCATTCCTATTTCATCCCATTTCCACTCCGGTATTCTGTTTGGCTGGAGTAGCCCTGCTGGCTTTTGATGCTCGGCCTTGATGCGCTGACAAGAATCGCAACAAGCAATGAATGTGGCTATATCTCTTTTCATATCGTGCCACCAAAATCTTTCCTGAATGTCCTTGTACATTTTGGTTCCTCCAGGATGGATCGAGTATGGAGCGGTGTGGCTTTCCGTCAAGATCTGTTGCTTGAGTTCCTCAATGTTAGGTACGCAGAGTCTGTCTCCGTACCATAATGTTCCTTCACTGTCTGTGACGAACTCTGAAGCCTTACCAAGGTTCATTTTCTTTTTTATACCTTCGATGCTGGGATGTCCCTGTTG
Source organism: Aegilops tauschii subsp. strangulata (assembly GCF_002575655.3). NCBI lineage: Eukaryota > Viridiplantae > Streptophyta > Magnoliopsida > Poales > Poaceae > Aegilops > Aegilops tauschii. The sequence goes on from NC_053041.3 coordinate 583,810,689, forward strand.
AGCCTTCTTAATTTGTTCCACCAGGGTGGGTTGTATCTCCAGGTTCGATACGGTGCCCTCAGCGACTAACATCATGTTGAGCCTAGCGAACTCTCGCTGAAACTCATGCCTCAAATTTTGCGGACCGTCATTGTCCGGGCTGGGGTTTCGACTAAGGGCATCGGCCACTACATTTGCTTTCCCTGGATGGTAGTGAATACCGACGTCATAGTCCTTGACCAGTTCCAACCAGCGTCGTTGGCGTAAATTCAGCTCTGGCTGTGTGAAAATATATTTGAGGCTCTTATGGTCCGTATATATTTCACAGCGATTTCCCAACAGAAAATACCTCCACTCCTTGAGTGCATGTATGACTGCTGCTAGCTCCAAGTCATGCGTTGGATAATTTTCCTCATGTTTTCGCAGCTGCCGTGAGGCATATGCGACCACTTTGCCATCCTGCATTAGTACACATCCGAGACCTTTTCGGGACGCGTCACAATACACTTCAAAGCTCTTGTGTATATCTGGCACAGTTAAGACCGGTGCGGTTGTCAGCTTCTTCTTGAGTTCTTGGAAGCTCTGCTCGCATGCTTTCGTCCATTCAAATTTCTTGTCCTTCTTGAGTAACTGGGTCATAGGTTTCGCCACAGTGGAGAATCCTTCAATAAATCTTCTGTAATATCCGGCCATCCCTAGGAAACTCCGCACATCAGTAACATTGGCGGGTGGCTTCCAGTCCAGTATGGCCTTGACCTTTTCTGGGTCTACGGCCACTCCTTCTTGGTTCAGTATATGGCCTAAGAAACCAACTTGTCTTAGCCAAAATTCGCACTTGCTAAATTTCGCGTACAACTGATGCTTCCTCAATTCTCCCAAAACAATTCTGAGGTGCTCAGCATGCTCTTCTGGTGTCCTTGAGTAAACCAGAATATCGTCAATGAATACCACCACAAATTTGTCCATGAATTTCATGAACACTTTGTTCATGAGGTGGACGAAATATGCGGGGGCGTTCGTTAGTCCAAAAGGCATCACGGTGAACTCGTATAACCCATATCTGGAAGTGAAGGCTGTCTTGGGAATATCTTCCGTCCGTACCTTCAGTTGGTGATATCCCGATCTCAAATCAATCTTTGAAAATACCTTGGCTTGTGCGAGCTGGTCAAACAAATCATTGATCCGAGGCATCGGATATTTGTTTTTGATGGTGACCATATTGAGGGCTCGATAGTCTATGCACAGTCTCAGCGTCCCATCCTTCTTCTTGGCGAACAACACTGGCGAACCCCATGGTGAGGAGCTGGCTCGAATAAACCCTTTGTCCAACAACTCCTTTATCTGCTTCTTCAACTCCACCAATTCTGAGGGTGCCATTCTATACGACTTCTTATAGATGGGAGCGGTGCCAGGTGCTAGTTCAATGCTGAATTCTATCTCACGGTCTGGTGGCATGCCTGGTAGTTCTTCAGGGAACACATCAGGAAACTCGCATACCACTGGAACTTTTCTCAGTTCTGCAATGTCCATTTTGTTCAGTTTTGGTTTCTGTGACCGTGGCCTTTCTTGAGCGGAAACTCTTATAGTCTTGTCGTGATGGTGAGTGAGAATCACTGTCCGATTGAAACAGTCAATGAATCCTTTGTTGGTGGTCAACCAGTCCATCCCTAAAATGACATCCAGTCCTTTACTTTCCAACACGATGAGATTCGCGTGGAATTGTAGTCCTTCAAACTCAATGACCACTCCTTGCCAGTAACCCTGAGCGATTTGCTTATTTCCGAGAGACTTGATGATCATAGATTTTTCCAAGGGAAGTATCGGAAAACCATGTTGCGAAACAAAACTCTTCGAAACGAACGAATGGGAAGCTCCAGAATCAAACAAAACCGTGGCAGGTACTGTGTTGATAGGGAACGTACCGAGCACGATGTCTGGGGCATTCTGCGCTTCTTCCCTGGTCACATGGTTCAGGTGACCCTTCCTGTGGTTGTTGCTAGGGTTGAAGTTGTTGCGCTTTGGGGCTGGATTGTTCCCACCATTGTTCGGCTTGGGTGCCGAGTCTCTTGGCTTCGGGCACTGTTTAGCATAATGCCCTTGTTGACCACAAGCATAGCAGGTGACCCCTGGACGGTATGTGAACTCCTTGTCCCTGGCATGAAACTGTCCGACGGGCCTTGGCTCAGTAGTCGTGGATCTCCTTGCTTATGTCCTTGGGACCTCAGTCTTGCCTCGGTTGCTGCGGGCAAGAGTCGTCTTGTCCCTCTTCCGCTTACGGATATCTTCCAGACTACGGTGCTCATTCTCCAAGGTGATGGCCTTGTCCACCAGCGTCTTAAAATCCGGAAAGGTGTGTACAATCAGTTGGCATCTTAGCGCTGGTGCCAGGCCGTCCAGGAATTTTTCCATCTTCTTGCTTTCTGTCATGTGCTCGTCGTAGGCATAACGAGACAGCTGGGTAAACTGACCATTGTACTCTGTCACTGTCATACCTCTCTGCTTCAGGTCATCAAACTCTCTCTTCTTGATCTTTAGGATGCTCCTGGGGATGTGTGCCCCACGGAAGCCTTCCTTGAACTCCTCCCAGGTGATGTTGTGTTCCCTGGGATGCATGTGTAGGAAGTTTTCCCACCATGCTGCGGCTACTCCAGTAAGGTAGTGTGGTGCATAAAGCACCTTCTCATGATCTGAGCACTAAGCAATAATCAGTTTCCTTTCAATCTCACGAAGCCAATCATCGGCTTCCAGTGGTCTGTTGGTGTGAGCAAAAGTTGAAGGGCGAGTCTTCTGTAACTCAGATAACTTGGAATGTGGTTGATAGGGTTCACGGTGGTTTCCCATATTGATGACATGGTTCATCATCTCTTGGTGCTGTTGCTGACTTTGCTCGAAGAGACGGCATACTTGAGACAGTGCCGCTTCGCTGTCTTGTTGGCTGGACTGACCCTGAGTGAAATTGTTGCTGGTCTATGTCCCGTAAGCCTCTTCTGGCTGATTGGGCATGGAGCGAGTCCATGGGGGAGACATTTTTCCAGTCTGGGGTATTATTTGCAAAACCCATGAGAAAAACTGTGTAGCACAAGAAAAATCTTGCAAAGGCAACAATTAAAAGGCTTCAAGGTTTTCAAAGAAACACAAATGATTTTTCATGGAGAAGAAGTGCTTAACATAAAACTCACATGCGGAAAGCAAACACATGATACAGCACTCAGGATGTGCGTACACATCCGGACATGTTATTAAAACTAGCGTACTACTCCGGAAGGCAGCAAACACACCAATACAAACTAGCGTACAGATAAAACAACACATCAAACAAGCAGACATAACACACGGCTACTCGGTGCTCTCAGTCGGAGATGGTGAAGATCTCCTTCCCCTTGCCGATGGCAAGGCTCAGCGGTCCAGGAGAATCAACCTCCACCTCCTCTCTAGCTGGCTCCTGGCGCGTGACGCTGCGCTGCGGTGATGGTGCGGGGGCGACTGGTGGTAGAGCGCGTGCGGCAGGCGGTGCGGCTCTGACTGGAGTAGGAGCGATGACTCGGTCGAACTCCTCAGTGGTAGGTAGACGGCGAGCAGTGGCCAAAACGGCCGGTGCATACGAGGCAGAAGACGAGACGAACATCAGAGGCGGCGCCGTGTTGAGAAGCTCCTTCCTGCTGGCAGGACCGCCCCGGACTAAGTCCATGCGGGCAGCCACAAGATCATCTACGAGGTTGTCGAAAGACTCCTCCAGAGCCTTGAGGTACTCCACAACCATCTCGATGGCTTCATCTCGTTCTCCCCGATGGCAGGCGAACGCATAGTGGCTGGTGTAAGGCACATGGCATGGGAGGTAGCGGTAGCGACGAGTCTTCATCGTAGGAAGGATGTCCCGAAGGCGAGCTATCGCCTCACGGGCAGCCATCTGCATGGCATGCCTCTCCATAGGCATGGACCTTCCCACAAAACGGAAGTGGCGTGCAGCAGAACGTCCTCCCTTGAACTGCACCACAGCTTGGTGCATAGACACGTCGTCACTGAGCTTGTGCTGATAGAGTGTGAACTCCGGGCGAGCTGCTGGCCCGATCGCGAGCTTGGTGATGGAGACGAGGAGCTTGACAAACCCATCGGGCACGTTGGTGAACACTCGATTCTCACAGCTGCTGCCAGCCATCTACAAAAGTAGGCAAAAATTCTGAGTAGTCATGCCATAAATTTATGATGACCAACAGAAAATAGCTACAATTGCAAAATGCTGAAAAGCACAAAAACGCTAATAACCGATTAGCGGTCGCACCTAGTGGCTTCCTACAGTCAGCCTGGCTCTGATACCAAGCTTGTCACGACCGATTTTTCAATAAAATAATTATTGAGAGACTAATCCCTTTCACGGACCAGCGAGGAAGAATTCCTTCTCACTGGTAGACAATATCTTGGTCACAGAAGAAAAAAATACCAGGAGTACTAAATATAATACAAAGTTGAGCGGAGACTGCCCAACAATTTATTACATGCACGCCGATAAAACATGACGGCGGATAGGGTGGCAAACTACTAACTCACGGTAATGACGGTGGTGGAAATATCACCGTGAAGCGAGTGATATGATTCCAGAAGACTACAGCTCTTCGAGCGTCGGAGTGAGGCTCGAGAAGACTTATTGCGGGTGGCGGAAGCGTATACAATACAAGTGACCAAAATCCGGGATCACGCAGGACTGACTAGGACTCCTCTAGGCGTCGGACGCGCTATCAAACTCTTCATCCAAGAGATCGCCTTCGTCAACATCTGGCCAAATCAACAAGCCAGGTGAGTACTGTGAAAGTACTCGCAAGACAGTTCGGACATATGGTATAACAAATGTAAACATGAAGTACATGAACAAGTTAACGAGTGCGATCAGACATAGAGATAATAAATACTGGGTGCCAAGCGAGGGTCTGAATGAATCCTCGAGCGGAAAATGCAGAATAATAATACTGGTGCCAAACGAGTGTCTGAAAGACTCCTCGAGCGGAAAATGCGGGATAATAATACTGGTGCCAAACGAGTGTCTGAAAGACTCCTCGAGCGGAAAATGCGGAATAATAATACTGGTGCCAAACGAGTGTCTGAAAGACTCCTCGAGCAGAAAATGCGGGATAATAATGCTGGTGCCAAACGAGTGTCTGAAAGACTCCTCGAGCAGAAAATGCGGGATAATAATGCCACAGTCGGGCGTCGGGGTGACACCACATAAAGGGCTTATAACAGAAAATAAAGACAGTGCGTGCCACAGTCGGACGTCTGAGCGACATCACATAAAGGGCTTATATTTAAAGTAAGAAACAAGTACACGCCATAGTCGGACGTCTGCGCGACGTCACATAAAGGGTTTATATCACAGTTTAATAATACAACAGTTCGGGAACATCAATTATCACAAGCATGAGACAAACATAAAGTTAGTCCATCCACAGGAATAACAATAAATCTAAATTTACCACTTGAGCTTGTTCACCGGGGGCAAGTTTTCCGCGTCGGATAGATATGGATATAAAGTTTACACTACTAGATCATGGGTACGATGATTAGGAAGGAATTGACTCTGCAGAGTTTGTACTTAACCACAGCCAATGGATTTCAGTAGTCACGGGGACTAGTTCCGTCTACGGTGTTTTGGAAGAAACACGTCTAACCAGTACACACCCAATTCAACCATCCGAAGCTAGGGATCACCCTCGGCGACGTTCAAGAAAAACCTTGAGACGGGGAGGCTACAACCTCGCGTAGCATGGGATCAAATTTCTATACGCGCGCTTTAAGGGGGTGCCCCCCCTCTCGGTCCCAACTGGAAACACCCATGCCCCCTGACCGGATGACTGGCTTTAATCCTGGGCCAAGGTACCATCATCCCGGCCTCTCTATTTGGTGTGTACACGGAAAGAGGTTACCAACTTACTAAACCGCATCCTGGCAACGAGACATGTGGTAGCACGAAAAGGGGAAAGAACGATAACGTGGCTCCAACCATGTTAACGTCGGAGAAAGTCGGATGACGTAAGGCTGGTATGCTACAACAGTACCACCTTGCTGCCCTTCATGTCACCACATGATTAGGCCATCTCTCATCAGAAATCATCGCAACTTTGGAACATGCGGGAAAAGAACGATAACGTGGCTCCAACCACGTTAACGTCGGAGAAAGTCGGATGACGCAAGGCTGGTATGCTACAACAGTACCACCTTGCTGCCCTTCATGTCACCACATGATTAGGCCATCTCTCATCAGAGATCATCGCAACTTTGGAACATGCGGGAAAAGAACGATAACGTGGCTCCAACCACGTTAACGTCGGAGAAAGTCGGATGACGCAAGGCTGGTATGCTACAACAGTACCACCTTGCTGCCCCTTCATGTCACCACATGATTAGGCCATCTCTCATCAGAGATCATAGCAACTTTGGAACAACCGGGTCGTTGCCTTACAAGCAACGAGGTATTAATCGATACTCATATGCCACGCACAAACTTTCACGTAAACATGCAAAACATCTGTCATATCAAATGTTCAAAACATGCTTGCCTGGTTCGGAAAAGTCGGAGTCTAGCTCGGCGAAGTTCGCGGCTCCTTCACCTCTCCCGGAACCTATGGCAATCACGAAATGGGTACTAACGTGAAAACCAACACATGCACAGAAACTTCTCCAAATATTTTTCCAATAAATCCTATAAAAAACTAGACAAAATTTGGAGATTGTCAGAAAAAGAATCACTCAAAAATTCCTTTTTATTAAAAAGTTATAAAGCTTTCTGTCCAGGGACCTTTCTATAATGAAACAGAAAAGTTCCAGGGTTTTAACTGAGAAAACAGAAAACAGTTCGATTGGAAATGCGCAAGCGCAAGAGAGAAAACGTATTTGCCCGAAGGCGCCAACAGAAAACGGTTCGAGGTGGAATAAAACAGAGGCTGACACGCGGGGTCCACATGTCAGGTTTGAAAAGCTCGCCGGCGCCCGAAGACTACGGTGGACGCCGGCGTCGAACCACGGCGAGTTAGGAGAAACGGAGGGTACCAAGAGCTTCAGCGTCTTCTCCCGCGTCGGTGGGTGGTGGACTCGTCCAACGGGGAGCACCACGTCGACGGCGACACTATCTCCGGCGGACGGCGGCTCGGGTGAGGATGGGGAACTCCGGTGGAGGGCTGCAAACTACGAATTGAGGCGCGGGTCAGAACGAGGGATGTAAGGTGAAGCTACTGGCATGAGAATGGAGGCGGAGGAGCACGCACGGGGGCGAATCGGGCTGGATCCCGTGGCGGGTCGCGGCGGCCGGAGTCGAGTAAGGAGACCTCCTCGGGGCTCTTCCAGTGGCTAGGCGTGCTCTAGGGGGAGTACAGGGATGGTGGGTGCTCGAGTTGAAGCTCGGGGCCTCTATATATAGGCAGATCGACGGGGTGGCCGTGAACGGAGAACCTCCGGCGAGCGATTACGGCGGAGCAGTGGATTGGCAGGTGGTTTGAGCGGCCAGGCAGCATCAGTGGAGGCTACTGGAGTCATTTCACAGCTAAACGGAGCTGGTCTTGGCGTAATGGCGTCGGTCCACGGTGAGGTGACCGCACGGGCTCAACGGCGGCAGAGAGCGCTCTCCGCGCCCTGCGGTTCACGACGAGAGCGTCAGCGCATTCCGGGGAGTGGAAGGCCATGCGGCGAGCTCCGGTGGTTTGGGCGGCGCTGGGTGGCGTCGTCGGCGCGGTGTCTCCCGCTGGCGTCCGCAAAGCCGCCGCCGGCGTCGGTCACGGGGCGGCGCACCTTCTGCTGCTCGTCGCCGACGCCCGCAAGGCGCCAGGCGTTCGTGCGGTGCAGGAACAAGGGGGAGGGGACGAGGAGCAAGGCGACGCAATGGTACTGGCGAGATCGACGTCCTTCTCTGAAGAAAACGACAGCAGGCCACTGACCGAATCTCTGAATTTTCTGAACTTGACATAGACAGTGCACTGCAGGTGTTCGACAGAAGGTTTTGGCAATGAGATGAATTTTTCTGGAGCTGTAACTTGGTGGGATGACCACTCAATGCACCCAGGGGCTGCCTGATTTTACTTGGAATTTTTGGAGAAGGTTTTGAATGAATTTCACCAAATTTGACAAATCTGGTCCAAACTTGCAGCAAGTGTAGTTTGAAAATTTTGAACTGAAGACCAGTGGATCTTCATGGTTCTAGGTTGAGGGTTCAAAGGACTAGGAAGGAGAGTTGGTTTGGGGGCAAAGATCAAAACAGAAAATGGAGTTCCTTTGTAAAACTCCAAGTGCTAGAAAAGAAGACAGAAATTTATTTGAATAGAATTTAAATGGAAATAATCACATGGGGAGGTTCAACTTGCTGGATTTGATGCAAATCATGATCCAAAGGTGAGGGAGTGGTTAAGAGAGAGGATTTGCACTAAGGTCATGGCAAGAAGAAATTGTTGAAAGTGGCAAAGGGTTATTCCAAAAGCCATAGTGCATTTGCAGAAGATTTTCAAAAGTTATTTTCCCCAAATGAAAAACATTTTGTTTTGAGTCCAAATGAAAAGCAAGAACCTCCAAGACCAAAGACAGATCTTGGGTGAATCCAAATAAGACTTTTGCCATAAAGAAAAATGATTAGAGAGGGAGAGTTCTCTTGAAGGAAATTTTAAATCACTCCCCTCAAGTTAAATAAAAATCTTTTGTAAAATCCAAATAAAAACTTGGGTGTCACAGGTTTCCAAAAAGAATCAAATCAAACGGAGCAACGAAATTCAAACTGCGAGCAAAACAAGATTCGTTTACTAATCTGGACTAAGGTCAAATTTTACAGTACCAAAATCTTGTTCAAGTTGGTTAAACAGAAAGAGGGTCTCGAGACGAAGATCTAGGCACTTGAATCACCTGATTCCAACTTACGAGCGAAAAGATAAACAGAAACGAAAATCGGATCAGAAATCGCGATCGAAAATAATCGCGGAAAATCCGATAAAAAGAAAAACTGACGAACTGGCTAACGAACGAACGTTCGCTGTCTGCGGTTAACTAACAAAAACCGTTCGTTAAAACGAATGTACGGACGAACGTCCGCTAAATACTAAACCGAAAAAAAACGATCTACGAAAATAAATAAATAAATAAACCGAGGTTAACCGGAAAAAAAACCGACCGGTCAACAGGGTCAACGGCGCGGCTCCGGCGACGGCGGCGGGCGGCGGCGGCGGCGTGTGGCGGCGTGGTGGGCTGGCGGACGGGGTGGGGCCGCTTATAAAGGCCCCCGGGCGGAGTCCCGCTCGGGTACGGCCCGGAGTCGGTTCATTTTTTTTAATAATTCCTACATGCAGAAAAAGAAATAAAAGAAATACTAAACAGACTCTAAAAATCCCGAAATGAATTTTCCCCATCTTCTAAAAATATGCCTGACCAGGTGAACATTTATTTGGGCCTAAAATGCAATTTTGAAAAACGCATATTTTTCATATGCAAATAAAATAGCAATAAAATCCCAAATAAAATATCAATTTGCTTTTAATATTTTTCCTCCAATATTTCATTATTTTTGGAAAGTCATTTTATTCCCTCTCATAAATTTTATATGAAATATTTTCGGGGAGAAAAATATTTAAAACAAATAATCCTCGTTTCGATATTTGATAAGATTCAAATACGAAAACGGTGAAATCCCCAACTCTCTCCAAGGGTCCTTGAGTTGCTTAGAATTTCGAGGATTGCAAAGAAAAAACGAAATGCAATAAAATATGATATGCATGAATGATCTATGCATAACATTCCAAATTGAAAATTTGGGATGTTACACAAACCGGAGTTCTTAAGTTGAACTTTCTGGTTAGATCTTCTTATTTGAGATTTACCCGTGCATCTTTGTTTGATTGCTTATGTATGCTATTGTTTGTTTGCGATAGAATTCCCGGAGTGCGAAGCGTGCTACTACGAGTCACTAGGTTTTGCGGATCGTCAGCAAGGCAAGTAACACATTGATCATACTCTTTTCATACCCAGTTTTTATGCATTAGATCCAATGCTCAAACATTGCATGACTAGGATGTGTTTAACTTGTGGGTATTGGGAAGTAGATGATGAGGTAGAACCTATTACCTGTTTTATTATCAAACCTTTGGGAGTTACTTCTACGTTATGCTTATATTGGCATGTTATGCTTGTAGACGTGATTTGGGTGAGTGAATCCATGACAGATGTGAGATTATTAATTAATGGTTCAACTTAAGGTGGCAACTTTAATACACATCTGGGTGGATTGCTTGTTTGGGCACCTGGGGATATACCAGTGTTGTCCTAGGAGATACCGGGGATATACCGTGTGATCCTCCTAAGGTCCGCCACCCAGGCTCAAAGGGATCGTGAGATTATTCATGCTAGAAACTTTCGTGTGCAGCCACAAGCCATTATGGGCTCTGGCAGAGTATGTTGTGTGACCTCTTTCAGTGGTGGGCTAGCAGATGTAGAGGGAAAGTAGGTGTAACTGTCCACCCGGAGTAAAGAGTTAATGCTTCTGAAAGACTATGTCTCGGTCATCCGTTTCTCAAACACCATGTAGTGCGAGAAATCCAACGGAGGAGATCGAATCTTATGGGGAAAAGTGCGCAAACCTCTGCAGAGTGTACAATCTAATCATGGTTAGCCGTGTCCCCGGTTATGGACATCTTGAGTATCTAGTGCTTGGATTATCCTATTGTATCTCATCACTCTAAATATAATTTGTTGGCTTAAAGATTACTTTAATTGGGATTGAGATGGGGGTACCTTCTCAGTGATGTTTCAACTACCATGATAGTTAAATAAAATTTATTCCTTTGTTGTAGAGAAAAATTGGCTTTTCGCAAAAACCATATAACCATAGAGCCTCCACCAGCCATATATGCATGTAGTGATAGCATTTATCTGTTCATTGCTCTACTGTGTTACATTGCCAGCATATTCCATGTGCTGACCCGTTTTCGGGCTGCAACATATGATGTTGCAGACTTTTCAGACGACGGGTAAAGGTGCGATAGGTCGTTGTTATGCAGCTCAGCTATGCCATTGGAGTTGATGGACTCACTTTATCTTCCAAGTCTTCCGCTGTTATCGTATTAGATGGCCTTAAGCCTTATTTATTGTAATACGTTCTCTTTAATTTGAGACATTCGATGAACTAAGTGTGTGATTGCCACTCTGTTATAAATCTTTCGAGTACAGTGTGTGTCAGCATTACCGATCCAGGGATGACACTGAAGCACATAGACTTGACCATCTGAGGTCGGGTCGCTGCAGATCCGCACCAGAGTGGTACGGTAATCCTGTTCTGGAAGTCATGTTACTTGACCATGATGAACCTACAAACTATGAGGAATTGATGGTGAGCCCAGATTCCACGAAATGGCTTGAGGCAATGAAATCTGAGATGGGATCCATGTATAAGAACAAAGTGTGGACTTTGGTTGACTTGCCCGATGACCGGCAAGCCATAGAGAATAAATGGATCTTCAAGAAGAAGACTAACGCTGACAGTAATGTTACTATCTACAAAGCTCGACTTGTTGCGAAAGGTTTTCGACAAGTTCAAGGAGTTGACTACGATGAGACCTTCTCACCCGTAGCGATGCTTAAGTCCGTTCGAATCATATTAGCAATTGCCGCATTTTAAGATTATGAAATTTGGCAAATGGATCTAAAAACTGCATTCCTGAATGGATTTCTGGAAGAAGAGTTGTATATGATGCAACCAGAAGGTTTTATCGATCCAAAGGATGCTAACAAAGTGTGCAAGCTCCAGCGATCCATTTATGGACTGGTGCAAGCATCTCGGAGTTGGAATAAATGTTTTGATAGTGTGATCAAAGCATATGGTTTTATACAGACTTTTGGAGAAGCCTGTATTTACAAGAAAGTGAGTGGGAGCTCTGTAGCATTTCTAATATTATATGTGGATGACATATTGTTGATTGGAAATGAAATAGAATTTCTGGATAGCATAAAAGGATACTTGAATAAGAGTTTTTCAATGAAAGAACTCTGTGAAGCTGCTTATATATTGGGCATCAAGATCTACAGAGATAGATCAAGACGCTTAATTGGACTTTCACAAAGCACATACCTTGAAAAAGTTTTGAAGAAGTTCAAAATGGATCAAGCAAAGAAAGGGTTCTTGCCTGTGTTACAAGGTGTGAAGTTGAGTCAGACTCAATGCCCGACCACAGCAGAAGATAAAGAGAAAATGAAAGTCATTCCCTTTGCTTCAGCCATAGGTTTTATCATGTATGCAATGTTGTGTACCAGACCTGATGTGTGCCTTGCTATTAGTTTAGCAGGGAGGTACCAAAGTAATCTAGTAGTGGATCACTGGACAGCGGTCAAGAACATCCTGAAATACCTGAAAAGGACTAAGGATATGTTTCCCGTTTATGGAGGTGACAAAGAGCTCGTCATAAATGGTTACGTCGATGCAAGCTTTGACACTGATCCGGATGAATCTAAGTCAGAAACCGGATACGTATTTATATTGAACGGTGGAGCTGTCAGTTGGTGCAGTTCCAAGCAAAGCGTCGTGGCGGGATCTACGTGTGAAGCGGAGTACATAGCTGCTTCAGAAGAAGCAAATGAAGAAGTCTGGATGAAGGAGTTCATATCTGATCTAGGTGTCATACCTAGTGCATCAGGTCCAATGAAAATCTTTTGTGACAATACTGGTGCAATTGCCTTGGCAAAGGAATCCAGATTTCACAAGAAAACCAAGCACATCAGGAGACACTTCAATTCCATCCGCGATCAAGTCAAGGAGGGAGATATAGAGATTTGCAAGATACATACGGATCTGAATGTTGCAGACCCGTTGACTAATCCTCTCTCACGAGCAAAACATGATCAGCACCAAGACTCCATGGGTGTTAGAATCATTGTTGTGTAATCTAAATTATTGACTCTAGTGCAAGTGGGAGGCTGAAGGAAATATGCCCTAGAGGCAATAATAAAGTTGTTAGTTATATTTCCTTATATCATGATAAATGTTTATTATTCATGCTAGAATTGTATTAACCGGAAACTTAGTACATATGTGAATACATAGACAAACAGAGTGTCACTAGTATGCCTCTACTTGACTAGCTCGTTAATCAAAGATGGTTAAGTTTCCTAGCCATAGACATGATTTCTCATTTGATTAACGGGGTCACATCATTAGAGAATTATGTGATTGACTTGACCCATCCGTTAGCTTAGCACGATGATCGTTTAGTTTGTTGCTATGACGTTCTTCATGACTTATACATGTTCCTATGACTATGAGATTATGCAACTCCCGAATACCGGAGGAACACTTAGTGTGCTATCAAACGTCACAACGTAACTGGGTGATTATAAAGATGCTCTACAGGTGTCTCTGATGGTGTTTGTTGAGTTGGCATAGATCGAGATTAGGATTTGTCACTCCGGTTGTCGGAGAGGTATCTCTGGACCCTCTCGGTAATGCACATCACTATAAGCCTTGCAAACAATGTGACTAATGAGTTAGTTACAGGATGATGCATTACGGAGCAAGTAAAGAGACTTGCCGGTAACAAGATTGAACTAGGTATAGAGATACCGACGATCGCATCTCGGGCAAGTAACATACTGATGACAAAGGGAACAACGTATGTTGTTATGCGGTTTGACCAATAAAGATCTTCGTAGAAAAAGTGGGAGCCAATATGAGCATCCAGGTTCCGCTATTGGTTATTGACCGGAGATGAGTCTCGGTCATGTCTACATAGTTCTTGAACCCGTAGGGTCCGCACGCTTAACGTTCGATGACGATCGGTATTATGAGTTTATGTGTTTTGATGTACTGAAGGTAGTTCGGAGTCCCGGATGTGATCACAGACATGACGAGGAGTCTCAAAATGGTCGAGACATAAAGAATGATATATTGGACGATGTTATTCGGACACCAGATGAGTCCCGGGGGTCACCGGATAAATGTCGAAGTGCCGGAAGGGTTATCGGAACCACCAGAGAAGTAATGGGCCTTATTGGGCCTAGGGGAGAGAGAGGGGGGCTGCCAAGGGCTAGCCGCCCCCCCCATGGTCCTAGTCCGAATTGGACTAGGGGGAGGGGCGGCGCCCCCTCCTTCCTTCTCTTTCCCCCTCCTTCCTTCTTCTCCTAGTAGGACTAGGAAAGGGGGGAGTCCTACTCCTACTAGGAGGAGGATTCCTCCCCCCTTGGCGCGCCTATGAGGGCCAGCCGGCCTCCCCCTCACTCCTTTATATACGTGGGGAGGGGGGCACCCTAGAACACAAGTTGACAGTTGTCTTAGCCGTGTGCGGTGCCCCCTCCATAGATTTCCACCTCGGTCATATCGTTGTAGTGCTTAGGCAAAGCCCTGCGTCGGTAACTTCATCATCACCGTCATCACGCCGTCATGCTGACGAAACTCTCCCTCGGCCTCAGCTGGATCAAGAGTACGAGGGACGTCACCGAGCTGAACGTGTGTAGATCGCGGAGGTGCCGTGTGTTCGGTACTTGATCAGTTGGATCACGAAGACGTTCGACTACATCAATCGCGTTGCTTAACGCTTCCGCTTTCGGTCTACGAGCGTATGTGGACACACTCTCCCACTCGTTGCTATGCATCACCTAGATGGATCTTGCGTGTGCGTAGGAGATTTTTTGAAATTACTGCGTTCCCCAACAGTCCTCTCGCACCCACTTAAGCGGTTATCAGCGATATCGATGCTTTCCATCTGTGGGCCCGCTTGGTCCATCACTACTTTTTGCCTGACAACGAGGGAGGTTAATTTGACTTACGAGGGTATTAATTTTTTTGCTTGTAATACGGTATATATATAGGTCATGCTCTGGGATGACATGCATGATACAGTTTGAGCACACACACATGCATGTGTACGCATGAATCCCTCCCATCGAGTCGAAGTGACTAGTACAATGACACGTCATGAACCGATCTTGCTCTGTGTGGGGAGTGTACGATTTTTGATGCACGCGCCACATCAATGTTGTGAAATGGTATTCAAACATGCATGCACGCATCACCTCCATACATATGCATGTAGTGGTTGCCTTCGAACGGTACACTCCCTCGCGTGGTTATCGGCGACAAGCCTATATATTCGTGGGAAGGCGTGGACATCCATGATCACCTTGACCGACAACAAGATAGGTTACCATGGCAGATTCTTCATGTGGTTCGTGTTATCGTAGTATAGGTCATGGTGAGATTCAGACCTAATTAAGTTTGAGCGCCTATACTATGCACGCATGCATGCATGAATCCCCGTCGTTGGCTTGAAGTGTGGTGTAACATACATATGCATCGTCAACCTAACCCTCACTCAATGTGGGGATTTCTAGTTCGAAATCATGGTGCCACATCGAAGTTGTTCCATTGTGTACTCAAAACACACCTCTCCATACATATGTTTGGGCCACATGCATGCAGTGGTTGTCTTCGAGGACTAGCTACTTGTGTGATTATTGGCGAGCTAGCCCATCTCCGGGGTCGCATGGACGGCCATCACTTTGACCAACAACAAGAGAGAGGTTATACGACCAAGGTGGATTATTCTTGGTCCATTTTACGATCCATCTTGGTGAGATATGCCTCTCTGGCCCATCGACTGAAAGTGCGTGTGTGTGGGGGGGGCTGCTACTTCGCACTTTGCTAGGTGAGCCTCGGTTGGGGGGCATGCATTCATAGCTTAGAATTCCCTTCGTGCCGAGACGAGGGGGGCTGCTAGCTACTTCTCACTTTGCTAGGTGAACCTCGGTTGGGGGGCATGCATTCATAGCTTAGGATTCCCTTCGTGCCAACACGAGGGAGGGGGGCTGCTAGCTACTTTGCACTTTGCTAGGTGAACCTCGGTTGGGGGGTCATGCATTCATAGCTTAGGATTCCCTTTGTGCCGACACGAGGGAGGGGGGCTGCTAGCTACTTCGCACTTTGCTAGGTGAACCTCGGTTGGGGGGAGGGGGCATGCATTCATAGCTTAGGATTCCCTTCGTGCCGACACGAGAGGGGTTGCTAGCTACTTCGCACTTTTCTAGGTGAACCTCGGTTGGGGGGAGGGGGCATGCATTCATAGCTTAGGATTCCCTTCATGCCAACACGAGGGGGGGTGGGGCAAGCAATACCGTGTGCTTTGCGAGATAGGTGCCACATCGAAGTTGCATTTGGTATTTGAAAATCAAACCACCCTTTTCATACATAAATTTGGTCCACATGCAAGTGTGTTCGTGTTCTGACCATCTACCGCGTCATTTTTCGCCAAATTTATGAACATTAGATAAGTTGGATGACACAACAGACACGGTTCACTCAAACTAACCGTGTGCATTGGGCTCCGTGAGGCTTCCCCTCTCAAAAATATCTACCCGTCTGCAGCTTTTTCTGTTTGATAACACACAGTTATTGTGTTTCGACCGTGTGTGATGTTTCTTGTTCCCAATCCCGCCTGCATCCCCCGAAAATATCTGCCCGCCTCGAGGGTTTTTCTGTTTCATAACACATGGTTGTTATCTCTGGACCGTGTGCGATGCACCATCATCAAAATTTTCAATAGCCCCAGCATTTCACTCCCGCGTTTGACTCCCGCGTAGTAAATTTTTTAGTACCCGCATCATTTCCTCAAACACAACCCCTGCCGCCCTCCCCTCCACACACACATACACACACACACCAAAACCTCCTCGGGCGTGCGCGCGCACACACACACTGCCTCGCTTGAAACCCTAGCAAGGTCCCCGCCGCCGCCGCCGCAAGGCCTCCATTGTCAACATCTGCCGGTTTGCCCGTGCAGCTTACCCACCGATCTCCATACCCAGTCCGCCCTGAGTTTCTTAGATGATGCCTGCCAAACGCCCCCTTCCCACAGATCCCCATCCCCATCCCCATCCCCCACTCTAGAGCGTCGCAGCCTCAGCCCGGCTACGCTTCCCATGGAGCTCGAGGAGCGACTGGCCCAAAAGAGGTGTATCATGGTCTCTTCGCCCGACGTCGCCGAGGAAGCTGACGACCATTACTAGCGACAGGCACTCAAGCAGCAGGCTAGAGTACGCGGGCATGTCTCGGTTGCCGGCTACGACATCGAGGTCATCGACAGCGACGGCCTGAGGCGGACTATGTCACAGGTTAAGTGGCTCACGCCCAACCCCTCGGGTTCAACCATCGTTAATCTCATCCATGGCCCCGCCGCTGATCTCCTCTAGCTCGCTGTCAACAATTTGCCATCCTACATCGCCATCGAGCCCCTTTTGTCATTCCTGAAGGACACGTTCTGCGACGCTGGCTTGGGATCCACGGCTTCCAAGTCAGACCTCATCGACGGTGACCACGGGGAGGCCACCCTCTCCGGCTCTTCCAAGGGGAAAGAGCCCATCTGCTCTTCCAAGGGGAAAGCGTCCGTCTGCAACATCAGGGAGGGCACCCTACAGTCATGCTCTTCCAAGGGGAAGGAAACCATCTACGACAATATGGAGCGCATCCAGGGTTCGTGCTCTTCCCACGGGAACGAGCCCATCTGTGACAAGTGAGGAAACCCATGATTTGTTTTGTCGTGCCTCTTCACAGGGGGGAAACCCATGATTTGTTTTGTCGAGTCCCTTTTGTAGTGTAGTGAGAATATGTCCAGTTTTAATTGCTATATCTGGTTGTTTGCAGTATGCCTTGTTTATTTTAGTTGTTCACAATGTGATGCTCTATATGTGAAATTATTTACTGTGCAATACATTTCATCAATCCAGTTTGAAACATACCGATAGGAATGCGTATATTTGCTTGTTGTTAAGCCTGTTATAGCTAGCATATGCCTCTTTTAAAGTTTTTTGATTGTTCGGTTGTCTGTAGTTAGCATATGTCCAGTTTGAAATGCTATCTTTGGTTGTTCGTAGTATGCCTTGTTTATTCCAGTTATTCACAACGTGATGTTCTATATGTGCAAGTATGAACTGTGCAGTTCAATTTCATCAGTACCAGTTTCAACAAAACCACTAGAATGACTACAATTGGTTGTTGCATCTTGTAGTTAACACGCCTTTCCATTTTTATTTAACAATAATTAGTGTACTTAGACCGGCACAATACCAGTTTTTATGACTATGTTTGCTTGTTGTTAAATGTTAGGCCTGTTGCAGTTAACACACCTTTCCACTTTTTTTGCTATACTACCGTGCTTAAACCTGCACACGGAAGCTATCTTTTGGAAATTATTTTGTCTGTCATGGATAATTTTGGTTGATGTTTAGCCTGTTGTGCTTAAAATGCTTCTCAATGTACCTACATAGGACAATTTTGGGAATGACTGTTGTTTTCCATCGAGGTTAGTTTCATCCCATGGCTTATATATGCTCATTGTTCAGGATATCAGTAGCTGGTACCATATAGGTCGGGGGCTGATAAGGGACTAATCGGTGAATCGGACTTTTAACCAAACTAGTTATAATGTACGTGCAATGCACATTTATATTAGGTAGGATATTAGTTGCACGTTATATTAAGTAAGATATATCTATTGCATGTTGGTATTTGGTAAGATATCAATTAATTTTTCACAGGAACGGTAGGATATTAATTACATGGCACATTTCATGGGATAGCGTTGAGTCAAAACGTGTTTATAACCAATGGCAGTGGTGGGTAATTAGAGCGTTAAACGTGTTTGGTGCTCAACATTGGAGCGATTTGAACCGCTAGATAACATGATTTGATGGCCAAGATGATTTGGATCTGCCCCTTTGGGTCTTTTTATATTGGTATAGATATATCTGCAACCCATTTATCGTTAGGTTAACTAGGTCCATATGTAATATATCTGAGGCTACATAGCAACATGCACTGTACTTAATGTCTAATATGCAATCCTAGGCTACATAGCAACAAGCAAGAGTGTTACATTAATGTCCTGATGATGTCTAGATATACGTAGAAGAGCAGCAGCAGCAGCAACAACAACAACAACAACAACACATCCCTGTTTGGATACTCAACTTAGCTAGAGGTTAGAGTTAGTTTCTAGCTCATGACTAACCCTGAACTAACTCCATCCAAAGAGTTGTTTGGATGGCAGGGTTAGATCGACAATACATGCACTAGGAGAACTAGCTCCAATTAGCACCTCTTAGGTTGGATAGTTTTTTTTGGGTGGGTTATGATGCAACTAGCTCAAACTAGCCCTCATGTTTAGATATACTTTAGGGCTATTTGAGCCTGAACTAGCTCAAACTAACTGTAACCCATGGATACAGCATCAGTTAATCAGCCGATAATTTGTAAGAATGTAATAAACTCCTTTCGGCCCATAATATAAGATGTTAATTCATCTAATATGCGAGTATATTAGATGTTATAAGATATTTATAAAAGAGTGTTGTACTACATCATTGTGCAATTGCTATTTAGCTTCTAATATTAACTTGGTGCTTTTAGGTTTTATGTCATTGGTAAAGATCCGCACTTCGACCCTTTCTGCGTATGGGGCAATGAGATATCGATGAACCAGCATCAAGTGAGGAAGCTGATAAAGATTGTTAGTAAAATGGGTCCAAAGATGGCAATTAAAATATTTGTTTACACTTTATCCAAGACAACACCAAACTGCAGGATGGTAAGTAAGAACTCTGCAGCCTTCTTTTTACTGCCCATAATGAGTTGTGTTAGATGACAATGTCTGAATCTTTTTCCTTTGCAGTGGTTGCCAAAGCAGTTTACTCAAGATTACCTCTCAAACTACATGATTGCTGGGCATGCAAATGTTAAAGTATTTCTACCAGAACACGATGATTATCTAGATGTTTCCATGAAGACCGTGAAGGATGGGCGGTCGGCCATCACAAGGGGTTGGACTAGAGTCGTGCGTGCCTTCTGCATGGAGGAGTGCACAATATGGGTATTCCGCTTCACCTTGTTCAGCAACCATAATGTATTTCGCCTCTTTCTTTACCGTCTTTAATAGTACAAGTATACAATTGTGGTTCATCATTCTTTATTTGGTTCTTATGTAATTCTTGAACATATGTACCTATGAATCGAATAATGCATTGATTGTTTGAACCTGATGGATATGAATAAAGCTATAGCATACTTTCAAATTCAAATCCGGTACAATTTGAAATAGCAGCAATTAAATTACGGTGAAATTGCGCTCTCCAGGTCGTTACGGCACACACGGTTGGTAAAACACAAACGTTTGCGATATACACCATAATCCGAGACGGTTCACAGAGAGGAAACGTGTCCAAGCATGCACACAGTTGTCGTTTGCAAAGTGTGTGCAATGTCAGACAATATCACAAACGGTGCAGGCAAACTAAACGTTTGTGTTAGTTGCCTTATCGTACACGATTCGCAACCATGAACTGTTTTTGATGAAGTATGCATCGTAAATGTTGCACCACACAATAGTGTGTGCGATAGTTGTCGTGTACGACGATGTTACGACGGTCCGACGTTTTGTAATCCTATCCGACACTCCTACGATGATTAGCTAATCTTCTTAATTAGTTATCGCATACGGTTTGGGAAAAGCGAATGTGTGTGATTGTATGCTTATCATACACGTTCTACAATAGTGAATCATTTGTGATGGGCCGCGCATCGTAAACGTAGCACCACAGAATACCGACTGCGATGGCAATGAGAGCACAAATGAGTAGGAGTATTGTATATACATCTTGGCTCCCTATCCCTGACGGTTTCTGGGTCGTGTGGGAAGGACCCCCCCTATCGTCGTCACTCACTAGACGACGGTTCCAAATGCCGTCGCGGAAAGGGGTTAAAAAACGTTTGTATAGCACCGACGTGTACCAGTGCTTACTGCGACGATGAACAACTCGATAATCCATATCATCACCATCATCGGAGTTAGCATCAAAATCGGCGTCATTGCCTCCGTGGTACTCGTCATCAATATCAGAATCATCAGCAATGTTCTTTCTAGGGCTTTCCGGCCTCCTGCCTTGTGATGAGCGTGTGGTCCTTGCCGTCGTACGAGCAGCATAAGAAAGAACATTCAATCCAGCGTCTAGCTGACGGGAGGCATCTGAATGGCCCTCATCATCCAAAGCGGTGAATGATTGCACAAGATCGCCTAGTATGCCAGCCATAGCGGACGTGAATCGAGCAACCAACTGAGTAGGTTTGGTAAATTTCTGCTCAATAGAAAAAATGCAAAAAATAAGATTATTCAAATGCTAAGTGGATGAAAAAATTCAGATGGTGAGACAAAAGAATTACAGTAAAACACACACATGTAAAACCACATAGTACGTAGAGTGTCGTAAGTTATAACCAAAATGCAACAAAAGTTATCAGGAGTTCACAAAAAGTACACACATGAACAATACCAAACAAATGTATGGTGTCGTTGCAATAAACACATGAATGTATTCATGATTTAACAAACATTCAGTCATCGTGAAAATGAAGAACAATATACGAGAAGCTAAAATAACACAAATAGATATCAGCAAAAACTTAAGTTATCAAAGGCTTTACAAAAAGAATCATCACAGGAATGCAACCAAGTTATCAAGATATGTGAGAACGTATGCTGTCATGAAAAAAACATGATGGCATGAGTTTCACATCACAAAGTTATCAAGGCATTATAATAAGAATTATCACAAGGTTGCAACAAAATTATTATCCTTTATAGAGCATATGCCACATTGGAAACAAAGAACAATATCTGATGGCATTAGTAAAGGGTGTAAAGTTGACATCAAAAGAGAGTTACCACATTGAGTGCAACAAAAAAAGTTATCAGCTTATGAAAAAACATAGAATAGCATGAAAAAAAACAAGGTTACATGCACACCTCCTGACTGCAGCTTGGGGTAGCATGAACACACATAAACTTATCAAGACCTTCCAGACCACCAAATAGACAGAAATTCATGCCAAACTCAGGCTTTAACTGGAAAAAAATGTAGTGATAAGTCAGATAAAGTAACAACAGAAAACAATGAAAAGAAAATGCAGTTGCAAGTAGTGTGTGAACTGAAAACATAGATATAGATTAATGGTAGTTTCCTGAAAGAAGCTTTGTCAGCCTGAACATCCTTGTTGAGGACAAGAGTTATCAGCTTCTTCGTCCACACATTGGTAGGAAAAGGACCATCAGGCAATACGATGCCGAGTCCAGAAAGATCAATCGCATGAATGTACAATAGCTGATAACAAAAATACAAGCGTCATGGTAAACACGAACAAAATCAGAGACAAATGACAAAAAAGAAGGTAAGAGGAAAGAACCATCACTTACATTGTAGAAGAGAAGGGAACCCCTGGTAGGCTTGCGTTTCAGCAGTGCCTTGTGTAATTCGTCAGCAATGAATTTGGACCAATTGAGAATTTTAATACCATTGATGTCACGCTACAAGTTGAAAACAAAGAAACTGAAGTTCACCGAATGGAACACAAAAACTATGAAAGTTACCACACTGACATACAGTAAAGTTATCAGGCACACAAGAAAGAAAATGGCAGAATTACATAATCACTTACTGGCACAGCATACCATCTAGGGCTGACTTTGTTGGGGGTGGTCGGGCAATGACTGTACTCCCCTCAAGCAAAAGCCACATACGCTTGAAAGTATCATCAGCATTTACAGAACCCTTTATGAGAACAGCAAGATCAGTCATTTTAGGGGCATATCCAAGTTTGCCAAACAACTCAAGCCCTAACTCAATATCAGCTTCAATAGGGAGGTTGTAAGGGACATCCTCCCCTCCATGCAGCATGCCCATAACCCGATGCACATATTCCTCGTTAACCGGAAGCCTACCCTGCCCTGGTACGACCACCTCACGGGAATCAGGATTGTACAGGTCAGCAAGCCACACACTGAGATTGTTGAAGAGATGGTCACACTGGATATTCTGAAGGCTTGTGAAGTCCATCTCATCAATGGCAACCTTCCTGTCACCATTCATGTCTTTCCATGCTAAAAGAAGTGAACTAGGTGAGGCTCTGTTCCGCGGAGGAGGGCGTTTCACCTTTTTCGAAGGAACCTCATCAATTCCATCACCATCTCCTTTGCACTTCCTCGGCATTGTGTCCCTGTCACGTAGGAATGAAAAGAAAGCAAATGAAACCAATTAGATTACTTATGAAAAACCGATATCACAATTAATAGCAACATTTATAAACTGGTGTTTGACAAAGCAATAATACATCTGATAAACATATCATTGTGGTTCATGGTGACACAAAAAAGATTATCATGACCATGGTAAATAAATCAAGCAAAATGCACTTGGTTTACAGAAAAATAAACTGGTTAAAAAACAAAGACAATGCCACACCTTCTAAACTATAGCAAAACAAATGACACAGGTATATTAAAGCATGTGCAACTGATAACTAAGGCACAATTACATTGGTAAGTGAGAAAAGCGGCATCAATTTGATGATGTACAACCAATTTACCCCTGATAAATTTAGCATTGACACATGGTCAATCACAAAAATGATGCCGGTAAGCACACAAAAACAACCAGACCATTGAATAAAAATGAGCATTGTGCTACATGTAGTTAGACTAGAAAAATACTAGTAAGTACGATAACATGATAATGGTAACTGCTTGCACATCATCATTGGGGATATCCAAAAAGAAAAGCACAAAGCATAAAAATCATGGGGCTGCAGTCCTAAAACACAACCTAATGTGAATGTAGCTATTTGAAAAACAATTGGTAATCAGAGCGCGATTGCACCGCTCAAATTACCAACCAACTTGAAATTTAGGCACAGAAACAACACCAGTCATAAAAATAGCAGTGTTTCAGCATCTGGTGATTTGAGTGCAATGTCCTTGGTAAGTGTAATACCATCATCATGATAATTAAAGCAGAACAAACAACACCAATAATAGCAGTGTTTCAGCATCTGGTAATTTGAGTGCAATGTCATTGGCAAGTTCAATACCATCATCATGATAATTAAATAGAACAAACAACACCCATAATTCAAGCATTGTAAACATGGTAATTAGAGCATGACAAGCCTAATTGATAGACAGAACGCGTCAAACAAATCCCACATAACAACATTTTGGGAGTGAACTTAGGGTTACTGTTCAAATCCATAGCCACTAATGCACATCCTAAAATCCATAAACACCAAAAACTATTGCCATGACCTAAAAATCCACATCCCCAACACTAACAGAAGAAAAAAAACGGGTGGGAAAATCCGTAGTAGAACCTGAAGGAAATATGCCCTAGAGGCAATAATAAAGTTGTTATTTATATTTCCTTATATCATGATAAATGCTTATTATTCATGCTAGAATTGTATTAACCGGAAACTTAGCACATGTGTGAATACATAGACAAACAGAGTGTCCCTAGTATGCCTCTACTTGACTAGCGCGTTTAATCAAAGATGGTTAAGTTTCAGCCATAGACATGTGTTGTCATTTGATTAACGGGATCACATCATTAGGATAATTATATGATGGACAAGACACATTCGTTAGCTTAACACTTGATCATTTAGTATGTTGCTATTGCTTTCGTCATGCCTTATACATGTTCCTGTGACTATGAGATTATACAACTCCCGAATACCGGAGGAACACTTTGTGTGCTACCAAACGTCACAACGTAACTGGGTGATTATAAAGGTGCTCTAAAGGTGTCTCCGATGGTGTTTGTTGAGTTGGCATAGATCGAGATTAGGATTTGTCACTCCGATTATCGGAGAGGTATCTATGGGCCCTCTCGGTAATGCACATCACTATAAGCCTTGCAAGCAATGTGACTAATGAGTTAGTTGCGGGATGATGCATTACGGAACGAGTAAAGAGACTTGTCGGTAACGAGATTGAACTAGGTATTGAGATACCGATGATCGAATCTCGGGCAAGTAACATATCGATGACAAAGGGAACAATGTATGTTGTTATGCGGTTTGACCGATAAAGATCTTCGTAGAATATGTGGGAGCCAATATGAACATCCAGGTTCCGCTATTGGTTATTTACCGGAGACGTGTCTCGGTCATGTCTACATAGTTCTCGAACCCGTAGGGTCCGCACGCTTAACGTTCGGTGACGATCGGTATTATGAGTTTATGTATTTTGATGTACCGAAGGTAGTTCGGAGTCCCGGATATGATCACGGACATGACGAGTCTCGAAATGGTCGAGACATAAAGATCGATATATTGGATGACTACGTTTGGACATCGGAATGGTTCCGGATGAGTTCGGGCATTTACCGGAGTACCGGGAGGTTACCGGACCCCCCCGGGAAGTATATGGGCCTTATTGGGCCATAGTGGCAGAGAGGAGAAGGGAGACTAGTTGGGGGCGCGCCCCCCCAAGCCCAATCCGAATTGGGTGGGGGCCGCCCCCTCTTTCCTTCCTCCTTCCTCCCCCTTCCTTCCTCTCCTAGTCCAACTAGGGAAGGGGGGAATCCTACTCCCGGTGGGAGTAGGACTCCTCCAGGGCGCGCCATAGAGGGTCGGCCCTCCCCCCTCCTCCACTCCTTTATATATGGGGGAGGGGGCACCCCATAGACACACAAGTTCACATTGTCTTAGCCGTGTGCGGTGCCCCCCTCCACCATAATCCACCTCGGTCATATCATTGCAGTGCTTAGGCGAAGCCCTGCGCCGGTAACTTCATCATCACCATCATCACGCTGTCATGCTGACGAAGCTCTCCCTCAACACTCAGCTGGATCGAGAGTTCGTGGGATGTCACCGAGCTGAACATGTGCAGATCACGGAGGTGTCGTACTTTTGGTACTAGGATCGGTCGGATCGTGAAGACGTACGACTACATCAACCGCGTTGTCATAATGCTTCCGCTTTCGGTCTACGAGGGTACGTAGACAACACTCTCCCCTCTCGTTGCTATGCATCACCTAGATGGATCTTGCGTGTGCGTAGGATTTTTTTGAAATTACTGCGTTCCCCAACAGTGGCATCCGAGCCAGGTCTATGCGTAGATGTTATATGCACGAGTAGAACACAAAGAGTTGTGGGCGATAATAGTCATACTACTTACTAGCATGTCATACTTTGATTCGGCGGTATTCTTGGATGAAGCGGCCAGGACCGACATTACGCGTACGCTTACGCAAGACTGGTTCTGCCAACGTGCTTCGCACATAGGTGGCTGGCGGGTGTCAGTTTCTCCAACTTTAGTTGAATCGAGTGTGCCTACGCCCGGTCCTTGTTGAATGCTAAAATAGCACACTTGACGAAAAATTGTTGTGGTTTTTGATGCGTAGGTAAGAACGGTTCTTGCTCAGCCCGTAGCAGCCACGTAAAAACTTGCAACAACAAAGTAGAGGATGTCTAACTTGTTTTTGCAGGGCATGTTGTGATGTGATATGGTCAAGACATGATGCTAAATTTTATTGTATGAGATAATGTTTTTTTGTAACAAAGTTATCGGCAACTGGCAGGAGCCATATGGTTGTCGCTTTATTGTATGAAATGCAATCGCCATGTAATTGCTTTACTTTATCACTAAGCGGTAGCGATAGTCGTAGAGGCAATAGTTGGCGAGACGACAGCGATGCTTCGAAGGTGTGACGCCCGGATAATTAAGCTACAGTGAACCTCTCCTAATAATGCCAAGTCACCTTGGTTACCGTTGATAAACTCACATGATTCGAAACCGATTCAAACTCAAATTAAAATAGTCAAAACTAGAAAAACTTTTCAAATATTAAAACTAAAATGTTCGGGTTGTGCCAGATAGTGCATAGGTAATAATGATGGAGAAACCACACTTTTATGAAGTATTTAAATGCACTAAAATAATTTAAACAGCAGCATAAACAATTAAATAAATGCGTTTTATAATTTATAAAATGTTAAACTATTTTATTAGGGGTTAAACTTTTTGTGGCAGTGCGTTTAGTGGTAATACAAATTTAGGGATCATTTTTGTATTTTACAAAACTAAAATAAAATATAAAGCAGTAAAAGAAAGATAAATGAAAAGTGAAGAAACAAAATAAATAAAAAGAGAAAAGAAAAGTAAAACAAAATTAAAGAAAAGGAAATCCCCCCTGCACCACTGGGCCTGGGCCCACCAAGCCAACCCCAGGTCGGCCCGCCCCCACCACTTAACCCCCCACACCCCGTAACCCTAACCACCCCAGTCACCCACTTCCCCCGATCCCCACTCCTTCCCCGGGCTCCCTCTCCTTCGATCTGGAGCCGCCGCCCAAGGACCTCGACGCGCCGACCACGCCGCCCGTCCTCCCCGCAACCCACCGCCGCAACGCCCGCGTCGACCCCCTCCCCTGCGGCCACCATCGCACCTTCGTCGGATCTCCACCAACCCCGCCGTCGCTCGCCGTCCTTGGAGCCGCCTCGACGCATTCTGCCTCGATCCCCTTCGTCGGACGCCGCCGCTACCTCGCGTCGATCCTCTCGACTCCGGCATCCCCTGGCTCCCCTGAGCCCCCTGCCGGCCCTCTGTGAGCCCCCCCCCCCCCCCACATCCTCCCCTCTCCCCTTGAGCTCTGGCTCCCCCACTAGCTAGCCCGCTACCGCGTCCGAGAACTCGTCGCCGCCGTTTGACTCTCCACCGTGGCCACAGCCCGCAGGACTCGCGACCGAGCTTTGCCTCGTGGTCCTGGACTCCCCAGGAACCATCTGATGCCCTTTGGTTGCCTCGCCATATGCTGCAACCTTGAAACCGAGCTCGCCGAGATCCGGCCATCGCCATTGCCCGTCGTCGGCGTCGCTTGGGACCTCCCTCACTCCCACCCCTAGCATCGTTGGACGCGGGACTTCACGCGCGTTCGAACGCGACCAGTGACGCCCGTTTTGGTGGCCTATAACCGATTTCCGACGACATCCCATGCGTCGTCGCCGTGTTTTGGTCGCCGGCGACTAAACGTCGACGCCGCTGACGTGTCCGCTTAACCCAGCCGCTTATGACGCCAGTGCCACTGACTGCTGGGACCCGCCTTCTAATTAATCACAACTTAAGTAAACTGGCTAATTAACTAACCTAAATACTCCCTGACATGTGGGGCCTCCCCTCTAATTAGCCCTGGATTAAATTTAACCACTGATTAAATGGTTGAGACAATGACAGGTGGGACCACTCCAATGTTCTAGTGGATAAGGCTGACTTGTCAGCGGCTGACTCAGCTGACTGGACCCACCAGTCAGCCTCTCAGTCGCATTTGCTGGGTACACTTCTGTGTACCCATAGTAATTAAATATTAATTTATTTTCGAATTAAATTAAATCCAGAAATTAGTAAATCAGTTAAAAGTTTGAAAATTAATATAAAATAAACCGTAACTCGGATGGAAAAACTTTGTACATGAAAGTTGCTTAGAATGACGAGACGAATCCGGTTACGCAACCTGTTCGTCCGCCACACATCCCTAGCATAGCAAACACGCAACTTTCCCCCTCCGGTTCATCTGTCCGAAAATGCGAAACACCGGGGATACTTTCCCGAATGTTTCCCCCCTTCGTCGGTATCACCTCCTACTGCGTTAGGTCACCTCTAGCACCGCGTATTGCCATGTTACGCTTTGTGATGCTTTGATTGCTCTGTTATTTATTGTGTTCTCCCTCGGTTACTTCTTTCCGGTAGACCCCGAGGTTGCCGGCGACCCCCAGTTCGACTACGCTGTTGACGACCTGTCCTTCTTGCCAGAGCAACCAGGCAAGCTCCCTCCCTTGATCACCAGATATCGCCTATTCTTCTCTATACTGCTTGCATTAGAGTAGTGTAGCATGTTACTGCTTTCGTTAATCCTATTCTGCAGCATAGCCTGTCATTGTTGCCAGTTGTTACCCTTACCTCCAATCCTAAATGCTTAGTATAGGATACTAGTATTCCATCAGTGGCCCTACATTCTTGTCCGTCTGCCATGCTATACTACTGGGCGGTGATCACTTCGGGAGGTGATCACGGGTATATACTATATACTTTATATACATGACACATGTGGTGACTAAAGTCGGGTCAGCTCATTGAGTACCCGCAAGTGATTCTGATAAGGGGGCTGAAGGGGCAGGTGACTCCATCCCGGTAGAGGTGGGCCTGGGTTCCCGACGGCCCCCGACTGTTACTTTGTGGCAGAGCGACAGGGCAGGTTCAGACCACCTAGGAGAGAGGTGGGCCTAGCCCTGGTCAGCGTCCGCGGTTACTAAATAACACGCTTAACGAGTTCTGGGTATTTGATCTGAGTCTGGCCATTTGGTCTATACGCACTAACCAGCTACGCGGGAACAGTTATGGGCACTCAACGTCGTGGTATCAGCCGAAGCCTTCATGACGTCAGCGACTGAGCGGCGCGCACTAGATTGGACCATAAGCTTGCGCTTGTATTAAGGGGGCTAGGTCTGCTTCCGGCCGCGTACGCAACGTGCAGGTGTGCTATGGGCGATGGGCCCAGACCCCTGTGCGCTTAGGATTAGATCGGCGTGCTGACCTCTCTGTTGTGCCTAGGTGGGGCTGCGACGTGTTGATCTTCCGAGGCCGGGCATGACCCAGGAAAGTGTGTCCGGCCAAATAGGATCAAGCGTGTTGGGTTATGTGGTGCACCCCTACAGGGAAGTTAATCTATTCGAATAGCCGTGATCTTCGGTAACAGGACGACTTGGAGTTGTACCTTGACCTTATGACAACTAGAACTGGATACTTAATAAAACACACCCTTCCAAGTGCCAAATACAACCCGGTGATCGCTCTCTAACAGGGCGACGAGGAGGGGATCGCCGGGTAGGATTATGCTATACGATGCTACTTGATGAACTTACCATCTACTCTCTTCTACATGCTGCAAGATGGAGGTGGCCAGAAGCGTAGTCTTCGACAGGATTAGCTATCCCCCTCTTATTCTGGCTTTCTGCAGTTCAGTCCACTAATATGGCCCTTTACACTTATTCCCATGCATATGTAGTGTAGATCCTTGCTTGCGAGTACTTTGGATGAGTACTCACGGTTGCTTTCTCCCTCTTTTCCCCTTTCCTTTCTTTCTGGTTGTCGCAACCGGATGCTGGAGGCCAGGAGCCAGACGCCACCTCGACGACGACTCCTACTGCTTTGGAGGTGCCTACTACTACGTGCAGGCTGTTGACGACGACCAGGAGTAGTTTAGGAGGATCCCAGGCAGGAGGCCTGCCCATCTTTCGATCTGTATCCCAGTTTGTATTAGCCATCTTATGGCAGCTTGTTTAACTTATGTCTGTACTCAGATATTGTTGCTTCTGCTGACTCGTCTATGATTGAGCACTTGTATTCGAGCCCTCGAGGCCCCTGGCTTGTATTATGATGCTTGTATGACTTATTTTATTTTTAGAGTTGTGTTGTGATATCTTCCCGTGAGTCCTTGATCTTGATCGTACACGTTTGCGTGTATGATTAGTGTACGATTGAATCGGGGGCGTCACAAGCTGGTATCAGAGCCGACTGCCTGTAGGAATCCCCCTTTCCAACTCCCTGGCCGAAGTTGAGTCTAGTCATTGCAAAACTTTTTACTAACATGGCTGTGTGGCTTACGGGCCCACGTCGCCACTGGGTGGTATTAGGATCTTTTATATCTTGTCTATACTCTGGGACTCTTATCTCTCTTCTACTCGGGTTAAATGGTTTTACTAACTCTAACTCTAGGTTCTCTTAACTACTTCCTCCCGGAGGGCCACTCGATGCAGATGATCGCTTGATACACTAGAAGATTCCGAAGTTACTCTCCGATGTTCCTTCGATACTTTGTGCCATCCCTCTTGCAATTCCATTCCATCGATAAACCCCAATGGATAACCAAGTACACTTGCCATTCATACAATTATTCCCCGTTGATCTTGTTATTACAAGATACCCCGAAATTCTCTCTAATGTTCCGAGAATACTTTGTGCCTACTGCCTTGCAGTTCTTGCCACATGAATTTCCCTACGGATAATTTCTCGCACTTATCGAGTATCCATCGTCCCCAGTTGATTCATGTATTTCACAAAAGTCTTCAAAATACTATTTGAACCTCCGAAAAACCTGAGTAGCCTATTGCTCTTGAAATTCTTACTTGCTTGCATTATGGTTAATCCCATAAGTCTATAATTTTATTGGCATCCCTTGTCATTATCATTTTGAGTCCATTGATTCAAAATGTTGCGAATGCTCGCCACCCTCAGTCAGATCCTCGAATTCATCCTTCCGGCTCAGATGTCATTTTGAACATGAGCTGGTTATCGACCAATCAAATTGCCATCGATTGTACCCCTAAGCCTACTCAACTTATCCATCCTTGATCAGAGCGTTGCTTCTAATCCCTTGATTTGGAAATCATAATTCTTTTGCATTTGAGCTCTGGATTAGTCAGTTGTTTCTATAATCCAATGCCTTTGCATTGTTACTTCCACTAGTTGTGTGCCGATGCTCACATCAGCTCCGTTATGGACTGGCAGATCCTTTAATGGATTTTATCTGACAACGTCCTTCATATTCAATAACCTTATGAGCCTTCCCTCGGATACATAATGCCTTTGGTAAATTGTATCCTCTACTTTCTCAACCATGCTCTACTTTCGAGCTTGTATTATTTACTCCAAAATTTGTGGTATATGTTCCTAAGATGCCCTCATGGGTTGAACCTACGCCTTCCCTAATCTGTGTGAACCCGGAAGATTTCACGGGTCATACTTATCTGGTATTGCACCAGGTACAAACTTTCAACAACTAATGTCATTTTCGAAATACGAGAGGTGAATGAAAGGTTATGCGTTGAACAAGTGGGAGTCGACCTTGAACCCTGTGTTCATGCCCATGGACACGACGTATATCTTATCATGGAAGCTTCTCCTAAAATAATTATCCCCTTGTTATAAGTTCATCTTGTATCTGTGGACGTGGTTCCGACCATGTTTCTCCTTGATTCCATTTCTCGTGCAAGTTTGAGCACTTGTCTTCTGCAGAGCAATACCCTAGTCCAACCTCTATTTTGATCTACTGTCGAGTATTACCCTCTGGTATCTCGAGAATATCTAAGAATTGTGTTGCATCTTATGAGTTCTTCATCAGCAATTATTTCTCACCGATTCCAATTTTTCATGGGTTCTGAGTTGTTAGTCGCTCAAGAACACCGATATGTGAACGAATTCCGCATTCCGGTATGATAACTCTTAAGTAATTTTCGTTGCTTATGAGTTTAATCCTTCAGGTCATTCCTAGCCTTATCGGCTATATCATTATCGTGCAACTTTTTAACTGTGCTATTTGGTCCTTCTTTCCGAAGAACAATTTTTGACGATGAGCTAACCTTACGTCGACTTTCCTCGTCATATCATTTCGCCTTGAACAACAAGCTTGATTCCGAGTTTGTGTCGTATTCGTGGTTTCAATAACTTTTCGCTCCATCCTTCCTTTTGCTTGATGTCGTCGATGAGCGATTATATCTTCATGAAACCTCTCGACAAATGTGTCATGATCATCATCCACATTCTGAGCTCCTCGAGGATATAAATTGAATTCATGATGAGAAATACCATCCTTGCCCTCAATGATTTGTATTATCATCGACCACTCGATTGCCTTCCGTTCAACACAAACTTGTTCGTGTTTTGTGTTATACCTTGGGATCCTTGCTATCCAGCATTTGTTCTTCTTTACCTTGGAGTATTACCATCTTTTATGTCAAGAATGTCATGAGGATTTCACCACCTCTTAAGAATTCTTCATGCAGGTGATACCTTCTGCCATATCCATTTATTCCTTGGTCCCCGTGTTATTTCTAACCGGAAAACCGACAATCGAACTATGATGTGCGACTTCAAAACTTCTAGCAACCCTATTGCTTTGAAGTTAATGGTCGGCCGTTCATTCTTAGACTATGAGTTATTGATCACCATTCTAAACTTTGCTCATGCTACCTAAGCCCATATTATGGGTGCACCTTTCAACTAATGGTTAATGGTGTATGTTTTCCTCGAGCATACATCATTATACCATTTGATCTGACAAATGTTATCTCCTTGTTCACATAATTGTGGAAATCCAACTTGTTGGAAATCTCAATGAATTATCGTTTAGTTCATCAGCCACCTCCTCATCCTCTCCTTCGTTTAATGATGAACTCATGATTCGAAACTTGCTTCCATAGTTCAATTCCCGAGAATCTTACAATGTCATCTCGACAATTTGTGTTGCACCTTTCTTCTTAGGCATCCTGAGTCTGAGTTATCCTGACACCAATCAGATCTGAATCTCGGTCAGACATGATGGTTGGAACATATTTCCAATGAGTTATAACATTGGTCTTTATGTGACCCGGTAAGTTGTTGTCGTGCCTAGCACACCTGCCAGAGGCCCTATTGTTATAGATTCCTTTTCAGCAAGGTTATCCATCCTTCCATGAGGAAATTGTAAGACTTATTCTACAAGTTATTCGTGATGGATCCTTTGTGTTTCCAAAGTTTGATCTTCACCTGATGACCTTGTCAATGCTATCTCGAAGCATGTATATGGTACTCCGATTTTCAACAAGAACATTTGAAGCCCAATGCTAAATATTTCCTACTCAATTATCCAAACACCGCTGTATGGGTAATGTCATGAAATTTCTCTCCCCTTACCTTAATGGTTTTCTACTTTCTATCATGTCATAGATATCATGCTCTCCTTGTCCTTGGAAAGGATATACCCTCGAATATGTGTTTAAACACATTTTCCTTTCCATTGTTCTGTTTAATCTGATAATCACATTTTCCTTTCCATTGTTTTGTTTAACCTTCTTGAGGTTTATATGATCTAAGCAGTAATAAGCCACTACTTTTGTAAGCACCTTGGTGTACAACTCTGTCAGTAAGAACCTGTAACTATTGTTGATGACATTCGGGTATCCATCGATGGACGAGAACTTTGCCTAATGGTCCGCCTCGTTCAACGAGCAGGAAAATGGTTCTCTTCGTCCCTCGCCCTTGGTACCGATGTTGTTGCCGACGTAACTGACAGGCTATCCTCTGTTATGCCTTGCTTACCTGATCGTGCAAATCGTCACCGCGCTTCCTACTTTTAACCCACATAGTGGGCCCATAACCCAAAGTTACACAGGATCGAAACCTGACTCTCCTGTACACCTTGTTGACAAAGTTATCCCTTGCTCTTGGTTTCGTAGGTAATTCACGAGCCACCTTCCTAGTGCTCTATTCTGGTGTTAGACGCAATATTTACTCTCGCTGCTCTGAACCCATTTCTCACTCTGATTCAGACTTCGAGCAACTATCTATCCGCTTGGAACCTCTTATTGTACCTTCGTACCTTACACTCGAGGTATTTTATATGTTCAACTCGAGAGATAATCTTATGCTCATTCATGGTTAACCCCAGATTGTTTCCCGCATAAGCAGTCTGTCGTAGTCGAGCTGCCCCTTACCTATTCGTAAGTATGTTGGAGTTCCCGAAGAAAAGGACAACTTCACCATGATGACCTGAAGCAGAGAAATGAATGCATCAACGTATTGGATTGACCTCTTCGAGAAGAACAACCAACATCGAGAAGACCCGTTAGAACTTCGTAACCAAATCCCTTCCCCCTTGCTCCCCTCTTAAATCTCGGGATGACATTTCTTGTAGTGGAGGAGAATTGTGACGCCCGGATAATTAAGGTACAGTGAACCTCTGCTAATAATGCCAAGTCACCTTCGTTACCGTTGATAAACTCACATCATTCGAAACCGATTCAAACTCAAACTTAAAATAGTCAAAACTAGAAAAAGTTTTCAAATATTAAAACTAAAATGTTCGGGTTGTGCCAGATGGTGCATAAGTAATAATGATGGAGAAACCACACTTTTATGAAGTATTTAAATGCACTAAAATAATTTAAACAGAAGCATAAACAATTAAATAAATGTGTTTTATAATTTATAAAATTTTAAACTATTTTATTAGGGGTTAAACTTTTTGTGGCAGTGCATTTAGTGGTAATACAAATTTAGGGATCATTTTTGTATTTTACAAAACTAAAATAAAATATAAAACAGTAAAAGAAAGATAAATGAAAAGTGAAGAAACAAAATAAATAAAAAGAAAAAAGTAAAGTAAAAGAAAAATAAAGAAAAGGAAATCCCCCCTGCGCCACTGGGCCTTGGCCCACCAAGCCAACCCCAGGCCGGCCCGCCCCCACCACTTAACCCCCCACACCCTGTAACCCTAACCACCCGAGTCACCCACTTCCCCCGATCCCCACTCCTTCCCCGGGCTCCCTCTCCTTCAATCTGGAGCCGCCGCCCAAGGACCTCGACGCGCCGACCACGCCGCCCATCATCCCCTCGACCCACCTCCGCGACGCCCGCGTCGACCCCCTCCCCTGCGGCCACCATCGCACCTTCGTCGGATCTCCACCAACTCCGCCATCGCTCGCTGTCCCTGGAGCCGCCTCGACGCCGTCTGCCTCGATCCCCTTCATCGGACGCCGCCGCTACCTCGCCGTCGATCCTCTCAACTCCGGCACCCCTGGCTCCCCTGAGCCCCCTACCGGCCCTCTGTGAGCCCCCCCCCCCACCACACACATCCTCCCCTCTCCCCTTGAGCTCTGGCTCCCCCACTAGCTAGCCCCGCTACCGCGTCCGAGAACTCGTCGCCGCCGTTTGACTCTCCACCGTGGCCACAGCCCGCAGGACTCGCGGCCGAGCTTTGCCTCGTGTTCCTGGACTCCCCAGGAACCATCTGATGCCCTTTGGTCACCTCGCCATATGCTGCAACCTTGAAACCGAGCTCGCCGAGATCCGGCCATCGCCATTGCCCGTCGTCGACGTCGCTTGGGACCTCCCTCACTCCCACCCCTAGCACCGTTGGACGCGGGACTTCACGCACGTTCTAACGTGACAAGCGACGCCCGTTTTGGTGGCCTGTAACCGATTTCCTGCGACATCCCATGCGTCGTCGCCGTGTTTTGGTCGCCGGCGACTAAACGTCGGCGCCGCTGACGTGTCCGCTTAACCCAGCCGCTTATGACGCCAGTGCCACTGACTGATGGGACCCGCCTTCTAATTAATCACAACTTAAGTAAACTTGCTAATTAACTAACCTAAATACTCCCTGACATGTGTGGCCTCCCCTCTAATTAGCCCTGGGTTAAATTTAACCACTGATTAAATGGTTGAGGCAATGACAGGTGGGACCACTCCACTGTTCTAGTGGATAAGGCTGACTTGTCAGCGGCTGACTCAGCTGACTGGACCCACCAGTCAGCATATCAGTCGCATTTGCTGGGTACACTTCTGTGTACCCATAGTAATTAGATATTAATTTATTTTCGAATTAAATTAAATCCAGAAATTAGTAAATCAATTAAAAGTTTGAAAATTAATATAAAATAAACCGTAACTCGGATGGAAAAACTTTGTACATGAAAGTTGCTCAGAACGACGAGACGAATCCGGTTACGCAGCCCATTCATCCGCCACACAGCCCTAGCATAGCAAACACGCAACTTTCCCCCTCCGGATCATCTGTCCGAAAACGCGGAACACTGGGGATACTTTCCCGGATGTTTCCCCCCTTCACCGGTATCACCTCCTACTGCGTTAGGTCACCTCTAGCACCGCGTATTGCCATGTTACGCTTTGTGATGCTTTGATTGCTCTGTTATTTATTGTGTTCCCCCTCGGTTACTTCTTTCCGGTAGACCCCGAGGCTGCCGGCGACCCCCAGTTCGACTACGGTGTTGACGACTTGTCCTTCTTGCCAGAGCAACCAGGCAAGCCCCCCCCCCTTGATCACCAGATATCGCCTATTCTTCGCTATACTGCTTGCATTAGAGTAGTGTAGCATGTTACTGCTTTCGTTAATCCTATTCTGCTGCATAGCCTGTCATTGTTGCTACAGTTGTTACCCTTCCCTGCAATCCTAAATGCTTAGTATAGGATGCTAGTATTCCATCAGTGGCCCTACATTCTTGTCCGTCTGCCATGCTATACTACTAGGCCGTGATCACTTCGGGAGGTGATCACGGGTATATACTATATACTTTATATACATGACACATGTGGTGACTAAAGTCGGGTCAGCTCGTTGAGTACCTGCAAGTGATTCTGATAAGGGAGCTGAAGGGGCAGGTGGCTCCATCCCGGTAGAGGTGGGCCTGGGTTCCTGACGGCCCACGACTGTTACTTTGTGGTGGAGCGACAGGGCAGGTTGAGACCACCTAGGAGAGAGGTGGGCCTGGCCCTGGTCGGCGTCCGCGGTTACTAAATAACACGCTTAACGAGTTCTGGGTATTTGATCTGAGTCTGGCCATTTGGTCTATACGCACTAACCAGCTACGCGGGAACAGTTATGGGCACTCGACGTCGTGGTATGAGGCGAAGCCATCGTGACGTCAGCGACTGAGCGGTGCGCTCCAGATTGGACCGTAAGCCTGCGCTTGTATTAAGGGGGCTAGGTCTGCTTCCAGCCGCGTACGCAACGTGCAGGTGTGCTATGGGCGATGGGCCCAGACCCCTGTGTGCTTTGGATTAGATCGGCGTGCTGACCTCTCTGTTCTGCCTAGGTGGGGTTGCGACGTGTTGATCTTCCGAGGCCGGGCGTGACCCAGGAAAGTGTGTCCGGCCAAATGGGATCAAGCGTGTTGGGTTATGTGGTGCACCCCTGCAGGGAAGTTAATCTATTCGAATAGCCGTGATCTTCGGTAACAGGACGACTTGGAGTTGTACCTTGACCTTATGACAACTAGAACCGGATACTTAATAAAACACACCCTTCCAAGTGCCAGATACAACCCGGTGATCACTCTCTAATAGGGCGACGAGGAGGGGATCGCGGGGTAGGATTATGCTATACGATGCTACTTGATGAACTTACCATCTACTCTCTTCTACATGCTGCAAGATGGAGGTGGCCAGAAGCGTAGTCTTCGACAGGATTAGCTATCCCCCTCTTATTCTGGCTTTCTGCAGTTCAGTCCACTGATATGGCCCTTTACACTTATTCCCATGCATATGTAGTGTAGATCCTTGCTTGCGAGTACTTTGGATGAGTACTCACGGTTGCTTTCTCCCTCTTTTCCCCCTTTCCTTTCTTTCTGGTTGTCGCAACCAGATGCTGGAGTCCAGGAGCTAGACGCCACCGTCGACGACGACTCCTACTGCTTTGGAGGTGCCTACTACTACGTGCAGGCTGTTGACGATGACCAGGAGTAGTTTAGGAGGATCCCAGGCAGGAGTCCTGCGCCTCTTTCGATCTGTATCCCAGTTTGTGCTAGCCATCTTATGGCAACTTGTTTAACTTATGTCTGTACTCAGATATTGTTGCTTCCGCTGACTCGTCTATGATTGAGCACTTGTATTCGAGCCCTCGAGGCCCCTGGCTTGTATTATGATGCTTGTATGACTTATTTTATTTTTAGAGTTGTGTTGTGATATCTTCCCGTGAGTCCCTGATTTTGATCGTACACGTTTGCGTGTATGATTAGTGTACGATTGAATCGGGGGCGTCACAGATGGAGATTAAGGTGTCAAGCTGGTGATGATGGTGATCATGATGGTGCTTTGGAGACGGAGATCAAAGGCACAAGATGATGATGGCCATATCATATCACTTATATTGATTGCATGTGGTGTTTATCCTTTATGCATCTTATTTTGCTTAGTTCGGCGGTAGCATTATAAGATGATCTCTCACTAAATTTCAAGGTAAAAGTGTTCTCCCTGAGTATGCACCATTGCGAAAGTTCGTCGTGCCGAGACACCACGTGATGATCGGGTGTGATAAGCTCTACGTTCACATACAACAGGTGCAAGCCAGTTTTGCACACGCAGAATACTCGGGTTAAACTTGACGAGCCTAGCATATGCAGATATGGCATCGGAACACTGAGACCAAAAGGTCGAGCGTGAATCATATAGTAGATATGATCAACATAGTGATGTTCACCATTGAAAACTACTCCATCTCACGTGATGATTGGACATGGTTTAGTTGATATGGATCCCGTGATCACTTAGATGATTAGAGGGATGTCTATCTAAGTGGGAGTTCTTTAGTAATATGATTAATTGAACTTTAATTTATCATGAACTTAGTACCTGATAGTATTTTGCATGTCTGTGTGGTTGTAGATAGATGGCCCGTGCTGTTGTTCCATTGAATTTTAATGCATTCCTAGAGAAAGCTAAGTTGAAAGATGATGGTAGCAACTACACGGACTAGGTCCGTAACTTGAGGATTATCCTCATTGCTGCACAGAAGAATTACGTCCTGGAAGCACCGCTAGGTGCCAAACCCGCAAAAGGAGCAACGCCAGATGTTATGAACGTCTGGCAGAGCAAAGCTGATGACTACTCAATAGTTCGGTGTGCCATGCTTTACGACTTAGAACCGGGACTTCAACGACGTTTTGAACGTCATGGAGCATATGAGATGTTCTAGGAGTTGAAGTTAATATTTCAAGCAAATGCCAGGATTGAGAGATATGAAGTCTCCAATAAGTTCTACAGCTGCAAAATGGAGGAGAATAGTTCTGTCAGTGAGCATATACTCAAAATGTTTGGGTATAACAATCACTTGGTTCAACTGGGAGTTAATCTTCCTGATGATAGTGTCATTGACAGAATTCTTCAATCTCTGCCACCAAGCTACAAGAGCTTCCTGATGAACTATAATATGCAAGGGATGGATAAGAAAATTCCCGAGCTCTTCGCAATGCTAAAGGCTGTGGAGGTAGAAATCAAGAAAGAGCATCAAGTGTTGATGGTCAACAAGACCACCAGTTTGAAGAAAAAGGTTAAAGGGAAGAAGGGGAACTTCAAGAAGAACGGCAAGCAAGTTGCTGCTCAAGTGAAGAGGCCCAAGTCTGTACCTAAGCCTGAGACTGAGTGCTTCTATTGCAAAGGGACTGGTCACTGGAAGCAAAACTGCCCCAAGTATTTGGCGGATAAGAAGGATGGCAAGGTGAACCAAGGTATATGTGATATACATGTTATTAATTGTAGCGACCAGACCTCAAATGGTCTGCGCTGCTGTGCACCAGTGTCATCCCTGGATCAGTAATGCTGACACGCACAGTACAAATGGAGGATTTATAACAGAGTAGCAATCACACACTTATTACATCGAATATCTCCAAAGAGAATAAGCATGATAGACATGGCTTAAGGCCATCTAATAACAATAACAGCGGAAGACTTGGAAGATAAGTGAGTCCATCAACTCCAGCAGCATCACTGAGTATAAGACCACGACCTAAGGCACCTTACTCGTCGTCTGAAAAGTCTGCAACATGAAACGTTGCAGCCCGAAAACGGGTCAGCACATAGGATATGCTGGCAAAGTAACACATAGAGAATAATGAACAATAACAATGCTATACTACATGCATATATGGCTGGTGGAAAGCTCTATGGTTACAAATTTGCGAAAAGCCAATTTTATCCTACTTCAAAGGAATAAATTTTATTTAACTATCATGGTGGTTGTGAAACATTGAGATGGTTGACAGCATCTCAATCCCAATTAAATGTCATCAATAACCCAACAAAATTAATTAGAGGTAACATAGTGATGAGATTCACATGATAATCCAAGTACTAGATACTCAAGTTGTCCATAACCGGGGACACGGCTAACCATGATTAGTTTATACACTCTGCAGAGGTTTGTGCACTTTTCCCCACAAGACTCGATCGCCTCCGCTTGATTCTCGCACTACATGATGTTTGAGAAACGGATGACCGAGACACAGTCTTTCAGAAGTGTTTGCACCTTACGTATGGGTAGACAGTTACACCTACTTTCCCCTACATCTGCTAGTCTACCACTGTAAGAGTTCACACAACTTAGTACTATGCTAGAGCCCATAATAGCTTGCGGCTGCACACGGAAGTTTCTAGCATGAATAATCTCATGATCCCTTTGAACCTGGGTGGCGGTCCAAAAGAAAAACAGGCAATCCCGGAATACCCACGTACCTCAATCCACCCAGATGTGAGTTTTAGTTGCCACCTTAAGTAAACCATTAATTAACAATCTCACATCTGTCATGGAAATCTCTCAAACCCAATCCACGTCTACGAGCATAGCATGGCAATAATAATAGCAAACGTAGAAGTCACTCCCAAGGGTTTGATAAGAAAACAGGTAATAGGTACTACCACATCTACTTCCCAATACCCACAATTTAATTAGATCCTAATCATGCAAGTGTTTGAGGGATAGATCTAATGCAATAAAACTGGGTATGAAAAGGTATGATCAAAGTGTTACTTGCCTTGCTGATGATCCGCAAAACCTAGCGATTCGAGGTAACAAGCGGCACACTCCGGGTACTCTATCGCAAACAAACAGCATACAATCAGTACTCATCTAATGTACAGGTAAAACTCGAATGAAAGATCAACCAGAAAGTTCAACTTAAGAACTCCGGTTTGCAAAAAGAATCAACTCGAAAGAAGCAACGAAAGTCAAACGGCGAAAGAAAATAGCTTCGTTTACTAATCTGGATCTAGGTCAAATTTTACTGTAGCAAAAACTTGT
Source organism: Aegilops tauschii subsp. strangulata (assembly GCF_002575655.3). Taxonomy (NCBI): domain Eukaryota; kingdom Viridiplantae; phylum Streptophyta; class Magnoliopsida; order Poales; family Poaceae; genus Aegilops; species Aegilops tauschii. The sequence continues at coordinate 583,852,113 of NC_053041.3, forward strand.
TTGAGTAGGTTAAACGGAAAGAGAATTTCGAGACGAAACTCTAGGCGCTTGAATCGCCTGATTCTGATAAACGAGCGAGAAGTTAAACAGAATCGAAGATTCGATCAGAAATCGAATCTGAGAAAATAACGGAAAAATCCGACGAAAAAGAAAAACGGACGAACGGTTAAAGAATGGACGTTCGTTAACAGAGAAAAACCGACGAACGCGTTCGTTAAATAATAAAACCGAAAAAAACCGATCTAGGGTTTTTTTTAATGAAGGGTTTTTTTAACAAAAACCGGCAAAGTCAAACGGGGCAGCGAGGCAGTACCTCGTCGGGCGGCTCCGGCGAGGCTCCGGCGGGGCTCCGGGCGAGGGGCGGCGAGGGCGGCGAGGTGCGGGCTCTGGGGGGCGCGAGGGGGCGGCGAGGGGCGGCGGCTCCGGCGGCGAATGCGGCGGCGGCGGCGTGGGCTTCCGGCGGGCGGCGGCGAGGCGAGTGCGGCGGCGGCGGCGACTTGATGAGAGGAGAGAGAGAGGGGGGTATTTAAAGAGGGGGGGCGAGGGTGGCTTGGGGGAGGGGTGGCCGAGCGGGAGGCGAGGTCGTGGCCATGGCGGACTCCGGCGGCGGCGGGCGCCGTGCGGGAGAACGAGAGGGGCGCGGGCGGGCCGGCGCTCAGCTTGGCTGCGGCCCAGCGGGCGTCGCGCGTTTGTTTTTTTTTTAAATCGTTCCACGGAAAATAATTCACAGAAAAATAAAAAAAATCATAAAAATATAAAATAAATTTTCCCCGTCTAGTTAGAAAATCTAGAATAGGGTGAACATTTTTTTAAATAAAAATAAATATTTTGAAAACATGCAATATTTTTAATGCAATAAAAATTGCAAATAAAATCCAAATAAATCCAATAAATGATTTTAACATTTTTCCTCCAGTATTTCAATTGTTTTGGAGAAGTCATATTTTCTCCTCTCGTTATTTAAAAAAAATGAAATATTTTTCCGGAGAGAAAATAATAAAAACCAAAATCCTCGTTTTTTAATTTGATGAAAATCAAATATGAAAATTTCGAGAAAATCCCCAACTCTCTCCGAGGGTCCTTGAGTTGCTTAGGATTTATCGAGGATTTGTCAAAATGCAATAAAAGATGATATGCAATGATGATCTATGTATAACATACCAAATTGGAAATTTGGGATGTTACAAACCTACCCCCCTTAAGATGAATCTCGCCCTCGAGATTCGGGTTGGCTAGAAAACAGGTGGGAGTGGTCTTTCCGTAGATCTTCCTCTCGCTCCCAGGTGGCTTCATCCTCCGTGTGGTGACTCCACTGGACTTTGCAAAACTTGATAACCTTGCTGCGGGTAACTCGGCTGGCATACTCGAGAATCTTCACTGGCTTCTCCTCATAAGTCAAATCACTTTCCAACTGAATCGCTTCCAGTGGCACAGTATCTCTCAGTGGTATCTCAGCCATTTCTGCGTGGCACTTCTTCAACTGAGAAACATGAAATACATCATGTACTCCAGACACCTTCGGGCAATTCCAGCTTGTAAGCAACTTCTCCCATACGTTCCAACACTCTGTATGGTCCGATAAAACGGGGTGCTAACTTTCCCTTAACTCCAAAGCGCTTCACTCCTCGAAGTGGTGATACTCGAAGATACACTCTGTCTCCGACTTCGTGAACGGTCTCCTTTCATTTAGAATCAGCATAACTCTTCTGCCTGGACTGGGCTACCTTGAGCCTATCGCGAATCAACCTCACTTTCTGTTCAGACTCCTTAATCAAATCTGGTCCAAACAACTGACGGCCTCCAACTTCGTCCCATAACAACAGTGTTCTACACCTCCTTCCGTACAAGGCTTCGAAAGGGGCCATCTTCAAACTGGTTTGATAACTGTTGTTATAAGAAAATTCCGCATATGGCAAATTGTCGTCCCAACTAGATCCATAATCTAGTGCACATGCTCTCAACATGTCCTCCAAAATCTGGTTGACTCTCTCGGTCTGTCCATCTGTCTGTGGGTGAAATGCTGTACTAAATTCCAGCTTGGTTCCCAATGTTTCATGTAACTGCTTCCAAAACTTCGAGGTAAATTGGGTTCCTCTATCTGATACAATGGTCCTCGGAACTCCATGCAAACATACGATCCTGGTCATGTATATCTTTGCCAACTTAGCACTGGTGTAAGTGGTCTTTACTGGAATGAAATGAGCCACTTTCGTCAAACGGTCGACTACAACCCATATTGAGTCATAGCCTGAACGAGTCCTGGGTAATCCTGTGATAAAATCCATGCCTATTTTATCCCACTTCCATTCGGGTATCGGCAATGGTTGTAGCAATCCTGCTGGCTTCTGATGCTCTGCCTTCACTCTCTGACACACATCACAAACTGCTACATACTCTGCAATATCCTTCTTCATTCCGGTCCACCAGAAAGTATTCTTCAAATCCAAATACATCTTGGTATTCCCTGGGTGAATCGAGTACGGTGAATCATGGGCTTCTTGCAAAATCAACTTCCTGATCTCCGGATCATTTGGCACATATACGTGGTCCTCGAACCATAAGGTATCGTGCTCATCCTCACGAAATCC